>NC_059078.1:33733757-34385180 GCF_020497125.1 Mauremys mutica | reverse complement strand
TGGTAACCATCTCAGCTGTCATGCAAAAGCAAAAGCATGCTGCTGTGTAGCGCTGCTGGCCCGCCTCTGTCAGCGGCATCTAGTACACATACGGTGACATACACAAAAGGCAAAACAATGTCCATGGTTGCCACGCTATGGCGTATGCCAGGGCAATTCTGGGAAAACGGGCTTGAAATGATTGTCTGCCGTTGCTTTCCCGGAGGAAGTAATGACTGGCGACATTTACCCAGAATCCACCGCGAAAATGATTTGTGCCCCAGCAGGCACAGGGGTCTCAACCCAGAATTCACAGACACAGGCTAGACTCAGTTAATTGTTCGCAAAAATGTATCTTTGCAAGGAATTCACTCCCTGTTTCCCATCTCACAGCTTCCACTGTCTCCAGACCTGACACAGCATCCCCCTCGCAGAGGCTGGCAAAGATTAGGCGGCGAAAGAAAAAGACAAGGGACAAGATGTTCGAGGAACGTATGGGCTGCTACCTAGCAGAGGCGGACCAGCAGAGCCAGTGGAGGGAGACCGTCTCTCTGTGGCAGCGCTCACACAGCGAACGGGAGGAGAGGTGGCGTGAGGAAGAGAAGCAGGCGACTGAAACGCTGCTTGGACTAGTGAGGGAGCAAACGGACACGCTCAGGCGCCTTGTGGATGTTATACAGCGGTCCTTGTCCTGGACCGCTGAGTCACGCAGCTGAGGAATCTGTATCCGTCCTCCTCCACCACAAGGTCACATATCCGCCCGCACACAGAATTCCATAAAGAGGGATGGCAGGCTCCGTTGAAAGAAGCATTCCGGCACTGCGGACCGCTCTAGGAGCAGGAGCCTGTCATTCCTTGAGTTTAGAGGCGGTCTTTACATCACCGCACACCCTACCCAGCACAGTCTGCGTCCCAGTTTCAACCCTTTCACGAAAAGTCATGAATAAAGAAACCTTTGTTAAGTAATAATGGGACATGTATTTTATTTTTACACGTGTGCTGGAAGTGGGGGTAACGGGGTGAACGGGGTATGTAACTGAAGAGGAGAGTCAACAGTAACTGGGTAAAGAAACAGGGGCAGGTTCAGCTTCTCTGTAAAGAAACTGAACAGTCACAGGTCACGCTGCTCGCTGGTATTTGAAGAGTTCCTTGTCGCTGTCCCAGGCGCCTGTATAGGGCTTCATGAGCAAGTGCATTAGCGGGCAGGCTGGGTCCCCAAGGATGACTATAGGCATCTGCACATCCACAACAGTTATTTCGTGGTCCGGGAAGAAACTATCTTCCTGCAGGCGTCTGAGCAGCCCACAGTTCCTGAAAACACACGCATCATGAACCTTGCCCGGCCACCCGACGTTGATGTTTGTAAAACGTTCCCTATGGTCCCCCAGTGCTTGCAGCACCATTGAAAAGTAGCCCAATTTCTCATCAGCTGACTGTGGAAGAGGTGGACGATAAAGTGCGAGGAGGAGAAAACGGCGATGATCGCAGCGGGCTCCATGCTTGCAGTGCTGTGGCGTCCGCGCTGTCACTGACCAGAAAAGTGCACGAACAGATTGCCCGCAGGCGCTTTCAAGGAGGGAGGGAGGGAGGTTGTGATTGACGGTTCAATGACGACACTTACCCAAAACCACCCTCGACACATTTCTCCCCCCAGCAGGCATTGGGGGCTCTACCCAGCATTCCAATGGGCAGCGGGGACTGTGGGAACTGTGGGATAGCTTCCCACAGTGCACTGCTTCCAAATTCAACGCTGGCCCCGTGAATGTAGACTCAGAAATTCGAATTAGTGTATTTAGTATGGATACACAAATTCGACTTCATAAGGTCGAATCCACAAATTCGAACTAAGTTGATTCGAAATAGTCTTGTAGTGTAGACAAGGCCTAGGAGAGTTCCATGGGAAGCATCACACATATATGGACCCATCAGTCACCCCATCATACACTGCTGCAGAAATGTACCTTTAATGGTGTGTGACTGGGGCTCGACCCTCTCCGAGGGGTGGAGGGAGCCACACCGGCTCGCTACACGCCGTCTGGTCCCCCGGTGGTCCTGGGCGACAAACACAGAAGTCCCAAGGCGCGGGCACTCTGGCCCGGACCTGAGCAACAAGGTAGAGTCAAAGGGGCCTAGGCCCTCTGCTTCAGGGCTGGGCAACAATACAGTCTGAAGGGGCCCAGCCCTAGGTTTGGGCAGGGCACCACACCCAGAGTCACAAGGCTCAGACCCTTTTGGCTCAGGGCTGAGCACAGCACAGATTTTAGGGAGCTCAGGCCCTCTGGTTCAGGGCTGAGCAGTGGTACAGTTTAAAGGGGCCCAGCCCTAGGTTCGGGCGGGGCACCAAACACAGAGTCACAACGCTCAGACCCTTTTGGCTCAGGGCTGAGCAAAGAATCCTGTACCTAAGCTCGGGCTCTTACGCCTGAGCGTTGGGCGAGGGGGAGACTGCCACCCGCGAGTGGGGTGGCAGGGGGGACGCAGGCCCACCCACTCCACTGCATCCCAGCCCGGGGCCCTAGCAGCAGCTATCACCGCTGACGGTCAGTGGGGATCCTGACCGGAACACACTGACATCGGTTTGGGTGTGTCTGCAGCCTGACTGCGGTCGGCTACCCCCGGGCTACTTCCGGTCTTCCCCTCAGGGCCTACCTAGTCCGTGGCGTCGGTCCCCGGCCAGTCCACCAGCATGGGCTCCTCACGGCCAGGGCTTGGTGGCAGGTCCGGCAGTTCCTCAGGGAAGTCCGGCCAGGCGTGCTCGGGCGGCTCCTCCACGTAGCAGCAGGGGCGGGGAGGCTTCAGCAGCTCCTCCGGGTAGAAGGCACGGGGAAGCTCTGGGGGCTCCTCCAGGTAGTGGACGCGGGGAAGCTCCAGGGGTTCCTCCAGGTAACGGGCGCGGGGAAGCTCCGGCCAGTCTGGGCGGCTGCCCTGGGTCCTGGAGGTTTCCCATTCTCGAGCTCCCTGCAGCACATCTGCTCCCTGCGGCGGCTGGCGCCTTACTGAGCTTTGCCGGCTGGCTTTTATACTTCCAGGTCACCGGCTGACCCTTGGAGGGGCGGGCTCAACGCTCCTTGGCCCCGCCCCCTCAGGCTTCTGGCTAGGCGCTCCCTCTGCTGGGCAGGAGGGGAGCCACACCGACTCGCTACAGTACCTTTTGCAGTGAGACAGATTAAGGCTATGTCTACACTACCACGGTAAATTGACCTAAGTTACATTACTCCAGCTACGTGAATGGCTCAAGCAGAGAATATCCAGTTCAACCCAGATAAAATCCAGTTTATACTAAGAGAAGTCAGATACGTGGGACACATTCTTTCATCGCAAGGAATCAGGCCGGAAAACAGTAGGGTTGAAGCTTTAGCTAACATTAAACAACAGGACAAGAAGGCATTACAGAAGATCCTGTGGGGATGATTAGATTAGTTGGACAGTATATCCCAGGTGAACCATCTTTTTGACAATTGCTCTGTGAAAACATAATTTGGCAATGGTTTTGGGAACATGACAATCACTGGGACAGCTAAAGCCAGTGCTCTGGAATGCACTCAAATTCTATGATCCCAACAAACCAGTCACCATTCAAGCATGTTCATCCAAAGATTGTTTAAGAGCTTTGTCTGCTGCAAGACATAGGCCCCGTTATATATGGATTGCAAGGTCTGACAGAGGCAGAACAAAATTATGCCTATTGTATTTGCCACAAAGAAATTTGATCAATACATATATGGAGTACAGGTTGAGGTACAGTCTGATCATAAACCACTGGAGGTGACAGTCTCCAAACCTCTGCGAGGCTACAATGCATGCTACTTCAATTACAGAAATGTGATCTTAAAGTCACACGTACCACTGATGATAAAATGTTAATTCTAGATACCTTAAGAGCTGCAGGGGACATACTACAGAACCAGATGATGAAATGGCTGATGAAAAGGTCATCTATGCAGCTGAGGCCACCTCGACACTCCACACAGATTTGTTAAACAAACTGAAGGAAGATACGCACAGATCTTGTAATGCAAACTTTTCACACCATTGTATGTGAGGGCTGGACACGCAGAAGACGACTAGTGAATCCCAGAGCAGCCATACTGGGCTGCAGAAGACACTATTTCATTACAATAAGGGTTGTTAATGGCTGGTGACAAGTTAATTATTCCTAACAATGCAGGGCAGGAAATGCTTAACCACTTGCACGAGTCGCAAGAGCTAGGCAGATAATATTCTGGCCAGGTATAACTCAACACATATAATTCTGAATCCTTCTATAAGTTGTTCTGTCAGGAATGTTGGTCAAAAAGAATCATTATGGTCTCATGAGATTCCTGATCTACCAAATAGCTGCAGATCTTTTTTTACTTCGTTAGACATTCATATCTACTCCTAGTGGACTACTTTTCCAAGTTTCAAGAAGTTCTGCGTCTGCCAAACAAGTCAGCACATTCTGTTATTGCTAAACTGAAATTGCATTTGCAAGACATGGCATCCCTAAAGAGTTAGTGAGTGACCGTGCCAGCAGAGATCTTGGAGTGAAACTCACTCCAGTCCTGCATACCCACAATCTAATGGAATGGATGAGAGAACTATTCAGGCGACAAAAAAACAACAACAACAAAATCAATGTTTCACAAAACAGCAACGTTGGGTAGAGGACAAACCAATGTCATTGACACCAGGCCTGAGCAAACGGTAAAGACTGGGCTCCAAGGGTCAAGTGCTAATAATCTCTGACCCACGCAGGTGTAGATTTAACAGCAAGTAGTCAGCAGCGCTGTAATACTCTACTCATGCCTCAAGCCTGGTGTCTGGGACACTGTTTGTCTGAGAAGTAAAGTTATTTATTGGGAGGGATTTTAACAATGAAGAAAGGGAGATGTAGTATATTGTGGTGCTGTCTCTTTAAGATTAGCCATCTGTAATCACTAGAGGCCCGCCTATTGTATGGGGTCTCTCACATGAGGCAGATGCTCTCAGAGTCTGTAAGAGCCATTTTGTCATGTAACTAATAGAGTTATGATTTAAACTTTATATCCCTGGTCTCAGTCTGGTTCCTGAAGTACAGAGGCTGCAGCATTTACTCACAAGGAAGCCAGTCAGCTGCCTGCCCTCACTAGAAAGTACAGCATTTAGAATTTGATGCTCCACTGCTTTTCCTCCTCATCCATCCTCCACGGTGAATTTGTGATCTGGATGGCACTTGGGTCTACTGGGAGATCTTTTCTATTTCCATTGTTAGCTCCTCAAGGTAGGGACTGTCTCGTGCCATGTTTGTACAGCACCTAGCACAGTGAGGCAGTGGTCTTGGAAGAGGCCTCTGGGTACTATTGTAATACAAATAATAAATCATGGGTCCCTACTTCCTTTAGGAACTGATGGGTCTGTCTCTCTCTCAAGCACCTGGCATAGAGCTTACTGCAATTTTGCCAGATCAGGAGATAATTTCATTTATTTTTGGTAGGGGAAAAATATTGATCTTAGTTTTAAAAAGTTAATAATTATTATCAGTGATAAGAATGAGACACAAGACTATCTCAGCCAAATAAAAATAATGCTCTGGTTAGTCAATAATGCCAAAATTACCACTCATTTGTTGGTGTATGCCTGTCGTAAAGTAGCTAGCTAGTGACATCTCAGCTTGCAAGTTATTAATTGCCATTGTGTCCTGATTCACATGAGATGACAAAGCTGAGCGGTACCGAAGGCACACAAACGTATCAAAATGGCGGCTGTTTCAGGGGTAGGATGCACTGCTGTATTGTTTTTTAGTTAGCTCATGTTCTCTTGCTTTTGTCTTTAACTTGTAAATACTTTATTTCAAGTGGTTTTATCCTAGAAAAGACCCACAAACACAAGTGCTTGACACCATCAGAGTATTTCAGAAGCACTTGAGTTTAAAAAAAAAAAAGGAAAAGAAAAAAACATGACAGCCAATTAAAAAACAATTTTTTTTCTTCTGGTATCATTAATCAAATGCATAAACAGTCCATGCAGTGACACCTGGCAGGGTTAATGTTTAAGACCTACAGCAATTATAGCTCCCCTGAAAATCGCTTGGCCAGCAAGTCTCATAAAAGCCTGTGATTATGAAGGAAATGGGAATTAGCAGAAAAATTTCGGGAAACCAGTTGAAATACATTGGTAGCAAAGGAGGCAATGAGAAATCTGACTGATTGGAACTCCCCTGGGGAGAAGAAACAGGGTCTAGGGGTCACTCTTTCACCAAATTAGTAGTGTCTGTCATTTGAAACCAAAATAAAGCAGGAACAGAAGTAAAAGATTTTCCGTAGCGAGATTGCTCTCTGGTCTCTTGCACCTAAATCTCAGGGAGGCTGAGTGCAATTAGTGGCTTGGATTTTTGAAGATCCTAATTCAGCCATAATTCATCTCCTCCAAATATAGTCTTTGATATAGAATATAATCCTCAGGAAATCCCTCCCATTGATGTGTTTTTGCAGTAAACTATTGGAAAATTAGATGCAAACATTCTGTTTCCACTAATATTTCTTCTATCCCCTGTTTTGCATCTCTGTACTCCCCAAAAATTACTCAGCTAGAGTAAACACAGCTTTAATGAAAGCTAAGGCTCTTGTGGTTAGCACTCACCATAGCCCATATACTTCCCGTGTTTGAGGAACATTAGCAGAACACTTTTTGTGCCAGACACAATCATGCTGTAAGAAAAAATCTTAAAAGTAAACAGCAGTTTAAGCAAAGAATGATGACCGTTTGGAGCCAATTCCTTAATATCAAATGCTAAAAAAGCATTAGCTAAAACCTCTATAGAAGTTAATGTTCTCAACCACAGCAACAGCAACGTAAATCCACAAGGGCTTGATTCAGTGGTAGGCACAGGTAGGAAGATAGTGGCCTTATTTCCTCCTTGGCAAAGAATTTGCTTCAGCGGAAGGCACCATAACACTGAAGTACCTTGTTCTCTGGCTTCCTGGCTTTGGCAATTTGTGCTTCATTCCAAATGCTTTGTGCTATCTCAACCAGCTGGAAAGTGGCCTTGGCCTCTGATTTGATTTTAAATTAGTGAAAATAGTGACATGCTCTGAAAAACAAACAGTTAATTTTCCAATTGGGAAACCAGCTCAGCGATGATTGGGAAAAGAAATTGATGAAAAATTGCAAGCCATGTCAAGCCATGAGAAATTAAACACTGCACTGTTCTGAAAGGATGCCAATTATTGTGAACACTCTGGAGTCTAATGGATCCAAACCACTATTTCCTGATTCAATGTCTCCACTCTCTGCTTTGATGTTGTAGGATAGAAAGTTTCTTCACATAGCACAGACCTAAACAGAACTTATTGGACCCAATGGGCAAGCCAGGCCCATTAATAGTAATATGCACCACCCAAGACAGAAGTTGAACAGTTTTGAGCACTTATTTCGTCTGTTAGTCTATAAGGTGCCACAGGACTCTCTGCTGCTTTATTAGTGATCAGTTTCTCTCTTTTAGTGCCTATTTATCAGAGATCCTTAGTGCTTCTCAAACATTAACTACTATGTAAGTGAGGAAGTTCTAATTTGAAAAGGGACTGAAAAATATGGCAGTATGCAGCGGTATGTTTGTGTCTCATTTGCTCCCAGTGAAAAATCTGCTTGATTTACAAGTTTAAAAGGTGTGTGGGTTTTGAGGGGGGTGAGGGGGTTGGATTTTTTTTTGTCACACTCTATGTTAAGGTGACATTTATAAATAGTTGATAAAGGGTTAATTAATTATAACAATTGATTAACATCTATTGAAGTCCAACAGGTAGTAAGATGCTTGCAACCATCTTCAACTCCTTGTGCTTGTGTTATAGAAAGTTATATCATTAGTGTCTGAACATAACTGCTAATAATTATTAACCTTTGTAAACAATTAATAAATATACCCTTGATATACTGTGACACCTTTCCTCCGCTGCAAACTCAACCGGTAATCTGAGAGTCAAGCTGAGTTCTTTCCTTCCTGTGCATCATTACCTGTCATAAAGATTCTGCAGGCTAAATCAGGGCCTCATTTACACCTGTTCAACTGGCTTCAGATTACATTCTTACCTGTGCAAGTCTATTGCTGTCAACGAGTGGAACTGATTAGAAGTTGTAAATAGTAGCAGATCTGTTAAGTCAGAAGGTTCCATTTTTACATAGTCACTTTTCAGAGTAGAACTTTACTTTAAACTTCACAACACTGTTGAGGCAGATATAGCTGTATATAAGAATTGCTTCACTCATCACTTCAAATGCACTAAGTAAAGGAAGTGAAGAAGATTACTCAGTCAAATTCACTGCAAGTGAGATTTTTCATGGATAGAATGTAATTTCTGCTTCATGTCTCATTCTAAAGATAGCACATCTAAAAGTAAGTGCCATTAACACCCTAGTATTAGGGTTGGTATCTATGTGAATTTGCCATGGAGAAGTAGTGTTGGAATATGCAGTAGTGATCTGCAATGTAGATCAGACAGGGAAATCAGATTACTTACATAGTGAACAACTAGGAGAAAGAAAGAATTCAACATCATAATTACAATGAAGGTCCCAAATCCTGCTGAAACTTAAGTACATGCTTATCTTTATGCTCAATGAAGTCAATGGGAATGCTCACATATATGAAGTTAAATGTGCTCAAGTCTTCGCAGCTTGGGGTCTAAGTTATAAAGTTGTTACCAATCTTTTTCTCCTTTGGCTGCTGATTAGAAATAAAAAATTGTGTTTAAATACAAGTAGTGAAAAGAGGGGAACTGACAATAAGAGACTGCTCCATGTTTTTCAGTGAAACAAATATTGCTTTGAAACCAGAAAATACCAAAGAAAGGGGAGGAAATGGGACGTGGAGTGTTTCATGTATGTATGTATCTGAAAGGCTTAGTGTGATCCTGAGCTAGGAGATACCAGGTGATGACTGTCAGATCCCGGGAACACAGGGGCAGGGATGGCGGGGAAGAGACTTGAGGAGAAACCTGGCCAAGTTAGGTAGAAAGCTGGACAAGGAATTAACAGTTCAGGAAGTAAAACAGGATGTGAGGCAGTTGGAGAGGGGAAAACCCTCCAGAGTAAGTGGAGTTATTGACAAATTTCATAAAGGGTGGGAAGCTGAGGTGCTGTAATGGCTTTTCTAGGCCTTCAAAATAGCCCAGAGATTTAAATCAGTACTGGGCAAAAAGAACTGGAAATGCAATTGAAAATCATAATGACCCAATGGGAAAAATAGATGCGTGTCATATGCTGAAGAACATATATTATACTATGCATTGTGTAAAATATGAAATAAAATACAAGATACATTCAAAACATCCTCAAAGTGGCTATTTTATCTGATATTTAAAACATCTGGTATCATGTATTTTATAGATCTTAAAATGTGGACTATTTTTCAAATTTTTATTGAATACCTTTTGAGTAAATGCAGCTTATGTTTGGAGTGTTTGCTTTTTTTATTAACAGAAAATTTTAGGCATGTGTATGTAAAATTAGGCAATAAGGAAAATAAAATAATTGGCAAAACTTTGTACAACCAAAACTGTTTATAGATATTTTATGGTGAAAGGAGTCTATCAATATCAAATGTAGTACTACTATAGCTACACAAAATAATTAATCTATTATATTAATTAGTTGGAGGCTATTCGTAAATGATGTGGTACACTAAAATGTTATTTCCTATCCGTAGTTTCCATATTTCTCCTGTGTCTTGGTTTGCTTTCTAAATGCATTGTTGAACTTTATCTCCATCTATTCCAGATGTTTTCAAGTTCTAATTTGTTTTCCATATGGTATCCACTTATATGACCATTTTAGTTTTTTCAGTCAAATCTGCTCCCTGGGTTCTCTGTGGGACGTAACATTTTTCTTTCACCAAAATAGTTTTTTCCTGCGGCGGCTGCTACTGCTGCCATTTCTTTTCTAGTAGTGCCTAAGATGTGCTAAAGGCCTGAGGCCTGCACCAAGGAGTTTACAATTTAAGGCCTTGATCTTGCAGACACTTAGGCGGGTACTTGATTTTTCTCAAGGCAATAGATTTATTGCTTCCATGAACCAAATCTGAATTGGATGTCAGCATTAGATTCTAGCCTTTGTTTCCAGAATGCAAGCCTAATCCATTTGCTGGTTCAGCAAAGCACTTAAGGATGTGCTCAAGTCCTATTTGAAGTCAATGGGATTTAAGCATATGCTTAAGGGCTTTACTCAATTAGGACCTGAGTATTCTGAATAGTTCTAGAAACATTGCAACCCTTTTCTGATGTATTATGAGAAGTGAAAAGACAATCAAAAATATAACATCTGCTGGAGAAGGGCTGAGCCAGTGCCCAGATCCAAACACCTCCAAATCTGGGGACTGTTTGAATCTAAAACTAGATCTGGATTCCAATTTTGGGGGTTGAGGCCATTTTTAATGTTGGCTCATAACCTCCTCTTGTATGTTTCCCAGTCTTGCTTACATTACCTTATTGTTGTTGTCTGACTCTCTTTCTCCAAAGGTTTCAATTTCTATTCTTCTTTCTTGAGACTTGCCCCAGATTTCTTCAAATCTCTCCTCTTTTTTTCATGCACTTCAATATCAGCTCCATAATTTCCAAAAATGCCATTAAAGCATCACTCAGTACTGATCAGTTATTGTTCTGCTGGCAACCCTCAGAATATTAGGCCAGATCTTTCAAATTTGGGTTTCTAAATTAGGTAGCCCAAATAAGAAGTACAGAGTGTCCACAGTTTTGAAAATTGAGCATCGGAGGCCTGGTTCAACTCCAATTGAAGTCAATAGGGATTTTTCACTGATTTCAGTAGGAGATGGATTGAGCCTTTCACTTTGAAAATTTGAGTCTAGATTTTAGATATGATACGCTCAGGAGTAATTTGAAATCACAGGGTCAAATTCTATCCTAAGTAACCTTTCCTCCTTTGTAGTCAATACAATTTTTTTCCCAAGTGTTAAGTGCCAAAGTGGAGTAGCTGGCTATCAGACAGACTGGCATAATAGATAATCTAGTAATGATTGTCAATAAAAATATGTGAGGCTTATAAGAACAAGAACTCTCAACAATTATTAGTTACATAAGGCTGAAATGGCATTGAGTAAGACTTCAAATAAATCATCTTCTTAATTTGCAAAACATTTTTTAAAAAAAAAAGAGAAAATTACATATATTGTGAGTCAAGGCAAGATTGGATTCTTTCCTTACTTTACCTTATTTAGGGCTCATTTAGTTTGGAGGGGGAGGCTACCAGCCAGTGCTAATGCATGCGTCTTCAGCCTGCTTACTTCTGTTTAATTTCAGATATGGTTAGCACTTAAGGAGAGAGCATGTAGAATTACTCTTCCAGAAAAGAATGTATTAGTGGCTAAACTTTTCCTCACCATATACCAATGAATGCAATGCATAAACTATGTAAAGCAAACAGCCAGTGACATTATCTTGATTTGCAGGTAATTTTCTAATGACTAATAAGACTGTTAGTAAGTCAATTTTCTAATATCCTCTTAGGAGAAAAATCTTTTTTTTATTTCCTTGGTAGGAGAGTTCTAGTCATTACTCTCTCCACAGAATAAAAAGCATGACTAATCTGCCTGGGATTTATTAGCACATGCCAATCAGGGGAAGATTACAATGACTACAATGACAGATACATGGAAGTGGTTAAACAGTCTAGCTCCTGATTACAATACTCGGTTACAATATCATGCTTTGGTGTGCAGGGCAATTTTTTTAATGATTCTTTTTTATTTTAATATTTTTCTATACTTACCAAAGTTACAATGTAAATTTAGTATCAGTCATAGGACCTTTGAGTTAGTGCAATCTAAAATCTAAGAATTCTAGGTAATATTTTAAGATTCCAAAATTTGCCCTGGCTTAGATGTTTGCAACAGTTTGGTTAGAACTACCATAAATTCTCTTTTTATGCAAATCATCAGGAAAGGAAATCTGCAAAAAGGAGGCACTCTAAATAATCAAGGTCCAGTCCCTTCTTAGTACAGAGTCTGTTTCTAGCTGTGTGATGAGAACAGAAATGTTAATATGTTTATGGCTGCCAGGCAAAATATTGCAGCGCGGCATCACGTTAAAAGAAGGGGAAACCTGTAAAATGTGAGAAACAGATTGTAGTAGAGAGCAGAAAGGGGGAGGGAAATTGTTTGTAGCCTTGTCTGGGTATATTAGATTTTTAAAAATCCTTATTATATTGCAATTTGACATGAATGCAAGGTATCAGCTGTAAAAAAAATAAAATAAAAAGTAAGCATCCCCATGTTTTTTCAATCTGTGCTGGACTTATTAATAAAGGACTGATCTTAGTGGGTTCTCAGTTCTCAGCACTCCTTATTTCTATATGGTTATACAAAAATTAATATTACATGGAAGTTTTCAAAGTCACAGATGGGAGTTAAGGGCACAACTTCCATTTGTGCCTTTGAAAATCTCTCCCTTAATTTGCATATCAGGTTAGCCATATAATTGAAGGATCCTTGTTTTATACTTGTGTGCAGATAGGCAGGATTGTCTATGACTTAGAATTATTCAGCTGAAGTCAGTGGACAGAACTACACCCATTTACCCCCGTTTACAATCTGACCTCCAGTATTCTTGGAGAGCTGTGATATCTTTGAAATGCCTCTGTCCAGTGTGGCCAAGTGTTGCTATCATTCTCCAAAAGTGCCACCTCTAATCCAGTACTTCTGGAAATAACCTGCTCAATCTCCAAGATGTCATATCCAGCTGATTTCATGAGATACTGTCAGGCAGGGCAGAAACAAGGCTAGATGGCTCAATAACACTGAGTACAAATATTAGAGGTTCCAGAACATCCAGCTTCCTTGTAGGTCCCCTGAATAAATCTTCTAATCTTTTTTAGTGCACCAGTCATGCTGTCTTGTGTCCAGATGATAGTGAACACAGGTAGGGATTAGGAAAAAAGTGGGCAAGCTGCTAATGTGAAAATTGGTTGCAAAGATAAAATCTGCCAAAAAACATGGTTAGTAATTAACTGGAGCGGGCAGCAGTTTTCTTGGCAAAACTTAGTATCGTTTCCAGTTGCTGTGGTCTCTGCTAAAGAAAACTTCTCTGTAATTACAGGTTAAGCTGTTGTGCAATGTAAATAACATGAATAAAGCTGTCTCTTTTATAGTTTTGAACACTGTTGAATCCATTATTCAGTGTAAAAACTAGTCTTTAACCCATTGAAACTTCCTTTGAGGAAATGAATATAATTATGAAATATAAAAAATATATTAAATGAAGACAGACCACTTTATTTCAGGCACATTAATTTATAGTTTTATACATCTCTTTAAATGACATGCTGTTGGCAGGTTTCTAAAAGTACATAAGCAAAGCAAAATAATCAGGAATAGAAATAGTGGGTGAAACTGATGAAAGTTCCTATTTAGAGTAGATCATAGGACTTCAGGCTTAAGTATATTATGCTAGACTAAATGTTCTGTTTACAATGTTAATCAACAATAATATTTTCTGTGAACTATTATGTAGAAATATAGACCTGGAGTTTGATGTGGGGTTTGTTTGTTTAATCTATCTTTTATCTACCTTAAGACTTTATACTACCACCATATGACAGTATCTGAGTGCTACTGATTTTGCTCGAATAGCAAAGTCCCATGGAGTGTTATGAACTGGTTATAAATATGCTTGGGTTAGGGTTTTTCTTTAGAGGGGGTTGTAGGGATTTTTGGGAGGTTGTGTGGTTTTAGAGTAGAAGGGGTGGTGTCAGTGTTGTGAATGCCATTTTATGGTGTAAAGGCTCAAAGAGAAGATATTTTAGAGACATATTATAGTTCTTATTAATCTTGTATGTCTCCTCCCAGGAATTCTCCTTTGGAAAAGGTTACTGCAATTGCTGGCTTACTCTAGTTAGTGCATTGCAGCTAGGGAATGCTGCTAATACTGCAGGTGATAGCAGTCTGCCTGTGCTATCAATTATGGGTTCGGAACCCAGGATAGAAAATGCTTTTCTATGGTGTGATGAGTGGATAATTTTTTTTAAATTAAAAGATGCTTTTTTATATTTGTTATAAAAAGCAACTGTAATTTGGGAGGAAAAATCTCCTATGTTTTTTATATAAATGTTCTTTTCCAATATTTGCCCAAATCTTCCAAAGCGCATGTGGCGAAGTGCATATGCACTTTTGTACTCAGCTAGCCTAGTGAACCCTGGGCACGGTCCCTGTAAACAAATTGAGTTTTTTCACCTACTGAGAGATAAACAGCGTCTCCAACTGAGCAATACAAATGTATTTAAGGATTTAGACCAATAATATTAACATTGATTTTGCTGTGTAAAATGAAAGAAAAGGGTTAAAACTGAGGAACAAATAAATACTAGACTAAATACACTGAAGGAAAAAATTATGCATGAGCTGGGGCATGGGTTAGGCATGTGAATGGATATCTTCCTTCTCTAGCTCCTTTAATTTTAACTGGATTAATGTAGACATGCCTCAGATCAGCTATGAGCTTTCACTGAGATACACAGAATTTGCTTGCTCAGGTGATTTTTTTCAGAAACAACTTTGAACATCATTTTTGTCTTCTAAAATGAAACATCTATAAAGTAATACCCTAACACTGTAAATTTTGACAGCATTAACTAACTCCCACAAAATGCCTGTAAGGTAGACGAGTATAATGAACTTGCCCTCAAATGATTAATCCAAGTACATTCTTGCTAATTTTGTTCTAAGGCACAAAAACCACTTTTTTTATTTCAAACTGAACAACAATATAAAGCAATATATACTCCTGGGAGAATTCTGTGCCACTGCTCACATGCAGAATTCATCTCCCATACAGATTTTTTTTCCTTGCAGAAAAAACATTCTGCTGGAGAGGGGCTGCAATTACACCTTTCTCCCACAAGGGGCTGCTGTGGCACCAGAACAGAGGGCAGCTGGCTCAGCAGCTGGAACAGCCAGTTGTGGATGTGAGAGGAGAGGGACTGTTTTCCTCACAGCACCTGGCCTGCGGGGCCAGGTTAGGAGGCATGGGATATGGGGGAGATGGACAGAGTGGGGCACATGGGGCTACTGGGAGGGTCACATAAACTGGCATTCAAAAGGGCTCTTCGGGATGACATACTGGGCAGGGAGCACAGGAGGTGACAGCATTGAATCAGTGGCAGAATTGGAGTGGGGATGCAGGGACACATGGGGACAGGGAGCGGGGGGTGGCAGAGTGGAGATGCAGGGACACATGGGGCCGGGGGCAAAGAGGGGTAGATGAGTGGTGGTTCAAGACCAATACAAAGTACTCCACTTAGGAAGGATCAATCAGTTGCATACATGGGAAACGACTGTCTAGGAAGGAATAATGCAGAAAGGGATCTCAGGGTCATAGTGGATCACAAGCTAAATATGAGTCAACAGTGTAACACTGTTGCAAAAAAAAAAAAGCAAACATCGTTCTGGGATGTATTAGCAGGAGTGTTGTAAGCAAGAAACAAGAAGTAATTCTGCTGTACTCCACACCGATTAGGCACCAGCTGGAGTATTGTGTCCGGTTCTGGGTGCCACATTTCAGGAAAGGTGTGAACAAATTGGAGAAAATCCAGAGAAGAGCAACAAAAATGATTAAAGGTCTAGAAAACATGACCTGTGAGGGAAGACTGAAAAACTTGAGTTTGTTTAGTCTGGAGAAGAATAGACTGAGAGGGGACATAACAGTCCTTAAGTATATGACAGGTCATTATAAGGAGGGGGGGAAATTGTTCTCCTTAACCTTTGAGGATAGGACAAGAAGAAATGTGCTTAAATTGCAGCAAGGGAGGTTTAGGTTGGACATTAGGAAAAACTTCTTAACTGTTAGGGTAGTTGAGCACTGGAATAAATTGCCCAGGGAAGTGGTGGAATCTCCATCACTGTAGATTTTTAAGAGCAGGTTAGACAAACACCTGTCAGGGGTGGTCTAGATAATACTTAGTCCTGCCTTGAGTGCAGGGGACTGGATTAGATGACCTCTCGAGGCCCCTTTCAGTCCTACAATTCTAATATTGTATGGGGACTTGGGGGTGGGGGGGGAGTGAGGGGTGGAGAGCTACATGGGGCTAGGTTCTGCACATAGTTATGTGCCTGGGTGGATTACTTTGCAGGCTCTAGCACCTAAGCAGAACTCCCTTTGAAAGCAACTGGAAGTTCTACTTGAATAAGGACTTCAGGGTTTGGCCCATTATGCATAATTAGTGGGTGTGGATGACAAACACAAACTTTTTAACCAGACGTGATAATAGTTTGAAAATTATCTATTTTATATGTTTAAGGCCCTAATCCTCCAAAAAATTACATATCTGCTTAATGTGAAGCATGTGACTAGTCCCATTGAATTCAATGGGAGTACTCATATACTTAAAGTTAAACATATGTATAAATCTTTCAAGGACTGGGGCCTAAAGTGGGTGTTATATGTTGTGCCAGCGAGCAAAAGCAGGCATGGAAAGTAAGGGTTAGGCTAGCTATTTTGCCATGAAAATAATTAGGTTATTTAAGGTTATACTTGATTCTGGTGTGATTTTTTTTTTAAAGAAACATAAACAGTTGCTCAATATTTAGAGAACAAACAAGATATCTGCTACTGATCAGTTTTCATTACTGTCAATGTAAACATTTCATTTCAAGGATCAGAAAACATTTATAAGTGGGCTGGACGTAGGCACAAATTGCTTTTCAATTATGATCAGCCTTTCCTAATGACATCAAATTTCCTAAAACTTCTCAAATAAAATTTGTATGCATAATATTCTCATGAACGTCTCAAATTCTCCTAAATAATTGTACTTGGCAATTGCTCCTTTGAAGAAGAATTATATTACCTTTTGGAAAAGACTTGGCTTAAGGAAATGCAAATATTTTGGTGAAATAAATATAAGAGATCGTTACTTAAGACTTCTGGCCTTTTCATATTGCCATTCATGATTGTAGATTTTCACCTTGTGTGCATTCTATCCAGCCAATCTTTGTGGAATTGGAGTCCTGATTTTTTTGTATTAAGATGGAATCTCTGACCTAAAGTTATTCTGTCTACACACTGGATTCTTTGCTTCATGCTGACATTTTTGGACTTGTAGAATGGTTATCAATGTGGGAAATTAGTCAAATTGTCTCCCTTGCTCCTTTTTAAAGGCCAAGTGATTTTACATCCTCTTTATCTTCCTTCTTTCAAAGTGGTATTCTTCTCTTCTGGTGTTATGTAACATATTTCAAACTACTGTGCTCTCCTTTCCAGTAAATCCATTGTATGTGACATTTCTCAAAGTTGCAAAATAGCAAAAATGTAATGTTTGCAATCAGAAAAATAAATCTACCTCCTGGTATTATGCCATATTTTGGAGTATAATATGGTAGTGGGTAACTTTGAGAAAACCTGCCTTACTTGCTGACCACCAGTCATGAGGTAGCTAGTACAAAGCTGCAGGATCTGGCTAGAATCTTCTCTGTTCCAGGACAAATAGATTGTATCCATGGTGAGGAAAATTTACCATCTTTGTCTGACTACGAGACTATGCCTCTTACTCTCATTGGAGGTTTTTGCCCCTGGAATCTATGTGCTTACCTCCAGGTTAGACCACTGCATCTCTTTGTTCTCACTGATCAGGAAATAGCTGCTGCGGGTGGCATATTCCTCTGACAAATTGTCTTGAAATGCTCCGAAATTAGATGCAGAAGTCTATGCTGATCACATCAGTATTAAATCACCTTATTCACTATATTGAAGAATGTACCTTGCCTGTGGGGAACTTGAATGTGAATGCCCAAATTTAGTGGCTAAATTGAAGACATCTTGGAAATACATCCCATAAATTACACATAAGCTATTTGACAATATCCTTGGTTGCAGTGTGGGGGAGACAACCATGTTATAAATTAGTTTCTTTTGTTCCCTTTCTTCCAGTCTTGCTTTCAATTTCTCATATGATGTCAGTACAGTAGCAAACTTAAACCCTATTTCCTCCCTATTGTTGGGTTTCAGGACTGAATATCTGCTTTCCCCAAGGTAGAACAAGTTGGTTATTTCAGTCATGGATATTCTCCTTTGCCAACACCTCCTGTTACATCTTTATCAAGATTAGTTGCATCATCCTCCATCCTGCTACATTCAGAGATGTCAGATGTATACAAATAATAACAAAAAGCACTTTTTTGTTTTAAATGTTTAATAAAGAATCATCTTTCTTTTTTCCCCTCTTTCAAATTATCATCTAATTTAGATGAATAGTCCTAATTTACTATCCGTTGGCCTAATTTACATCTTGGATCAATCTCATATTTCATTCAGTGCTGCATGACCTGATGCACAGTGCCACATGCATGTGCTACATATTATGAGTAAAGCTTTAAAAAGCCCTCTTTTATAGCTGTTTATGTTATGTGATTGAGATCTTGTAGAGAGAGAGAATTTGCCAGGGCTAAAGGTTATTACTGGCATGTCTGCAACTAATATTACCTAAAACTAAAGCAATTAGGTTCACCAAAATATGAGCTGCTTAAAGGTACTTTTGAAAGTTAACATGTAATGCAACTTGATTTAATATATGCTACTGACATGATTTTAATTAAAGGACAGGGAGAAAATTAGTTGCACTGTTAAATGGGAGGTGAAGAGAGATTATTCTGCAGGTGAGCAAGGGAGTTTTGTATTGTATAAGGAAGATATAGTTTAACATTTAATGTACATAACTGCTAAGGGAGTAGGATGATGAAACAAGGACAAGTTCTGAACTCTACAATAATGATTTAACAGAAAACTAGACAGCAGGCTTATAACAAATGTTAGGGTTTGGATCATTCCCCCTCATGATTTAAAGAACACTGGGTACTCTGCTTCCCCACTGGATTACTTTTATTAGGGGTATGTCTACATTACAATGGTATGTCTACACAGCAGCTAGGTGGCGCAATTTCCAGTATGGGTAGACTTATGCATGCTAGCTCTGTTCCAGATAGTGCCTAAAAATAGCAGTGGCCGCAGATGCTCAGGCCAGTTGCTTGAGTATGCACCTTGGAAGGGGGAGTGGGCTTTCAGGTTGTGTTGTGCTCCAACTGGTCGCTCGACCTGCTGTCTCTGCTAGTGCAGCCCCATTGCTGTCTTTAGGCGCTAGCTCTAGCAGAGCTATGCGTACCTGTCTACCTACACTGTGAATTACACCTCTCCTATCCCAAGTGATGGTTTGATGGTAGCAGGGGTAGGGGTAGCACAATCATGTTAGCCTTAATCTAGCTACAATGGGTAATAAAAGTAGCACAGATGTGGTGGCTAAGGCTTCAGACAGGGCTAGCAAGTCATGTGCCCCCAGGCTCTGTGGTACTCTGGTTGCTAAGCTGTGCTGAAGCCTGTGTCTACACATCTGCATCACTATTATTACCCATGCTAGCTGCATCAAAGTTAACATGGGAGCACAACAATCTTGCAGTGTAGACAAAACAAGGTAGAGCAAGGCTGCAAAGTGATATGGATGCTGGCCCTTTAAGTGGTTGCCATGCAGCAAGGAGCATGCAGTTGTCATTCAGTTGTTACCCTTAGCCCCCTGTGCATTAGATATTGACACGGCAGCAAGAAAGGGAGGAAAAAAGCAACAATTATCCCTTATCTTATTGCCATTTTCTGAGCATGTATACATATTTAACCAGAATCTCTGTTACTCTCCTTCTGACAATAAAAAGGTTTTGAATGACCCATAAAGCAAAATACAATGCATCTAATAATTTAAATACTACCTTTATATTAGCAAAAAGAGCTAATATTGTTTGAAAAGAGATAATATGCATTTAATCAACTAAAATGCCTTTATTACACGGTTGTTTACAGTACTGTTGCTGATTTTTTAGACATTGTTTTAGCCTATATTAATTAGAAACATTTATATATACTAAAATGATTTCTAAAAATTGTTATTTTAAGTCTCATGGGAGGTGGGGAGGCTATGTTTCCAGTCCAGAGCATATTTTAAAAAGGCCGTGTGTGAAAAAGCTATATTAAAAACACACACATTGGTGAGAGGATTTTAATTAGCCAGTTACCTCTAACAGGTTTCTCACAGTTCTTCGGATTTGGCAGTTCAATCAAACTCTGAAGTTGGAATTTAGACTAGTTACTTAATTATCAAAAAAAGTCAACTCAAAATTACCTTTCCCAGAAGATACTCTTAGCTATGCTTTTCTCACACAATGAAAATATCACATATTAAGAAGCAATATAATATACAGAAAATTATTTTAACACTTATAATTTCTCTTGAATTTTGCCGGTACTGTCAGCTGTTATGTTACTATAGCCAAAAGTTCAACAGCGGTAAAACTCTTTAGCGTACAAGCCAATTCAAGCTGCTGTCTCTCATTTAAGAAATTGTTCATGTCTTGTGACCACACTTGTAAGCTGTTTACTTGAAAACAGCTCTTTCTGTGGTGTGGTATCTTTGCTATGTGTAACAGTTAGTTACAGGGGGAGCTGTGGTTTTGACCCTTTCCAGTCCATCTTCTGTGCACCCCTTTGGGACCAGGTTTTGCTATCTTCACCCCTCAGTGGGTGGAACCACACAGTGGAACCACTCTTAGACTGGATCTCTGGGTTGCAGCCCCCATGTTTACCAACTGCCTTTGCCACCTGGAAGCCCTTTTCCTCCAGGAACCTATGACCAGTGGCTGATAAAAGTGACTCAAAAACAGATTAGTCAAAATGAAGCATTATTTATTCATCAAAAGGTACAAGGTACATAGAGCAAAGGGTACAAACAAAAAAGCCCATAATCTGTAAGCTTTCCTTGCAAGCTTTTGTAAGTTCTCAACAGCCCAGTTTCCTCCATTTTTGGGTTAGGAGAGACCACCTTAATAGGATATTTGTTGTGGCAAGACTGTAGTAGTTACTAGCCAGGGCTATCAATGGCTGTCCGACAACAGTTCCATTCACAGCATCTCTCAGCTGGACGTTTTCAACTTCAGAAAGTGACATGAACAAAATAGGGCATTTTATACAACTTCTTCTGCTAGGTGGCTCGGTCCCTCCTCTCAGCTAACCAAACCAATCAGAAATGACCCATGCTTCTAGCGAAGATTTGAATTGGCCAATCAGAGAATGAGTTGTGTCCTTTCTCATCATCCAGCCTGAGTCTTTGGTGTCACTGCAGGTGAATGTTGTCCCCTAGGGGAGCCATCAACCTGCCTCTAGGGTGCAGCACTGGGAGAGGCAGCGTATGGTGCCCTTAGGCTGGGTTCTTGGCTGTTCTTGTGGGTGAATGAAAGATTGTGGAAGCCCTCAAGAAAACTGTCTGAATAAATATACTTCACCCGTGTAGTCCCTTTCAGCTGTGGCTTAAATAAAATACTATGCTCTGCTAGATTCACCTCATGGAGTTTCTTCTGAAGGAAGACGGATTCCTGCCTTCTTATAATGGAGTGGAAACCTTGGAGAGCCCTAGGCTCTGCCAGGCTGAATCCCCACAAATTACCAGTCAGTTATGTTAGAGACAGCCCGTCAGTGCAGCTCCCTGTGACCTACTCCCTGTGACCCACTTGCAACACCGCTCTTGAGGCAGATACACAGCCACAGCTCCCCGCTCTGCCCCAAAGGATAAGGATAGAAAGGGCAGTTAATGCTGCTGCATTCCCTATTGGAAATCCAGCTAGTCTGAAGACAGAGTGATGCATAATAGCTACTTCCCATGTCTTCCCTTTCTCAACCTATACATCCCAGCCACGAGGTATGCCAGTGGAGGGTTTTTTGAAGCAACAATGATGTTCCTTATCTGCTTGTAGACACTGGTTCCACCTTCCCTTACTGCCACCTACCAGAGTAAACGGAAGGGAATATCTACTCCGTGCTGTTCTCCAGTTCAACAAAGTACTTCAGTGTGTGCATAAATTTAAGCACAAGGGTAATTTTATCAACTTCATTGAAAATATGCCCGTTTACAATTAGGCATGCTCTTATGCACCTTGTTGAATTGGGGCCCACATGCACAAGAAAAGCAGTTATTTTTGTTAGAGATAATTGAGCATCCAAAGATTCTGAGCTTATTCTGGGTCAGAGAAGCATCCAGAAGTTTAGATGCAATACAAATCACCCAAACTCTTTGCCTGTAGAACTGTGTTGAAAATCTCCTAGACTTATAGACTTTAAGGCCAGAAAGGACCATCATGATCATCTAGTCCGATCTCCTGCACATCACAGGCCACAGAACCTCACCTACCCACTCTTGTAATAAAGCCATAACCTCTGATTGAGTTACTGAATGATTTAAAGACTTCAAGTTGCAGAGAATCCCCTATTTAATCTAGTTTAAACCAGCAAGTGATCTCTGTGCCCCATGCTGCAGAGGAAGGTGAAAACCTCCCAGGGTCTCTGCCAGTCTGATCTGGGGGGAAATTCCTTCCTGATCCCAAATATGGCAGTCAAATCTCCTCAGATCAGCCTTTCTCCTGAGATTTTTAGTATTCTGTTCAGACTGAAAAATCCTTATTCATAATATGTCAGCATTTTCACTTCTGGGACCAGCCTTTGTGAAAAGGAAAAACTAACTTTTAAAAATATTATTTACCAAACTTTAAGGAATCTCATAAAGATTTGGTTTTTGACACTCTTTGTTTTATCCATACACATTCACAGCTCCTCCTGGATATGGAGGACACAGATCACAGACAACAAAAATAGGTTTAACATGGCAGGCATAACTCTATTAAAATAATTGCAAAACAATACAGGGTGTGTGTCTGTGCCCACAACACACACCTTTAACTATTAGGCAGTTCTTTGGCTCCAGCACAGTGACAGTCAAATTTAAACAAGAGGGAGGGGAGATGAAACTCGGCCAAAACTCCAAGCCCTCAACTAAGGATTCAGTCCTTGCTGGGATCCAATACACCCTCCCCTTGTATGGGGATGATGGAGCCCATGAGAGTGCCTCAGTCTGTGTGAGACACAAGACTACCAATGACCCAAATCAACCCAAGTTGGTACCATTCCCTCATAGGTCTCGTGCTCAAGTTGATCCCATGAGCTAGTTCCCCACGCTCCACACATGTGCATTAGCCACTAGTGATGAGCTTGGCTACACCTCTCCATTCACCTGCCTGGTCTCCCATTCTGCGGTACTCATCCCCTTGTGTTCTGTTCCCAAATGTTGGCCTCCCATCCAACAAGTGGACTTTATTCTCCTTAAATATTCAGATGACACATAACGAATCCATGTGTGTTTGTGTACAACTGAACCACCAAATTCCAGCAGGAATCTTGACACCTCTGATGTTTGCTGAAAGCAAGCCTCAATGTTGCCTGTGCAAGAATTCATGGAAATCTAATTAAAATTTGCACAGCCAAATTTTCATGTGGAAGTGCTGGTTAGGGAACAAAAATAATGCCATGTGACTCACTTATCTGACCAATCACTACTAAGAAGTACAGTTCAAAATGGGAATAGTCATGACCAGTCCACAGAGTAAAAACATTATTTTGTATTATGCATCATGCCGTGTATACAGAGGACCAAATTTATTCTTGGAAATACTCCATTAAACTCAATGCAAGTAAAACTAGCTATTCAGCTAATAATAATACTTAAAGAGACGTATCCATGCAATACATACAATAATACATGTTGACCTGTACGTGAAAGTAACACAGAGAAAACAAATATAAAACGTGCATTGCCTTAATTACAAGGTTGAGATTCAATAATAAACCAGTGATTTTGACTAATGTAGGCTATGTAGCTAAAGGAAACTAAATATTTAATTTCAAAATGATTTTTTTAGAAACATAAAAAATTACCAGTGTAAGATAGGCTGGGGTTTTACCTGTACACATTTAGAAGTTTTTCTATCTAATTTTCCAATATGCAATAACAGACTGAGCTGTGTAGTTGATAAATAACATGACAGTGAGAGATGTTTAAGAAAAGCTTTATTATTTATAGTACCTGTTATAAATGCGTATGGAGACTGCCAATATAATGAACCAAAATTCTAGTTTATTGAATGTACTTTAAAGTGTTTGACAGCTGGAAGACAGATAATATGAATTACTGTATATGAAGAAGGCCGTAGAAAGCTTCAGGGCTTTTTAATTTTGAATTCAAGCGAGGCATAAAAACAGCATAATTTTTTACTTTTGCCCTGTTTTATACACTACATAATATAGCCATTCTTCTAGATCCCAAAGTTGTCATTTCACAGTAGAGTTCAGGGCTGTAGTGGTTACATATTTTCCAAAGGTCAGTTTTCCAATTATAATCCCAAATTCAAAGTTAATATTTTTTCTTATACCCATGTTGTAACTTTATTTTGTTAATTTAATAAAGATACCATTTAGCTGAGGTAGGTGGTATTCTGGGCATATGAACAGTCACCCAATGTCAATAGCAAGCAGTAACTGTAACTACTGACTTCCCATCATTTGCAAAAAAATATTTTCCCAAAAATTATAGCATGTAGGAACGAGACAGCATCCAAGACTCTCGGTGAGAAATTACAGTGATTTTCTTAGGTACTTTATATACTCCAAGTTTAATTTTAAGTGTCATTACCTTTCAAAGGTCACCTCATGTGCTCTTTACTTCTTAATATCTGAGATGAGTTTATTTTCAAAGTCCTATAAATTGCAGCTAATAGACAGGCAGTATTTCTTTAAAAATGGTAATTTTATCCAAATCCTTCTCATCTGCATCAAGTAACTTTTAGATTTTAACTTTAGCAACTGTCAGATTTTAAATAGCAAATACTATAATTAATAAAGCTGGATTAAAATACAGTATTATATATCCTTTTATTGCCTTAATTCACATCCCCATATTTTCTTCACACTGATCATAATCAGTTCATTATTATATATATTAATTCAACACATTCCAATTTAAGCCTGTGTTGAGCGCTAAAATACATTAAGACATCCAATTTTGGCTTGCCCAGAAATTCCAGCATTGGCTTTGGCTTCAGATTAGAAAGTGCTTCAGAAATCCAAGAATTTATTATTATTCTTGCTTTATCTTTGAGTGCTCAGTCTGAGCAATAAGGCCCCGATCCTGCAAAGAGTTACACGTGTGCTTTATATATGTGAGTAGTTATATGAAAGCCAATGGGACTAGTCAGGTGTGTAAAATACATGTAAATCTTTGCAGTATTGGGGTATAAAGTGATTTGGTAATGTTTTTTCTTATACATGTATGTTTGTGATGCAGCATTTTACAGTCAGTATTTCAATTTTATTTAATGTAATTTCATGTTAGAAATGCTATGTTAATGTATTTTAAAATGAACCAATACATTTCTCTCTCTCTCACACACACACACACACACACACAATCTGTCATATCATCAGCAGGTGTAAATTGCACCTGCTGATGATCCAGCCCAGTCACTATATTATCAGAACTCAGATACTCAAGGGAGCAGCAGATTTAAAACTCTGTAACACCCTCCCACAGGAAGTGAGAGAGAGTCCTTCCCTTCCCAATCTGCAGATCATACAGACAACTCTTAAGGGTATGTCTACACTTACCAGGGATCCATGGTGCAGCGATCGATCCACCAGGGGTCGATTTAGTGGGTCTAGTGAAGACTCGCTAAATCAACCGCAGATCACTCTCCCGTCAACTCTGGTACTCCATCATAACGAGAAGCATAAGGTAAGTCGATGGGATACTTTCTCCCATCGACCCAGGGTGGTGTAGACACAGCAATAAGTCAACCTAAGCTACGTCAACTCCAGCTACGTTATTCACGTAGCTGGAGTTGTGTAACTTAGGTTGACTTAACCCCGTAGCATAGACCTGCCCTCAATTACAGCATTCCCTAAAGAACAAGAACAGAAGACTCTCATCAGTCATGCATCATGCTGAAAAGTAACAGCTCATAATTTAACCTAGAGTAAGGTATAGACCCGATATCATACTCAGAATAGGGACACTAATTACACCTACTGGAGCCTGGAGCACCAACTAGGATGACCAGATGTCCCGATTTTATAGGCACAGTCCCGATATTTGGGGCTTTGTCTTATATAGGCTCCTATTACCCCCCACCCCCTTTCAGGATTTTTCACACTTCCTGTCTGGTCACCCTAGCACCAACTGCTCCTCTAGCCATCCCCCACCTTCAACAGTCACTAAAGATGTAATCCTGGCCCTAGTGATGTCAATGGAAATTTTGCCATTTACAACACATACATGCAGTGCTGTGTCTTCATACATAGTTATGGATAGATGTGTTCTCACAGCGTACTGCACACTAAAAGGCAAAACCAGGTTGCCTTTCCATATCAGAAGCTACAAATGTCAAATAAGAGTTAAATGCCTGGGCAGCTTGTCAGTACTGTGGTGAATTAATAATACAGACCTGTGCTGATGTCAAATACAGAATAAGCTTGTAAACGCTGGAAACTGCTTCTAAATCTAGAAAAATCTCCCATAGGTGTGGGGGGAATGGGTGGGACCAGGTGCAGGAGAAAGGGGGATGCACAGAATGTTCCCCACCTTCCTGCAGCAGATCCACATGGCCAACTAACCTTGCCAAAAATAGAATGAATGGGGGCCGGGAGGAGAGCAATGTAAGTCAGATGTGCCCCAAACTCTTGAGATTAAAATCCATACAGAAGCCTAGCAATAGTTAATCCTGCTCACAGCATTTTACAGAAACAACCCAACCCTGATCCTGCATGGGGTGTGATTCACTTCAGTGGCATAAAAGACCATTGCAATTAGTTTGCTAGCTAGTGGAATGTGGCCAGACACTGATGGTGCTGCTGTTGTGTCTGAGAAGACTGGGGGAGTAGAATGGGGAGGTGGGGATGAGAGCACTGAGGGAGAGCCTTTTATGGATCTAGCCAAGACCCACAAGAAGGGGGACTTGATTTCTTGTGGATCCATGACCCACCAATACCTTTCTTTAGTCCTGATCCCACCCATTCGGGGAGAGGTTTTGTATTAGTTTATTCTTCTCTGTGTATTTTTAATGCAGGAGCTGAACATTTTGGGATGTCTGCATGTTGACAACTAATTATATTTTAGTGCACCTGTTCATTGCAAGACTTACATATGTGGAATTGCAGGTTTTACTAAGCATAAATTTTGTGCAAAATATTTTCTAAGGATTTGATTCTGTAAATGATAATATGTGGAAGACTGCTGAGCCTGTGTGAAGGTCCACTGATTTCAGCGGGTCTACTCACATCCTTAGGGGCCTTAGAAGGAACAGAATTGGCCCTTTTTTCATTTTCTCCCTCTATCTGCTGGTGTAATTTTTCATGAACTGTTTGTCTGTGAACAGACAAAATAAAGAGGTGGTCTGTCCATACTCCATTAATAGGAATCTTCAGTTGAAATAGCATTACTTTAGACCTATAATTGTATGCTACCATTAATGCACTGTATGTCAAACAAAGTCTCAGTCTCTATAAAATAGATCATTTCTGATGCAAACGTTCCCATATGCCAGCTGAAAAAAATCACTTTCCTGAAAGCATTTGTGTGAGTCAAATGCAATTGGCCAAACATTCACAGGAAGCAAACACCAAAGGGAGGTGAGCATAGCCAAAGCAAGCTCATTTTTAAACTCAAGCAGATATGCATGGAAAGCATTTTGTGGTATTCTCGCATATGTAGTTTCCATAGAATTATAGTCACTGACATGATGGCTGAAAAATGATACAGAGGATAAAAAGGGATTATGATGGAAGTGCCTTTGACTGGTTCATTATTTTGGAGCTGTTTCGAGTGTCAATGATATTTTAGAGGAAGAGTAAAGAGTATAGGAAAAAACAACTAGAAATGTCTCCTTTTTGGCCAGGACCATTTATTTATATTTTTGCTCCAAATGTACTTTGTGGGACACTCTACTCTCTTACTTGTAACTAGAGGACTTGGGGAGAATTTATTTCCAGTAGTTCTGAAAATAGGACAAGTGCCTCCTCGTACTCCCGCCTTCTCAAGTGGTATTTCTAGGAGTAGAATTTTCTAAAATGAACTATTTCAGAAGTATTCAGTATTGTTCTCATTTTGGTTTTTTGGCTGATATTTCCCCCCCAGCATTTCTCTTCTTTTTCTCAATAAATTGTTGAATGCTGGATGAAAAAATTGCTCTACATTTTTGGCAATATTTCAAATTTAAGTATTGTGATACGGAAGAAAAATCTTTAACTGCATACAAATATTCAGGCAGTTAATTAATCTCTTTTAAAATGTTTATTCTGTTGTGTCTTAGTTTAAAAAAATATAGCTATTTCCTAATACACTTTTAAGGAAGAAAGACATGTTCCCTCTCTCCTTATAATGTCTATAATACAGGTTCTACAAGTGAAATGTGACCAAATGAAACAACTAGGATATAATCATGGCCCCACTGAAGTCAACGGCAAAACTCCCATCAATTTCAATTGTCCAGGATTTCACTCCTAGTTTATAAAGATATTTTTTACTCCTTTTTGAAAAAGAACTTTTAAATGTTTCTGCATTTCAGCTGCCAAAACAATTCCAGATTGAATCAAAAGGAATCAGATTTACAAGAAACTATCCCCCCTGGTTTTTATTTGAGGGTCTGACCAATAAGGGGATAATTTGTTTGCTTGCTTGTTTACTATTCAGAGATTTGCAGTAATTTGTATAGTACTGCATGAAACTAATAACACTGCAAGATCCATGCACAGCACAGGCAGGCAGTGATGTTTTCCCACACATTCCTCTTGGTGCACCGCAAAACTAACCTACAATGTGACCGTCTTTTCAGTTCTGGCCTTCTGAACAGAGGCATTTAATCAAGCAGACGTGTGCCAATATATGTAGAGATTTTGTAGCATGTGAACAAAATGTGTTTTGCTTTGGGACCACCAAACTCATTTTCACTTTGATCTGGACTAAATTGGAACCCTCACCTCCAGAAATGAAGGACTAATATTAACCCTCTCAGCTTCCACTACTGTTAATGTCAAAGACGCTACCTCTGTCAATTAGAAACCTTACAAATATTGTACATAGATGCCACTGGCAATAATGCATTTCAGATTTTTTAAAAGGTCTATTATGTAGACATCTGTCCCAATATAATAGTTCTTAAAGTAATAAAATTTTAGTTTAACACTCACTTTTCCTCCCCAAAATGCCCCCTTTCAATTTAAATCTTCAAACAATTTTGCCTTCATGTCAAATAATATTTACAGACACATTATGCAACTCAGAAGTCATAACTGAACTTCAAAATATAAACAAGCTCATTTTGCTTATGCAAAATTTTATTTTATCTAACAAAATCTCTGATTTCCCATTTACATCTGGGAAATAAGTGATTCAATTAGATAATATAAGAGAGAATCTATTTTGATTCAATGGGCCAGATTCTGTGATGCCCTGCACCTTGTGTTGTCATTGATACTATTGCAAAATGAGTGTAAAACATTACTAACTCAGAATGGTGGTAATTTACACTCACTTTGGCACAGGTTGTAAATAGTGCTGGCCAATGGAGAATTTGGTCCAGTTTTTTTTTCTTATATTTTTACTTTGCATGATGCAGTCACTGCCCAAAAAATGAACTCTGTTCTCTGTTGTAGAATTTAGAAATTATTAAAAATAGCACTTTTTCATAGAGGAATATTCCAATAATCATAGTATTTCAGAGAAAGGAATATTATTTGTTAATTGATGCATTTGACTTACAGCACTTTTTTGCAAGTTCTGCACCCTATTCTTTCTATACCCCTTCTTACCTAACTTGATCAAACCATGTAATAAAGTAGTTTTGTTTAATTTCTGACAAATACCCACCCATAGCTTTTCAGCAATAACCGTGAGAAGATTTTACATGCTAAATTAACAAATATTTTCTGCATCATTGACATTCAATCTTCCATGACCATTAAATACAATCCCCCTGTAAGCAGGTCTAAGAGAGGGCTTTCTAAAGGACCGGATCTAACACCTTCATTTCCTTGATCCTGAAAGCCTGGCTGAAAGTCAATGTTAAGAAACTGGTGTCTGTATTTTAGTGTTTAAAATGTGTTGGTCGTATGGCTGTTTTCAAGTGGCTCATGCCGATTACCTGAGATAAAGACTGAAGTATCAGCCTATGTATAGAGTGGTTCTAAAATCCTAGGCTATCACTAGGTGGGTAAATTTCTCAATAATTGTTGTTTACCTGTGAAGCATGTTTGAATATTCATTTCCCGTGTTGTCAGTTTTCTGATTTCACCTACTCGGACTTGTCTGTGGTGTTAATCATTCTGTACCCACATAAATGAATTTGTTTTATTTATATAGGAAGCTTAAGCTTTAACAGCTCATAGTCTGATCTGGGATTTGCATCTTCATTGCTATTCTATTGGAAGGGGCTAGGCTAGCTGCAGCCTCTGCTCCATAAATCTAGCAGATTCAGGATGTCCTTTTATTCTCAAAGTCATAGTAGGAGGACTACACACTTCTAACAACACCAGTGCTGGAATATCCCCCGAAAGGAGATACTGACAAAAAAAAAGTGGGACTGAAACAAGATGGCTGATTCTTCTGTTGACTCATTTTATTATCTGTTATTGGAGCCCTGTAAGGTGATGCTGACAAATTCCTGCTGAGTCATTGTGTCAGGTGTGGCTTGTTAATGTAGATGTAAGGGATGTGGGACTAGTCTTTGCCAAGGGTGAATCACTGGATGGTATAAAACTAGCAGGAGATGCTCTCCATTATGCATCCAGCTCCCATCAATCAAGGTCCCATGCACCTTTCCCTATCAGTCAGGCTTATGTGTACCCTCTGCCTCCCCACCAACCACTCAGCCTTGCACATGTCTCTGCCCTCCCCCCATGCACATATCAACTAATCAGGCTTGCAGGTGCTATGTTATTCCATAGTCACTCCCAGTCTTTTCTTTGTGCCTGCCCTCTCCTATTAATCAAGTCTGCATGTGCCCCCCCATCCATTAATCAAGTTTGCATGCCCTACGCCATAATCTATCAGACTTGTGTGTGCCCAGCCTTCATTAATCATGTTAGTTTGCACCATATGTCCATCAATCAGGTTTATATGCACAGCACATTAACTTTGTTATAATGGGAATAACGACTGAAATGACTGTAAATCCAGGATTGTTGGGTTTTGGTTGTGAGGGGTTTTAAACCCTCTCCTTTGCACCAGTGATTTGTGTAGGTAGATCATATATTTTTAAGAGCTATTAGTCAACAATGAAAAGTAGGACTGCCAATGAATATTTTTAGCCACAACACAAAGTTAGTTGGTTCCCATTAAACATTTTATGAAGAGAAACTGAACAAAGACTACATAAAGAATTTAAAGGGCATAAAACAGTAATACAGAGTGAAACTTTGCAGCCATCCGCCACCTACTTTTAGAGGAAAACAGGAATTTATGCCACATGTTAAGCTCTTTTTATAATGGTGACAGGTTTCGGAGTGGTAGCTGTGTTAGTCTGTATCAGCAAAAACAACGAGGAGTTCTTGTGGCACCTTAGAGACTAACAAATTTATTTGGGCATAAGCTTTCGTTTGCTAGAACCCACTTCATCAGATGCATGTAGTGGAAAATACAGGAGCAGGTATAAATACATGAAAAGATGTGAGTTGTCTTACCAAGTGTGAGGTCAGTCTAACGAGACAATTCAATTAACAGCAGGATACCAAGGGAGGAAAAATAACTTTTGAAGTGGTAATGAGAGTGGCCCATTTCAGACAGTTGACAAGACGGTGTGAGTAACAGTAGCCCACGAAAGCTTATGCCCAATTAAATTGTAGTCTCTAAGGTGCCAAAAGGTCTCCTCGCCCTTTTTATAATGCAACCTTAACTGTGTAGTTGCTACCAGGCACCTCCATTATCTGTGTGTCTATGTATGTATGGTGGGCCTGATTAAAATATCCCTGCATTTAGGATCTGAATTTCATGCTGTTCTCTTGTGTAATGGAGCAAATCAAACCTTTAGAGCCAAATAACACCTGATTTTGTTCACTTGATATTCAAATCTCTGTGATCCTGTCTTTCTAATCTATTATTAATATATATATTTAATTATGGAAATTAGGAATAAAAGAATGAACTTCCCCACCTGAAGCATTGGTAATCTGAAAGTTTAAATGTTGTTGTAAACCGTATTCTGTAACTTAAACCGTTTTTGTGCATAGCTAACTTAACAATTTGTTTCAGCAACTGTTAACCAATAAATTATAGAAATTAGGCTCTCATGTTTGAAAGTTTGTCCCCTGGTATCTTCATCTGAGTACTTGGTAGTACACTATGTTATAGACCAGTTGCCTACTAACCTGCAAAGCTAACAAAACAGGTCTTATGAAAAGGATGCTTCTAATGGTAAAGGCATGCAGGTGAACTAATGCAAAGGAAGGAGTGACAATAGAGTGTTGAAAGATGGCTTGAATGTTAATTTTTTCCCAGGAGTGTGAACTCTAGCAGAACCAAAGGACAATGCACCAGGAGCAGCTTTTAATACTGCTTTATACCTAGCAGACAAGCTTTGCGAACAAAGTAGGTTTGAGGTTTAACTTGTTTTGTAGATCTGACAAATGTTATGTTAATTGCTTTTGCCCAGACATTAACACCTATGTAAGGATGAATAACAGTTTGTCATGGCTCTGTCAACAAATACACATTCATGAGCAAACACAGGTGTAAACTCCTAAATAGGGGTTTTTTTTAGCCACATAATTATGTAAACAGTTTAACAATCCTTATGAAAGCCATAGTATTTAACAGTTTCTTTCTGCCTGGGCTGCTAGGAATGGATCCTCTCAATATTGTGGAGTTTATTATGTGCTGTTGAGTTAAAGATCTTTCTTGGTTGAGAGTCCATTATTAATGGAAACTGCTAATGTTTCCTGATGGGGAGTGAGGGTGTCTGAGTCACTATCACTAGACTCTGGTAGTCTTGCTGACTAGTGATCTGAATCGAATCTGTCATTTTGGGGGCATATTATTGAGAAGGTATAGTAGGTAAACTCTGTCAGTTGCTTGAACCTCCCTATCCTAGACACAACTCGATTAACTTTTGGACTTGGATTTGATGCTGCACTGAATGCACTGGTTGATGATCTTCTCCTAGCAATGGGTCAGATAAAGTATCAATTCTAATTTTATTAGATCGGTCTGCTACCTTTGATACCTTTGACAACTGAGTTTTACTGGGACATCCACAGAAACTCTAGTAGGAGTGGCCACAAATTGTTTTCCAGTGGTTCCATTCATACTTACCTGGAGGGTCCCAAAGGATTTTTTGGGGCAATTGACCTTCTGTTTCAAGGGCTAAATTCATGTGAGCAAGGGACTCCTGGGAGAATAGTTACTTTTAATATTTCGGTTGTTTGACTTCACTTTGCATATAGTCATACTGGGTCCGATTTTTTCAAAGTTGGACATGAGCAATTCCATGCACACAGCAAATGTATTTGTGAATGCACATGGCCATTTAGACACTTAAGGGGCCATGTAAACATACAGACATCTGACTTGTATATGCACAGGGTGTTTACTACCATGCAAAATCCTCACCTCAATAGATTGTTCCTTTATGCTGACAAGAAGAAAGGCTTAGAACTTTCTTTCATTTTTTAATTGTAATTTTCAAAGCCAGCCAGAAAAAGTTATGAAGACCCCAAATACTTGAAATCAATTTAGTTTCCTTGCCTGGGGGGTTGATTTTTCCCAACTAATGTGTTTAGAAGATGTGTGAGGGAACACTCACAGAATCACAAAATGTTGATGGCATATTTTCCATTCTGACAATTTTGACAAGAGTTGGGAGCTGCACCAAGAACGGACCTGTGTTTCCCCCAACCTGGCTCAAGCACCAGTGGATGCCACCCCGATGTCTTTCAGACCACTGCACTGGCCCTACTGGGATCCTCAGACTGCATATTGTCAGCAATTTTCCCATGATCCTAGTCTCTCTTGTGGGGATACAGGGGGAGACATTCCCTTACACCAACTGCTCCTCCTACTCTGTCACCTCATGCACAATAATCATTTGAGGAGCAGGAAACCAGGACAGATAAAATGGTTATTCCCCAAATATTTCTTCATCTTCCCCAGATGAGATGGTAATGCCTCCCCCACCGACTGTGAATGATGACTTCAGACTCTTCCAAGAGTTAATGAAGCAGGTTGCAGATTCCCTCCAGATCCCCTTGGAAGAGGTCAGAGAGTCACAACATAAGCTCCTGAACATCCTCCAATGGTCCCCCTCTACCCAAGTTGCCCTGCCTATTAATGAGGCCCTGTTGGATCCTGCCAAATCCATCTGGCAGACCGCTGCGATGATTCCATCAATATATAAATGGGCTGATAAAAAAATATTACATCCTGGCTAAAGATTCTGAGTTTCTGTTCACCTTTCCAAAACCAAACTCCTTGATTGTGGAGGCAGTGAATGAACGTGGCAGACATCATGTGAAGGCCACATCATATGATATGGACCAAAAACACCTTGATCTATTCAGCACAAGGACCTACTCATTCATGATTCTTCAATTTAGGGTCATGAACTATCAAGCTATCCTGCCTAAATACAATCACTCAGATCATGCCAAATTCACCACCTGTATTGTACATCTGCTGGCCAATCAATGTGATCAGTTTCAGGCTATTATTAACGAGAGTCATCCATTAGCTAGAACATCACTATAGGCCTCATTGGATGCAGCTGATGCTGCCACTCAATCTATCTCAATGGCAATAGTCATGCAGAAGGCATCCTGGCTCCAGTTCTTTGGATTCCAAAGAAAGGTCCAAAAAAAAACGGTTGGGGACCTTCCCTTCAAAGCCTCAAACTGTTCACTGAGTCCATTGATGATTCACTGTGTACCCTTAAGGGTTCCAGCACCACGTTGAGATCCCTTGGGATGTATATGCCTACAGACAAATGAAAATTTAGTAGATCCCAAACTGCTCAAAGATCCTGCCCTGTGTCATTCTCAGGATTCCAGAAACCATTATGAATCATCCAGGAAAAAATCGAGGTTCCAAAGGAAGAGACCACCTGCTCCCTGTGCGCCCTCTACTGAAACATCACAGTCATCTAAGTATCAGTTTTGATAAGCTGGTTGAAGGCCTGGAACTCTCCCTCAACACTGAGTTGCCTATATACCGGGGTGGCCAAACCGTGGCTTGGAAGCTGCATGTTGCTCTTTTACAGTTAAAGTGCAGCTCAGAGAGCCCCCCACACTGCCTCCTCTCCCTTCTCCACCTACCAGACTGGGAGGTGGGGAAGCTCAGGACCTCTGCCTTGCACCAGGGTGGTGGGATAGGGGCTTCTGCCCAGCGGGGTGGAGGGGTCTTGGAGCTTCAACCCCGCATGGCACAGCTGCCAGGGCTCGGGGCTTCAGCAGGAGTGGGGCTGAAACCCCAAACCCCACCAGGCACACCCCAGCTCTTGAACTTCTGAAGATTGTCATATGTCAGTAAGTTTGGCCACCCCTGCTATATACCTTTTAACCCACCTCCCACCCTTTGGAAATTCTCTCCCCCACTTTCTGCATCGGAGAAAACCACATTGGCGAAAGGAGTGCTGGAGGTTATAAGATCAGGGAACATTATCCATTTTACTTCCCTCACTTCCCTGTCCCTCTTCTGGGACCCCTCTCAAGAACACCTCTTAAAGCAAGAAGCTCACTTCTGCAAATGGATGCTGTAGAACCAGTTCCTATTTTGCTAAGGGAAGGAGTTTTATTCCAGTTACTTTCTAGTCCTGAAAAAGAACGGAGGGTTGAGACCGATTTTTAGATCTAAGATTCCTAAACAACTGCAATCAAATGTGTGCCTTTCTTTCAATATATGCACGGTATTTTGTATTTATTAAATAATGATGCCATATGTATAGGTCATAAAGATAAATGAAGTTTTCACATGGCAGTAACATTAGAAATTCTAAAACAGTTCACTCTGGAGGCTTTTGCTGATAGTTTATCACATAATGCTTAGCAGTGTACCATCATATTTTTTCTGTTAAGTGCCAGATCCTGCCTTCTGCCAAAATCTCAGAATTACACCCACTGATAGGAAAAAATACTATGCATGGTGACCTTAACTTCACCGGATATCTAGCTGCAGAGGCCTGAGCAGGCAAGGAGAGATGATGCATGTTTCAGTCATCATCAGTGTGCCCAGAGGATGCTCTTCTTTCTCTTCCCCTTCTCCCCCAAAATAAACCAACTAGCAAACCTTTTCTTTTTTGAGGCAATTTTAGTAAGGTTTCAGCTCAAGTATTTGTTAAAGTAACTTCTTTCTTTTATGCAAATGAGGTCTAGAACATTTGCAAACAAAACTTACAAAAACACCCCCATCCCAAAGATAAATTGTTTGAAAAAAAAACAACCCACAAACTCCCTTTGTTTTGCAAGTGATACACCCCCTTATACAGGTCTTCAGGTGTGAATGTATTCCTGTGCAGAAGGCCAGCACAAGACTTGAAATGTATTTAGGCCCAGATCCTCAAAATCCGAGGAAGTTAGGAGCCTAAATATTTTTGAGGATCTGGGCCTTAGAGATTGTATATAACCTAGTGCTTCTATGATGCTTAGTCCTTCAGTACACTGGAAAGGGTATGTAAATAAATTACTACAAGCGTTACACACTGCAGTTGTTGCATAATCCTGTGTAGGGACAAGGTCTTAAACGTGCCAACAACTATCAAGTAAAGGAAAGCACTTTGGTTATTTTCTACTGTCTACAAGGATAAAGATGTGGGTATTGACAACTATGTTTTTAACATCCTATACATTGCCAAATTTTTCAAACCTGTAGCCATCTTGCGAACAGCTCTGTCTAGTTAGGGTCATGAAGTATGCTCAGGATCAGTGGTTCCCAGACTTTTTACTGAGGACCCACCATTATATATTTTCTGTATAGTAGACAATAGTAGCTATATAAGAACGGTTGCCAACTTTGTAATATTTAAAAACCAGACTCTCCAGCAGGAGTGCAAGAACCTTCCCCCGAGGCCCTGCCCCTTCCCCTGAGGCCCCGCCCCTTCCCCAAAGCCCCACCCCGATTCACTCCTTTTCTCCGCTTTCCCCATAGCTCACTGGTTTTTCCCTTTCTCCTCCCACCCCTCTGCCCAGGTCGGAGGAACTCACTTGCGGAGCCAAGGCTGGGAGCTGCAGCTGCCTGATGCAGGCAGGAGGCAGCCCCTGCTGAGTAAGGACTGGCACAGGTGATGTCACCTGGTGCCTCCCCCACCCACAGTAACCAGACTTTGGGTCAGTAGGTCTGACCGGACACTATGAGGTCTCCTTTTCGACCAGACTTTCCGATAAAAAACCAGGCACCTGATCACCCTAACTGCAAACTACTTTTGCCTGCTAGGAGTGATCCTACAGGGCTGAGGAGTGCCATTTAAAGTGGGGGGCACCTCCAGAAACCCAAACCCCCTTTCCAACCCTGCTCAGTCTTCCATCCCCATCCCCCGCTCCCTTCTCCCCTCCCCAGCCTGGCCCAGTGCCCTCTCCAGCTCCCCCCAGCCCTCATGCTCTCGCTCTCCCAGCCCCACCCCCTCTTGCAGCTCCATTCGGCCTCCCTCTCTGCTGACTGTCATTGGCTCTAGATGCTTCCTCCATGCTACTGCTGCTGCTTGGATCCTGCTCCCCACTCCGCCGCTGCCTGCTGCCTCAGGGAAGCCTGTAGAAATCAGATTAGAAAAGTATTTTGGCAAAAAGCCATTATCTAATTTGAAGGCTATTTTTTTTTAAATAGTTTGTCACACTGTGATGAGAATAATGTAACAGCAACAGAGATAGGAGCATAGAGAAGACAGAGAAACAGAAGGCTGAAATAGGGTTGGTCTTTAAAAAGGGTATATTTTCTCATCCATTGATGATTAATGCAACAGTACTGTACTGCAAAAGTAATAACGGCCAAAAGTTTAGTTACATTTATACCCTTGAGGGAATTCTGCTGTGGATTGGGGGCAGCATGTAGAACCTAAATGTGTATTCCAGCCTATGGATCATAATTTAAAAATGGGACTCATCTTTCTCCCCAAAGTGAGTTAGTCTCCCCTGGTATAAACTTGTATCCCAGGTATTGAAACATGAATATTTCTTCATGCTAAAGCATCATAATTCAGCAGCAAACACATCATGAATACTGAGGAAATCAACCAAACGTCAAATGCACTTACAATTTTTGTCACAAAATGTAATCTCAGATCATGGGTGTGCTCTTCAATGGCATAGCAACTTGGTATATTTTCATTTCACTAGAAAAAATGTGTAGGTGATAAACAGACATCATTCTCCAGTCCAGATAAGGAATCAGGATCCTCTGTTCCCAATGAATAAATGAAAGGCGTTCCGTATTTTCTCATCTATTAACTTACATGTAGAAGGGCCCTTTCTGTTCCACAAAATGAAGTGGATCACTGAACTTAATGGTTTTTTTTAAATGAATGCAGTTTTAAGAAAAAAAAAGCAATGTAATGCTGTATCATCAGCATTAGATATATCTGTGTACCATTTAATTTTTTTCTTCTGTCAAATTGTTTTGTACATTATTGTACCTTTCTGTCAGCCTAAGTCTTTTGAACAACCACCTTAACTTCATGTGCAAACTCTCCCCATGTGGCAGTTCTGTGGGAGACATCTGGGTTGTTGCATTTTGGGTCCCTTGGTAATTTTGTAAGAAATGGATGGAAAATTATTGTCACGGCTTTCCTTCTAGGTCAGCAGTTTTCAAAAAGCATTTCAAAACTTCTTTAAAAAATTATTTTCCTCCACTGACTTGATATTAGGTGGAAGAATGTCTGTAACTAATGGAAATTCAGCAGATTCCATGGTTATGAGTTGATGCCCATTGTTAAAGACTATTTCTTTTGGATTTCCTTCATGACTGAAAATAAGGGGTTGATAACCGCTCTGGAAGTAACCTGGGAAGTACAGACTATTCTAGTCATTTACTGAAGTAATCAGTTCAAGTAATAGCATAATGGCAGCCTGCTGGTAGTGTTTCAAAAGACTCTGCTACAGTTATGTCCTCCTCAATCTTCCTTCCCTACTGGTTGAATTCCACTGAGTTCCTATTTAAAAAAATAAAACTGTCATTGCAGAGAAAGCGAACTTTAGGTTAACAAGATTGTATGGCCACTTGCAAGGAGAATCAGATAGGGAACTAGATACCTGGAATATATGGTCTCTGTTGTAGGGAATTCCCTCTCCGCCTAAGCCTCAATCTGCAGAGCTATAATGGAGCCGCTCTAAGCTATTGTTGTCTTCAGCCTGCATTTCCTTGATGCACAGCTAATGCGTCCCCTGTCTTCAGGAATGAATGGTCCATGGATCCCTGTAGTGACACATTTGCCAGCTAAGTCCTACAGAGTTCATGGTTTCAGCCAACACCAGGTGAAACTTGGACATTTGGCAGTTTTGCTTTGAATTTTTAGGTCCATTTGAACACATAAAATCAAGCCAGCCAGACTCCACAAATTATTTTGTCAAACTGAGTGTGAGGCAAATTTAGCAAACTTTGCAGAGTTGTGACAGCACAAACTCATTTCACATAAGGCCATTATACAGCCATCACATGATAACCATTTTCAGTCAGTGCCAGCTGTTGATAGATTTGACCCTATGACCTAGAGCTGAAAAGCTCCATATCTTATTACCAGTTGTCTGAGTCATTCAGTCTCTTTGGTTTTTTTAAAAATGAGGAGAAAAGTAGTTTATAGTAACATTTGAGGAAATAGAAACAAATATTAAATCAGGAGTAATTGCTGGGTTGATTTAACGGTAGTTAGAAGTATCTGTCTCTTCTTATTCCATGAGCATAAATCTCATGGATATCAGGGGAGTACCACACACAACATAAGGACTGTGCATGGGCCTCAGTGTTGAATAAAGCTACGCCTAATCTACTTCCAAAAAAAATATTTTCAGTTTAGAAAAATGAAATGCTTGTTTTAAGTTGCAAACTTTAGATGGAATCGTAATTGCTCTATCGATGAACATCCTGGATTTTTAAAAAATCTGTAGAAATCTACTAGGGAGGGCTAATTACTGCTGGAATATATCCCATAATAATATAAACAATATCTGGTATCCTAATAACAATGAAATAAGTGAATGGAGGACGGGAGGAAGAAAGATACACAGCTGACTTTGTTCTCCCTGATCAAATATAGAAGGAACAATCTGATGCAGCCAAGTTCTGCAGAAGAGGTCAGCTTCTGAAGATTGGAAGCAGCATAAAAAAGAGCTTAGTTGGAACATTGGAAGAGTTCAAATCATTCTGTATAATAAGGCTCTGTGTGAGCTAGTGCCAAGTCTAAAGTAGTGTAACATCATTTCCACACTCCAAGAGCAAAGAGCAGATGAGTGTGGAGATCATTTAGGGAGGGGAAAAACCCCAGACAATGACTGGATGCGCACGTACGTGTCTGTCTGTCTGTCTGTGTGAGAGAGAGGGAGATCGAGAGAGATAGTGTAGGGTAGCCAGGTGCCCGATTTTTGACCAGAAAGTCCAGTTGAAGAGGAGACCTGACAGTGTCTGGTCAGCTCTACTGACCGGACACCCAAAGTCCAGTCACTGTGAGTGGGAGAGATGGGGAGGTGCCAGGTCATCACCTGCTCCAGCCTTGACTCAGCCGGGGCCACCTTCTACCTGCGTTGGGTGGCCGCAGCTCACAGCTGCGGCTCCCCAAGTGAGTCCCTCCTGACCTGGTGTGACGTTATTGATATAAACTGGGACCATATAGAACATGGTTTGCAACCAAGGTCCTGTAGTGGCACCAAATCTTATGTAAAGGGGGTCATATAAGGTGTCTAAGACCAGGTTACGGTTTGCTGGTTATGATTATGCTGTCTGTATGTCTGTATCATTTTGTAGTTGAAGTTATGAGTATTGGCTCTATACTGTCTGTATTTCAAATTTGTGCTGTGTTTCTGGGAAAAATCCCAGACAAGTTGGTGTTAGCTCTGCCTAGCCTGCTTGATGGCCCATTAAGGACCATCAGCTACATTTGACCCATTGAGAGGAGGCAGATTCACCTTGTAACTCAGCAGGGTGTGCAGGAACTTGCCCATGTGACTGCAGACTCCATTTTGCTGTAATTTTCCACAGTAGGAACAAAGAAGTGTTCTTACACCTGGAAGAGCCTATATAAGGCTGATGCCTCATCTCCATCTTGTCTTCAATCCTGCTTCTTACCTCTGGAGGGACTTTGCTACAAGCTGAAGCTCTACACAAGGGACTGATGACCCATCCCAGCTGGGGATGTACTCCAGAGACTTGATTTGAACCTGCAGTTTACTCCATCACTGCTACAAGCCTGAACTAAGAACTTTGCCATTACTGTATGTAATTGATTCCATTTAACCAATTCTAGCTCTCATCTCTACCTTTTTCCCTTTATGAATAAACCTTTAGATTTTAGATTCTAAAAGATTGGCAACAGCGTGATTTGTGGGTAAGATCTGGTGTGTATATTGACCTGGGTCTGGGGCTTGATTCTTTGGGATCGAGAGAACATTTTTCTTTTATTGGGGTGTTGCTTTTCATAACCATTCATCCCCAGGACGAGTGGCACCGGTGGTGATACTGGGAGACTGGAGTGTCTAAGGAAATTGCTTGTATGACTTGTGGTTAGCCAGTGGGGTGGACCCGAAGTCCCTTTTGTCTGGCTGGTTTGGTTTGCCTTAGAGGTGGAAAAACCCCAGCCTAGGGCTGTAACTGCCCTGTTTGAGCAATTGGTCCTGAATTGGCACTCTCAGTTGGGTCCCGCCAGAACCGCATCGTCACACCTGGGCTGGGGGGTAAGAGGGGAAAAGCAGCAAGCGACTGGGTGGGGTGGGGGAAAAGAGGAGTGGATAGAGGATAGAGCCTTGAGGGAAGAGGCGGGGCAGGGGCAGCACCTCAGGGATGAAGAGGTGAGGCGGGGAGGTTCCGGCACTCCTACTGCAGTGTTTGGTTTTTAAATATGACCAAATTGGCAGCCCTATGATGGTGTGGTATGCAACAAAAGTTTTAATAGCATTGATTTGGGATGATTGTGATACTCACAAAGGGCTGGATCCTTAGCTGGTGTAAAGCATTGAAATCTGCTGAATCCGATGTAATTACACCAATTAACACCAGCTGGATTTGGCCCAGAGCGTGAAGCTAGGAGTTAGTTATGCATCTCACATAGATAAAACCATTCTACTGCCTCAGGCAATCATGTGCCATGTATATACATGCCACTCATTTCATGGGAAAAATATGTGAGATGCTTCAGAATATTTTGAGTGTCTTCTAGTCACTGATGATTTGTAAAACTCTGCCTACAAGGACTGTTGATTTTCCTAACAAGTGCTCAACTGAAGAATGCTTAGGAGGAATGAAAAAAAATAACTAATTAGTTTTAGAAACCTGGAAAAGTTACCTCCTTTTTGTTTGTTTGTATTATGACTATGGGCCAGTAGGTCCTTTTCATTTTGAAAGGTAGAGGGAACACAACTCTTGTGAATATATGGAGAGAGGGGCACCGAAAGGGCATAGCCTTTCATCCTCAATTTCTTTTCCCCCTCCTACCATTCCCTCTAGAAGTCCCTTCACAGCTTCTCCATGGGAATAGGAAGGGGGTAGGTAGGGAGGAGAGGCAGTTGTCGGGGCGGGGGGAAAGACCGAGGAGGCAGCGTGGAGGTACTGTTAAAGGACTTCATGCAGATGGCTGTCACCTCTGGTGCATCCCCTACAGACTGGTGAATTCCATGTGCCAAACACCTGCCATTTTAACAGAGACATGGTCTGGAAGTAATCCCTGAAGAAAGGAGTAGAAAGAAATTCTGTAAAATGGAAACTGATAGCATTCCCTGCCCTTTTATATGTAAATAAACTGGATTCAGGAAAAATTGTCCCTGAGTCTCCACTCATTCAGTATGGGCCAATAAATTATTTGAAAGCTGTGCCTTTTACCATGTTTGTTAACCAGGATCAATGTTGTCAGGTTTAGAAAGGATTGTGCAGGGTATCTCAAGTTAAGTGCATGGTGCATTTATTTTTTATTTGACTGTCTTTACTAAAACTGCAGTATAATTCATGTGCATTATAGTCCTTAAGTTACTGAAGCGGTTAGTTAAATGTCACATACATCCATACTAGCATTGAACATACTTTACTAAAGAAAATATAAGTGTTTACTCTTAACTTTAATACTTTTAGTCAGTGTTGTAAGTAAAAAAGAAGAACTCCATCATAGCCCATGCAACATTTTTAAAAAGTCTTGGATTGCTTCATTGGCTTTTAGTCACCATCATATGTTTTTTCCTTAGGAAATTATTGCATTGCACAAGTGGAATTTAAACGTTGCTGATGTAGTTAAGGATGCTCTTTCCTTAGAAGAATCATTAAGTATGACCATGCTCTTTAAAAATTTGATTACAACAGTTCAGCAGATGGTAGACACTTGGGGTCAGCTCTAAGACGATCTGTATTTACAGAGTATTAATAATGGTTTAAACTTTCTCATACATAGATGTTGATTAATTTTAAATCCATTTGTAGAAACCCAGCATTGCCAGAATATTTCCTGAAACCACAATACAAAGTATGATAAACACCATCAGTTAATCCAGCCTAATGTACTCCACACATTTTTTAAAAATCGCTAAAAGGATTATTGTAATTTTTCAAACATGAAAAAAAACAGATTGGCTCTTTCATTTGTACTCTGTATGTTATATTTTTGACAGACAATTCTTTTTGTTGATGGAATTATGTGTTTTTATCCTTTGCTGTAACATACTTTCAAATAACTTGTATTTAATTTTATATTCTATTTGAAATTTCTTCATACCAATGAGTGGAACATGTATTAATCCAGTCAGGTGAAACAACAGGAGGAAAACCTTTAAGAAAAGCCTACCAGCTATTTTAGTAAGGAAATCTGGTATTATTCACTAGTAAAGAAATAGTTTAGAGCATATAGAGTCTCAACTTTGGCCATAGTGTGACTGTTTTTTTCAATAGGGACCATTTAACAAAATGGGAAGGACGGAGTGGTTGGAATCCTGACACCTGTTTGCAAGCCCCAAGTTAAAAATTCATGAGCCGAAATCCTGGCTCCATTGAAATCAGTGGGAGATTTGCCAGGACTTCAGTGAAGGCAGGGTTTTCACCCTTGGCATACAGTGTCTATCGCTATATAAGTGTACATATTTCTTTGTATAATGGGTTTTTAAAACCCCTTTTGTTGGCTGCAGACATCTTTGCCAAAATTAAAAACACAGTCAAATTAAAAGTATAACCAGGAGCTACTTCAGACTTATACCAGCAATGCAGAAAAACCTAAATCCAACAATATCCCCCCCACCCACCAATGTGAACAGCTATGGTATACTTTCCTCCCTTAAAGCTTTGGTAAGATGCAGCTTCTTATGTAAATGGGTCCTAAGCCACTTAGGGATTCATAGACCAAATCAAACAACTTAGATATGGTTTTATAACTAATTTGAATTGCTTAGCATTTTACTTTCTATTACAGGGGTGGGCAAACTTTTTGGCCTGAAGTCCACATGTGGGTATGGAAATTGTACAGCAGGCCAAAATGGGGGGTTGGGGTGCGGGAGGGGGTGAGGGCTCTGGCTGGGGGTGTGGGCTTTGGGGTGGGGCCAGAAATGAGGCGCTCAGGGTGCGTGAGGGGGCTCAGGGCTGAGACAGGGGGTTAAAATGGGGGGAGGGCTCCAGCTGGGGGTGCGGGCTTTGGGGTGGGGCAGGGGATGAGGGGTTGGTAGTGCAGAAGGGATGGAGGGGTTCAGAGGGTGGGAGGAGAATCAGTGCTGGGGTAGGGGCGCAGAAGGGGGGCAGGGGTCCAGGGTCCGGGTGGCACTTACCTCAAGCAGCTCCCAGAAGCAGCAGCATGTCCCCCCTCCGGCTCCTATGTAGAGGTGCGGCCAGGCAGCTCTGCATGCTGCCCTGTCCGCAGACGCCACCCCTGCAGCTCTCATTGGCCGCAGTTCCTGCTTGGGGCGGGGGCAGCCTGCGGAGCCCCCTGGCTGCCCCTATGTGTAGGAGCTGGGGGGGACGGGGGGACATGCCGCTGCTTTTGGGAGCCGTGCAGAGCGGGGCAAACCCCGGACCCTGCTCCTCAGCAGAAACTAGAGCACCGAATTAAAATGTCCGGAGGGCCAGATGCAGCCCACCCCTGTAGTTTGGCAACCCCTGCTCTATTATATTTATTTTGGGATGAAGTGAAATCATGTTGCAATTAGGGCTGTCGATTAATTGCAGTTAACTCACACGATTAACTAAAAAAAATTAGCTGCGCTTAAAAAGATTAATTACAATTAATCGCACTGTTAAACAATAGAATACCAATTGAAATTTATTAAATATTTTTGGATGTTTTTCTACATTTTCAAATATATTGATTTCTATTACAACACAGAATACAAAGTGTATAGTGCTCACTATATATTATTTTTTATTACAAGTATTTGCACTGTAAAAATGATAAAAGAAATAGTATTTTTCAGTTCACCTCATACAAGTACTGTAGTGCAATCTCTCTATCATGAAAGTTGAATTTACAAATGTAGATTTTTATTGTTGTTACATAACTGCATTCAAAAACAAAGCAATGTAAAACTTTAGAGCCTACAAGTCCACTCAGTCCTACTTCTTGCTCAGCCAATAGCTAAGACAGACAAGTTTGTTTACATTTACGGGAGATATTGCTGACTGCTTCTTATTTATGTCAACTGAAAGTGAGAACAGGCATTTGCATGGCACTTTTGTAGCCGGTGTTGCAAGGTATTTATGTGCCAGACATGCTAAACATTCATATGCCCCTTCATGCTTTGGCCAGAGGACATGCTTCCATGCTGATGATGCTCCTTAAAAAAAATAATGCATTCATTAAATTTGTGACTGAACTCCTTGGGGGAGAATTGTATGTCTCCTGCTCTGATTTACCTGCATTGTGCCATATATTTTATGTTATAGATGTCTCGGCTGATGACCCAGCACATGTTTGTTTTAAGAATACTTTCACAGAAGATTTGACAAAACACAAAGAAGGTATCAATGTGAGATTTCTGATTTCTAAGGATAGATACAGCACTCAACTCAAGGTTTAAGAATCTGAAGTGCCTTCCAAAATCTGAGAGGGATGAGATGTGGAGAATGTTTTCAGATGTTTTGAAAGAGCAACACTCTGATGCAGAAACTACAAAACCCGAACCACCAAAAAAGAAAATCAACCTTCTGCTGGTGGCATCTGACTCAGATGATGAAAATGAGCATGCATCAGTCTGCTCTGCTTTGGATTGTTATCGAGCAGAATCTGTCATCAGCATGGACACGTCTTCTGGAATGGTGGTTGAAGCATGAAGTGACATATGAATTTTTAGTACATCTGGCAAATAAATATCTTGTGATGCCGGCTACAACAGTGCCATGAGAACGCCTGTTCTCACTTTCAGGTAACATTGTAAACAAGACATGGGCAGCATTATATCCTGCAAATTGTAACCAAACTTGTTTGTTTGAGTGATTGGCTGAAGTAGGACTGAGTGGACTTGTAGGTTCTAAAGTTTTACATTGTTTTATTTTTTGAATGCAGTTATTTTCTGTACATAATTCTACATTTGTAAATTCAACTTTCATGATAGAGAGATTGCACTACAGTACTTGTATTAGGTGAATTGAAAAATACTATTTTTTTTGTAGTATATTTATTTTGGATTACAAATATTTGCAACGTGAGCACTGTACACTTTGTATTCTGTGTTGTAATTGAAATCAATATATTTGAAAATGTAGAAAACATCCAAAAATATTTAAATAAATGGTATTCTATTATTAACAGTGCGATTAATCACAATTAATTTTTTTAATCGCTTGACAGCCCTAGTTGTAATATAGGCTCATGAGGAAGACGAGTTAAGGTTGAACTTTCAATCTAACTTTGCATTTCCAAACTTTAGACTGTTTGATTTCTCAAATGTATCGTTGCAGTCACACTAGAGGTTTTTTGCATAGAATTTCTTCTTTTTAATTGTTTATCTTTGTAAGAAAGAAAAAGGTTAGAAGTTGCCAGTAGGACTTGGCAGTTCTGTGATCCCAAACTCTGGCACAGCCGTCCTTGACAAAGGTCACTGAACTGACTGAGACCTCTGGACTACCGAGGAAAACGTTTTCTTTAATTGGCCTCTTATTTATTAAGGGTTGGATTGTGATACTCTTACTCATGTTTAACAGTATCTTACTCCTCACATGTTCCTATTGAAGTCAGTTGGACTACTTGACAGCAAGATACCGTTCAAAGTGAGTATAGGTATCATAAAAGAGCAATGAGAAAAGCCAGCAAGATTTGTCCCCAAGAGAGACAGAAAGAGAAGTCTTTATCATCATTAAAACTACTGTCCTTAGGCTGCAAAAATTACTAAGGTCTCAATTCAGCAAAGCCCTTAAGCATATTCTTAAACCCAACCCTATTCAAGTAAAGCATGTACCTACCTTACTTTCTTAGGGTACATTTACACTACCCGCCGGATTGGCAGGTAGTGATGGATCTATTGGGGATCGATTTATCACGTCTATCTTAGGTCAGATTCATTTATTTCCAGATAGCATTTTGTATCTGTTTACTTCCTCTGCTTAGTTGAGTGAATATTCATTTATTAATTGCTGAATCTCACCGTGACTGGTTCGGTCACAGAGACCCCCTTGGGACTGTCACCTGACGTGCTGAAATTACCTCTGAGCCCATTTTCCACTGCCAGCTTGGGACTCCAGAACCCTGCCTTGTTGAGCCAGACTTGCTAGTCTGCTACAACACAAACCCAGGTCTGGTCCATGCCCCCAAAGCTGCAGACTTTAACCAAAAAACACTCAGCAGGTATTCCTGTCTCCAGCACCCAGACACCCAGATCCCAGAGGGATCCAAACCCCAAATAAATCTGTTTTATTCTGTATAAAGCTTATACAGGGTAAACTCATAAATTGTCTGCCCTCTATAACACTGATAGAGAGAGATGCACAGCTGTTTGCTTCCCCAGGTATTAATCACTTACTCTGGGTTAATTAATAAACAAAAGTGATTTTATGAAGTATAAAAGGTACGATTTAAGTGGTTTCAAGAAATAACAGACAGAACAAAGTAAGTTACCAAGAAAAATAAAACAAAACACGCAAGTCTAAGCCTAAAACATTCAGAAACTGAATACAGGTAAATCTCACCCTCAGGGATGTTCCAATAAGCTTCTTTCACAGACTGGACTCCTTCTTACTCTGGGCCAAGTCCTTTTCCCTGGTACAGTTCTTGTTAGCTCCATCTCAGGTGGTAACTAAGGGATTTCTCATGCCTGCAGCCCCCTTTGTTCTGTTCCACCCCCTTTTATAGCTTTGGCACAAGGCGGGAATCCTTTGTCTCTCTCTGGGTTTCCACCCTTCCTTCTAAATGGAAAAGCACCGGGTTTAAGATGGATTCCAGTACCAAGTGACATGATCACATGCCCTGTGAGACTTCATTACTCACTGGCTGGCACTCAGGTATATAGGAAGGCTTACAAGTAAACAGAGCTATTTACAACCAATTGTTCTGGTCAATGGGAGCCCTCAAGATTCTAAACCATCATTAATGGCCCACACTTTGCATAATTACAATAGGACTTCAGAGTAATACTTCATATTTCTAGCTTCAGATACAATAATGATACATTTATACAAATAGGATGAACACACTCAGTAGATTATAAGCTTTGTAATGATACCTTACAAGAGTCCTTTCGCATAAAGCATATTTCAGTTACATTATATTCACACTCATGAGCATATTTCCATAAACACTGCTACAATCCGTCCAGGTCAACTTCCACTAGAAATATGTCTGCTATTCATCCAGGTTTGGTGTCACTGGCAAATCTGAAAGAATAAAGTAAATTCAATCAATCTTATTATATGATGTTTACCAGAATTCTTATACCAGTGTTAATTACCCCAACTTACTAGGGGGTGTCCATCTGGACCTTTCCATAAATAATTACTCTGTTTCTGTGGTTTTTAACCAATTTCTAATCCAAATGGTGGTATTTGTACCTAATTGGTTTTTATCCAGTTTCTTTATAAACTTATGTGGTACAATATCAAATCCAATACTTTAATTCCCAGGTGCGAATGTATTTTGCTGTCCCAGGCATCTACCTCACTGCTTGATGTTCCTACATCCCATCTTTCTCTGCCTTACCCAGCGCTGTTGATAAGTTAGTTTTATTTTCAGAACTGTAATAAAATAACTTCAAGTATGACAGGAAAAATACTTCATAGGGGATTTTAATAATGACCCCTAATAAAATTCTTTTGGATCCATAAAACTATTCATGCATGCAGGTGCCATTAATATAGAATGATAGGATACTTATGGTAATTCGGAATGTGCTCAGGGCTAAAGGACATTTGCAGACGGTGTAATTGCACTTTGGCTGTTTATTGCTCATGGTGCTAAATAATTCTCGATTGAAGTACCTCATTTTCTAAAACATAGTATAGTGAGGCTTGGGAGAGTTCTTACTTGCTCCCATGCAGTGGTTTCCCCAGGAATTGAAATTAGGGGGGGTGTTGGAATTTACAGGGGGGGTGTCAGAACCAATGAGATATATAAAAGAGATATGAATAAAGTAAATGTTTTGTTAGGATAATGCAAATTTAACATAAGAATAATGCAAGTTACACCAAAACACATAACAGGTCTAGATTTCTAAAAAAATATACATTTTTTAAAAAAGTATTTAAATTGACTTTGGAAAAGTATGTCATCATGGGGTAAGAGGGAAGGTCCTCTCATGGATCAGTAACTGGTTAAAAGATGGGAAACAAAGGGTAGGAATAAATTATCAGTTTTCAGAATGGAGAGAGATAAATAGTGGTATCTTTGAGGGGTTGGTACTGGGACCAGCGGTGTTCAACATATTCATAAATGATCTGGAAAAATGGGTAAACAGTGAGGTGGCAATATTTGCAGATGATACAAAACTATTCAAGATAGTTAAGTCCCAGGCAGACTGCGAAGAGCTACAAAGGGATCTCACAAAGGGTAGGTCTATACTTACCCGCCGGGTCAACGCGTAGAGTTCAACTTCTCGGAGTTCGAACTATCGCATCTAATCTAGACGCGATAGTTCGAACTCCGAACGCGCTCCCGTCGACTCCGGAACTCCACCACCGTGAACGGCAGTGGTGGAGTCGACGGGGGAGCCGCAGACTTCGATCCCGCGGCGTCTGGATGGGTGAGTAGCTCGAACTAAGGTAGTTCGAGTTCAGTGTGGAAGCCAGTTCAGTGTTAAAGGCCATGGACGAGATGAGAAATTAGGCCAACTAGAAAAGGCCACTAGCCTTATTCTTAAAACTCAGCTATCTTAAGTACGGGCTGGAGTTGGTGAGTACTATGTCATTTCCGCCCTTAGTTCTATGACCCAGAAGTTACTGACAAAGATGGTATTGAATATCACTGAGGCTGGGAAGGCATTGCAGTGGGATCTAGAACAGACTTGGCCCACTGCCCTTACTGTCACATCAGGAGTGCCATCTGATCTCTGGTCATGCAGACATACTTGGACACTTTCTGGATGGAAGTGTGGACATTCACAGTGCTCCTTCCAAGCATATGGACCGGTTAGGGTGGGTGTGGGCTCCCACATACCGAATCCTGCTGGGTCCATCGGGAGCATGCATGTGGGATTGGGTGATTCACCGAGATATCTGGGAAGTGAGACCGCCTGATACTCCTAATCGATTTTTAGTTAGTGCTCCTGGGATTACAGCTGATATTTGGATGGGGTTAGGAACTCTATGGACATTTTGGCCCTTAGAACCACCACAGCTTCAGTGTGTACAGAAACTGAAGCCAGGGAAGTTGTCACTGTTTATGACAATATTTGCTGGGAGGGTGGAGATCAAGGCACTACCCTGCCAGGACACCCACTTTTTCGAGCTAATGATGGCTGTGTGTGCGTTAATGCCACCACTTTACAAGATATACATATTAATCTTACCACTGCTGCAGGCAATCCTATCATTTCCTGGCGTGCAGATAGAATGTTGCTAGTAGCTTTTAGATTTCAGGTATATTTTCCTTGAACTGGAGTAGTGCTTGATCGGTTTCAAAATTTGCTTTCATTGTTACCAGAGGTTCGAAGAATCTCTGCGTTGCAAGGGCAAATTCATATGCTTCAGGATATGTATATCATGCTGAATAGTGTGCCTTTTATACAGCTTATAGAGTGTCTACTTTAGGTACTGAGTATGGTGTATTGTGCTTTGTAACCAAAATTGTACGACACCACCATTATTTTATTCCTATGGGAATGTTATTGTTTGTGGTGTTGTTAGTTAGTTTAGGATTATGTTCTTGTTGTTGTAAAGGATATAATGCTAATACTAATACCTTTCATGTTCGTGCTGATCATGCATTGTCATTACATCCCATGAAAACCCCTAAGATTGACATATTTGCTGTAGAATCTGACATCCATGGTTTGATGCAAATTGAGATTTGAAATATTTGTTGTACTAGAAGTACAAAAGGGGGGAGTGTGGAAGCCAGTAAATAATTAACAAGGTTTTGAAGAGATCTTAATGATCTTGAGTTAGGCTAACTGTGACCCTGGTGACGTGAGGAAGCAAGATAATGTAAGACAGAGTGAATTGTGTGAAAGTTATTACGACCTTGCAATATGCAGTCTTGCAGTCTTGTTTTTCTAGTGAGATAGCAGAAAAGCTTATGTATAAACAAAATGTATTTGTTGCTTTTTAGTGTCTCCATGATTGCTAGAAATTGTCTGTAAAAAAGGTATAAAGGCTTGATGTAATTGTTTACCAGTTGAGAGACCTGTCCAGGACCCTGTGTCCTATGGCACTCTCTCCCTCCATGGTAATTACTGGAGAAATAATAAAGTATTTGATTTTGCTGCACCCAAACAAAAAGCGAGAACTAAGTTTTTCTTCGACATCAGCTACGCTATTCACGTAGCTGAACTTGCGTACCTTAGTTCGACCCCCCCCCCCTTAGTGTAGACCAGGCCAAAACTGGGTGACTGGGCAACAAAATGGCAAATTAAATTCAGTGTTGATAAATGCAAAGTAATGCACATTGGAAAACAATCTCAACTATACATACAAAATGATGGCATCTGAATTAGCTGTTAACACTCAAGGAAGAGATCTTGGAGTCATTGTGGATAGATCTCTGAAAACATCCACTCCATGTGCAGCAACAGTCACAAAAGCAAACAATGTTGGGAATCATTAAGAAAGGGATAGATAATAAGACAGAAAATATCATATTGCCTCTATATAAATCCATGGTACGTGCACACCTTGAATACTGTGTGCAGATCTGGTCACCCATCCTAAAAAATATATATTGGAATTGGAAAAGGTACAGAGATGGGCAACTAAAATGATGAGTGGTATGAAACAGGAGGAGAGATTAAAGTAACTGGGAATTTTCAGCTTAGAAAAGAGACGACTAAGGGCGGATATGATAGATGGGGATATGAAAGAGGTCTATAAAATCTTGACTGGTGCGAAGAAAGTGAATAAGGAAATTTTATTTAATCCTTCACATAACACAAGAACTAGCAGTCACCCAATAAAATTAATAGGCAGCAGGTTTTAAAAAAACAAAAGGAAGTATTTCTTTGCACAATATAAAGTCAACCCAGGGAACTCTTTGCCAGGGGATGCTGTGAAGACCAAAACTATAACAGGATTTTAAAAAGAACTAGATAAATTCCTGGAGACCAGGTCCATCTGTGGCTATTAGCCAGGATGAGAGGGATGCAACACCATGCTCTGAGTGTCCCTAGCCTGTTTGCCAGAAGCTGGGAATGGGCAACAGGGGATGGATCACTTGATGACTCCCTGTTCTATTCATTCCCTCTGAAGCACCTGGCCTTGACCACTGTTGGAAGACAGGGTACTGGGCTATATGGACCATTGGTCTGACCCAGTATGACCATTCTTATGTAAAAATTAATTATAATAAAAATGTTTAGTACAGAAACTCCCCAACATAATGACCTCCCAAGCTAGCAACAATGTGAGATAACAACCTTGGCCTACTGGGAAACATATTTATATAAGTTTCCATTCCCAGTCACAAATCTAGCATCCTGGAGCAAAGTGACTAAAATATAGTCCAACAAACAAATGTTTATTTAACGTGCCCCTCACTTTTCCCTCCACCGCACTCCACTCACCGGTGTTGTCCTTGGTCAGTGGAGACTCAGAGTTCAGAGGTGCTTTCACGTGAGTACACCTTCCAGGTGGGGGACAAAAAGGCACAGTTTGCTCTGGCCACGGCTGTTCGTTGTGCCACCGTTCACTCCACCACTCTGTTGCCAATGGCCCTGCACAGTCACCTTCTGCTGTCACCTACCACTGTGACCTCTGCGAGTTGGTCTCTTGAGGTTCCACCAGCTCTCAGTGATTTCAGCTGAGCTCTCAGTGCGGGAACCTCGCTGCTAGTGCAGTCTGGGCTGTCTCTTACACAAAAACACTGTCCCCACAGGAACACTGTCCCCACAACAGGACTAAGCACTTAGACCTGATTGTCAGTGATTTCAGCTGCAGTAGCAGCAAAGAATCCTGTGGCACCTTATAGACTAACAGACGTTTTGCAGCATGAGCCTTCATGGGTGAATACCCACTTCTTCGGATGCAAGCGATCACTTAACAGAACAAAAGACTATCTATGGAGCCTAATCAGCTCTGTCTTTAAACAGTGGAGAGGGACAGGTCCCCACCTTCTCTCTTGATGCCTTCAGATCATCACAGGCTAAGTACAGTTCTACTGCCGTTTACTCATACAATAAGAACAACATTTCATCCTCCCCTTTCCCCCACATTCAAGTGGTTTGTAACCCAACCCCAGCCAAAATCTATCACTTGGACAACACAGCTCTGTTTGCTGGATACCTAGGTAGATTAGGTGTGAATGTAAATATAATCTGGCACTGAAGCCTTAGCCCCCAGCTCATCACTAGCTGTCAGAGAGAACTCATTTAGACTTTGCTTACAAATCATCATTTGAAATTATTAGGTTGGCCAACATCACCGAAATGAATGCACTGACATCATAAAAAACAGCTGTATAAGGAAGCAAGGAAGCTAGTCTATGTTCATACTTTTCAAATCTATTATACTTTTTCAGATACACATATTTTATCATATACTGTATAAGCTTTTAAAGTGTGTATTAATGTTTCAGTTTAAATTCAGATTTCCAAACAGTCACTAAATTGCTATGTAACTAGCTCACAAAACTGGGGGGGGGTGTTGGGAAAATTCAGGGGGGGTGTAGGGAAATCACTGCTCCCATGTAAGACAGTAGCCAAGAGTGTGAGAAGTTTCAGCAGTCTGCATGTATTGCAGTAAAAAATCTAATGTTGGTCTTTCTGCCTAGCATTACTAAACACAGAAATGCAGTAGAAAATACCCTTTCCCTGGGAAAACAGGCTATGATGATGTTTCTTAGATATGTATCTTTTAAATAACATGGAGGAGGGATTGTTTTTAAACCACGTTAATTCACTGCTTTTTAAGCATCATATTTGTGCTAAAATATATACAGTGCAGCTCGCAAGTTGGTTCAGTCATGCTTAAATCCCATTGACTTCAGTGTAAATTATGCTGGTAAAATCTACATTTTCAATGCTGTACATAGTGGTTTAGCTCCATGACTGCCTGTAACATTATTGTGAGTTGCAGTAAAATTTAACCAAGATTTGAGTTAATTAAAAACATTTACAAGTTACATTGTACCCAAAAGAAGTAATACAGGATTGGGCCCATGGATTATGTATTCAAGTAATTTCTCAGGTAGTGGCCAGTAAGTACTACATGCTTCAGATGAAGCTGTTAGAATCCCAATAAAGGGCAATTTGGCGTATTCTGCCTTTAATCTGATAGTCTCCACAAGTTAGTGCTTGTCTTATGCCCTGAGCATGAAGTGTTATATCCCTTCCAGTTCTTCTCCTAGCCAGTGTAATGTGGATGTTCTCATTACATCTCATAGAAGTGTCTAATCCTCTTTAGAATCCTGCTAAACTGCTCCATCTGCTCATAAGATTTCACTGTTGTTGTAGCCATGTTGGTCCCAGGATATGAGAGAGACATGGTTTTAAATAGTCTCATCCAGCATGTGGAAAGCCCTTATGCTTAACAGTCTAACCCTCAGCTGCCCCCTTCATTTTCAGTGGTCTCCCACAACATGTTAACCCCTTATGTTTAGCAATCTGTCGCAATTTGTAATTAGCTCAGCCATTCTGGTTTCCTTCTCCAGACCCGAAGAAGATTTCTGTGATGCTTGAAAGCTTGTACCTTCCACCAACAGTAGTTGGTCCAATAAAAGATATTACCTGCCCCACTTTGTGTCTCTCATAAGATTTCCCCATGGTCTCCCTCACATATTTTCTTTATAAATATGCTGGAACAGGAATATGAGCTACTTGCTCCTATTGCATTTAATGGAGGAATGTACTTTCATGATACCCTGCCAACCTTCAATTAGTGGTGTGTTTGGGTTTGGTTACATGCTAGTGAGTCCTTCATTGATGTGCATCTATCAGATTGCTTTTGGAATCATGGAACATGGTGGATAGTCATACCTTTCACCTCTAGGGACCTGGATTCAAATCTAGCATTGATGAGTTTGGTTTCAACCTCATCCCTTGAGGCTGCTTGCCCACATCACAAAAACCACTAAATAATTTTGACATAAAGGCCAGCCTTTGCTTAGGAGAGACTAAAGACTGGAATAGCAGTGAAGTTGTAGCTCTGGTGCAGGCTTGATTTTCTCATAGCAAATAGCCTCTAGGAAAGTTAAAGATAGTGGCTACCTGGCAATATGTGTATATACCATGCTTATCACACTTCTTTAACTTAATCATTACTAACGTTTTGCTTGGTGAATGCAGCATTGAAAATATGCTCTAAGAACATAAATCCTTGGCATCTCTGTCACTTTGTTAAAGCTAGAAAAATCCTCAGTAAGCTTCAGCAGAAACACAACATAATGCAATTAGCAGTTGAAATTGTTACTCATTCTCAATGGAGAGAGGGGATTTCAGGAATAAGCCTTGGAGGACCAGGATGTTACCAAGTGTGGAGGCAAAGGCAAAACAGATGACTGGCGACATTCTTGTCCCAGATGATATTTTATTAAATAAAATGTCTGTGTTGCTTGTGGGTTGATGTTTTAGATCAGCTTTGGGCCAGGGTTGGCCATAACTGTGCTTTACTAACATGTGGCTTTTGAAAAAGCTGTTTTTAGTGTTCCTGAACGCTCTGCAGTAGTGTGGCCTCGTACTGAGGCACTGGCTGAGTATTAAGAGGTGAACAGAGTGGGGCTTGGGGAAAGGATGTAGCAAGCGTTAGGAGACATGGCATTTGTGAAGTAATGTACTTCCTGCTGAGCCCTAGAAGCCTGTCTAGTGAAGGAATCAAGGGACTTTTGCTATCTGTGTTTTCGCGCTATCCAGACCCTGATTCTCAGCTGCTCTATTCTCATACTAGGCACAGGAATAGAACAGACATAATGAGCGACAGTAAGGGTAGCTTTATGTCACTTTGGCCCTCCTGGATTCAGGGGCTGACTGGAGACTGCTCTAATTTATGCTGTGTTGCACCAGCTCTCTATGGGCCATTTCTGTAGCTCAGAGTAGTGCTCCAGCTTCTTCCCACCAGCCCCAACATGCCTCATCACACCCCTCACACCCCTATAAATTACAGTCTGCGAGAGGGGACAGCATAGGGCTGTTCTGCTGGCCCTACACGGTATCCTCCTTAGGATGGGAGTGTTCCATTTGGGAGATCTGCTGGACCTGTACACCAGCAGAGCCAGCATACAGGAGCTATAAGGAAATGCAGAACCAGGGACCCGTGTGTATCTTCCATTCCCAAACTGGTAAATTTGTCAGCTGCAACAACCTGCAAATTCAGTGTGAAAATACTCACAACAGCCAATACATTCATACTCTAGACACAGAAGCACACTCAAGTTTTCCAGTTTGGTAACAAGATCTAATGTGAAAGCACTGAAAGAAGGTGAAACAAAAATTAATTATCCCCCCAGCTAGTGATTTGTGATGGTAAAGGGTTAGCTAAAAGTGGGGCAGGGGAGATGAGGAGGATGGGGTAGCAAAGAATGGGGAGAGAAGGGGCTTGGAGGCAGTTGGAAGAAGGCTGAAGTAGTATGGCTTTAGATAATAACCAGTATCAGGATTCATCCAAGATTAGTAATTATTTGCTAATTTTGTGTTGTGGAACCATTTATATCTAAACGTCCATTAAAACAAGGGTTGGGATAATAAAAGTTAAATTTTTTGATTAGGGAAGACATCCTAAATTCCAATGAGTCCTTCATTGCAAAAAGAAAAAAAATAGCATCCTTGACACAGTAAGAAACTTTCCCTCAAACCCATAGATAAATCTCTAGACAATATTCTACCTAAAGATGTTTGAACCTTGGACAGCAGCGTTGGTTGAAAAACTTTGACTAATGAAATGTGGATGGAAAAATTGAAATGTCCATGCTTTTTTCCTATTTCCTGACTAGCTTTGGATGCTGCAAGGGAATCTTCTACCAGGCACACATCTTTGCAACCAACAGATTGAAAAGCAAGTACTTTGTGTTAGGGGTTTTCCTTATTCGTTCACCTGATGTCATGGCCAAAGAAGGTTGAGTTTACAAGTCCAAAGAAACTGTAGTCTCCCTCTGTTTGCAGAACTGAGTCATCTCTCATCAGTGCTTATTCATATGCTTGGAGTATGAAGTGTAAATAATTGTGATTCAAAATGGATACACTTGCTAACAATCTAACTTAATTGCTTCCAATATTTATTAGGCAATGCTCCAGATCTCCTGAGGGTGTGCATACCTTTCCATAAACAGGGATTAAACAGGCCTATGAAGTCTAAAAAGGCCCTTTTATATGAAAACATTCATAATGAAATATTGATGCATATTGTTCCGAGGCTGAGACTGTAGTGAAGGTTCTGGCGTTTAATTCTTACTGGAGACCATTTGCAATATTTAAGTCATTCCATAAAGCAAAGATAATTGCCATCATGGCATTTAGAAAGTAAAATATGCCATTCTTCGTTCTTATAACATGTCATATCACAGCACTGAAATACCTATTGATAAATCCAGAACACCTCATTCTGTATTGTGTTTCTGGTTTTGACTAATGTCTCTTGTTATACACGCTCAGTCTGCTCAGCCAGGTAAATCTGCCGCTGACCAGACTTTACACCTGATATAAGCTATCAAAGGCAAGTCTTCAATCAGGCAGAAAAACAGCATTTGTACAGAAGTGTCTATGTATGCTACAGTCCAATTCCCAGCCTCCATTGTCAGAATCATCCTGATGGGATTCTGTCCTCTTCCGTTATGCAACCTAATTAGAGATTATGGAAATGGGAGAAAAGTAGGTGATGAACCCTGAGATTTGACCTATAACAAGACACTATATCTACTGCATCCTTAGTCTTTAACATCCATTTCAGTGTTTCCATATTGGAGGTCAGAATTTCCTGATGCAGATACTATAGCCCTAAAATGATTATCGGGTTTTTGGAGAAGAGGGGTCTTCTGGGGTCTGCCTCTTTTCCTCACCTTTCAATTCACCATCACCCTCAAATACGTCACATTGTACCAACCACATACCCAATCACGTACCCAAACATGCTTTTATCCACCAAACATTGCATGAACAGTGGCAGGGCAGCTTTCCCCACATCACTCGGCCTGTGTGCCTGAGCCACCTCCTAGTAGTAACACCACTAGGAGTGAGAGAGTAGTTCAGTCTTCATGCTTGCTCAGTCCTTGGCTTTTTTTCTTTTTCTGAGCCTGTCAGCAAGGTCCCAATTAGTACTAAATGTGGGGAATATGTCAGGCTGGAAGGGACCTTGAGAGGTAGTCAAGTCCAGCCCCCTATGCTCAGTGACGAGCTGCCAAAATCTTAACAACCGGTTCCCTATCGGGTCTTTGGCGGCACTTCAGCGGCGGGTCCTTCAGTGCTGCTGAAGACCCGGAACGAGCGTGCCAGACCAAGTGCTCGGGGGTTAAAGGGGTCTTGGTCTGCCTGGGGGATTGGGAGGAGAGACCACATTGCCCCCCTGACATAGGGCCATGGCCAGTTGCCCCCCAGAAGGCCACCCCCCCAAAAGTGATCAACCCCACCCATACTCTGCAACCTTCATTTCTGTGCTGCTGTTGGTGTCAGTGCTGGCTTTAAAGCTGGGTACTGCCCAGCTCTGAAGGCAGCACCCCCACCAGCAGCCACTCAGAAGTAAGGGTGGCAATCCCGTTACCTTCTTACAATAGCTTTGCGACATCCCCTTGCAGGGCCGCCCAGAGGATTCCGGGGGCCCGGGGTCTTCGGCGGCAGGGGGCCCTTCCGTTCCGGGACCCGCCGCCGAACTGCCCCGAAGACCCGCGGCGGCAGCCCCCCGCCGCTGAATTACCGCCGAAGTGGGACCCGCCGCTGAAGTGCAGCCCGGTCTTCAGCGGTAATTCGGCGGGGGGGTCCCCGCCGCGGGTCTTCGGGGCACTTCGGCGGCGGGTCCCAGAACGGAAGGGGCCCCCCGCCACCAAAGACCGGGCTGCGCTTCGGCGGCGGGTCCCACTTCCCGCCCCTGCCCCGGCCCCAGCCTCTTACCCCCGGCTCCCTCCTCACCGGAGTCTCAGCGCCTCACCGGAACAGCCGCAGCGTGTGGCCGGCGGGACCTGAGCTCCGCCCCGCTCAGAGCCGCGTGGTGAGGGGGCGGGGCTGGGAGCTCCACGCCGAGCGGCGGGAGCTGAGCTCAGCCCGGAGCTCCCAGCCCCGCCCCCTCACCACGCGGCTCTGAGCGGGGCGGGGCTCAGGGGCCCCGGCGGAGACTCGGCGCTTGATGCACTGAGGCTCCAGGAGAGGGGCGGAGGCGGGAGCCTCAGCTGTTCTCTTGGGGGTCCCTGCGGAGCCCGGGGCAAATTGCCCCCTTTGCCCCCCCCCGGGCGGCCCTGTCCCCTTGCCCCTTTTGAGTCAGGACCCCCACGTATACAGCACTGTGAAATTTCAGAGTTAAACATCTGAAACTGTGAAACTGACTCTTCTTAAAATCCTATGAATGTGAAATTGACCAAAATGGACCATGAATTTTGTAGGACCCTATCTATAGCAGACCCCCATACATGACATCACCCCTATTTTTTACCCCTTTAAATTTACCCAGAGACTGTCAAATAGACTGCTTCTCCCTCCTCCTTGTCCTCACATCAAGAGTATACATTCTTGATATATAATGCACCACCTCCCCCTTGTTATCCTGCCTGTATTTCCTGAACTAGCCATACTCCTTTATACCAATATTCCTGGCATGAAACTTAGCCCACCAAGTCTCTGTGATGCCAATTGATTCATAATTTCGCTTATGGTCTAATACTTCCAGTTCTTCCTGCTTATTCCCCATATTCCTTGCATTTGTGTATGGACCGGTAAGATGTTGAGCAGATTCACTCACTGATTTCTCTTGTTGCTCCAATGACTCGATTGTAATTTTCCTTGTCTCCCTCTCCTCCCCCTCTCCCCCCTGCCCAAACATCTAGTGCTCTGTTAAGGTTGCCTTTTTATGCTTACCTCTGGGCTTTTGCCCCCTGTCCCCTTTGAACCTAGTTTAAAGTCCTCCTCACTTGATTGGTGAGTTGGTGCACGAAGATGCTCTTCCCCTGCTTGGTTAGGTGGACCCCATCTCTACCCATACTGAATCAGATCCCACATTTTGTCATGTGAGATCTGATTCAGTAAAGCACTTAAGCACATGCTTAGCTTTAAGTACATGCTTAAGTCACACTGACTTCAAGTTAATGCATAAAATTAAGCATGTGCCCAAAGTGCTTTCGTGAATCTGGGACTAGGAACTGGACTTGAAACCAGCAAACTAATATCCACTAGGTAAAGGTACATTCCACTATACAAGTGTGCTATGCATCAATGCTTCAAATATGTGTGTTAAAAATGAAAATATGCCATAAAGGAAGGTGCATAAGTAAAATCTGCCCCCAGGCAGCTTAATTTAAAGGCTGACAAGTAATGCATACTTTTGTGCTTACTAATTGCTTCAGTGTAAAGGTGTACTGATCATGGCAACTCTTTCATCGCTCAGCACATGGATAATCCAGTGCATAAAATAAAATTTGTAAGCTCTGTCCTTAGGCACTTTTTCATAATTCGGTTTCACTATAATTTCAGAAATGCAATGCAATAAATGATTATACATCTTCTCAAGATTAGTTCATGGGTGTACAAATACATTTAATTTAGCAATACTCAAGACAGATAAAAGAGTAGTGCAAACAGCCTGCAAGTCTCCTTTAATAGCACACTGTCATGAAGAAATAACAGCAGAACAATCTATATACCAGGTATTCTCTTGACAGATAATTGTTTCACTAACCTTTGTCATGTCATTCAAGCCAGGAAAATGTTACAGCCCAGAGCAAGAAAGAGCGTAATGTTAGGTGTTCACATGAATCTATTAGCCACATATTCTTCCTTTTAAGTACATGTATGGTAATACTGTGATCATTTGGGGAGTCAAAAAGAAAAGTGGTGGCTAGGAGGATGACAGAGGAAGAGTATTGCTAAGCAAGAAATTATCACGTTTCCTATTATGGATTAAGAAATAATCTGTGCTTAATATGTAAAATAATATTACATCACTTAACTGAGCCAGAACACTCTTCTGTCTCCTTTACTAAGTCCTTGATGGTTTTCCATCTTAGAACTGAGCAGGGATGCTGTTGAGAAGGCTCTGAGCAGTATTCTGGGAGCCCATAACTGCCAAACTGGCACCTAAAAGAGGCTAGTCTCTGGAAAACAGATAGAGGGTATCGGGCTGCAGGAAGCCACCATTAGAATACAGGCTTCAGAAGAAGGCCAATGAATTCCTTCAGTGGTTTCCACAGAATCTTATGCATTCTAGGATCCCAGACCCTGAACACTGGCTACACAAGGAAGCTGGCTCTTTGGTTTAGGACAACAGGGAGAGCCTGCACTCTGATACGATTACTTTAATATAAGAAGCAGGAGGTCATAGGAAAGTGGAAGGACAGAAGTTTCCTTTGCTCCTATTCCCAGAACATTGGCTGTAGAAAGAGTAGAACTTGTATTGCTGTCCTTGAATCACTGCCTATATGTAGGCAGAGTCTCCACGGTCACAGGGGTCTTCAAACATCTGGTGAGGGAGGGAGGGCTATGTTGTGCATAACTAGTGGCAAGATAGCTCTTCCATGTTTGGGGTTTTTTTAACTGCTGGGGACTGTGGAGAATGGGGAAGAGTGAAGGGCTCAGGGAGAGATCAGGAAATGAATGAGCTTAAAAAATACAATGTCCAAAGAATTATTAAAAAGAATGGCATTGAACAAACAAGTATACATTGTGATTAGAAATACAAACCAGGAACAGCAAGCCTATACACCAGCAAATAAAGATAGTCCTGATTTATTCATCTTAAAATTACAATTTGTGAGACTAGGTTACAACTTTCAAAACAGGCTAATCACCCACACCCGGATCTGCCTCAGTGTGTCACGATGGAGAACTTTGGTTGGCCTGTTTGTCAAACTATGAAATGAATTCTCCAAATGGGGCCAGACTTGGATACTCTTACTCATACTGAGTAGTACTTTACTCCACAAGTAGCCCTATTGACTTTAGTGGGATTATTCATTGGGTAAGTCCCTCTTTAAAGCGAGTGAAAGTATTGCATTTTGGGCCATAATGATAGAAATGATTAGGCTTGGTGGCTCTTCCTGTTTTCTTTGACACTCGCCAGCTTAGCCCTGAAAATGACATTGTTATAATATTAGCCCACTGCCACTACCATGCTGTTTAGCCAGGCCAAGGGGCTAAAATGTTGAGCATTATATTCCTTGCTCTTCACCATAAAACATTTGTACTAAAGCTTTCAGCTATTGTTTTTATTTGACCAGTGATTTAGTGTCCTGAATTACAGAATCATAGACTCATAGACTTTAAGGTCAGAAGGGACCATTAGGATCGTCTAGTCTGACCTCCTGCACAATGCAGGCCACAGAATCTCACCCACCCACTCCTATGTCTGAGCTACTGAAGTCCTCAAATCATGGTTTAAAGATGTCAAGGTGCAGAGACAAATTGCTATAATGAATATATGCACATGATCATTTCTCAAGTATAGAATTTTTAAATAAAATTTAAGATATGCAGTAGAAGATGCAGCTGCACTTAAGTACTACGTCTGATATATCATACATAGAAGATACTACAAATTACAAAATGTACCTGAAGTTCTTTTACCAAAAACAAACAAACAAACAAAAAAAACCCTGTTGTTTGAGAAATAGCATGTGAATGAGTAATTAGACTTCTTATACTGCATACGCACAATGGGGAAGAGATTAAGGTTACACATGCAACCTTAGCTCCGCTATTTCCTGATCTGAGTGCTTAACTATGTAACCTCAATTTTTTATTCTTTTTTTTTTCATTTTTATGACATTTACTAGGGTTTTTTTAAAAAATAAACAGGTTAGACACCAATTAAAGACATTGCCCCATATAAGGTATACAGTAAATAAGACCCCTCTACCTCACATTGTGCTTAATTTTCGCTGACCAAGGTTCACACAAGGTTTTCAAGTATACAAGTCAATACTTACCGAGTGGATCCAAACTCCCACTGTTTTCGAGTTGGATCAGACGCCTTTAAGTGCACACACTACCCAAAACAGGGTGTCCCTGGCAGCATCTTAACTGCCCAATATCTGAGGCACTCTCCTTCCTACAATAAGCAGCTAAGTTAAACCTGAACAATACAAACTGTGTTCTCTAGTTAGAGAAAACTTCAGGAGGAGATTGAAAAAAATTGTACCCACATTCACATCGCAAAGTGTGATTTTTAAGCCCCCAAAATTGATCCAAATACTTTGCTGCAATACTCAAAAGCACTTCCCTGCCAAGTTTCAACTTTTTAACCCCAACCATTTTGTCTTTTTTTTTTTTTTAAAGAAAGATCACCATTTGTCTTCACTCTGTTCATACTCAATAATGGTGGAGCCTCTCTCACCCTCAAAGTTTCAAGAACAATTCACCTTTGGGTAGCACCGACTATAGAAACTTTCAGCCCAAAAGGTGAACTTTAACAGGGACCTAGCAACACAGATTAAAAACAGAAACACTAAGGGCTTGTCTAAACATGGAAACGGACTAGCATAACTATATAGTGAAATAATTATTCCACCGTGGCCACGCTGGTACAACGCTCCCATGCTGACACACTACTCTGAAGTAAGTGACTTTATTCTGATATAACAGTAATTTATTCTGGAATAATTGTAATTGCTGTTTAAGATACTATCTTAATTGTAATTATTCCAGAATAGAATGTTCTCACAGGGGAGCTATACCAGCATAGCCACAGTAGAACAATCATACCACTACAGCAGTGCCGGTCATCTTCCCTGTGTAGACAAGCCCTTAGGCATCCTTACTGCTAAGTGATTCCTTCACCCCATCTCTGAGGTTTAGAGGACACGTGGAGACCACATGAGCCAAGTCTGAGACATCTGTCAAGACATGCAGCCCACCTATAGTTTTATTCAGGTTACGTAAGATGTGCTGCTTTTAAACATTTGCCAGATTACATATAACTTTAACTGTATTTAAGATATGATTAGAATTACACACTATCTTTCAAAAACAAGTAATATCTCAAAATACTGAGATGACCTTAGTGATACTACACCCAAATAAACCAACAACCCTTCCTATAAACCTTTATAAAAGTTTATTTATAGTACTGCTGAAAGCACTTTGAACTGATGGTTCTCTTAAAAGGCCAAACCACTTCTTATTACTTTGAATTCATTGGAAAAGCTTCTAGAATTGAATGTTTCTAGGGACTTCTGGTGATGTACTAGTAACAATAAAAATAATAAATAGGGGAACTAATTACTTAGAAGGTTCTTAAAGTTCTCGGCTTTGATGGAGGACTAAAGAGGTTTTATATTATCCTTCCCTGGATTCATGGGGAGAGCTGCTGTTAATGTCAATGGGAGCACTGTGCAGAGAAGAAACGGGAGACTATGCCCCTTATTAGTTTTCTTTACTAGACACTTAGGAATAAGTTTTCAAAGTGGTATGTAGAGATTTCATAATGTGCCATTGATATAAATGAGAATCATGTATCTAAATCCCCATACAGACTTTGAAAATATACCCCGTGTGCTGTCAAGTGAAGAACTCTTAGAAACTACAATCACACAACTGACTGCAAAATCATAGAGATGTAGGGCTGGAAGGGACCTTGAGAGGTAGCTAGTGCAGCCCCCTGCGCTGAGACTGGACCAAGTATACCTCCTAGACCATCCCTGGCAGGTAGATACCTAACCCAGTGGCTCTCAACCTTTCCAGGACTACTGTATCACTTTCAGGAGTCTTTGTCTTGTGTGGCCCCAAGTCACACCTCACTTAAAAATTGCTTGCTTAAAAATCAGACATAAAATACAAAAGTGTCACAGCACACTAGTGCTGCAAAATTGCTGACTTTTTCATTTTACCATATAATTATAAAATAAATCAATTGGAATATAAATATTGTACTTGCATTTCAGTGTATAGTATATAGAGTGTATAGTATATAGAGTAGTATAAACAAGCGGTATGAAATTTGAGTTTGTAGTGACTTTGCTAGTGCTTTTTATGTAGCCTGTTGCAAAACTAGGCAAAGATCTAGATGAGTTGATGTACCCCCTGGAAGACCTCTGTGTATCCCCAGGGGTACACATATCCCTGGCTGAGAACCACTGGCCTAACCTGTTCTTAAAAACCTCCAATAATGGGGACACCACAATCTCCCTTGGAAACTTTATTCCAGAATTTAACTGCCCTTATAGTTAAAGTCTTTCCTAATATCTAACCTAAATCTCCCTTGCTACAGATTAAGCCCCTTACTTCTTATCCTGCCTTCACTGGACATGGAGAACAACTGATCATCCTTTTTATACAGCCCTTAATATATCTGAAGACTGTTGTCAGGTCCCCGCTCAGTCTTCTTTTCTCAAGACTAACCGTGCTCAGTTTTTTAACGTTTCCTCATAGGTCAGGTTTTCTAAACCTTATATCATTTTTGTTGCTCTCCTCGGGACTCCCTCCAAATGGTCCATATCTTTTCACCAGTATTACCACTTATTCCCCAGTAGCTAGGGTTATAGTGGATCACAAATTAATATGAATCAACAATGTGATGCAGCTGCAAAAAAAAAAGGCTAATGTCATTCTGGAGTATATTAAGAGGATTATCGAATGTAAGACACGGGAGGTAATTGTCCCATTCTGTTCAGCAGTGGTGAGGCCTCAACTGGAGTATTGTGTCCGGTTCTGGGCACCGCACAGTTGTTTTGTGGCGGCAAGCGCTGGGAGGAGAAGCAGGGACGCGGTGCGCTTTGGGGAGTAGGTGGAGGTGAGCTGAGCTGGGGCGGAGGGCTGGGATGGGGAGCTTGGGCACCCACCAATTTTTCCACATGGGTGCTCCAGCCCGGGAGCACCCCCAGAGTCCGTGCCTATGATTCTATGGGAAGCCAGTGTAGAATGGAGGACCAGTTTGGTGTGTCCATGGTATATGGGAACAAAAGTTACGTTAACCCAACATTAACTTAGCCACATGATATATATAGCGTTTTTTAAAAAAGACTCCTACTTTTCTGGTGGCATGGGTTTATATTACCTAGGGTCTGATCCAAAGCCTATTGAAGTCAATGGGAGTCTTTTCATTGACTTCAATGAGCTTTGGAGCTGATCCTTAGTTCACTATGAAGTTGAGTATTTGACTAATAAAACCAGGGCTGACTTGGGGAGCCAGTACAAATTACTGGGGCCCAGCAGTCCAGAAGGGGGCCCGGGGCCCGGCTTCCCCGGCTTCGTTGGCCCTGTTTAGCTGGTCTGCCCTTGCTGGGGGGCCCAAAAATTTTTTTTCACCGGGGCCTGAACCCGCTCTCGGCGGCCCTGAATAAAACAACATTATAATCACTTACGGAACAGTCCCAAAGTTGTTTTTAGAAAGATACTAAAGCTGTCATGACTATATTGTAGCTTAAAGGTAGGTGTCACCAGCCTGAAGAGAGAGACAGCCTGTGGTGGAATATATTTACATTGCACAGTAAAGACAACAATATAGATCAAAGGAAGTCACTCCCGAAGAGATTTCTGACAATATTTGCAGAAATGATTGCTAGTAAATAGATTTTTCACATAAATATAATTTAGAAAAATCACATCTATGGTACAGTTTGTGGTTTCAACACCCCTTCCCCATCCCACATTAATGGCTTTAGAAATGTTGATTTATACCAACAAAATAATAATAATTTAGAGCATTAATTTTGTCTCCAAGGAGAGAAAAATCTAAAAGGCCATGTGTACAGGAGATAGTAGCCAATATACTAATCTCTTCTTTAAACTTGTCTGCTTGCAAGTTTATATGTACAATAACTATTGATTGTTGGTCGTATATTCTATGGTCTAGTGGTGTGAGCACAAGATTGGGAGTTTCTGAATTTTTCTCCCTGGGGCCCAGATCCCAAAGCTTTTTAGGAATCTCAGTTCCATTCAAATCAATGAGGCGCCTAAATACTTTCGAGGATCTGGGACCCTGTCACTTAGCAGTCTGCCTCTTTTTCCCCATTTGTATGTCTATTGCTACTAATAATATTGTTGCATAGGGATGTCATGGGAGTGAATTAATTAATGTTTTTCAGCTCTTTGAAGATGAAAAGCCTTATATAAGTGTTATTTATTATTACTGTCTTTAGTGCTTCTCTGTCTATTTATATTAAAGGACATTACCAGTTCCCAAATTACAAGTAAATCCTTCTTCTATCATGAGACATTGTTTTAAACTTTTTTCCCCAGAAAAAAGTCTGCATGATATAATAGAAAAAAACACCATTGTCTTTGATGCTATTGTTCGGAGCAGGTAACAGATTACAAGGCAACACAGCACAGCAGCAGTAAAACCAAACAAATCGTTGCCTTTTCACCAGGCAATGCCATCTAGTGGTGCAATGTCCCACTCCTTGTTTCTGCTCGTAGAATCCAACCAAAGAAATCAGCAACCTCGTGTTAATCATGTGTTCTGTTGCTACCGTTTTGTCAGTTCCTTTCTTTGCAAAGGATAGAAACCCTGTTGCAGGGCTGTGATATTTTTCACTGGCTATTGTACCCAGGTGTCAGAACACTTAGATGTTCATTACTTTGAATGAACAAAGTTTGAATATCTTGTATTTCCATGAAGTCTGCTCACAGTCATGTAGCTACATGGAAACACCTTTTATCCTCCTGGGTAGCTGGGCATGGAGAGTCAGAGGGTTGGGCTGGGGTGTGAACAGAGCCTTGCCTTTCCACTCACCACATGACAGCCGGCACAGCTGGGCCAATGCCAAGGGTGGGGGGGAAAGCAGTGCCTGGTAAAGGGCTAGCACAGCTTGCTTCCAAATGGAGCAAGAGGAAAGCAGGGGGACTGGAGTCACAGTACTTTCCCAGGTCTGTGTCTTACTCTTGGTAACTCCACATAGCCCTTATCATTGATGATGAAAGAACCCCCCAAGTTATAGAGTAGTTATAAACATTTCTTCTTTTAAAGTTATGGTTTGTGTGGACATAGGGCCAAATTCTGCCTCCTTGCACTGATGGAAATTCAGAGCAATTGCGCAGATCTCAGCCGAGTTATTCTGGATGTGTGTTGGTGTAACTGACAGATGGCCACTTGTTTAATTTCCATGATACATAAATGAAACCCAAACTTTTCATATGCTGCAATAAAGGGAAGTGAAATCAGTGGCAATCGCCTCCATATTCCAAGTGGGTGGCCATTCATCAATGTGATGTGGAATCTGGAAACATTTTTTAACTTTCCAGCATTTCCTTCAGTACAGAGCAGTAATGAAATGCTTCAGACATCTATAGAGTTGTTATAACAAACTATTTCTTACTGACAATCATGGTCCATTAGGATTAATGGCTACATTTAATTACTGCAAACTTATCTTTATAATAAAAAAAATGCAAACTTGATCAAGTGTATTATTTTAAGTTTTATTTTAATACTTCTGTAACTTTCAAACAGTTTTGGACCAAATCCTCAGCCGTGTAAGTCGGCATAACTCCAGCAAAATCAGTGGTATTGCGCTGCATTAAACCAGCTGACTATCTGGCCCATAGTTGCTATAAATATGATATGTCCAGCTACTTGGTCACTACCCATTAAATCTTCCATTTGCCACTTTGCCCAGCTGTGCCCTTTATTGCTGCAAACAAAAATGGTAATCCAGGTCTTTTCTGATTGTTCATTACATTGATGCTCACTGGCTTCCTTAGCAAGGTTCTTTATAGGCCAAGCAGGTGCAGAGGGCATCAGTAAGACATATCATTCAAAGTAAACATTCAAAGCATATTTCCTTGGTGATGATAGATTTATACTAGTTCCCTGTTAAACAGCATATCAATCACAATGTTGCATTTCCACATTTCTCCTTCCATGTCACCCAGGCTGCCCTACTGAAGTTAATGCTCAGATGTTATAGATGACAAGATTTGGTCCCATTTGTTTAACTATCAATCTTTTAAACCAATTGGGTGAAATCCTGGTCGCATTGAAATCAATGGGAGTTTTGCCATTGATTTCAGGGAAGCCAGGATTTCAGCTTTTACGTCCTATGAGCCAGATTTGGTGAAGCACTGGAATGGGTTACTAGGGAGGTGGTGGAATCTCCTTCCTTAGAGGTTTTTAAGGTCAGGCTTGACAAAGCCCTGGCTGGGATGATTTGGTTGGAAATTGGTCCTGCTTTGAGCACGGGGTTGGACTAGATGACCTCCTGAGGTCCCTTCCAACCCTGATATTCTATGATTCCATGATTGTGATCCCCTTACTCACCATACTCCACATATTATCTCAAATTGACTTCAGTAGGACAGTTTTTTAAATAAGGTACTGTTCAATCTGTCTAAGGCCTGGTCTACACTAGGACCTTAAATCGAATTTAGCAGCGTTAATTCGAACTAATCGCTCAACCGTCCACACCAGGAAGCCATTTAATTCGAACTAGGGGGCTCCTTAGTTCGAATTTGGTACTCCACCCCGACAGGTGGAGTAACGCTAAATTCGCACTTGCTAGCTCGAATTAGGCTAGGTGTGGATGCAAATCGAACTTAGTAGCTCCGGGAGCTATCCCACACTGCACCACTCTGTTGACGCTCTGGACAGCAGTCCGAGCTTGGATTCTCTGACCAGCCACACAGGAAATGACCCGGGAAAATTTGAATTCATTTTCCTGTCTGGGCACTTTGAATCTGACGTCCTGGCTGGACATCGGGGCGAGCTCCGCAGCACCTGCAACGATGCAGAGCTCTCCAGCAGAGGAGTCCGGGCAATCCAAGAATAGAAAGAGGTCCCCAGCATGGACTGACCGGGAAGTCATGGATCTGATCGCTGTGTGGGGCGAGGAGTCTGTGCTCTTGGAGCTGCGCTCCAACAAGCGTAATGCAAAGACCTTCGAGAAGGTCTCCCAAGCCATGACACAGAAAGGATACAGCCGGGATGCAATGCAGTGCCGCGTGAAAGTCAAGGACCTGAGGCAAGGCTATCAAAAAGTCAGAGCGGCAAACGGACGCTCCGGAGCACAGCCCCAGACATGCCGCTTCTACGAGGCACTGCATGCTATTCTCGGTGGGTCTGCCACCACTGTCCCACCAGTGACCGTGGACTCAGTGGATGGCATAGTGAACCAGGACAGTTCCTACTCGATGTTCCCCGATGGGGAAGACGAGGAAGGGTCCGTGGAGGAAGGCGCAGGCGACAGCGAACACAATGCCGCTTTCCCTGACAGCCAGGATCTCTTCCTCATCCTCACAGAGATCCCCTACCAACCCTCCCCGGCCGTTAACCCGGACTCAGAGTCAGGGGAAGGATCAGGCGGTAAGTCGTATAAACAAGAAAACATTTATTTGTACGAAAACATGTATACAAAAAATAGAAATTCTATATATAAATACTATATCTAAAAGTTTTTAACGGGAAACTATACGAATAGTAGGTCCACACAGATTGGGATGGAACAATAGTCCTCCATGGACAATTCCACAAATGCATCAAAAAGTTCCTCAAATACCCTCCGCAGGAGGTTTCTAGGAAGAGGTGCCTTATTTGGTCCTCCGGTGAAGCACACTCTTCCACGCCACGACATCCGTAGATACAGGGGAACCATCGCCTCAACCAGCATGGCCGCGTAGGGTCCCGGTCGGTGAAGTGCTTCCCTTAACATCCTGTCTTTCTGTACTTGAGAGACCCGCCTCAGGGTAATCTCGTTCATGAAGTGCTGCATCTAATTAGGGCAATTAGCGAATAGTTACTGTTCTTAATGGTTTACTTATACTTTGCATAACAAAGCCCCTCGCTTAGCAGCTACGTGCTGTAGGCCACAGAGGAAAAGCATACATTGATCTTTCCCCTGCAGTGTCGGGAGTGGCTGGAAAAGGGTCATAGTATCTGATTTCCAGATTGCCTTTAGCAGGAGGGCACAGCTATCCGTTAACTGATAAGCATAATCTACTGTAAGGCTTACCAGGACTGTCTGCTAGACGGATTCAGCTATCTCTCCCGACTTCTCCACTCTCCTGTGCAATGCCGCAGCCAATCAGAGCGTAGCCCAAAATGTCGTGCTTGTCTTGAGACCACGTGAGACTTGTTGCCCGGTACGGTCTTGTTCATAGAAATTGACTAGACGGTGTTCACTGTCCGCAAAAATGTATCTGTTCAAGGAAATCACTAACTTTCCCCATCACACAGCTTCGGCTCTTTCCCGGACTGCCCCGGCATCCCCCTCGCAGAGACTGGCAATGATTAGACGGCGAAAGAAGAAGACTAGGGACGAGATGTTCGCTGAACTGATGGCCTGCTCCCGAGCAGAGGCTGCAGAGCAGAAACACTGGAGGGAGACCCTATGTGAGCAGCATCGCACACTCATGGAACGTGAGGATAGGTGGCGGCAGGAAGACCAGCAGACCACCCAAACGCTGCTTGGTCTCATGAAGGAACAAACGGACACGCTTCGTCGCCTTGTTGATGTCCTGCAGGACCGCAGGCTGGAGGACAGGGCCCCCCTGCAGTGTCTCTGCAATCGCCCTCCCCCGCCAAGAAGTCCTGGCCCCCCCTCACCCAAAAGTACAAGACGGAGGGGCGGTAGGGGCCGTGAGAACTGTCACTGAACCAAACAGAGCGACCGTGTACCCTGCACTTCTCACGTTAGAAATTTGTAGAAGTGCTTCCCTTATAGGCTCAGCCAGTCCCAAATCCAAGTTTCATCCCCCCACTGTTTATTAGATTAATAAAAGATGTTTGCTGTTAATCACTGTTTCGGTCATGTCTTTCCTGTCAGAGGATTTTTCGGTGTATGGGGTGGACAGGGGTTTCATACTTGCACGGTATAGCCTACAGTACCAGGGTACAGACTTGGGGAAAGGATCAACTGCAGGGCACACACACACTGCAGTCAGTAGGCACCAGGGTCATTCTGTGTTGTGTATGCTGCCCCTGGTCATTCCGTAATGTGTATGCTTGTCCAGGGTCCTAGCGCCTGCCACGCCATTAATGTAAAGGCAGGCTGGCCTTTCCATGCACTTCCAACGGATCAACGAGCCTATCCGCTGCCCTGAGCCCCAACAAGAGCCCTCATCCACGGACAGATACTCACCCTTCTCCCACACCCATCACCCCTTCCTACGCAGAAACCCGCAGCCCACTGCCGTCATCCAAACCCCTATGCAAAGAAGGCACCACTCGCCCCTTCCTGCAAACCCTCCCCTTCATGCAGAACCACTTTCAGCCGTCCCCCACCCCAGAGACCTATGTAGGAGCAGGAGGATGTCAGTCCTCTATGGAGGAAGCGGTCTGTACGTCAGTGCACACCATGCCCAGCACAGTATGCGTCCATGTTTCAACACCAGAACAGAAATGCAAAGTAAAACAAAGATGTATTAATAATGAGTGTAACAATTACTTTGCTTTAAAACGTGCTTTGGAAGTGGGGGAAACTTGGAGAACGCGGCATGTAGCCGCAGATCGAAATCGACACAAACAGAAACAGGCCCAGGGTCAGTTTCTCTTGAAAGCAAGTGGAGAGTCATAGGTTACCCTGATCTCCGAGGAAACTTGCTTTCAAAGCCTCCCGGATACACAGCGCTTCCCGCTGGGATATTCTCTCGGCACGGGTGTCTGGCTGAGCGTAAACTGCAGCCAGGCGATTTGCCTCAACCTCCCATCCGGACAAAAAGGCCTCGCCCTTGCTCTCACACAGATTGTGCAGCACACAGCAAGCAGCAATAACTACGGGGATATTCTTTTCGCTGATGTCCGAGCGAGTGAGTAAGCTCCGCCATCTCCCCTTGAGACGTCCGAAAGCACACTCCACCACCATTCTGCACTTGCTCAGCCGGTAGTTGAAGAGTTCCTTCTCTCTGTCCAGGGCGCCTGTATAGGGCTTCATGAGCCAGGGCATTAGCGGGTAGGCTGGGTCCCCGAGGATCACTGTAGGCATCTGCACATCCCCAACCGTTATTTTGCGGTCCGGGAAGAAAGTACCTGCCTGGAGGAGTCTAAAGAGACCAGAGCTCCTGAACACACGCGCGTCATGAACCTTGCCCGCCCACCCGACGTTGATGTTGGTAAAACGTCCCCTATGGTCCACCAGTCCTTGCAGCACCATGGAAAAGTAGCCCTTTCGGTTAATGTACTCGCTGGCCTGGTGGGCTGGTGCCAGGATAGGGATGTGAGTCCCATCTATAGCCCCACCGCAGTTTGGGAATCCCATCGCGGCGAAGCCGTCTATGATGACCTGAACGTTTCCCAGGTTCACTACCTTTGAGAGTAGTTGCTCAACGATTGCGTGGGCTACTTGAATCACAGCAACCCCCACGGTAGATTTGCCCACGCCAAAGTGGTTCGCTACTGACCGGTAGCTGTCTGGCGTGGCAAGTTTCCAGAGGGCTATGGCCACTCGCTTCTACACACTCAGGGCTGCTCACATCCGGGTGTCCTGGCGCTTCAGGGCAGGGGCCAGCAAGTCACAGAGTTCAAGGAAAGTGCCCTTACGCATCCTGAAGTTTCGCAGCCACTGTGATTCGTCCCAGACCTGCAGCACTATGCGGTCCCACCAGTCCGTGCTTGTTTCCCGGGCCCAGAATCGCCATTCCACACCATGAACTTGACCCATTGCCACCATGATCTCCACTGCGCGGCGTATCCTGCTTTGTGAGAGGCCTGCGCCACTCTCCTCACCGCGCTGCCGGAGCCTCCTAGCCCGATTTCTCAGCAGCTGGCTGTGGAAGAGGTGGACGATAAGGTGCGAGGAGTTGACAATGGCCATAAGTGCAGCGATGATCGCAGCGGGCTCCATGCTCGCAGTGCTGTGGCGTACGCGCTGTAACCGACCAGAGAAGGGCGTGATCAGATTTCCCGCCGGCGCTTTCAGTGAGGGAGGGCGGTTGTGAGTGACGGTTGAATGATGACAGTTACCCAAAACCACCCTCGACACATTTTTCCCCCAGCAGGCATTGCGAGCTCTACCCAGCATTCCAATGGGCAGCGGGGACTGCGGGAACTGTGGGATAGGTTCCCACAGTGCCCCGCTTCCAAAGTCGACGCTGGCCCCGTTACTGTGGACTCAGAAATTCGAATTAGTGTATTTAGTATGGATACACAAATTCGACTTAATAAGGTCGAATCCACAAATTCGAACTAAGTTGATTCGAAATAGTCTTGTAGTGTAGACAAGGCCTAAGAATCTGGCCCTATGTGCTTAGACTTCCCCTGAGATCTATTGATGCTCCTCTGCCAGTTGAAATATTTGTGAAACGAGGAGATACAGCCATTCTTCAGTCAGGCATGGTTAGTCAACCCCTTCTCTATCCAACTCAAAGCTAGCTAGCATATCTTAGGTATCTAACATCTCACAATCTGTAATGGATTTATCCTCCCAACAACCCTCTGAGGTAGAGAAAGATCCCCATTTTGCTGGTGAGGAACTGAAGCACAGAGAGGCTAAGTGACTTGCTCAAGGTGACATACAGGAAGGGCTATGTTCTCAAAGAAATTTAGACATGAAGCTGCTGAGGGGGGAGAAAGGTGCCTGAGAATGGGACTCTCAAAAGCCAGCACGCTAGCCAATAGCATATGCCAAGGCAAGGTGCCGCACCTAAATCCAGGCTGTAGGAAGGTCCTTCCCTCTGCTTGGGAGTGTCAGCTGTAAAGTCTCTCTTGGAGTTAGGCACCTGCACAGTTTTTGCAAGAAGCCAGGGAAGGGACAACCTTGCTCATAACTTTTAGTCCAATTGTTAGAGGATATGGGAGACCTGAGGGGCAGAAGGGATTTGAACAGGGATCTGCCGCCTCTCAGGTGAGGGCCCTAGCCACTGGCTAGGGGATATTCTGTTGTGGGGCTCCCTCCATATCTTCTGTTGACGCTGTTCCACTGTGGATAAATAACAAAAGAGTGATTGGAGCAGGGGCACTGGACCCTGGGTCCTCACCTCCCAGGTGAGAGCTCAAATCACTGGGCTAAAGGTTATGAGGAAAGTCCTCCTTCCCCTCTCCTCCCACTCCACCCACCATATGTTCTCCTCAGGGGCCCCCAAGAGAAGAGCGGAGGCTCCCGCCTCCGCCCCTCTCCTGGAGCCTCAGCGCATCAAGCGCCAAGTCTCCGGCCGAGCCCCTGAGCCCCGCCCCGATCCGAGCCCCGTGGTGAGGGGGCGGGGCTGGGAGCTCCAACGGGGCCTGAGCCCCGCCCCGCTCAGAGTGGCGTGGGGAGGGGGCGGGGCAGCTGCCTCTGCTCGGCGTGGAGCTCACAGCCCCGCCCCCTCACAACGCGGCTCTGAGCGGGACGGAGCTCAGGCCCCGCCGGAGACGCGCTCGGGTAAGAGGCTGGGGCTGGGGCTGGGGCTGGGGCCGGGGCGGGGGCGGGGAAGCGGGACCCGCCGCCGCCGCCGCCGCCGAAGCGCAGCCCAGTCTTCGGCGGCGGGGGGGCCCTTCTGTTCCGGGACCCGCCACCGAAGTGCCCCGAAGGCCCGCGGCGGGGACCCGCCACCGAATTACCGCTGAAGACCGGGCTGCGCTTTGGCGGCGGGTCCGGCTTCGGCGGTAATTCGGCGGCGGGGGTCCCGCCGCGGGTCTTTGAGGCACTTTGGCGGCGGGTCCCGGAACGGAAGGGCCCCCCGCCGCCGAAGACCCCGGGCCCCCGGAATCCTCTGGGCGGCCCTGCAAACGAATGCACTTTATGACACCCTCTGTCACTAAACATTTTTTGTCACCTTCTCTGCTTCATTTTTCACCTAACCTTTTTATGAGATTATTTGTCATGTTCCTCTTTAACAGCTGTTGCCAAGCAGAACATGAGATCTATGTCGTAAGTTCAAAGCAAGTTTTCAAATGGCAAGATGTTCTATGGAGATCAAGTGATGCAAATCAAGGTCACCTATCCATAAGTATATTACTGTTTGGCTAACACCAGCCAATCACAACTCCTTTTGTTCTTATTTGCCATGTCTATATATAGCTCTGAGATGTTATCCCTCATCTAGAGCTGCCATTCTTAAGGTTTGTAGCATTAGGAGTCATGGAGCTTTTCATTAAATTTTACATTTCACCTTTTGGGCCTGGCTTCTGACCAGGCATGTAGTACTTGTTATCTATAAAGCATTAGCAGCATATAAATGTAATTAAAATGTGTGTAATTACTTTACTGTATTAGAAAATTACGTTTAGATCAGTGCACTTGCTTTTCCCATACTATTATTATGCTAGTGTCCAGGAGTCCCAATCAGGAGTGGAGTCCTATTTAGTTGGGCAGTAGACAAAGAAACAGTCATTGCCCTAAAGTGCCTACAGTCTAAATACTATATTTCACCTAATGAATAGGAATTGAAATATTTTCTCACATTTCTAAATATTACATCCTCTAATTACATCGTCAAACTGAACCAAGTAATAATTCAGGTGGTATGTTTACTGATACAGAAGCTTAGAATAAAGTTCTGGTTTAGATATTTGATTCTTCAACCAGCAGTATGTTTGATTGATTATTAATTCTCTATACAATCTCAGCCGTGAGAAATCAGTAGGATTTCTCAGGGAATAAGGTACTACTCAGCCTTAATAACGCTCTCAGAATCTGGCCCATAAAGTTTAAACTAGAGTAATCCTGTCATTTTAATTTCAATTTTAACACTTGTGGGAGTTAAGGTTATAGAGCCAGCCATAAAATGGGAGCTGGTGCTGTGAAACATCCCCACAGAGCTCTACCAATGTGTCTCAGTTCTGACCTCCAAAGCTCTTGTCATCCATCTGAAAAGCTGAGAAATTAACACCAGTCCTGCCAATTCTGCCACCCTTATGTTCATTAGTACCTCACACCATGAGTATACCAGTCTGCTTTGGTTGGGCTAGCCACAGGAAAAGCGAATACTTGAGCCAGGCTGGCAGAATCTAGCCCTCTGTGAAGCTGAAAATTATATGGTAGAAACTAGGCTAAAACTGTCAAACCTCAGGGTACGTCTACACCAGGGGTCTCAAACTCAAATGACCCCGAGGGCCGCATGAGGACTAGTGCATTGGCCCGAGGGCCGCATCACTGACACGCCCCCTTGCTGCCCCTGGCCCCGCCCCTGCCCTGTCTCTTCTCCACCTCCTCCCCTAAGCGCGCGCAGTTTTAATAAATATATACACTCAGTAATGCACCTCACTCAAAGGACAAAACACGCACTTAGATTTACTGCCTAAGGCTCTGGGAGGGAGTTTGGGTGGGGGAGGGGGTCTGGATGCAGGCTCTGTGCTCGATGCAGGCTCCAGGCTGCGGCAGGGGGTGGGGTGCAGGCTTTGGGACGGAGTTTGGGGATAGGAGGGAGTGCAGGGGTGAGGGCTGTGGGGCTGAGGGTGAGGGGTACATGATGCAGGAGGGGGCTCAGGGCTAGGGAAGAGGGTTGGGCTGTGGGGTGAGGGCTGTGGATGAGGGGTTCATGATGCGAGGGGGCTCAGGGCTGGGGAAGAGGTTTGGAGTGTGGGGTGAGGGCTGTGGATGAGGGGTTCATGATGTGGGGGCGCTCAGGGCTGGGGCAGAGGATTAGGGTGCGGGGGGATGAGGGGTTCATGATGTGGGGGCGCTCAGGGCTGGGGCAGAGGATTAGGGTGTGGGGGGATGAGGGCTCTGGCTGGGGCTGAGGATTAGGGTGCAGGGGGATGAGGGGTTCATGATGTGGGGGTGCTCAGGGCTGGGGCTGAGGATTAGGGTGCGGGGGGAATGAGGGCTCTGGCTGGGGCTGAGGGTTTGGGGTTGGAGAGGCTCAGGGTAAGGGCAGCCTGCCTTGCCAGTACTGGCGGAGGGCAGGCACTAGGACCCTGCACCCTAATCCTCAGCCCCAGCCAGAGCCCTCATCCCCCCACACCCTAATCCTCTGCCCCAGCCCTGAGCGCCCCCACATCATGAACCCCTCATCCCCCCGCACCCTAATCCTCTGCCCCAGCCCTGAGCGCTTCCCTTCCCCCCCCCCCGGCCCCGGCCCCGCCCCGGCGGGTCCCGCTTTCCCCCCCCCCTTACCCGAGCGCGTCTCCGGCGGTCCCGCTCAGAGCCGCGTGGTGAGGGGGCGGGGCTGGGAGCTCCACGCCGAGCGCAGCGCTCAGCCCAGAGCTCCCAGCCCCGCCCCCTCCCCACGCGGCTCGGATCGGGGCGGGGCTCAGGCGCTCGGACGGAGACTCGGCGCTCTATGCGCCGAGGCTCCAGGAGAGGGGCGGAGGCGGGAGCCTCCGCTTTTCTCTTGGGGGCCCCTGCGGAGCTCCCCTGGGGAGCTCCACGGGCCGCAGGGAAGAGCTCCGCGGGCCGCATGCGGCCCGCGGGCCGCATGTTTGAGACCCCTGGTCTACACTTACCTGCCGGTTCGACGCGGAGAGTTCGACTTTTTGGAGTTCGAACTATCGCGTCTGATCTAGACGCGATAGTTCGAACTCCGGAAGCGCCGCGGTCGACTCCGGTACTCCACCTCGGCAGAAGGAGTTGGCGGAGTCAACGGGGGAGCCGCGGAGTTCAACCCCGCCGCGTGTGGACGGGTGAGTTGTTCGAATTAGGGTACTTCGAATTCAGCTACGCTATTCACGTAGCTGAATTTGCGTACCCTAATTCGAACCCCCTTCTTAGTGTAGACCAGGCCTCATTTTCTCTTGTGATAACACTCAGCTTCTCCCAAATGAATGGCTGTTGGTGGAAGACCGGGAAGGGCCTCAGTCTCAGGGAAGCATGCGGACCAGCAGTGATGTCACGATTGTAATGAAAAGGTAGAGATTGGCAGCAGCTGAAAGCAAGAGGGCCTGGGAGCAAAGAGAAAGAGGAGTCATCCCCATAAAGAGAGAGAGAAAAGACATACAGGCCTGAAAAATGAGAGAGCCTCCTTGCTATGAGAGGTGGAGTGTGCTGCCTTTGTCAACAGTGCACTTGGATTGTTTCCACATGAGTAAGTATCTTGATTATGGGGGATTCAATGTACTTTTAAACTCCTTCCATGGTCCTGGGGTCTTATGGTGCTTGACACCTGAGAAATAAATATATCTCCTAATAAGCCTGCAAAAATCCTGAACTGCTTCTGCTGCTCCACCTAGTGGGAAAGAAACAGGAAGTGCTGTGAGAGATCAGAGCGTCTAGAGATGGCCACCAAATACAGCAGACTCCTGGTTGTGCTGCTCTTGTATCCACACTGGGGACTTCCTGACCCTCCAGAAGAGGTAAGAGCCCACCGCAAGTATGGTGAGTCTTCTCATCTTGTGGTAGCAAATACTGTTCCTTAGCTTCAGGAGATGGCACTAGTTGTAAATTGTAAATCTGCAAGCCAACCACCTGTTCCTTTGTTTGAGGTGTTACCCTGGGTTTATCACATATTGCTCTGAACAGTACAGCTCATTAGCACCCCCTTGTGTCCGCTCATCTCTGCTGGCTAGCTGAGGGTGGAAATCAAAGGAGGGCACCTCTCCCCAACCTGCAGTGTAGATATGAGGCCATGCAGAAGGGGAAGTTGTCACACTCTCCCCAGTTCTACTGTCCACTATGTAGGCCAGCCCACAATCTGACTCTGATATCACAAAACTCTTTGCTGCCCAACGAAATGGGGAGATCTGCTTTAAATAGGCATTTCCACTGAAGAATGGTAAGAGCTGAGCTCTCTGTGCCCTGCAGAGCGTTTGATTCTACTTAGGGTTGGAAAGTGTAGCAAAAGCCTGGATCATTTAAATGGAATTTTTTAAGATCAGTTATAAAATAGGTACTTCAATAGTTATGGGCTCGACTGAAAGTTACTTTCAGCCTTGTGTGCTGTGCTTTAGAGCCCGTCATTTGAATATGCTTTTCACACAACCTCTCATCCCAGTGTAGTATTAGCAGCCCTTGCTACATGGTTTTTGTGCAGTTACAGTATAAAGGAGTTAGGCTTGTTATTAGCCATCTACCTCACTCCTTGCACCAGTGTAAAACTAGAGTAATGTAGGAGTGAATCAAGCCCTTAATTTCCATTGTATGCATACTGAGGTGGAAGGTTAAACTAAAGTCTATCAAACAGCTGCTGTTTGACATGCCAATTGTCTGTTGATTTGTTCTAATGTTTTTAGTTTGGCATTCTAGCCTAACCTCCTCACTGGTTGTAACAGAACTGCAGTTTACCAGTTTATTCAGGCTTATTTAATTATTTTGATCTCCCTTAATCAAAATCTCTGTGGAACCTGTCTAGACCCTTGGCAAATATACCCGCAAATGTACTCAAAGGTTAACATATATAGCTTTCATACACGTAGTGCTAGCTTATTTTCAGAAGCTGCAAAAGAAACTTTCTATATTCTGCCATTATTTCATATGGCCTGAATTCTATCCTTATTTGATCCCATGCAACCCTATTGATTTCACTGGTGTGACATGGGCAGGAATGAGGGAGAAAATGCTACAAACTGAGCAGTTTAAAATGACTCTTTGAATTTCCTTTGCACTGAGATGGATAATGGAGTAGCTATTGCTCGCCGCTGAGTGTGCTGTCAGAAGGGTTCCTATTCTGAGACCCTCTTCACCATTGTTGTTTGTGAACCAGAAAAACAGGAAAGAATAAAACAACAGTTAGAATGACAAAATCTTCATTCCCCTCAGCTCAAAAACTTGTGAGGGCCAACTTCTCCCCACTACGTATTGTATTTTGCTCGATAGTAAACTTCACTTTCTAAAGTTAATTCTCAGATAAGGTGGCTATGTTAAAAAAAAGTATTGTGAAAGATGCCACTCCATTGTTCTCTCCATTGTTTCTAAAAGGAAAATGGGCTTTTCCCCTTGAATTCATGGATTAAAGTATTTTGCCTGTATCCCTGTTGAAACACCTGAGGTGTTGGGACACATATTGGTATATCTGCAGTAGCTAGATGTCCATTCTTAGCTGAATGTTGATGCAAAGGTTTAGAGTCAAGCTCAGTTTGTGATGGAAATCGCCTTTCCAATCTAATGGTAATTCATTGTCATTTTTGTATTTCTGTTTCAGAAAGCAGAAAAACAATTGAGCCTTAGCAAAATGTGAATTAATAAACTGCAACGTGACAAAATAACTTTTAGGTTATAGGACCAATGTTTAAATGAGTCAAAGTTATGACATTAGAACCTGCTCCTACTCCCATTGGAATTCTGGAAAAAACTCCTACAGACTCCAAGAGGAGCAGGACTGGCCTTTAGAATGACTCAACAACCAATGCATTTTGGGCTGTGTCCTGCTCTTGTTGCTCACGTGAATAGCCCCCCCACCTCCACCCCAACCCCACTCCCCGCCCGAGGCCCAGGGAATCAGTAATGTCAGGAAGGTGAGCAGGATTTAAACTTCTTTCTGGTCTCTAAGAAATTTAATGAAATCCTAGGTCAGTTGCCTTGTGATAAAACTGCGATACAAATTCGGAGCTTTAGACAGCATTAGTCCTGGTTTATTGTGTTTAATTTTTTTAAATGGTCAGACATGGTAAAATAAAATGGGGACCGTTAAATACGACTCCGCCGCATCATTGTTTATGATGGATATGTTATTTTTACTGGGATCAGTCCTGTGTGCTTGTCTTCTCATGTGCTATTATTGTATGTGTATAAAATATCAGCAATCATCCAATCCCAGCTGACAGGGCAGATCTCTTACAATAATATCACAATTAGCATTCAAGCCAAATTGAAATAGTTCTATGAGATGTCAGCTAGAAAGGGACTTTGCTGGAGATACTTGGTGAATTCCATTAGCAAAAGCTGTATTAGTTAGTATTGATGGCTCCTCAGAGTATAAACATACTGCTTATAGGCAATGAGAGATTGACTGAATGTAGTGCACCCTTGATACTTCATCTAAATGTGAATTAAAGCATCCAGGTTTTTCCTGGACTTTAGTTTTGCTAACAATGCTTACAAAAAAGATATCAATATAAAAACCATGTGTTAATTTCCAGCTTCCCAACTCTATAGCAGAAATGAGCACCATTAAAGGGAAAAGCAACTCTTTTTAAAAAATCATTACACAGAATGATATGCTTCATTACCTATTCAGTAAAAGAGGTTTCTTAGGTAACTGCTATTATTACAGGATTCTGTTCTTTCCTGAGTAACGAAGAATCACGCGAACACTGTTCCTAAAAAGAGATCTCAAAAAGAATATTGTTGACTCCTCCCAAATGTATTTACATGTGCCCTTTTGCAAAATATATGAATGAAAAATTTTGAATATGAAAACTTTCCTTCAACTCTTCATATGAAACTTACTTAGAACCTCACCGTGCTTGTCAGCCAATGACGAACTAACGTAAAGCATTTGAGGAGAGAGATCGAGACAGTGCTTTAGGCTGGAACTGTCTGAGTTAGGTTTCAAATGCTTTGGGGGACCTGTGAGGAGAAGCCTGCATTCTACCAAAACTTTTGCACACGAGTCAAGCCTTGCTTGTCTAAAACATGTGAGTCAGCCCATTTACTTTGATTGGTTGACTCCCTTAAGTAAGTCAAGCAAGATTTGGCACATTGAGGATTTTTCCCGTTATTAAAAGCAACAGACTTAATCCGCACAATCTTTGGCTTCCATTTTGTATAGGACAGGAAACAAATGGACATGATAGCACTTTGGTTTTTCAGCAATGCTAGTAATATGTGTTTTAATAGGGACCTTGGAAACCAAACCACCACATTCGAATATAGATGTCTGTTTAATACAGCTCATTTATAATTGCCAGTTGCCTAGAGAGACACGACGAACAAAATCCTTAATGTAAGAAAAAAAGTGTAGGCTGTCACTTTCCATTCCAAACTGTAATTTCAATTGTATGAGCAGGAGCAGCTGCATGCTGCTATCAGGCGTAAGAAGTTTTTAGTGCTAAAAAGGCAGCTGGGCTGGAAATACCCCAGAAGTGCACATCCATTTGTCTGGTTAACTTCAGCACTTAGACTATCAATCAGGGCAGCCTAAAGAAAAATGAATGACATCAGTCAAAACAAGAGGATACACATATCTCTATGCAGTGATTAGCCCCATGTAGTACAAAAACTTAAATAATTTGTGCTTTGAAAATGTAGTGATTGATTGGCTTCCATTAGGCTTGGGTTTTAAAACATTCCATGAACTCTCAGATAAAATGGCACTAAAATGTTATTGCTATAATCAAATAAATCATATCAGACTATGGTGTATATAAGTACTTTAAAACATTATAGATTCTAGCATTCTGTGTATAATAAAAAGGTAAAGAATGTAATCCCACTGGCTCTGTTCACCATGTGGCTGGAATCCTGTAGTTCTAGCCAAAGAATCTCTGTGACATTTAAGGATGATTTGCTGTGAATCCAATGTACAGGGACAGAACAAAAAGTCATTCCTCCCTTTCATGCCCACATTTTTAAGCTAGCAGCATTACCAGCTCTCATAGTGTTATTGTTATTGACAGCATTTCATGTTTATCTTAAAGCCCCAGCTCCTGGAGGCAAGTACTTATGTGAGAATCTCAGCTTACTTTTTTAAAAAGAGCAAGTTGCTAGCCCTCATGGTTGCAGACAGAAGTCTAAAACAATGAACCCTAAATGCTCAGAAACTGGAAGGCAAATAAAAAGAATCTCCTCTTCTGACCTATTTTTTAAAATCTCATGATTTTTAAGTCCTTCTCATGATTTGGGGGGTCTGACTTATCTTTTTTGAACACTTTGGGGTTGGCAATAGAGTATTGATGCCATAGTAAAACTTAGGGGAATCAGAGAGATACAAATTGACATTCAGAAATTTGGTGTGTGGTTGTCTTTAAGGGCAAACAGACAAATATCTTGCTGATATAGCATTTACAGGCTCTCATGAATTCTTCTGAAACTAGTGAAATCTAAATGGAGCAGGAAACTCCAGGCACCCCTCCAAAATCATCTTTGGGAAATTTGTGTATTTGACTACATTGCTTATCTCCTCCAAACCGCAGTCCTACCTTCTAGGATGTCACTGCACCATGTGCAAGCCTCAAACCTTATGGTTCACAGTTTTGTACTTAACTAGCTGTCATTGATCGGAAGCACCATCATGTCCTGGAAGCTGCCTCATTAGTATGTCAGGTATCCATAAAATAATCAAGAGTAACATACAGGGTCCATCTATATCCATTTATAAACTCGTTGTTATTAGAAATCTAGAGCCAAGTACAGCTCAATTTCACTAAGGGCAGGTCCATACTCACCGCGCGGGTCGACGCGGTGAGTTCGACTTCACGGAGTTCGAACTATCGCGTCTGATCTAGACGCGATAGTTCGAACTCCGGAAGCACCGCGGTCGACTCCGGTACTCCACCACTGCAAACGGCGGTGGTGGAGTCAACGGGGGAGCCACGGAGTTCGACCCCGCCGCGTCTGGACGGGTGACTATTCCCGTAGCTGAATTTGCGTACCCTAATTCGAACCCCCTTTTTAGTGTGGACCAGGCCATACACACATCCCATTGAATTCAATGAGAAATGCCCACATACAAATAATATGTATAATTAACATTCATGTACATCTCCTGATTTCCACTGGTGTGATATACTGCATTATACAAAACATACATTGCTGCAGAATCACAAAACCAAAGCGGCCATTTGTTATTACCTGATATTTACAAACTATTATTACCTGGGGTTGTAATTTAGGGCAGGAGAATTGATGCATCCTTCTTTGTGCAGTAGGGCTGAAATTGACCCTGGTGCAGAGGGACAGCACAAAGCCTGTGCATCATTTTAGTCCCACATTAGCCTTCAAATTAGGATGTAATGGGGATTTAAGAGTTGCATAGGACTGGACTGCTCTTCTGCACAAAAAGCAATTTTACCGAAAGCCCATATTGTTTGTGGAAAGGGCTATATGGGAGCACATAAAGTGAGAGCTTCTATTTTAGAGCACTATGTGTATTTATAAGCAATCTTGCATTGTATTTAATGTAGGGTTTAGAATTTTATTAATTATTATTGTTGTTCTTGTTTTGTTGTTGTTATTTTGGTATTTTTTGTACTTTGTATAGCTGGAGGGTGTCTAAAGGTCCATCTAGACCTAAGGCAGATGAACCTCAGAATCTGGCAAAATCCAACCTAGATCTTGGGCTCTGTTGCCTTTGCGGTTGCTTTCTACTTCAGTATATCCATTGCTGCTTGCTGACTTTTTTCTTATATTCGTGTTTCTATATTAGGATGATTTTCCTTGGTGGCCTAAACACCTGCTTGTAATTCTGACTTGTCTTACAGGTAGCCAAAAGAGCCTGTGAAATCCTCATCTCCCATGATTCCGCTGTTCAAGTATTCTTTCTGGGATATGAGTATCAACAGGTGTGGGTTGAGTGCTTGCAGATAAGATTCAGACTGAGTGTGATGCAGTACTCTGAGTTTGATCTGTAACCTGCTATTTCCTCAGTGATGCATAACATGCATAACTTCCATTCCTGACAAAGGGAAAAAGTAATTTTGCCAGTGAAAATTGTTTTTGCTCTAGAAGAAACCAGAGAAAGTGATTGCCATGAGGTCATCATGTTGCTGGTTCAGACAAGCTGCCACATCTGTGACAGCAGGGACTCAGGGTAGGGTGAGTAGCCCTCACCTTAGCAAGAGATAGGTTTCAGTGCTAATGCTTTTTTTTTTTTTGGCTGTGTAGAAGCAGATAGTTTAATTATGTTCCCCCATCTGTCTGTCTTCTTTGGTTATCATCTTCTTATTATTTATTGTATATGTTTATTGTGGTAGCACCTAGGAGCCCCAGCTATGGACCAGGACTCCATTGTGCTAGGCACTGTACAAACTTAGAACCAAAAGATGGCCCCTGCCCCAAGGGGCTTGCAATCTAAGGGTAGGTCCATACTTACCGCGCGGGTCGACGCGGTGAGTTCGACTTCTCGGAGTTCGAACTATCACATCTAATCAAGACGCAATAGTTCGAACTCCCCACGCGCTCCAGTCGACTCCGGAACTCCACCACCGCGAACGGCGGTGGTGGAGTCGACCTTGGAGCCGCGGAGTTCGGTCCCGCCACATCTGGACGGGTAAGTCAGTTGAACTAAGGTAGTTCGACTTCAGCTACGCTATTCGCGTAGCTGAAGTCGCGCACCTTAGTTCGACACCCCCCCCCCCCCCCGTAGTGTAGACCAGACCTTAGTATAAGGCAAGAGACAACAGCTGGATACAGGAGTACGTGGTTGGGGCTGCAAAACAAATAATATAATAATGTACTTTAGCGCCACATGATATGGAGAAGGCAGGAGTTGTGTATAGACTGGGAGTTGTGTGGTAGTACAATAGTGTGAATTCTCTAATAATCAACCTGTCTCCCACGTTGTCTCAACAAGTCCCCAACTCTTCCAACTTAATAGGAGACTTTTACTCTATTTAAACAAAACTTTTGTAATAAATAACAAACAAAATGTTCCTTATAAAATATAAACGTGTATAAAATAATGCTTATTCATAGGTGAAACAAATAAAAACCTCGTCAATATGTACACTATCAGCACTCTACAACATATTGGCAAATGAAATTATATCTAAATTAAGCTCAAATACAGGCCCTGTGTTTTTGTCAATGTCTGTGTCCTCTGAATGTGTAAGTAATACATTCTGAGACAATATGGACATTCACATGCTGAATCTATTCTGATACTGGAGTTACAGACTACTTTGTCCAATGTCTCAGTGTAAACATTCTGCTATCGATAAGGAAAATTTAGACACAATAGAATGGAGTAAAGTAACAAAGGGAAATTGACTTTTGTGGGGAGGGGAGGTTGAAGAAGACAAATGCTTACTGATTCTGACTATTGGGTGAGTGGTAAAGCTGGGAGGACTTTTTATCAGTTCTTCCCTACCCATTCTCCCATCCCACACAATTCTGACCTCCTCTATGGGATTAACTCTCCCACAGATGATGTAGCAAAGCGGTTTGAGGCAGGCCAGAGTTTGTGCAATGAATTCTGAAATTTGCAGCCAGGTCTCCAGCTTTTGCAAAGGGTTCAAAAGCTGCTTGAGCTGGCTCTGTTCATCAGTTTTTGAAGACAACCAGCTGGGTTCTTGCAGAGAGGGGTAGGATGCCAGCCAACTTTATTTGGATTGTGTGCTGGTCTGCACCTGCCAACACTTGGATTTCTAATGGACATAGTTGTGAAGGGTGCTGGTATTTTGCAGGGGAAAAGGATTTTAGAAAACTGCTTTTGATTTAAGTCTATTGAAGTAAAATCTATGTGCCAGAAAAGCAAGAGTGTGCATGTACATACACAACACACCAAACTTTCATTTTGATCTAAGTGGGTGTTTTGTTGTTTTAAAAATATGAAATGCAAAGGCTCAGTTCTCTGAGGAATTCTTTGGAAAACTCCACCTGCTGGTAATCTCTCACTTTGTAATCCAGGGCATTGCCAACAGGTAAGACATACTCATGAGCTGGTGAGGGAAATGTAAGGGTGTGTCTAGAAGAGGTTTCACCAGCACATCAGTTACGAACTCAATGCACCCTCCATCTTTTGAGGAAATGTTACTAAAAGGTAGAGCACTTTAGTTTTCCCCAAATGGAAAATATTTTGGCCAGTCTGTAAACATATTTTCTTGAAAATGAGGCTCCTTTTTTTCTGTTTAGCTTCTTATTTCAGTTCACTCAAATTATTACAAGTTTCAGTTTACATTATTGTAATTTGGAATATTGCAAAGGTTCAGGTAAGGTAAGTTTGAATTTCCACTAGTGTCCCCTGTTTTCTCATTCTCGTAACTTTTTCAAATATTATTCTTTTGGGATGAAAATGTCCATGCTTAGTTTCAGCTCAGAATATTTTTGGAAGGAGTCAGAGGGGAAGGTTTGCTTACAAAATAAGACCCAAAGTTTGTAGGTATTTCTCCTGCCGTAACCATTTTCATTAATTACTTTTTTCTACTTCTCTTAAAAACTATTTCTGTATCGAAATAGATCAACATAATTTATAGCTGCACTTATTGGTGTTGAAGGGTATGCTTGGGTTCATTTTAAACAAAATATGATTTAAAAGGTATGCATGCATAAAGAAGCATGCTGTGGCTCACCACCCTAGGAACATTCTAGAAAAGGCCAAGGGAGGGGAGTGAGCTCAACATGTGGAGTGGAGAAGTATAAGCATGTGATGAAAGGTTAAATATGATTGGCTAGAGGTTTGTGTTGTGTAACTTGTTATGTAACTGCCATGTGCTATAAAATAGCAATGGGAGAGGCTCCTTGTTGGAGGGACTCTGGCTGATTTTTGTACCGGGGCTCCCCCTTTGTGCACATTGAATAAAGTTTTTTTGAATTGAATTGAATGAAGTATCAAAGACCCTTGACTCTGCCTGGCATCTGACTCATTTGGTTATTATTGGGAACCACAAAATCCCAACAGTCTTTAAATCTACCTTTTAATGTCATTATTTCATTATTAGATGGATGCACAATACATAGACATTTCTAACAGATCCTTTTTACTTCATCAGTTACTCATTTGCATCTTTCCTCCAGGCCTCCTAGTGGTATTTGTGCTTACTCTTAGGTAAGCAGAGTCAGAATGGGCTCTACCCTGACATCTGGTGGTGAGCTGTGGACTTCAGGGGCTGATCTCGTTTGCATGGGCACATCCACCCTGCCCAGCATGATGGACTGCTTGCCCAAATGGTAACTTTGGCTGCTGTGGGATCCCCAGTGTCTTTGTTATTGGGGCAGGAGTAATAAAGCGTTGTTATCCCGGTTATGTGAATCAAGGACAGTAGAACTGTACTTGGTGTTTTATGACAGAGGGACTCACCCTCAACTAAGTAGCACTTGTTAGGCAAGGGACATGGGTTCCAAAACCCAGTGAATTGAGAGAGGTTGGGGGATAGGTATGTGTATGTGGTAGCGTGGGTACTGTCTGAAGGCTCTAAACACCATTCTTATATCTCCTCTCTCCATTAGGAATCTTGTTACAGAGCTGAAATTGCTAATACCTGGGTCAAAGCATTAGACCTACTTTGGGCTAGTGGTGCACTAGCATTGAAACTCCCCTACTACCAGCTAAAATCACTGAGAGCTGAAGTTGCTGAGAACTGTGGTAAGTGGGCAGGGGGAGGCTGAAGACAAATTGTTGAGTGGCTAGTGGAGAGGCACGGCTGGTAGAGAGGCACGGCTGATGGCGTGGATAGCGGAGAGGCAAGGCTGGCGGTGGAGACTGCAGCAGGACCCCATGAAGAGGCGTGGCAATCGTCCGTCAACCCAAGCAGCGGAGCATGTAAGATCCCCCTCCATACCTCTCCCACTTCCACCCAGGCAGGTGGAGATAAACTGTGCAGATGAACTTCTGAACTCGGGGGGGCTGCACTGACCAAGGCAGAAACTGGGGAGGGGTGTTAGGTTGCTGGACTTAAGACCCTGAAGCAAAAAAGGACACTGCCAAACTTACTTGGGAGTGGGTCTTTTGCTCATGGTTTGTGTTATGAATCCTCTTTGTGGTGTTTCCCCAACATAATGCTGCATTGTTTCCCTCCTTTATTAAAAGGCTTTTGCTACACTCAGACTCTGTGCTTGCGAGAGGGGAGGTATTGCCTCTTAGAGGCGCCCAGGGGGGTGGTATGTAATTGTCCCAGGTCACTGGGTGGGGGCTCGAGCCGGTTTTGCAGTGTGTTATTGAAACGGAACCCCTAGATACTGAACCCAGCCCTTGTTGCTGCCAACTCTGACGGGCTGAAGGGTTACACTTACTTTTTGCTGCACATTAATACTAATGGAGCTTAATTGGAACAGAAGTAGTATAGGGGGCTAGACAGAAAAGCAACCCCAAATCCCTTTCTTTTTTTAAATCAGCCCCAGTATTTTTCAAGCCACACCAAGGCAAGGACTTCAACCAGAATGTTTACTATCAGGTTTCCAGAACCATCAAAAAATTGACTTTTTTTTTTTTCATCCTCAGTGCATTTTCTTGTTGTCCTTTCCGGTATTGATTTCAGCTATGTACCTGAACAGTGAGTGCTTTAGGGACAGGAAAATTCCTTCTCTTCTGCTGTAATTAAAACTTGGATTGCTTGGAGGTATACACATTTGTATTTAAGATGGTGCTTTATTGTTTAAATTCACTTTCACTGTAACTTTTTCTCTTTGGCATGATGTTTATTTTGCAGCTGGAGTGTTCTTGCATTTTTGCAACCCCTAGGTCAGTGACCCAATCCAGAAAAATGAGAGAATAACATCAGACCCAAGTATATTTTCATTCCAGTTCTGTGTGCCCAACATAGCTATGATTTGAGAGCTTCAAACCCCATTCTCTGCAGTTTTGAGCTCCCACAACTCACACTGACTTAAATGCCTTTGAAAATCAGCCGCATGGTGTCCTAGCCTGTGAGATAAAGGATCAACTTCTAGACAGCTGCTCCCAAGCCCACCTTATGTAGTGCACATTCCAACAGAGAATTTTACAGTAACTGCAGAAGGACTTAAATTGAGGGCACCTGCACATCACAGAAAAGAACTGAGAGATGCTTGAAAGGTGACCTTAATTGTGTACATATGCTGCTGTAGAGGGGTCCGTTCCCCACCTAATGTTTGTACTTAGAGCTGTCACCCCTTTGTTACTTGATCTGGGTACAGTAACCTCCTCCAGCCAGGTACTGTGCATTCAGATTCTGAAGGAGACACACAACGCACGATTGCAGTGTCTTGGGGGAAGAATACAATGCTGTTTCTCTGCTGTAATGCGGGGAACTCCAGGGGTTGCCTAATGTAGTAAGCATATTCCTTAAAAGTCAGAGCATCTGTTTACACTTTTACAGCACTTTCTGCATCACAGCATGCTTTGTGAGGCCCCACTGGTTTCACTATTTACAGTCCGTTTAAGGTTTGATGGAATTTTAGCTGGTTTTAATATATAAGGTGCTCGGTCCTGCCGGACATTTAAAACCACAGCCGTGTTGCTTTGTACTGATTCTTTCATCCCAAAGAACACTTTAACATTTGCCATGTGGCTGTTTCCCTGCCCCCAATCCAATTATGCCATCTAGACATTACAAATTTAGAGAGGGGTAAAATTCTCAAAAGCACCTAAATGACTTGGATGCCCAAGTGCCATTGACTTGATTGGGATCTCAGTCATGTAGACACTTTGGAAATATTACCCAGAGACATTAGCTGTTTGTCTCTACCTCAAGGGCTGCTCCTGCTCCCACCAAAGTAATTTAAATTACCAGAAGGTGATCCACCAGATCATGGATAGCAGTTAGAAATGGTGGTTTACTTACTACTTATACCTTCTGGTGGCTAATACTGATCTACTACAGGGGGACGCGATGTTCTGTAGTGGATAGAATACTAGGCTAGTACGCAAGAGACTTGCATTCAGTTCCTGGCTCTGCCACTCACACACTGGGTGATCTTGGGCAAGTCACTTCAGCCTCACTCTTGCCTCAGTTTCCCCATCTGTGAAATGGGATAATGATACTGAAGTCCTTTGTAAAGCACTTTGAGATCGATGGGTGAAAAGCACTATACAAGAGCTAGGTGCTGGTGTTTTTCCACTGTGAAGTATAAGGTCAATACTAGCTTTTTGCATGACATTTCATGTGCCTAATATACCACTTGTGGCAACATAAAATGGCAAAGAAAACCGGAACAAGTCCCTGGTGATACAAACACATGGAGCTGACATAGTATTTATTGAAATGTTTCAGAAGTTTAAGGAAAGGCCCGGAAATGCAATTAAGCCCTTGGTCAGGGCTTTATCTACATAACTGACCCCATTTGTCCTGAGTGTATAAAGATGCTCAGCACTTGACTGAGGGTACATCCAAACTGCAAAAAAACCCTCACGGCAACAAGTCTCCGAGCGACTTGGGCTGGTGCTATGGGGCTAAAAAATAGCAGTGTAGACATTCCCTCTCTGGCAGGAGCCTGGGCTCTGAGACACTCCACCCTTACCAGGTTTCAGAGCCTGGGCTCCAGCCTAAGCATGTCTACACTGCTATGTTTAGCACCACGTTAGTTGACTTGGGCTCTGAGACTTGCTGCTGCAGGGAGGTGGGATTGCAGTGTAGACATACCTGAATGGTGTTTGTCAGTGCTCAGGATTACTGGAAAGCCAATAGTGAATGGACATTCCTTTGCTAGGAAAGGGAAACCCAGTTGCCCTTTCAGAGCAGAACACAGCAAGTGTTTTCTCTCCTATACTAACCACAAATTACGGCTCTTTCCCACCTGTCTGCATCTTGTACATGGAAGGGCAATTCAGTGAGTGTACGTGGGTTGACCTACTTCAAGTGGGTGGAGCAAATTCACCCAGCCCCACCCCCCTCCTCTGCACAAATAACGAGCACTTCCCCAGCTATTCCCCTTTGATCCAGAATGCGATCCAATTCTAGCATGCTGAAAATATGGTACAATCCTGGCAATTCTAGTTTTTCCAATAAAATTGGAGCTCTCTGTTTTAATGAAGAGGGAAAAAATGCCAATCACGACATCTCTCCTTTATTATGTCACAGCTGGGCCACTCCCCTGCGGAGTACCCAGTTATCCTAGCTGTTGGGGTTTTTTGTGGGGGAGAAGGGGAGCATTGTATCCACATTTTTTTGTACATCGGGAGAATCCAAGATCTGTAGCAAACAAATCTCACTATTTGGAAAAAAACTAGAAAAAAGGTTGGTTGGCCTGTTTGGAAGAAAATAAAGCAGAAGAATCAGACACACATGGGTCCTTTCATATCTGAAGTTACTTTGAGACTTGTATCAACGTTTATCCATTTAATTTCAACCTCACAATTATAGTCCACCTTCTATCTCTCTCCACTCACCAATGGCATCCTTACAGCCATGTAGTAAATTGGCCTTGCTGTGTACTACTCACCCTCTGGAGGGGGGGAAAAATCAGATTTTAATACTTGAGTGTATTATGTTTAAAAACATCGCACTTACATTAAGAGTGCTTGGCTGACGTATCATTAGGCAGATGTGCAGCACCGATAGCGGCGATACAGTATCATTGGGGGGAAACACAGCTATATATGATGTGGAGTGTCATTGCTTGAAAATATGCAGTTCCTGTAAAAATAATAGTGATGGAAGCAACATTGTATCAATTAGTGTTTTCCCTTCTGGGACTTATTTTTCAAGAAAAACAGTGTGTGAATACCATCTCCGTTACTATTTTACTGCTGCAGGCTACATCTTAAGACTGCATAATAAACCACTTCTGCTTGGAATTAGCTGAATCTGTTCATAACAGATTACCATCAATTGCTTTATAGAGGTGATTATCAGTTCCAATTGTCTGCCAAGCGGCATTAGGTTTAGTGTTTCCATCCGCCTAGTCATTAAGCACATGTCAAACTCAAAGTAACTGTGGTAATTTCTGCAATTAAGGCCACCATTATTGTTTCCTTTACTTAAATTGGGAGTCCAAATTACATGGTTAAATGTAACCACCAGTTGCTCTCCAGACACTTAAGGCCTGCACTGCAGAAGAGTCTTAAACCCATGGGAATTCACAATTAATACAGTGACTGCAGATTAAGTTTGCTGCTGACAGACAGTTTGATCCTTAAAGGATCACACCCTACTGCAGGCATATAATTAAGGCAAATCTCACAGACGGGTCAAGGAAATGACCTGGGATCTGAAGAATAAATATAAGCTTGAAATTACTGATGAAGTTGCCTGAAAATTCAAAAATGTCCCCATTTCCACAAACTGGATTAGCTAAATTCAAAGCAAAACAGATTTGACAACAGGATTTTTATTTTTATTTTTTTGCTGCAGACATTTATTAGAATTGACTCTTCACTAACTGATTATCTGTAAAAGTTAGGAAGAACGGACCAATGAAATATCCTTCAACTAAGGGGTTTGGTTTTGTTTTGATTGTTTGTAGTTAGGTTTCTTCAAGGCTTTATCCAAAGCTCATTGAACTTAATGGAAAGACCCCTAATTGATTTAAAGGGGCTTTAGATCAGACCCTGTGTCATTGTAGTGATTGCAGCTGGTACCTGTTGGAGTTCTCGTTTGTCACTCTTCTCAACAGGCTGTGCATTAGTTACAGTAGCTATGTGAATATCTCAAAAAATACTCTACGAATATTTGTTTGAATTTGAAAAAAAGGAATTTCCTGTGAGCATATTCCCCTTTTGTGTTCCCCTTCCATGAATATTCTAGTAATGAATGAGTTCACTAGAAAGAAAGTTTATGGAAACAGTAGAAGTAAGCCCTGGTGCTGCAATTTAAAACAAGTGGGTCTCATGTGCTCACATGGAGCTCCAATAACGTTGGGGGAGGGGCTCCACACAGATGCATGGGGTCCTCCAACACATTGTAAATTGCTATTAAAATGAAAGGAACAGTCACAAGGGTGAAATGCCTGCAAACTTCATGGAGACTTTTTAAAAACACCATAATAGAGGAGCAAATTAAATATATACCCCCAAATTTAAAAACAAACAAACAGTGAGAGGACCTAAAAAAGCCACCCTGGCTAAACAGCGGAGTAAAAGCGGCAGTTAGAGACAAAAAGGCATCCTTTAAACTTTGAAAGTAAAATCCTAGTGAGGAAAATAGAAAGGAACATAAACTCTGGCAAGTCAAGTGTTAACATATAATAAGGCAGGCCAAGAAAGAATTTGAAGAGCAGCTAGATAAAAGCACAAAACTAACAGCAAAAAACAAAAATTAAGTGCATCAGAAGCAGGAATCCTGACAAACAGTCAGTGGGGCCACTAGAGGATTGAGGCACTAGAGGAGCTCTCAAGGAAGACAAGGCCACTGCAGAGAAGCTAAATGAATTCTTTGCATCGGTCATCACTGCAGAGGATGTGGGGGACATCCCCCCCCCTCATCACCACCCAAGCCATTCTTTTTAGGTGACAAATGTGAAGAATTCTCCCAGATTGAGGTGTCCATAGAGGAGGTTTTGGAACAAATTGAACAATTAAAGAATAATAAGTCATCAGGAGCAGACGCTGTTCACCCCAAAGTTCTGAAGGAACTCAGATGTGAAATTGCAGAACTTCTAACTGGGGTATGTAACCTATCGCTTACCGGTAAATCAGCTTCTGTACCAGATGACAGGATGATAGCCAATGTTAGGCTGATTTTTTTTAAAAAGGCTGAAGAGGCAATCCTGGCAATTACAGGCCGGTAAGCCTAATTTTGGTACCAGGCAAATTGATTGAAACTATAGTAAAGAACAATATTATCAGATGCATAGATAAACATATGTTTGGGAAGAGTCAACACAGCTTTTGTGAAGGGAAAACATGCCCTCATCAATCTAGTAGAATTCTTTGAGGGTGATCCAGTGGATATAGTGCACTTGGACGTTCAGGAAACCTTTGGCAAGGTCCTTCACAAAACTTTTAAGCAAACTAAGCAGTCATGGAACAAGAGGGAAGGTCCTGTCATAGATTGGCAATTGGTTAAAAGATAGGAAACAAAGGGTAGGAATAAATGGTCAGTTTTCACTATGAAGAGAGGTAAACAGCGGTTCCTCCAAGGATCTGTACTGGGACCTGTTCTGGCAAACATATTCATAAACAATCTGGAAAAGAGGGTGAACAGTGAGGTGGCAAAATCTGCAGACAATACAAAATTACTCAAGATAGTTAATTCCAGAGCTGAGTACGAAGAGTGACAAAGGGATCTCACAAAACTGTGGGACTAAGCAACAAATTGGCAGATGAATGAAACTCAGTGTTAATAAATGCAAAGAAGTGCACATTGGAAAAAAATACTCCCAACTATACACAGACAGTGATGGGATCTGAATTAGCTGTTATGACTCAAGAAAGGGATATTGGAGACTTCGTGGATAGTTCTCTGAAAACATCCACTAACTGAGCAGCAGCAGCCAAAAAAGATATATTAGAATTGGAAAAGGTTCCGAAAAGGGCAATAACGATGATCAAGGGTACGGAACAGCTTCAATACAATTAGGGGAATGGAACAGCTTCCAAGTGAGGAGAGATTTTTTTTTAATCTAGGATTGTGAAGTTTAGAAAAGGGACAACTAAGGGGAGATAAGATAGAAGTCTATGAAATGATGTAGGGTATGGAGAAAATGAATAGGGAAGTGTTATTTACCTTTTCACATAACACAAGAACTAGGGGTCACCCCATGAAATTAACAGATCGCTGGTTTAAAACAAACAAAAGGAAGAACTTCTTCACACAATGCACAGTGAGTCTGTGGAACTCATTGCCATGGGATGCTGTGAAGGCCAAAAATATAACTGGGTTCAATAAAGAGTTAAATAAGTTCAAGGGAGATGTATCCATCAATGGATCCATCAATGGTTATTAACCAAGATGGTCAGGGACACGACCCCATGCTTGTGGTGTCCCTACCCCTCTAACTGCCAGAAGCTGGGGCTCAGCAACAGGGATGGCTCACTCAAAATTGCCTGGTTCTGTTCATTCCCTGTGAAGTAGCCGGCACTGGCCACTGTCAGAAGACAGGATACTTGACTTCAGTTGGGTTCTTTGTGGATGCAGGTGAAGCCAGTTGTAGGATCGGTGCCCTAGTTTTCAACTTTATGTTTTCCAAGCCATTGATATATATTTCTTCATAAAATAAATGCCTCAAAATGTTCTCAAAAGTACACCCATGCAAATTATTTGAGTCTAAGCAACTGTTGCATGAGCAATACAGATCTAGCTTTACTGTTTTCAGAGGATGCATTCCTCTGTCCCAGTTGAACAAATTGTGATTCTCCAAGTCCCAATACTGAATTGTTCTTTTAGGACGTGAGTCAAGACACACATTCACTTCAAGACAAATCCTCTACCACTGGGCAATGCCTGAATAAATGAGTTGTATTCAGGGGCCTGAAAATCTCCCGAGGACTGCAGTAGCACCCACATTCCTACTACATGGGGTGGGTTGCTCTATGTACTCTAAGACCCACTGGCCATGTCCTTAGCCCTCTCTGTGCCCATCCCACCCCTAATATGCCTGCAGACTTCACTCCCTCCACATTGGATGCAGCAACAAGATGGACTTGATGGACCAAAAGTCTGTCCTGTAGATTTTGTTATATTAAAAAAATGACCTAAACTGTACTTGTATGAGAGACTACACACACAGCTACTATAGTTTAATGGGTAAAACATTAGCCTGCCATGAAATCACATGCGTAAAAAAATTGGATTTGCCAAATAAACAGTAATGGCTCTGAAGGAGAAATGTTTGTTAATCACCAAATACCCAATAATCAGTATGCTGATTACTTGGCGTATAGTAACGACAACACATCTGTGTTTACCTTAAAGGTTGATAACTGTTTTTAATAAGTTTTCTGAAATAGTTTGTTTTTCCTTCCAGTTTCTCACATCCAAGCAAGGAAGTCTGATACAATAAACAGCTTAAATAGCAACAAGAGCCTAGTACAAGCTGTCAAAAGCCCCAGACTGAATCACAAGTTAAAGCTGATATTCTGTGTTTGTTTTACGGCAGTGCCATTTTTTCTTTACAAAACAGGGCTATCTAAGAACATAGTGTTGCTCCCTCCCTTTGAATTTTTCTGACTTTTGTTGGTTTAAGCTGGAGCTGTAAGTTATTTAAAGGTAAGTTTCTGTATTTAACTGAATGGGCCTTTAATGAGAGAAGTAATGTTTTCATATGAATGTGACACTAGTTTTTCCAAGGGAAAACAAATCTATTAAATTCCTTTAAACATATGTGTAAAAGCCACAGTGATTCTAATTTAATCTGAGTACTTGCAACCAAAGGTATATTTAATAGTTTTTAAGGCTCTTAAGGGATTTTGTGTTTTGTTTTGTTTTTAAACAGAGGGGTTCTTAATGGACAAAATATTAAATCACCAACCCTGACCACTGAATTCTATTCCATGAATTGAAAAAGCTCTTCAAATTAAGGGTAAATATTTTGTGTCTATCCCCCTCTCCACTGGCTGAATCCAGAAATCTGTGGAAGTGGCAATATGGGGCATGTACACTCCAGAAGGCCTCATAACCCGCCTGCATACTGAACACACACACCCATAAGGAAGGTGGGTTTGGGCTGAGAAGAGAAGGGGATGTGCTGGCTATGTGGACTGCTGGAGCAGAGTCATTCGGAGATGGGCAGTTCATGTAAATAAGTTTGCTGCTTCCTGTGCAGCTATCCCCCAATCCTGATTCATCTCTCTTCCCTAGTGGGACTGCTGTGTTGTGTTTCTGAACTGTCAATCAGGGAATGCCATCTTTCACTGTAAGGCTACTTCACTGTGGAGAAGGGATCCCTTAAAGCATATGGAGAATGCTTTCAACTGAATCTGTGCGACATTTATGTTGGCTTCATCCTCTCCTAATACCTTTAAAAATCTGGCCCTGAGTGCTTTGGTGTACTGGGGAGAAGAGCTGGATTCTGCTCCCATTCAGCATTTTCCTCTGACTTCATTAGGAGCAGTACTGGTACCAAGACAGTGACCTTATCAAGGGGGTGGATGGAATTCTGGTCCCATTGAATTCTGGGGCAAATCTCATTGAATGTAATCAGGCCAGGATTTCACCTGATGTATTTTAATGAAGATATCATCCCTGAACTCAAGGAAGAGGAAACCTGGAGCCAACCCTGCTTCAGCTGAAGTCAGTAGACGTTTTGCTAAGATGCTGAGTAGAAAATATTCCCCTCCCTACAGACACAGCAATGTAATTCCTCCCTTAAAACACAACCACACCTCTCTACCTTGAGGATAAATATTGATAAAGCTACTCTGGCAATGAGAGATCTGTAAGTGTACTAAAGAACTGGAGTGGGAGGGGAACATATGAGAGCAATCCAAATGCTTGACAAACTGCAGACATAACAGTCCACTCAGGCACTTGTTACAAGCACATAAACACTTGCTGTTTCAAGATATGAGAGAAGGGCAGCAGCTGAAAACAAGCTAAATCAGAGGGCCTGTGTGACTCTGCTATTTATCAACTCCTAATTAACTGTTAATTTGCCGGTCTCTGGGTTCAAGCACAGCCCTAATTTATCACAAGCTATAATGACAATGTCAAAGCCTGGGGGATACTCTGCACAGCACTTTAGCTGTGCACTCTTTTCATTAAGAAAAAAACATTATTTGAAGCAATTCATATGGCTGTCCAAGGCAGAGATAGCAGACTGGATGTAAAACATGGACATAAACCTCTGTTGTTTGCGGTCTTAATATAAATGTACACGGGTTAGTTACTGAGCTGCCTGTCCTGGCATCAGTTATATTTTAGTCTTTGAGATACAAACCATGGCCCCAATTCTGCATGTGACATCACACGGGGGGAGCCATGCACAGTAGTGCTTGCAGGATCAGGGCATATGGAAGTAATGGTGTGCGAGGTTCATTGAAAATCTTTTTCTTCTTTCCATTAAAAAATCTTTAAAATAAAACCTTCTCATCATGAAAGAAATGCCATGGAATGGCAGCTAAAATGGTATATAATAAACTACTACCAAAAATCCAGTCTCTGAGAACAAGGTTTAAAGTCTGACCTTACACACAACAAGACTGAAGTCAACTTCTTAGGCCTGTATTTTAAATTTGGAATTAGCTCATCTGCCGGATCCGTTTCTGATTCCCATCTTCAGCTACTGACTATTTAAACCCATTCCTTCTCCATCAGACTGCCTCGGTCAGGAATACTTACTAACCAATCATGTTCCTCCCCTGAACCTTTGTCTCATGTCTTGTGTTCACCTGGTCTGCCCTAGGGCTTTGTCCTGCAATCGCTACGGAGGGTCGTGCTTAGTGCTGTGATCAGCCACAGGGAGTAACGACGAATGGAAGCTGTTTCAGGATTGGGCCCATAGACCCAAGTCCTGCAGATGCTTATCCACAAGAACTGCTTATGTGGATAATGTTAAATACATTATATGCTTGTGTAGAAATGGGCCCTTTGACTGTAAATTCTCATGGAAAGGAATGTCTCGTGTTGTGTTTGCAGAGCATATATTTGTGGCACTCTAAATTAGCTTTTCTTATAATAATTGTTTGCTTTTGTCACCAGCCCCAGTTTTTCTCTTTCCCGCTGCTACTGTCTGTGCTGTCACCACACCATACCGCCATTGTAAGCAAGGTTAGAATGATCAGCTTCACTCTTGATATCAACATATTTTAAAATGAAGGAAACGGTGGGGGGATGCTTCATACAGAGAGGGGAGCATGAGAGAGGCTTTTAATGCAGAGGCCTCTTGGAGAGCACTTGACATTTACACAACTTGTGCCACCTCATATCCCCTTGTTATAACACCTAGTTAACATTTTCCCTTTATGGTCTTTCAGGCCTAGAACACCTTATTAATGTCAGGCAACAGGCTCTCCCTTACTAAGGTTGGCTGCTGTTTGTTTAAATAAGCCCTTCCTTCCAGAGGATAATGATTTTGGTGTGGGGGGGGGTGAATTAAGGCTGGGGGTGGGAAATTACTAGTTATAGTGCTTTTCATGCTCTATAACCTAAAACTGCATTAGTGTTTACGCTGAGGCCAGGTCTACACTGCAGATCTACATCAGTAGAACTACGTTGCTCAGGGGTGTGAAAATCCCACACCCCTGCACGATGTAGTTACACTGACCCAACCCCCCACGTTGACAGCACTATGTCAATGGGAGAAGCTCTCCCATCAGCGTCAAAGTGTCTTCACTAGCAAGCTGCAGCATTGTACATGAACACAAGCCCTGAAACCTGGAAATAGTGGAATAGTGAGACTCTGAAGAAGACCTTGTTGGGAAAATTCATCTTTATTACACAGGTAGCCATGGATTTATACAATACAGAATCTAATGAATGTATTTATGTGGTTTACATAGACTCCAATGCAGATTTGTGCCAGGGTTTATATTTTTTTTTTCAGGAAGTGGGTTCAAAATATGTAACCCCCCTCCCCCCATCAACAGCTACACGTCACCTCTGTGCCAATGGAGCTATTCTGTCTGTAGCATGATCTCCCTTGTCTATGAGTGTTTGGTTAAACTACCATTTAAAAAGTGTTGCCTGTTAGGTCCCATTTACAGTGTAAATCTTGCCATATTACGGTAACTGGTTACAATCTTGGAGCCCCTGGAGACAGTTACAACACTGCTGAGGCTTGTAGCATAGATGGGACTGAACAGTGCGTAGCCTGTATGCCTTAACTGTACTACAGCTCCCCACAAAAAGTCCAGTGGAACTGAACACAACAGCAGAAGTATACAGTGGTATCATGCATGGGTAATTCAGAGCTGGTTGATGGGCCAGAACCTGGGGTCCGTGGCCCATAGAAGCTAAGCTTGTCCTTTCCTTTCTTCCCATATGAGATTGCTATTGAGCTCGGCCATCAGTTTGCAGTCAGCGGGGCTTGCTGAGACTTCAAGAGATGGAACAGATGAAATACTGTGAAAAATTGAAATTCTTCCTTGGAATTGAGGAATTCTGTAAAGCTTTGATTATACAGCATGTGAAATACTGCAGTTACAGCTAGTATTTCAGTGAAATTTCAGGTCTGTGTGCAGTGGGTCGAAACATTTGTGCTACAGTCAATTATTTTTAAAAGGAACATTTCTCCCTTTTAGGATGGGGAAGTGCAGTATGGATTTTCAGCACAAAAAATGGCGAACAGACCTTTCTTCCATGATAGCCTCCTTTTTGGCTCCTTTTGGTGAGGGAAGGGCAGGGGAGTATATGTGCTGTTTTGTACTCTCTTGAAAATGATGAATGGCCTCACACCTTTAAAGGAAGGAAATGTATTGACTCTGTGGAATCACTCCACTGCAGCAAATCGCAAGTGATTTATGAAATGGTAAATACTTGTCCACTCAGTGTGCAGACAGAACGCAGGCAGCACTTTATAATCCTGGTTGAGCTGGGCGCTAGGATGTTAAAGTTGGACACAGTCAGAGAAGCTCAGCATCCTCAGACCACAATAAAGAGAAGAACGGGTTTGCTCTTTGGGCACTTCCCTCTCTCACCACCTCCCACTTGCAGGCAATTTCTTAGTAGAGACTCCACCCGTTGCCAATTCCAGGTTGCCAGATAATGCATAAGCAAAGAGTGACCACCACAAAACACTCTTCCTCCAAACCCTCAGAGCAGTAAAAGAATCTAAGAAGCTTATTTAAAGCTGTTAAAGAACTATTTACCGTGTGACACTATTGGCCAGATTCATGTTTATGACCAGCCCTTTTGCACCACTGAGACCCCTCCAAGTGGCCAGATTCTGCTCAGAACTTGCCAGTAGAGAACTCCCTGGCAGAGAAGAAGTCCTGTGTGCCAGCTGTCCCACCCTCACCCCGTCATAGGGGGCATGTTGTAAGCAGAGTGGCTCTGCTTTGCCAATCATCTCCTGGTGGTGGCGTATGTTCCTCTAGTCCCTAGACTCCTTTAACTCATGCTGGGGCAGAGGTTAATGTAAACCAGCCCACAGGAGCAGAGAACCACAACATTGGAAACTCCATTGGCTTCTTTCGCATGACTCCTGACTTTTCTCCCCTCTCCCTTCCCCCTTTCCCCCCTGTGTGCATTGAGAGAAGAATCAGACCCATAGTAAACATTTGTATTTTATAATCATCCTGCACTGGCGTTTTTATGTGCTCACTTACTGACTTTTTTTTAATGTAGGTGCAAAATTGGAGGCACATTTATTGCAGTTGCTGTTAAATCAGTTTAGCCCCTCTGCTTGTGAGATTATAGTTAATTCATAGCTATTAATTTTACCTTCAGTTTGAGCCCCGTTTAATTGAGAGTGTAGGCATGTGGCCATCCTGTCCTCCAGTACTGGCAATTTTATTGTCAATTTAGGGTGTGCATGATATTGTCTCTTTCTTCTTTTCAATGACCGTGAACAGTTAAAATACTTCCTTTCTGATTTAAAAAACAAAACAAACCCACAAGTTGTATTCAGTGTAACAGTAAGTGTGTTGCTGAGCTGCTGGTGCACACTTTTCCCACCATGCTGCTCACTAATGAGCTAGGCTGACACTGAACTGCAGACAGAATGTGAAAGGCAGCTATGGTCAAATAAGCCCCTAACTCACTTTGATGACAGCAGCAGTCACCTTAATGGGTGCAGCCCACCTAAATGGGGCTGTTGACAGCTGAGTACTATGAATGGCGTGGGAACAATGGGGCCTCTGGATCTGCTCATTTTCTACAGGATAAATCATCTTTTATTTGAATGAATGTGGACAATTTTCCACAATGTGCAAATATTCTGTTGCAAGGCTATTCTCTGCAATATGCGTCTGCATGAAGCAAAGTAAGTTACTGAATCTTGGTTTCCTATCAGAAGTGCAATGAATAACCGTGAGCAGCAAACACTTGAGCTATGTGTGTGAACTTGTAATGCATCCTGAGGAGTTAGTTATCACTTTTGATGGATGTTTCCTAAAAGGAATTTTCCATCATCTTCCAGTCCCTTAGCTGTTGTGCCATCTGTGGTTTATCTCTGCATCTGTGAGAAGCAAACCTCAGATGGCATTAATTACATATATTACCTATATGATGATGATTAAGGATGGGGACTCTCCATAATGGCTATAGAAGAGGAATGATGATCTGTGGTTAAGACACTAGACTGGGACCCATAAGATTGGGGTTCAATTCCCAGTTCTGCCACAGACGACTTCTGTGATGTGGGGCGTCACTTAGGTTTGGTCTACAGTACTGAGTTAGGTTGACATAACACAGTTTATGTCGACCTAATTATGTCAGTGTACAGACTATAGCCTTGCTCCTGCTGGTGTAAATGCCCTACTACACTGACATAATAACTCCACCTCCACGAGAGGTGTAGAGCTTATTGCAGTGTAGTTAGGGTGACTCAGTGTCCTTGTAGACACTGCATTACTTACATCAGCTGTTGGCTGTCATTCTTGTCGTTCCCTGGTGGAGCTCTGAAATTGACAAGAAAGCTGGGCTGTCACCAGAGCAGGGGAGGGAACTCTAGCTAAAACCTGGCTGCCCCAGGATAAATATACATGTTTTCCTACCCTTTGGAATGTCATTTGTCTGTTTCTTACTATGTGTATATACAGTGTCTAGCACAATCTTGGTTGGGGCCTGTAGGTGTTACTTTAGTGCTACTTCTCCTAATAATATTATCATCAGAGTAAAAATATAACTGTTCTAAAGATCAGCAGCCCTACTCTGGCTTTGGCTATGAAGTCAGTGAGAACTACGTATGTACTGCAGTTCAAATATCACCCTAAATAAGTATGATAGGCACCATTAAAATCTCATGTAACATTCACTGCAGATACATTTACAACCATTTCCCCATTCTAATTACTAAGTACACTGCAAAGCCCATGATGCAGTAAATGCCCACATTTTAAATGGTGCCCACTGTTCACTGAGAAATTAAAACAGAGGATGACCAGTCAGTACTGCCCACCTTTTAGTGGCTACAGCTACTACACCTCAGCCTTTACTAATACATACTGTTTAAAAAGGCTTTGTAACCCCTTTAAGTTCAGTGACCCAAGTCCCCAGATGATAGGCATACTTAATCCTGCCTTAGTATGGGGGTGGACTAGATGACCTCATGGAGTCCTTTCCAACCCTGTATTTCTATGGTTCTATGGCCCTTATTTGCAAAGCTATTCAGGCTTAGTGACAAACAGGACAGTTTCAGTGTTTTGCTGAGTGATGTTTTATTTGGCATGTAGGCTATATGGGAAGCTTGGTTGTGTGTAGAAATGTTTTCTTCCCCCCTAATTCCAAGTGCATGCACACCTCTCCCTGGAGGCTGAGACACTGTTTCATGTCACTACTGTATAGATTTTCTCTGAAGTTCTATACATTACCTAGGGTACCTATGGATGAAGCCTCCGAGTTGTTATGCATCCTGTCAGAAATGAAAGATATTTTTTCTAGATTCTAGTGAAGAAGGAGGTTGAATGTTAAAATTGGACAAAATATTTAGTTTGGTTAAATTAAAATGATTTCACTTAAGGAAACTGTGTAAGCTCTTGTTTAAAAAAAAAAAGAAGAAGAAGTATCTCCAACCACTAAGAAAATTACAGTGACCAAATGGATAAGGGGAAAGAAATTAAAGCTACCAATTAAATCCTTTACTTGCAATATCTTCTTTTAAGTGATACTTCATTTTCTCTAGATCTTCTTTAGAGTGACACTTAAATATATCAAAATGATTTAAGACATATTTCATCAACGCATTAGTCTTTCGCTTTAACCAGTGCTGGAGCCTTAACCACTAATATATTTGTCTGCTAAGGGACAGGAAGAGTCCTCTAGGTTTCCTTATCTCTCCCCCCTTTAAAGTTGTTCTGCTGTAAAGTAGAATTCCCAAAGGCTCTCATTGTGAATGAGTAATTGAGCTAGCTCTGGGGATGGAAGTGTGAACTGCAGGGCGCCCCAACTCCTCCTCACGTCAATGATTTGAAGAGAGGCAGCTTCTCACAAGATTGATTCCCTAAAACTGGGAAAAGAAAATGTAGGTTCCTACTCCTAAGTAAAGGGATATCTGTTTCAGTTTAATTAAAGGAAAGGCGAGGCAATTTTTCCTGCACATTTTTAATAAGTAATTTTAAATCTCTGAGATGCTGGTAGCTGTTGAACTGGTTATTCCATCAATACTGTATCTGTATGCTCAATCACAGGATCTAATTTGGAACTCTTGCTCTCCACGCCTCCTCTAGCCTTGTCTCCATCTAAGCCAAAGCTAGAACTCATCACCTTTTCTGATCAAAGCATGCTATCTAGATGGTGGGGTCAGAAAACACTCATGCATTGAGGTTATACCTACCTATCTCATAGAGCTGGAAGGGACCCTGAAAGGCCATTGAGTCCAGCCCCCTGCCTTCACTAGCAGGGCCGCCCAGAGGGGGGGGCAAAGAGGGCAATTTGCCCCGGGCTCCGCAGGGGCCCCCAAGAGAAGAGCGGAGGCTCCCGCCTCCGCCCCTCTCCTGGAGCCTCACCGCATCAAGCGCCGAGTCTCCGGCCGAGCCCCTGAGCCCCGCCCCGATCCGAGCCGCGTGATGAGGGGGTGGGGCTGGGAGGTCCAACGGGGCCTGAGCCCCGCCCCGCTCAGAGCGGTGTGGGGAGGGGGCGGGGCTGCAAGCTCCGGGCTGAGCTCCCAGCCCCGCCCCCTCACCACGCGACTCTGAGCGGGACGGAGCTTTGGCCCCGCCGGAGACGCGCTCGGGTAAGAGGCTGGGGCCGGGGGGAAGCGGGACCCACCGCCGCCGCCGAAGCGCAGCCCGGTCTTCGGCGGCGGGGGGGCCCCTTCCGTTCCGGGCCCCCCCCCCCCCCCCGCCACCGAATTACCGCCGAAGACCGGGCTGCGCTTTGGCAGCGGGTCCCGCTTCGGCGGTAATTCGGCGGCGGGGGGCTCCCGCCGTGGGTCTTCGGGGCACTTTGGCGGCGGGTCCTGGAACGGAAGGGCCCCCCACCGCCAAAGACCCCGGGCCCCCGGAATCCTCTGGGCGGCTCTGTTCACTAGCAGGACCAAGTATCAATTTTTCCCCCAGATCCCTAAGTGGGCCCCTCAAGGATTGAATTTACAACCCTGGGTTTAGCAGGCCAATGCTCAAACCATTGAGCTATCCCTCCCCACCTCAGGTTACTGTGTGGAACCCTGGAATTGGAGCCAGTACATATGAATTTGGGAAACATGGATTGGAAACCAAGAATTATTTAAAAGGAGAGAGATTTCTGAATCTGGACTCTTCCATATCTAGAATATATTTGATCTGAGTCCATGTCCCACCCCTAAGCAGAAAGGTTACACAAAATCCAGGCCCAGAGACAATGTTAAAAAATACTTTTCTGTGAGGCCTGTTCTCTCTGACTCACCCAGGCCAACCCCTCTCTCCCCTTTCATTACCGGGTAATCTTTTTCTCACATGGAAACTTTTATCTAGGAGGGGCGAGGGATGGGCTGGAGGGTAGTGGGGAAGGCTAGGAGGAATGTGAATCTTTCACTCCTACTTCCTCCTAAAAAAAACCAAACCCAAACCCAAGTAGGAATCCAATATAAATTAATGTACTCTTAACAAACCTGAGATAATTTCTGTGAAGTTCCCCTCTTTCACCTGAAGTCCCAGGGCAGCTGTTAGCTCAGGATTCGGCTGCATATGTGGTATATATTTAATAATTATTATAATAGGGATCAGCAAGATTAGTGGTAATTTAATTTTAATGGAAAGGATTGTTTACACTATAGCATCTAAAAGATACAAATAGCTATAAATAGTATCTGTCTTTATTTACTTCTGATAAATCAATATTTTCTTACACTGCACCAGATTATAACAAGTAAAAAAATCTTGTTTATACCAACAATATTTAGCCAAACGTAGAATGTTTATAACAGTAATCCAGCAGTGTTCTTCAAGTACTATAAACAACCACGATGAACATTCAGGATGGCTCTCAAGTCCTGCCATTGGCCACGAGTCTAAAAATAAAATATTTTTGGTGATTTTAAAAATACATGAAGCTCTCTAACTCACATTGCAGGTAAAAGGTGGCATTTCTGGGACGGAAACATGGCTAATTATAGCAGCAAAGTATTCATTTGGGTAGCTGAAGGTGAACTTTCCACCCTGTTCTAAACAGAATCTACACACACCATTTGTAGTCCAAACATACCCTTTTCCTCGGGTTTTGATTTTATTGGTAATTTAAATAACTACAAAATGAACTGCACTTTCAACATTCTCCTCGGAATTGGCTGTTCCTAGGACTCCTCTACCCATAACCCTGTAGGAACTCTATAACCCTCTTTTATCCTGGTTGGAGCTAACAAGGGCCACCTGCAAGCATCAGCTAGCAGAGAGTGTTGTGCATTTGAATTCAGCATTCTACTATCTGAGTAAAGGATGACTCAAAGAGTCCTCAGGTCCTGTGATCTGCTCCTAGCTGAGTGTTTTAGAATCACCTCTTTGAGAGAACCCAGCTGAATGGAAATTGCGTATCCAGAACCATGAGAAGATATGGGAGCACCATGTGCTGTGCTCTCAATGTAGTAAAGGTCAAGTCACACACTCATTGGGGGCGGGGGTGGATTGTTTGTACTGAGCTATGTCACCTGTAAGCTGTGGTATGTCACTGAAAGAAAGCCAGTTGGCAGGCAAAAATGCCTCCAGCTTCACAGAGAGACAGGCCACATACCATGAAATGCTACAATCTTGACTGCACATTGCTGGCCAGGTACATAGTATTCCTGGGATTTGAATAGTAACTACAGATTTAATATATATGTCCATGCTGTATTTCCTGCTTATCCACATGCTGAATGTACTGACAGGACACTGTGGGTTCAACTCAAGATATGTTTATTCATCACATGATGCTAATCATATTACCGCTGAGATGAGGTTGAGCCAAATGCTCTGGTCCATCCTTGGGCAAAGCTCTCGCTAACTATAGTGGTGGCTTGGCTTGGTTAAGGACAGATTGTTTCTGCCAGGGCCCCAGAGCCTATGAAGAGGCATAGACATTCTACAGATCTCCCAGGACCCATAGTGTTTGGAAGATGGCCCCTCAGTCTGTTCTTTGGGAGGAAACTTAGCCCTTGCTGACAGACCAATGCTGGGGAAATTGAGATAACTCTCACTGTTTTCTGCCCCTTTCTTGATCTGTAAGAACAGTGGGAAGGGTTGTTTTTATAATATGTAAGATGATGCAACCTGAAGTGCCTGGGGAGGGGCTGCACAAACCCTTTCAAGTGCTATACAGTTAAAGATATCACAAATCAAGCAATAAAATATCTTACCAGAGTGGGGAGAGGCCTAATATGGTAGTCCAAATTACATTGGATTGGGCAACTGGAGAGAGACACCCATTACAGAGTGAAAACCCACATATTGATGATACAAATGTGGACAGTGCTCATCTAATATATGAGAAGCACAGCTACAGAAACCTTACACACAGTCTGACATACTGTGCCCAAATGCACCCCTTGTATTCACACCCTATACACTATTGGAATAACCTTTGTTCAAAATATGCCCTGAACGGTATCCTATGAAAACTAATAACTCGCTGGTCAATAATATCATGGCAACATGAATGTAGCAACATTATATGCAAAGTTATGAACATAAGCTGAAATCATGACTGAAGTGTGTAACCCTGTTTCTCAAAGACAAAGGATAAGTTGATGTCCAAAGCCAGGTGTCATCAAACCTGATGAGCCATCACCTATCAACTGGCCATTCTTTGGCATGGAAGGAGGAGAAAGGCAAGAGACAAACAGAGCTGCATCTTAGCAAACGGCTGTGAAAAGCCACAGCATAACACCTCTTCCCCACCAGATTCCATGTCTTCTTCCTCTCAACTGGAAAGAACTTTATGTAGGGGTTACTCTCAGGAAAATGCATTTCAAAGGGTGACTGAACTAGAAAAGCGAGGGGAAAAAAACACCCCCAAGTTATCTCTTCCTATTCATCTCTCTCTTTTCACTTAGGAAGACAAAAGAAATAGCCATTGGACCTTGGGAGCAGATCCTGGCCTGAGGGTTTGGTCAGCAATGCACTGGAAACGTGGTAAGAATTTCACCTTGAACCAAGTCTACTTTGTTAAACTTAGTACTAGGAAGCATATTATCTTTATTTTTCTTGTATCCATTTCTGACCTTGATGCCTTAATACTTGAACGCACTTAAAGCCTCTCTCTTTGTAGTTAAATAAACTTGTTTTATTCTTTAAGCAAAACTAATCTAGTGTAAGCAGCAAAGAGTCCTGTGGCACCTTATAGAGTAACAGACTATTGGAGCATGAGCTTTCTATAAGGTGCCACAGGACTCTTTGCTGCTTTTACAGATCCAGACTAACATGGCTACCCCTCTGATACTTAATCTAGTGTTGTGAACTGTGTGGGTAATTCCATTTAAAGTAGCAAACTGTTGTATATTGACCCTTTGGAGGGCTGGACAGTGCAGAACACATGTTTTTTGGGGAAAATCTAGGACTGAAAATGTGTTGGGGTCACCCTGCAAGTGGTAACCTAGGCTGGTAGAAGCCAGAGTGTGACTGGAGTGTGCTGGCAGGCTGTAGCTATGCACAGACACTCACGGTGTGACCTACATACTGGCAGGCTGTTTGTGAGCAGCTCAGGTGGGAGCTACAACAGCAAAGCATTGTGAGGCACCCAAGGTTGCCAGGGTGACACAGCCCCTCACTGGTCTGAATTGCCCCCGGAATGCTGCCCATGAATACACACTGTCGATAACAAAGAGAGCACTGTTTACTGTAAGCTTTGCTGTCCTTATAGTGAAGAGAGATGCCCCCTACGTCTTCCAACTCTCAAGTTCTTTTTCAAGAAGGTTCAGAATCAATCCTTGGCTATAGATTTAGTCAAAGGCTGGAACATCTCAGATACAGCTGTGTGGTTTTGAACAAAAAATTGAACTTTGTCCAAAACTGTTCATCTTTACATCCCTGTTTCTTGTTTCTCAATCAGATACCTGACTGATATGGTTTTGCAAACTCAAAGGCACCCTTTGCTTTTGTCTGGCTCTGTAAATAATTACACATTTCATAGCCTTTGAAAAAAAAACCCACAATACATTTCCTTTTTTAATGAAAACAAACAAGGAAATTAAATATGCAATAGTTCATGATTAGAGCTAGGCAAATAATTTCTAGCAAACACCATTTTTATTGAATTTTGCCTTGTTCTTTGTGATTTTATGTGAGCACTCTACAAATGCCTTGAATGTACTTATTTATTTTCATGGGGAGTATTCTATATTTGACATTCAAGCAGTTTTTATTGGTACAGAAGTCACATGATATTATTTCTATTGTTTGATTGGATGAGAATCACTCTTTTTTAGAGTAGACTTCCTATGCATACACTTGCATTTATGAATTAAAAATTCCCTTTAATCAAATATTTTCAAATACTCAGTTTAAATTCACTGCTTCCCTGAACATTCCTGCCACTCAGAATGTTTACCCCTAAAGTCTCTGAAGAAAGTGAATACAAAAGGAGACAACCATAAATGAAGTGGTTTGGTTTAAAATTTTTAATATCCATGTAAAAATTTTAACACATTCATCCAGCTCTATTCATAATGTTAAGTAACAATAGTCACTGTGTTGAGAACTAAAGCAACACTCCATTAGCCCATGCTGTGTATACTTTTTGTTACACTGCAGCATGAAGTTGGAGTTCTAGCTCAGCCTTAACCTTTGTTTCTGGGCAGTTTAAAGCAGCCCTTAATGTTAGTTCAGTGTACCATAAGTTCTTACATTTAATAGCATAATGTCTATGTTTGATCAACATTAGCCACTTTTATGCTGTTATTTGCAAACTGGTATCTTACAGTGTACCCTTTAAGGGGAGAGTGCTTTCGTAAGGACAGTGTTCACCACCTGTGAGAATTATCTTTCTCCCTTCACCATGTTTCTGTTTGATGATATTTTCACTTTCCAACGCAACTTGAATGAATCCCGAAGAGAAAGAGGTCACCATTTTAAAAAAAATAAATCAAAATTAAATATAAATAACACTTTGTAATTATGAATGTTTAAATTCCAAATTTTTTAGGCTAATCACTTTCAGAAACAAACAAGAGATTGAATTTATATCGCCTGCAGTTGTTGTTGGAAAGGTATGCCCAGAGATTGCTAAATGAAGTCAGTCCCAGTGCAATTATGATCACTCAAGCATGCTTTCAACGTATCGTGCCAAATTATGTAGATTTGAGCAATTTGACTTCCTGTAACAAATCTCTAGGGTACTTTTGAGAAAGTACAGACTGTTTACAAACACTCTCAGATTTCATGAGTAACTCTGTGCAACAGCAGTTCTAGCAGCACACACCTGTCAAACCGTGACAGCATGGACTTTTCATGCCACATGTGCTGGAGAAAGACCCCAATTCTCTAGGTTTTGTTATCCTTTATTTGCAATTTAAAAATTGAAAGGCCACCAAAGTTTTAATTACCTTGGACGGAGTCTTTTGAAAACCAAAGTGCTACAATCTGTTAAATGTAAATATTGTCGGCTTGCAGTATTACGTTTTATCTTTGAATTAAATTTTGTTACTGGAGTCAAGCTTTTGCTTACTTTCTAAAATGAATAATCAGAGACTAAGCACCAGATCCTCGGTTGGAAGTCAGTGGAGCTAGGACAATTTACCCAATATTTTTCAAAAGAGCTTCACTCCCAACAGCTCCTATTGACTCAGCTTTTTAAGAAGATGAAACTGAAGTTTGCAGAAGGGACTCAAATTGCAATAGCATCTATAGTCACTAAGTTTTAATGTTGCATGCTTTATAAGATGGAAGTCAAATTGCTGTGAAGAATCCATAAGCAAGTAGTGAATAACAATTTTTTTCCTATTAAATAATTATTATAAAATTTTCTACCTACTCAGTCTCCTGGATCAGGGCCATACTGCCCAATCCTCTAAATACTTAGTAGTAAGTAAAGAGTTTACTGCTCTCTAGTGGGTGTTTTCATGTTTAACCCCTTAGGGCATGAGTCAATAGGACCACTCACATGCTTAAAGTTAGGCATGTGCCTAAGTGTTTTGCTGGATCAGGGCCAGAGTGCTCAGCATCTTAATGATCAAGCTCCTAAGGAGGTGATGAAGTGCTTCCTCTGCCATAAGCGTACAGCATTTTAATGAATATATAGTCTTTTTCCTAATTGCAGTGTATAGCATACAGTTTCTGCAACACTGCTGGTGTAACCAAGCTGAACAATAAGTATTACTGTCCTGTTCATCATTAGAAATTGCAGTAAAATCCCACAAGTCTTGGCTCAACATGTATTGCGAACAAAGCACTGATCCTAAAAGTGCTTTTCTTTGGGGCACAATGGTGTTCCAAGCAGCTGGACTGAGCTAATAGGGTTGAAGAGGCATAATAACCATATCTACACTTCCCCTTGTGCCGAATGCCTGAGTGGAAGTAGAGTCCAATTAGACTTTAACACTTGCCAATGGCAAGTTTTCCTGCAGAGACCACTGCAGAAAATAAAAGAACAACCCAGTGTGTAGTATTAACAGTTAGAAGTGCTACCGCAGGGCAATAGTTTTGTCAAAACATCATAATCCCATTTTTATGCTTATATCTTCCTATTCTGATAACTGGATTACTGAAAATCAGCATTGGTCCTTACAGCTTCTTTATTATTCATAAGTGGTCTTTTTTCCACCTTTTTCCTACACATTTAGCTTACAGGTTGTTTTTTAACTAAATTTTAATTGATTTGCCCTGCCAGCCATATTTTCTCCATAGCTTCATACCTAGGATGAAATCCTGGTCCAATTGAAGTCAATGCATTTTTTCCCAATGGCTTTAATAGAGCCAGGATTTCACCTCTTGTGTGTATGGAAGTAGCTCCAATGCTACCCTGGCCTCCTACTGTGCCACTCTTTTAATCCACTAATGGGCTCCCTGTCTACTCTGTGTTGCACAAACTGTTCTCTCCCCTGCCCTTTGTTTCTTTAGCTACAACTACTCTTCCCCTGGGATATATGCTGCTCCTTTGGTTCTCCTCACGGAACTTGCAAACCCTTTGCTGTTGTCAATCATCCTCTTCTGAACTCCAGCACTCCTACTCTTCGTGCTAGTTATTTACTATCATTTCATTCTGCGGGGCCAACTTTCTCTGTCAAGTGTGGTATTAGTAATCGCCTACCATGTTTGTTGTCCATTCCTGGTCAAGGAAGCTTAAGAGTGTATTTTTGTGGACCAGAACTAAGCATTACACTGACTTTGGAGGGCCTGATCCTGAATTCATAACACACCCAAATATCCCACTGTCTTAAATAGGAGGGTTTACAATGAAAACAGGATGGTTGCATGAATACCTGCGTGATTATTCAGGGGCAGGTTGTGCCTGGATAGTTAAGAGGGTTGAAGGAGTCTTCCCCACTTGCGCTTTCATGTGGATTACAAGTTTAAATGTATTTCTTTTACTTTTCTGTACAAAATGATGACCCACGGCTAGACCCCAACATAAGCCTCTTGATGGTGTTAAAGAGAGGTAGGACTACAACATCTTCCCTCCCCCTCCCATTCCACTAAGTGGAGCTGCCCTTAGGACAGCACATACATGCATGCACCTGCATTCATCCTCTAAGAGAGGCACAGCATCTGCATTCTCGGGAGCTCTCTGTTTGAGGTGCAGTGCTATGTAGAGCTTGCAATGGAGCTGAGCACCACAATGTGAAGATGCCCCTTCAAGGCACAATCAAGTCATGAATGTTATGTTCTGTACTGGCAAAAGTGCGCAGCAGTGGAAGGGTTAACGTTTTGCTTACTGTTGATTGATCTTTGTGACAATTAGTAAGAAAGAACGGTGATATTCATTCACTTATATATATATAAAATATAAGGCATAAAACCCCCTTTACTGAGTATAAACTAAAATGACTAGGTACACCTGTAACTTGTTTCCAGTATTGTCAGCCACACCAGTGGCAGAACAGGGCAACCAGACTGCATCTTACTAGGGCTGGCAAGCGATTAAAAAATTAATCACAATTAATTGAACGATTAAAAAAATAATCACGATTAATTGCGCTGTTAATAATAGAATACCATTTATTTAAATATTTTTATGTTTTCTACATTTTCAAATATATTAATTTCAATTGCAACACAGAATACAAAGTATACCGTGCTCACTTTATATTTATTTTGGATTACAAATATTTGCACTGTAAAAAATAAAAGAAATAGTATTTTTCAATTCACCTAATACAAATAATGTAGAATTCAGTACAAAAAACCTGCTTTCAAAAATAAAGTATTTTTCAATTCACCTAATACAAATAATGTAGAATTCAGTACAAAAAAACTGCTTTCAAAAATAAAGCAATGTAAAACTTTAGAACCTACAAGTCCATGCAGTCCAACTTCTTGGTCAGCCAATCGCTCAAACAAACAAGTTTGTTTACATTTGCAGGAGATAATGCTGCCTGCTTCTGGTTTATAATGTCACCTGAAAGTCATAGCAGGTGTTCGCATTGTATTGTTGTAGCCAGCATTGCAAGATATTTACATGCTGGATGTGCTAAAGATTTATATGTCCCTTAATGCTTCAACCACCATTCCAGAGGACATATGTCCATGCTGATGACAGGTTCTGCTCGATAACGATCCAAAGCAGTATGGACCAATGCATGTTCATTTTCATTATCTGAGTCAGATGCCACCAGCAGAAGGTTGATTTTCTTTTTTTGGTGGTTCGGGTTCTGTAGTTTCCACATCGGAGTGTCGCTCCTTTAAGACTTCTGAAAGCATGCTCCACAGCCTGTCCCTATCAGATTTTGGAAGGCACTTCAGATTCTTAAATCTTGGGTCGAGTGCTATCGCTATTTTTAGAAATCTCATATTGGTACCTTCTTTGCGTTTTGTCAAATCTACAGTGAACATGTTCTTAAAATGTACAACATATGCTGGGTCATCATTCAAGACTGCTATAAATGCAATATATGGCAGAATGTGGGTAAAACAGAACAGAAGACATACAATTCTCCCCCAAGGAGTTCAGTCACAAATTTAATTAACGCATTATTTTTTTAACCAGCGTCATCAGCATGGAAGCATGTCCTTTGGAAGGATGGCCAAAGCATGAAGAGGCATATGAATCTTTAACGCATCTGGCACATAAATATCTTGCAACACCAGCTACAATAGTGCTATGCAAATGCCTGTTCTCACTTTCAGGTGACATTGTAATTAAGAAGTAGGCAGCATTATCTCCTATAAATGTAAACAAACTTGTTTCTCTTAGCGATTGGCTGAACAAGAAGTAGGACTGAGTGGACTTGTAGGTTCTAAAGTTTCACATTGTTTTGTTTTTGAGTGCAGTTATGTAACAAAAAAACCATGAGTTTCACTTTCATGATAAAGATTGCACTACAGTCCTTGTATGAGGTGAATTGAAAAATACTATTTCTTTTGTTTATCATTTTTACAGTGCAGATATTTGTAATAAAAAATCATATAAAGTGAGCACTGTACAGTTTGTATTCTGTGTTGTAATTGAAATTGATATATTTGAAAATGTAGAAAAGCATCCAAAAATATATAATAATTTCAATTGGTATTCTATTGTTTAACAATGTGATTAATTTATTTAATCACAATTAATTTTTTTGAGTTAACTGCAATTAATCAACAGCCCTACATCTTACTGCTATTTGTATTTCTTACTGTGATTATTGGGGTTCATGAATTTCTCCTTTTGTGAGAAAATAGTATCATTTGGCTCGTTATGAATAATTTTACATCTTATATCACGTAATTTATACAAATGAAAAAAAAATGTTTTGTGAGGTAATTTGGGGGGGGGGGGTTGTTGTATCTACCATGTAAACATTTAGCTTGCAGAGTCATTTCTCAGTTGTGCCATTTGTTCCAATGATACTAAACACTCTATTTCAGTGACAACCTAACTTTCTTCTGCAGGAGGCTGGCAATTCATCATCTAAATGCATTTGTTCTCAGCCTGTTGTTTTTCTAAAATATACCTGCTGTGCCTTTAATGTATTTTTATGTTAAATTGTAAAACTAATAAAATATTGACCATGTGTTTCTTAAAGCCAATTATTCCAGTTATTTTGGTTTGCAAACATTTATTGGTTTCTATTTCACTATGTTTATGCAATATTAGCCTGGCTTGTTTTATTGGAGATAATAATAATAGGAGATATACCAATCTCCTAGAACTGGAAGGGACCTTGAAAGGTCATTGAGTCCAGCCCCCTGCCTTCACTAGGCAGGACCAATTTTTGCCCTAGATCCCCCCTCAAGGATTGAACTCACAACCCTGGGATTAGCAGACCAATGCTCAAACACTGAGCGATCCCTCCCCCTGTAGTAACATGTTTTAATATTAAAATAGCAGATGCATGTCTTTCCTGTAATCCTATAATCCGATATGATTGCATTAGCAAACAGAAATATAGGACTTGATTCATCACTCACTGATATCAGATTAATTCCACTATTTTCAATGGAGATACTCCTTATTTAGGCCAGTGTAACTAAGCAGAGTGTCGGGACCCATGTGCTTGAATCAACTTTAATTTTGTTTAAGTGTTTGTTGCCTTACTTGGTTTCTTTGTATAACTGCAGGTATCAATTCAGCAAAATGTTTAAGCGCATGAGCTTTAACTTCAATGGGAAGCTCAATAGTGCTTAAAGTTGAACACATGAGTAAGTGCTTTGCTGAACTGGGGCCATTGTCTCGAAGATCAATCTTGTCATAGTCAGTGTTGCTCAGCCTGTTCATCATAGGGTAACAGTGTCATATCTGAGATGAATCTCATAGTCAGCAGACTACAGCTAAAGGGTAAGCAGAAAGGCGCTGAAGTGTCCAACAGCTCCACTGTTAGTTTTCAGAACTGTATCATGTGCAAAATTGTGCTGTGTATGAACAAAGAGCAGGATAATGAGTCTGTTATAAAACAGAGGTAACGATGTGCAAAGTAGTTCCATTCTAGTTGCTACTGTCATGGCTAGCCCCCAAGCTCCTTCCCATGCAGGCTTCCCAGGCAGACCAGCAGTTCTGAGCTCAGGCGCGCTTATGGATCTCTGTGGATTCCAAACCCTCTCTGGGAGGCTCTTAAAAGGTTATTTTAACATTTGTGGGGGGAGGGGTTGCCACAGGAGTGAGACGCAGGTTGGGACTATGCTTCCCCCAGGAGCAGGAACTAAGGGATGGTTTGGGGGCTGCAGAAGTCCCCTAACCTGTGACAAGGAAATGGAGGGACTGAGAAGCAGGTTGAGGTGTAGAGCGATGGCCCTCAATGAATGAGGGAGCAGGTGGGAGTGGGACCCTGACTTATCATTATTCAAACAGTACCCTCTGAGGCCTGGGGTGCCTAGTGACCCCCCTTATTTAGTGAACTGTTCTTTGAAGGCTATTTTAAACCCTGAGGACATTTCCTGGACCCCAGCACAAACAATAGGCTCTGCTTCTACTGCAGGAGAGGAAGTTGTCTGTGGCCCCAACATTCCGCTCTCCCACCTTCTCTTTTTATTTAAAAAGGGAATTTTAGTTTGTGGAGACCAAAAAGCATTCTTGCTTTGGGATAGGGCAACGAATGCATTCTGCTGGGCCACCCAGAACTCTAAAGACTGGCTCTTGTCAGCCCAAGCTACTGGACAATGTCCCTGTAATATATTTGATAATCTGCTTAGATTGCAAATGCTTTAGGGCAGGGACCATGATTTTGTTGTGTTTGTACAGTGCCTGGCACAATGGGGCCCTTGTTCGTGACTACTAGGCACTGCCACAAAACAAATAATAATAATACAGTAATAATAAATACAATTGTGTCTGTTATCACAGTAGATAACACTACTAGCTCTCAGTACTAGTTTCACGGTTCTACCATGCTCACAGCTCCATAGCTCTTCATCTCTCTCCTTGTTTTTATATTTTAGCTCAAACTTAGGAGTCTTAGTATAGCAAACGATTACTAACAGATAACATCAAGAAGTCTTTCTAATTTCTGAATGTTTTGCCAAGAATTAGAAAAGTCAAGTAGGGTGGAAAAAAAGTTATCAACAAAACTGATTTCAGGTTCAAATTAGGTTCTGGATCAAGGAGTGGACTGGTGGCTTGAAGTCTTACTCCAAGTAAGTATTCCATTTATGGTCGTCGTCATCATCATTTCTTAATTTCTTCTGATAAATAGATTTTAGAGAATAAATTCAACAGGAGTCCCACTAAGGCACAAAAAAACCCCACACATACATTATTTAAAAACATTAACTTTCATAGTATTCCAATAGAAGTTCTAGATTTAATTAATTAGTAAACATATTATCTGTAATGAAAGACAAACAGAAAATATTTTCCTTTGAATTAATGAGCTAATTTATGGATTACACTCACAGCTGTTACTACATAGACTGGTTTTGGTCATTATAATATGTTCTGATAGTCTCCATAGCAACAAGTAAAGCAGTTCCACAAGCTACAAAGAGTTCAAAGCTTTTGATTACCCCCAGGTCCTTGAAGCTTCCAATCAACCACTTTCTAGCATGAATGCATTAGTTCTGAAGCAGCACCCAAATGACAGAAGGCTAACTTCAGACTTACAAGAAGGCCTGCTTGAGCAATTCTTTCAAGATGTCTGTAATCAGCTACCAGCAGACATTCTGAGCACCTATTACAGCCTTTGCCATACAGATTTCAAGATTGCTGTGTTTCTTCATGAATCATTAAACTTAATCTCGATAATTTAGAACCATCAAAAAGAGATCCAGACTTGTCATGTGTCACATTATCTTCCCAAGCCAGAAGTAAATATTTTTTTCTTCAGGCTCTAACTTCTGTTTTATGAAGCATTTGAAAAATATGAGCCCTAACTTAGTACGTTGGCAGAACCTAACCCTGCTCTCCTTACACAAGTAAAACATTAAATGAGAATTTGGCCCAAGTAAGAGCTGCAACATTGGCCCTGTTGTTGTATTGACCTCCTAAATGACTACAGTTCCTATTTCTTTGCTAAACCTTTACTTCTGTGGGGCTTCAGGTCCCCTTCATTCTTTGTGTATTATACACTTTCCATTAACGGACACCACATGTTAACAGTTTTAATAGAATTTATTAGATTTAACAGGATGGTGAGGAACGGAGGGCAAGTAGTAAGCAGTATGATGGATAGTTTTTCATCCATTAAGAAAGCTCACTTTAAAAGTCTTTGTCGGTGTTTCACCTGTGTTTAAATCATCTCTAAAATGATCAATTAGCTAAGACCCTTTAAACACTTTTAAACCTGACTTGCTGCCTAACAAAAAGTTCCTATGAAAGATAAATGACTTTTGTAAAGCCTCAGCATTTATACTAGCTAAAATACCAGAGGGTGATTGCATCATTTTATAGTTTTTCTCACACATAAAAAGGAAATCAATTGTTTAAGTGTAGGAAATTTAAGTTGGAACTAACAGCAGTTTGCTGTACTCTGCTCTAATAAAATGTCGTTTGCTTAGAATAATTTATTCATTAAACAGTTGTGTTCATGAACCACGAATATAAGCAAAGGAAAATATTTTATGATCTGTTCTTTTTCTCATTCATTCCAAATGCTGTTACAGTTAACTTTGTCATAAAGTGGTCTGCCTTATAAATGTCATAATTTAAAATAAAATCAAACTAGAAATCTACCATGCAACCAGCTTTTTCCTCTTGCTCTTCATGGGATTATAAACCCTGGGAGACAAGGACCTTGTCTTTATATTAGATGGTAAAGCATCACACACACTTGCAGGGCTGTATACATAGTAATTAAAGCAGTCTCTTTGTTTAACTTTCAGATTTTAACATTTTAAAATACTTCGCACAGTTTTTTTCCTCCAGTGTTTCTCTGAGTTATTCTAGGAATTGTGAGAGGCTGCAGTAATTGTTACCTGTTGACTGGTGAATCTAAACGTTCTGGAACTGCGCTGATTCCATAGGGGTGTGCTAGTGGCTTAGAACAAAGACGATTTACCACCTTACTGGTATTGATCAGTAATATAATGTTGGGCTGCAGACTGATAAATTCTAAACCAGCATCTCATTCTTGGGCAAATAATCTGGCAGTTTTTCACTGAGCTATACTGTGCTAGACTGTGATGCCAGGTGATTATCCTCACATTTTTATTACTGAATTAATCTTTCTGTGGGTTAGATTGTGGCGTATGAGCCCCTGCATGAAACGGGGAATCTACAGAGGCCCAAATTCTAGCATATCTCAGAAATACTGTGCCTGAGGCAGGCACAGAAGGCCAGATTTCGAAGGTATTCAGTGTGTACAGTTGGGATTAGATTTTTGAGAGCTCAGTACCCACTATAGTAGATGAGGTGGGTGGGGGGGAATTTCCAGATGCAGATTGAAGCTGACTGAAACATTTCCCAAATTCATGTCAACTTCACCATATTGTTTTGGTTTAAAAAATTTTTTTTAAGTTCTGAAGCAATCAAAATGTTTTGTTTCAACATTTTCTTAACAAAAAGGTTCTATTTAAAACTATTTTAATTTCACATTTTCCTTTATTTTTATTTTCAAAAATTAAAAAAAGCTAGAAATTGGAACAAAATGTTTAATTTCAGATCAAATAAAATGTTTCATTTAACCCTTTTTATTAACTGCCAGCAAACAAACAAAATAACAGTTATTCTCACAGCTATGGTGATGAGCACTTTGCAAATATCTAGCCAAATCCTTCAGGAACAAACACAACTGGGTATTGGCCAGGGTTCATAGAGCCTGATTCAGCATTCTGCAAGTATGTGACTCAAAGTCTGGAAATTTAGGGGGAGTTTGGGTAAAAATTCAAACTTAAAAGCCAAATCCCTAGATCCAAATGTGAGAAAGGTTTGGACCTAGATCCAAACTCTAAGGCCTGGGCTCTATCTCTAATTTTTCACCTTTTTAGATACTTGTTGACTCTTTGGGCCAAACTTTTAATAACAGCCTCAGAATTTTCACTAATAGTTTCACACACTCATTTGCATCCTATAAAAGCTAAAATGTATGTGTGTGCGCGAAAGAGAAAGAGAGAGCGAGCGACCACAATCAGCTTCAACAATGCAACCCTACAGACAAGCATATACAAGAAACACACGGATCACCACGTCTACCTTCATAGATCCAGTAACCACCCCTAACACACCGAGAAATCTGTTCTCTACAGCCAGAAACTGAGAAACCACAGAATATGCTTCAAGGAGGAAGTCTGGGGTATACAATTTAACACACTCAAAACTGCCTTCACCAAACAAAGATGTTCCATCAGAGAAGTAGATTGCATCATGGAACAGGCCACCTGAATATCTCGAGAGAACCTGCTTCAATACAGAAATAAACCCCACCCTGGGTGCACACCCCTAGTTGTCAACCTACCAACCCACACTGGAACCCATGCTGGGAATCATCTAACATCTACAACCCTTCCTGAAAGAAAACTTACACTTCTAGCCTTCAAACAACCCCCCAGCCTCTCCAAGCTCATCATTAAAAGCAAGCTTCTCACTGACCAGGACACACCAACTCCCAGAGGCACTGGACCCTGCCAGAAAAAAAGACACAAAATTTGCAAACGTATCTCCACAACACACCTTTCAAGATCCATGAATCCTACACATGCCTATCATTAAATGATAAAACTCATCCAGTGCCCTAAATGCCCCAGTAACATGGATGTGGGTGAAATTGGACAATCACTACACTTTCGAATAAACTCACATCAGAAAATGATAAAAGACACCACATCACCTGCAATCGCTCTATATCTGACTGATTATCAGTCATCATCCTCAAAGGAAATCTGTACAATGCTTTCAAAAGATGAGCCTGGGAGCATAAATTCATTACTCTGCTGGACACTAAAAATCATGGACTGAACACAGACACTGGATTTGACTGATGACTGCAGAGGTGTTAACGGGCCACTCTGCTATGAATGGTCCCTGGGACTGTCTGTATCCCTATGTCCATCCCCTTTTCATGATTATGATAAATTTTGTACAAACTGTGCCTTGTAAGGTATCATCTGAAAACTCGTGACTTGCTGATCATTATTGTCCTGGTAAAATATGTGTGACAACATTGTATGTAAAGTTATAAGATTCTACTTTATGATGTTGTTAAGACATATTCCAAATCTGGGGAAGCAGCCACAAACCAATTCCTCAAAGACAAAAGGCAAACTGACTCCTCAGCCAGGTGTCAATGAAATCATATGGACCCATCCCTTGGTTAAGCAGCCATTCTGTGGCAGGAAAAAGGTTGTGAGGGAAAAAGTCATATCTTGGGAAAGAAACAGCTGGAGGTTCCCGCCCCCACAGACTTTCCCAGCTGGAGATGATTCTCAAAGAAGAGGAAAAGGTATAAGAATGGGGAAGTGATGCCTCAAAATATTCCTCCCTTTCTCTCTACCCATGGCAGCCACAACACCTGAGGAACAAAGAAACAGCTTTGGACTAAGAGGGGGATCCTGACTGAAAGATTCAACCAGTAAAACTGCTAGAATATGTGGTGAGAGAGACTTTTGCTTTGAATTCACTTAGTTTGTTATGAGTTGCATTTTATCTTTTATTTCTTTGTAACCAATTATGACTTTTATGCCTCATTACTTGTAGTCATTTAAATTCTTGCTTTCTGTAGTTAATAAACTTGTTTTATTCTTTTATCTAAACCAGTGTGTATCTAAACCAGGACTTAAGTGTTTGGGAAACTCCATTTGAAATAATAAGATTTGTGCATATTATTTTCTATTAATAAAATGACAGACTTTATATGAGCTTGTGTTGTCCAGGAGAGGGCTAGGCATAACAAGATGCATATTTCAGAGGGAAAGTCTGGGACTGGGAATTTTCTGGTGTTGCTCTGCAGTGTAATTCAAGAGTGACTGGAGGCTGGGTGTGAGCAGACCAGGCATGGGTACTCTCACAGCGAAGCAGTGTAAAAGGTATTCCAGGCTGGAGAATTGAGGGAACACAGCTGTCCAACAGTCCAGATTGTACCCTGGATAATGTCCCAGTCCTATCCAATATGTGCTAACTACTTATGCTAAACAATCTGTTCCAATTTGCATTTTGCTGTGATGTTGGAGAAGCTTTTCCCAATTGGAAGAAGAGCTCTGTGGGTATGTCTACACAGCAAGAAAAAACGATGGCTGGCCCAAACCAGTTAACTCAAGCTCACAGGGCTTGGGCTGAGGGGTTGTTTCATTGCTGTGTAGATTTCCAGGTGCAGGCTGTGTGGTGGGAGGGTCCCAGAGCTCGGCTCCAGGACGAGTCAGTCGTGGGTTTTTCTTTTGCTGTGCCACATACCCTGTGTGGCTCAAAAGCTTGTCTCTGTCACCAACAAAAGTTGGTCCAATAAAAGATATTACCTCACCCACCTTGTGTCTCTGAAAGAGGGAGACATTTGGCTGCACAAATTCTCTCTCTTTCTGGCACATGTGGTAGTTTGCATGTATGCAACAAGCAGAATTACGGTCCTTCGAAAAAAAACAGTCCCTTTGAATAAGCGTTCATAGTAGAAATGGCCTCAAGCTGCATCACACTGATCCAGATCAGAAGTTTCCCAAAATTCAGGGGGTGTTAATACCCAGGGAATTAATTTAAGTCCATATCTATTTAGTATGCTTTTCATAAACTGGCCGCATTAGTACTAATTACTATGTGCATCAGAATTTATGACTCATTCTTGAAGTTTCCCTTTGAAGGCAGCTTCGTATTTGTTCTTTTTCTGAAAGCATCATTCATTATCTCAGTTAAGAATGATTCTTCTTTAAATCACAGAATCTGAGCAAGTGATTTTTTTATATCAGGTCGGTTCCTTACATGGAAAACAATGCACTTGTGTTTGTTCTAATGTATTATTAATTTCCGTCTGCTGGATTTCTTTTCTTCTGGACCATGAACCAAGTGTCAGGAAATATAGGGGGAATGTTGTATATATTTTAATATATACACATTCTTGGAAAGTTTGAAATAATATGATTTGTATTATTTGCAGTCTATTTACCCAGGAAAGCTTGGCTCACATGCAGCATCTGGTTTTCAGTGTGTTGCTAATTTTTAACTTAGCTGAGCTGATTGAAACATAAGGAGACCAAGTGACATAAGGTTATATGTTGGGTCTGTGACTCAGCTGGAATGAAGAATCAAGATTCTCCTGTTGCCTTTTGCTGTCTGTGCGAGGGCCAGTACCCCTTTGTCCGATTGATGAGCAATTACTTGCACATGTTGTCCCCCTGAAGTCAATGGAACTATTCTTGTAAGTGACAGCTCACCAATGAGAGTACAAGAGTCACAGTCTGGCCCTAAACCCCATAGTCTGTGTTAATTCAAACTGTCTCTTAGAATACAGGGACACAGTAGTTTATGGATACAGCAGTACTTTCTAACCTTTTCCATAATAGGGCTCTCTTCCATATTAGGACCCCTCACCCATCTACTTGGGATGTAGCTGGGACACCCTTTCCATTCAGCAATATGGGAAGGGCAGGATGGTTGTCCTTCTGACACCTCTTTGTGACCATACTTTTGACAGAAATGTAACATGCAGCAGTTCTGAACCTGGTGACCGCAAGCTGAATCACTAAGAAGTTTCCTTGGAGTCGCAAGGCCACTCCTAGACCTGCTGAACTTCTCTCTGCTTGATCTTAGCCATAGAAAGTGGAATGCTGCTCTCATGTGTTTGTAGACCGACCTGGAGCACCTATCTTCCCACAGCTGAGTAACCACCCACCTCGCACTAAGAGAATTAGCTGCCAAGATCACTTGAAGTGGGAGAAGAGAGACTCACTGCAAATGAGCTTCCTTTCCTAGCAGCTGTGATGGATGGAAGAAAGTGTAGAGAGGAAGAGAAAGAGAGCACCACTTTTCTAGCAACCAGGAGGAAGAGAGTGACTTCCTACATCCTAGGAACAGTGGTAGGGAAGGAGTAGAATTGCTCTCCATCATAAGCTAGCTAGCCTGGATTCAAGAGAAACAAGAGACAGTGGTTCTCAGCCTAGTCCACGTAGCTAGACTGGACAGAGAGTGAGATCTGATGAGATGAGATCTCCCCGCACCCTACGCCACCCCTCACCCCTCCACAACCACCACACAGCCAGGAATCTTTTGACATGCTAAGGAAATTGCCACTTCTCTTGAAATGTTGTAGGATCTAATGCAAAAGATTCTGTGAGGTGGGTTTGTGGGAGGAAAAGTGGTTGAATTCACAGAGTCATAGAGTCATAGACTTTAAGGTCAGAAGGGACCATTATGATCGTCTAGTTTGACCTCCTGCACAACGCAGGCCACAGAATCTCACCCACCCGCTCCTGTAATAAACCTCTAACCTATCTCTGAGCTATTGAAGTCCTTAAATCATGGTTTAAAGACTTCAAGGTGCAGAGAACTTAGGCCTTGTCTGAGGCAGGGGAAGGTTTTACCAGTTATACTGGTGTGTAGTGATACTGGTATAACTCACCATGTGGACACGCTTATCCTGGTATAAGGGTGCCTTTTTCAGGTTACTTTGAGTCCATTCCCAGGTGACATAAGCTAAACTGCAAAAGGCTCTCTTATACCAAGATAAGAATGCCCGCCCAGAGGTTATACTGGCTTTATGACTTTATTGGTTTAAATTTACACTGTAGCTTATACTAGTATATCTTGCCCACATTAACAAGGTTTGGGGCTTTTTGCTTGATGTTTTAGGCCAGATTGAGAGAGTGCAGGTTACACTTCAGTATGTAGTTATAAGAGCATCTGAGTCCAAAGGATCTGAGTCCAAAGGGAAGTCTAAGTTGGTTTTACATATTAATAAGCTGGACAAAAGCAAATGTTAAAGTAGGAAGTGGCCTACTTCAATTTAAACATGCTGTGAGTAACTTGCTTTTTCTACTTATACTTTTATCTCAGCCTCTTGGCCTGTGGGTTACCTCATGTTAGGATCCCTTGGCCCACTGAGCCTAGCCAAGCCTAAGTTCAAAGATGACGTATAGAAAGGAGTAAGTTATTTGTTGGGAAATGGCTGTGAGTCTAAAGATATAAAGCATACACAGTGTGTTCTAAGATCATGCAATATGCAGGTTGAGGGGGCTGCAGGGGTGGCTCTAGGGATTTTGCCGCCCCAAGCACGCCAGGCAGGCTGCCTCCAGCGGTTTGCCTGCGGGAGGTCCACCAAAGCCGCGGGACCAGCAGACCCTCTGCAGGCGAACTGCCAAAGGCAGCCTGCCTGCCGCCCTCGCAGTGCCGGCAGAGCGCCCCCCGCGGCTTGCCGCCCCAAGCACGCGCTTGGCGTGCTGGGGCCTGGAGCCGCCCCTGCGGGGCTGGCAGCAGGTATAAATTACACCACCTCTGAATTTAGCCCTGGCTGCTTTGTACCAATTTCTTTACATTTTAAAGTACTGTTCTGTTTTTCATGCTTGGCTTTTGGTGGCATACAGAACATTCCAATTATTAACTAAATTATTTAGCTCAGTGGTTTAAAGGCCAAGGGCCTGATTCTCATCTGACGTGTACTTGTTTAACCTAGGTCCACTGGCTTCAGTACAGTTACTACCTGGTTTACTCCAGGGTAAATGAGAGTAGACTCAAGCTTCCGTTCTTAAAAAAGACTCACTGGGCCTGATCCTCAGCTGGTATAAATAGGTGTAGCTTCCAATTACATCAATGTAATGGGGCAGCCAAGGATCTGATCATTAATTTTTAAGCTACATTTAACCTAGAGACCTACCGACTGTACAATAAAATCATGCTACATTTTCAGAGCAGCACATTCAGTTCCTATGCTATATCTGCTACCAGTTAGAGAAAAATGGTACTTATTTGAACTAGAATAATCTTAATCTTCCTATGCTAGTAAATTCCTAAATCCCGATCCAACATTTTGACAGTTCATTTATTGTTTGTTTTGTTTTTTTCATAACATAGGCATTCTGTAGAAAGTCACTGATTAGGACGTGCACTGTTCTTTAATCAAAAACAGGACTGGAAGTAGAAATTGTAGCTGTATCAACCTCTTAATTGATGGGAAATAGGTAATCAAACTGATTTCATCATAGAAAATATTGAGACAATATGACCACTTTCCTAGAGTGGTTAGAGAGATCCCCATCCACATGGCCACTTAAAGACATCTATGCCCTTATTTCTATTTCTTCCCACTTCAGCTTGCAGTATGGAATCTTGTTTTGTAGGCGGGGAGAATGGGGTGATGAACAACTAGGGGAAATTGTGGATTCAGTCATTGATTTTATCATCCTTCCTCCTCCTTTTCCTTTTGTCTGTATTATCCATCCCTTTCTACGCACATTTATATAGTCTCTATTCTGTTGAGATTTAAATTTTCTTTTTACTGAGGGGGTAAGGAAGTAGATTCTGTCTCTTTCATAACCTGTGTGTGGAGATGATAGCTTGTGATACCTTGCATGGTCATGTAATTAGATGCAGAATCGTCCAACAAACTGAAGAGCCAATAACAACATTATCATGAACCCTGGATATACCCACTAATTTAGTGTTTCTCAACTTTTTTGATACAAGGGACCGACTTGCTGCCTTCCTAAACTGTGTCAGGGAGATCTCAGGGACCGGCACTGGTCCATGGACTGGTCATTGAGAAAGGCTGCACTAATCTGTCTTCTCTGGGATTTATTCTAACACTCCAAACCCATGAGCAATTTCAGACACAAATGCAATCCTTTTGGTTTGTTTTAATCAACCTGTCAGAGAAATATTTCCTTCTTCCATTCCCACATTACACCTGCCCAAGGCCCAGTTAGTATTTGGGTAGCTCAGCCAGCACAGATAGTATTTGATCCTAGGCAAGTGACAGCTTTACTGTACATAAAAATTGATGGCTGTAGAGAGGCAAGGTTGGTGAGGTCATATCTTTTATTGAACCAACTTTTGCTGTTGAGAGAGACATGCTTTCGAGCTACAGATCTTTCTTCTTCAGGTCTGGGAAATATGCTCAGAGTGCCACAGCCAAACACAAGGTGGACATTGACTTTAAAGTCCAAAGTCTTTGTGACCCTGCAGAGCTAGGCACATTGTTATATCTGTGGAAAGGGGAAATTACCAGCACTCATTTCTTGGGGAAGCCCCAAGATGTTGGATTTTAAAATTGTGCCAATTTTATGCATAGAAAAGCTATTTCAGGTCAGTCTTAGATGTTTTTATTACTTTCTGAGCCTTCATGGAGCAACAGCACATTGCTTTAGAGGTAAAATGATTTTTTTTTTTAAATCTCAATAATTAATTATTTTTAAAATTCTCTAAAACATTCCTAAAATATAGTTTTTCTGTAATATATAGGCCACACAGGGAGTTCACAAGAATGTGGTATAAAGTTTGTTGGCATGAATTTGGGATTACTAGATCTGAGTGAATTATTGAGACCAGGGTTTTTTGGCTTTTGGTTTACTGGTTGGTGGATGTGTAACATTTGCAGTCTAGTATCTTCGTTTAGTAGGATGAGAGAACAGGAGAGTCTATTACAACCACAATTATCAGCACAGAAATTGCCTATTATGTAGAACTATTGACCACATCAGTAGCAATATCTCATATTCAGTTCTATGGTGATGGTAAAAACAGTATGCTGGTTTTAGGCTTTATTTCTCTCTTTTTTTCTTCAGGTGTGAACATCTAAAACAAGGCACAATTTAACTTGCCACACTTCCTGAGATGTGTGCTTGATTAAACTTAGGAAAGCATGCAAAAAAAAGACAATGCCTGTATTTGGAACAGTTCTGGCACTAAGGTTGTTATGAGCTTTCTTTGTAAGGCTGTTGAAATCTATATATTTGCCAGTGTTTGTTTTTTAATTAGGAATCTTAAATTATCTGTGAAATACTGCTAACATAATTCCTAACAATATCCTATAGACATACATAATACTATCCCCTGATTATATTTTGTGTATGTGTGAGAGAGATAATATATATATTACAATATAGTGTATATAATGTACATAGTATTCAGAATCCCATGTAAACAAATGTAACAGTTATTTGAAATTTTAGACTTGTACCTCAATAACTGTTAGGAAATACCCTAGTTCTTTTTCCAAATCTCTTCAGGGCCACCCAGAGGATTCAGGGGGCCTGGGCAAAGCAATTTTGGGGGCCCCCTCCATAAGAAAAAGTTACAATACTATAGAATACTATATTCTCGTGGGGGCCCCTGCAGGGTCCGGGGCCTGGGGCAAATTGCCCCACTTCCCCCCCCTCGGGCGGCCCTGAATCTCTTCATCTCTGCTTAACTTTAACATGGCTGACACAATTCCTTTAATCACAACCACCCATGCTTAGACACATTAGGAGGCCTCTGTTTCTTAGCAGATGCCACAGTCAACTATCAGAGTGTAAGACTAATTGACACGGGCTGTGCATCTTTGCTTTGTTCTTCGTTTTAACTTTGCAGTTCCCATTCCCACTCCCTCCTCTCTCTCTGTGAGGACTGAAAGTAAAGTTGTGAGGCCACCTGATCAGCTAATTACCTCATTTAACATCCATTATGTTTTTAGCATTTAAAAGATTCTTTAAAGTTATCAAAAAATTTAAAGCTATGATTGATTGAGTGTAAAAAACTGACTTGGGCCCTAATCCAGAAAAGCACTTAAACACAAGCTTAACTTTAAGCACATGATTTCAGTGGTTCTACTCAGGGGTTAAAATTAAGCATGTGCTTAAATGCTTTGTTGGGTCAGTGCCTTAATGCTTAAATAGCTAAGCAAGGAAATAGTGAGAGGCAACAAACTACAGATTCAATATGCCTCATTCTTCTCCGGAATCTCCATACATCATTTCACAGAACTAAGACCAAACCTCTGGATTCTGACTCCCTGGAATGTAGGGTTTCTTTAAAATCCAAATTTTGCAAATGGACCCTGTCTTTGAGATGGTCTGAACCAGCACCTCAGACCAGAATGCTCAGAGGTTGGGATGTACGTAACCTGGATCTGAATTTTGCAGCTTGAGCCAGTCTCTATTCATACAAAGCCTGAGGTCTATCAGCCTAAAGTCTTGGTCTGGATTTCCAGGATGACAGGGCACTGCCATGATATTGAGCCACACTCCTGTTATGGTTCTGTTTATGGACCTGGAAATCAAAGTTGTCAAATTAATGTTTTTTTTTGGGGGGGGGGAGGTTTCCAAAAAGAGGAACACGTCCACAGACCTATCCTTAAACAATTCACAGCTGACACACAGTATTTTATACTGTTTTTGAAATCAATATTCTGCAGACTTCACAGTAATGTCTTTTTTTTATTCTCTGACAATATCCCTCATAAATTTCAGTAACACATTTATGTTCCAAATCTGCATTTAATTTAGGTTTAATAAGACATTTATAGTACAGCATATTCACTAAATACTAAGTGATTATTAAAAGCTGTTGAGGATTAGCAACTTTGTAACCGATACTGGAGATACCCATATAAACTATTTAACTTGCTTACGTATATACCACCACAGTTGGAGTTCAGCTGAGGCCCTTAAGCTAACAATTCTCCGGTTTAAGGAGCAAGGGACTGATAGAGACCGTCCTCAGTGAGGGGCTCTTGATTCCAAAATTCCCTTCCTCTTTGGATCAAAAGAACCAGAGTGAAGTTCAGGCCGTATTGAAGACAATGGGAGTTTTGCCATTGAATTCAGTGGAGCCAGGATTTCACCCCCAGACTTTGCTGATTTTCTGTTTTCCTCAGTAAATAAGTAATGAAGTAGCCTCTATTAATGTATAGAGTACTCAGAAGTCTGTGGCTTATATGTACACAGTGGATTAAGTAAAAATGGATACTGTTCATGTGATCTGTATCTGGAGGGTCAGGGGCTCTGATTTGTACTGAGCGGTTAATAGGGAAGATGTAGTGGAATTTCCAATCTGTGGAGGGAGGGTAGATGGGGCAGATTGTGCTTTGAACCGCAAACTGGAATAGTATTTGGGAAAGAGCTGAATCTCTGGTCATTCTGAGGGTAAAAGATGAAATATTGGTGCTTCTAGTCCATAATGGACAGGTAAACTGAAATATGGCCTTTGTCATATATAAAGTGGGCTGTTAGTAATATGTTTGAAGTCCTTATTTGTAATCCAAATTGTGTGGCTGTAAAGAGGGTCTCTGTTCTATAAATGGAGGCTGGGCAGGGATATAAAGTGAAAGTTAAGGTTGTTCTTGGAATGTGCTTCTGATTTGGGGATTTTTTTACATGTGTACATTTATTCGAGATTGTATGAACTGTGCGGATATTTGAATATTTATCTATCTTTGTTTATGCTTAAGTTTTATTTAGTATAGGTTTTAGTAAACTATAACCTTCCTTGATCTAATATCTACTAGAAATCTCAGTTAACTCAGTTTTCATCTATTTATAATGCACATGCCCATTTCAACTCACAAATTCACTGCTTATAAGTTCCCTTACTGGCTCTTGGCCCCTGCCCTCCTTGACCCCAAATTCCCAGAGGGCATCTGCTTAGTGCCATGGCTACTTTCTCGTGCCACAAAGGCCTGATGATTCCTGCTCTCTCTTTGCAGATGTTGGTCTTGTGGATCAGACTACAGACATGGAGGAGGAGCTCACACTATGAAGAGCTCTGTGTCAGAAGTAAATCAATTCAGTAGTTTTCTGGCAGCCTGTGCAAAGACTCCAAAACAAGCACTCCAGCTAGACAGAACAGAAGACCTTCTACCTAAGTAAGAGTAATGTAGTTTCAAAATAGTGACACTTAACTATTGCTGTTGTGAGATAAATCTTTTGCCTGTTCAACAGGCGGGTTACAATAGCCAAGTATATTTTATTCTTGTTTTAGGAGACCTACAATACGATAGACAAAACATTAGTAATATTAGACAAAACAAAGGGGCAAAAACTTAAATTTCCCTTTCAAAATATCTTTTTTCATTGTTCATTTTAGCTTGACAACTTCTTTTAGTTTGCTGCATGAAAAATGAAGATTATTTCTCTCAGCACTGAAACCAGGATACAGTGCTTCAGTAAATCAAATCAGTCACAACATGCAGAGTTCGGTATTACAATTTGATAACATCGAGCCATTAAATCTTTCAAAATACCTGCTAACAAGTCAGTAACAGGAAGCTGCTGAAATGTTGATCGACTGATAGCATCGCAGTATTCTGTTCATAAAAGCACAATAAATTTATTTTTTACGTGACCTAGGTAGTAAGTGGCATTTTACTAGCCAAACTGTAAAAGAAGCCTTTGTTTAAAAACTGGAACAAAGTGCTTAAATCATTCTTAAATTAGTACCTGATTTTGGCAGGTTTATCTAGTACTATGTCTGAGGTCTTCAACAATGGTGTCTCTAAGTTTTAAAAAAAAAGTGTGAGGGGGGGACCAGGCTTTTATGTGCAGTTGAATATATAATTATTTAAGGCATTAATAACAATCTGACTTGATATTCTCATGCTGTCTCTTCTGAACTTTTAACCACTTCTGAATATTTGCTACGTTACTAAAACCTCTGTCTCACCTGCAAGTACAGGTTGTTATTTAGAGAGCTATATATAATTGAATAAGGTTTTAGCTCAGAATTGGAGTAACAATAGAGAGGAAGAAAATGATTCAGCTGGAGTTTGAAAGAAAGCTCAGTTTAAAAACTACTGTACCAAGAATGGCATGAGAAGTACATGACTGCTATTCATATAAGGCCCACTCCAACTTCCATGGAAATCAGTGGAGAGACACGCAGTGACTTGAAAGAGAATTGGATCAGAATCCTCTTTAGCACCGTCATACAAAATTAAGCTATGGAAAAAGAGAACAAATAGCTAGCACTGGTGAGATAAATTTACACTTCTGAAGACATGGTCAAACTGGACTGATGTCCCATTGAAATGAGTTTGGTTGTCTCATTTGTGTTCCCAGTTGTCCCTATTTAAAGCTATTATACAGTTAGTCTCCATTGCTTGTCATTGTTCAGGGTAGGAAGGATGGTATAATGAATATGGTGCTGGACTTGGAGTCAAGAGGTATGGATTCCTTTCCCAGCTCAGTCACAGACTTGCTGTGTGATCTTGGGCAAGTCACTTAATTACCTCATGCCTCAGTTCACCATCTGTAAAATGGGGAAAATTCTTTCCTAACTCACAGGCATGTTGTGAGCTTAAATCCATGAATGATGCTGAGGTGCTCAGATATAGTGGTGATAACAACCATATCCAGCCCTAAAAATAAAAAAATCCCAGAAAGGCCCCAAAGTGGAATAGGTTCTGTATTTTAGCAATTATCTGGAGGAGTTTGCAGAAAGCCTGCCAGAACTTTACTTGGATCTAGCCCAGTGCTATTATGCTTTCCTGAACACTTAATTTCACCAGATTTCAAATAAAGAAAACTACCATTCCCCTAGTTCTGGTGACCTGGTAACAGCAAGTGAATTGGTGAATAGAGTCGTGACATAACACGTTCTGGCCCTTGTCTCTAACTTCTGATCAGTCACAATTTTTTCATAGACTTGCAGAGCCATGAGGAGAAATTTCTATCAGTGCCCCATTACTGTCCTGGATATATTGATGGCAGGGCCGGTGCAAGGATGTTTCGCGCCCTAGGCGAAACTTCCACCTTGCGCCCTCCCACCCCGCACTCCTGCCCTGAGCCCCCCCCCCACGGCAGCTCCCTCCCGCCACCCTGAGGCACCCCCCCCCCGCAGCAGCTCCCCCCCTCCGCCCCGAGGCGCCCCCTTTGCGGCAGCTCCCCATCCCCCACCCTCCGCCCTGAGGCACCCTCCTCTGCCCCAGCTCACCCCTGCTCCGCGCACGAGCACCCCGAGCACACCGTGGCCGCTTCACTTCTCCCACCTACCAGGCTTGCGGTGCCTAAGCTGATTGGTGCCGCAAGCCTGGGAGGCGGGAGAAGTGAAGCAGCCACGGCGTGCTCAGGGAGGAGGCGGGGCAGGGGTGAGCTGGGGTGGGGAGTTCCCCCCTGCTTACTTGCTGCAGGCGGCCCTTCCCACGCTCCCCTGCCCCAGCTCCCTCCACCTAAATGCTGGTGGAGACTGGGGCAGCCGAACCTGAAGAAAATGGCGCCCCCCAAATCCTAGCGCCCTAGGCGACCGCCTAGGTTGCCTAAATGGTTGCACCAGCCCTGATTGATGGGAAGGCAGGTATCCAGGGGCCCATGAATAAGCAATATAAAGAATGCATTATTGAGCAAATGCCAATAAGGAAGGTTAATGAACAAGTGTCACAAAATCAGGGGGATTCAGAAAAGCTGAAATAGACCCAATAGCTATCAGGACTGGCAGTACTAATAGATGGTTCTCAGAGTACGTCATTTGACTGGAGAAGTCTGGACTGTGTTGATGCTACTGAACAATAGTGCTGCCGCTTTAGGAATCAGTTCTTTAGCATGACTAGAACATTAATGGTCAAATTTTAAAAGGGTTTCAACTCCTGTTTTGCAGGTACAGTCAAATAGCTAGACACCTAAATACCTACGTTTGTGTCTGCAATGAATTATGTGTGCAAAGTTGCACCCACAAAAGATGTTCAAATGTCAGACCATAAATGCTACTCATCATCAGCCATAACCAAAAGCTGAGATACATTCCTCAAGCACTGAATGCAGGTAATTTGATAGGTTTATTGTGATCTGTTTGGATGAAGAACTAATATTAAAGGAATTCTTTTCATTATCAAATCTTTCTAGTCTGTTAGGATTTATTCAGGCATTTAACTTTCATTATTGTATATGGTTACATTCCCATGTGTCAAGCTGTTCTGGAATTTCATTCTTGGATTTTCTGTCAACCATTCTTGAACTCTTGGACAAGAGAAGGGCGGGGGGTGGGGGGAGAGGAATGCTACTATCTTTTAGCCAGGATTTTTTTTTCTTTAAAAAGAGAAATTGTACCATTAAGTAACATGCCAGAAATTAGGAAGTCTCGAGGCTTGGAACAAACCAATTCAGCCTGTTAACAACAGATTTCTTTCATTGCTTTGGCATGTCAGTGATTATTCTAATGCAGAGCCTTGATGGAGACAGAATAATGACAGCAGGTACCCGCTGGAGGCAGTGATTTTCCTAAAACTGGCCCCCAATTAATTATGCTTAACAAGTTTAAAGGTCAAAAGCACGGATCTCTGTGATTGGGCACCTTACGTAGAGTGCACGATCCAGGGAGGGGCCGTTGACATCTTTGATTTTTCCCACACACAAACTGTTGGTACAAGATGTAATCTGTGGAATGAAAGGGCACTGGGCAGGATGATTGGGGACAGCTGTTCCCCAGAGGCCTTGAACTGCAGAGTCCTGCTACACTAATAATAATGCTCACTTTCCATGGCCCCGGGACAGGAGAGGTGTCAGGCTACAAAGAGACACAGATGGGAGTGAATAGAATTAAGCAGCACTGATTACATATAAGTATTTTTTCGCTAATATAATGGCAACACTTAAAAAAAAAAGTTAGCCCTCTCAAAGCTGGTCCATTTGTTTAAATAATTACAAGGCCAAGTCTGAAAACCTCTCCTCTGTCTGGAGTCTCATCCCTCACTGGATCCTATTTTGAGTCCAAAGAAAATGAATATTTCAACAGATGTTTTTTATTTTTGATAACTGAGATAAATGGGCTGAGATTTTGATTCTGATTTTTGTGTGGCTAGGAGGCCTGATCCACAACCCACTGAAATCAATGGTATGACCCCAATTGACTTTAATGGGCTTTGCGTCTGGCCCACAGTGTGCAAAAGCTTCCAGTTCTTTAGCTTTTATATAAAGTGCAATTCCACTTTTTATTTGATCTAAAGGAAGAGCAAGTAAAGAAATCTGAATGTATTACTGCATGTATTTATTAATTCTCTCTTGTTCCCAGCTTGATCATCTAGTTACTTAGTGCTAGGGTTGATGCTGTACATACAGATACATCTTGCTGCTTTCTTACTGCAAAGGCACTTTGTTTACTTCATGCAATTTGCGTGACACTGAGTTTCTGGAGCAAAGCCATAGATATGGCAGAAAGAGCTGAATAGCAAGTGTAGTTTTCTCTTGATTCCATCGTTTGATATGGTGGAAACATAGGAGTTTCTATGCTGCGCCTGTCACTGTAGTATCTCAGTGCCTTCCAGAAGTTCATTGGGTGTCGTTATTGATATGGTTTGGATATGAAGCATCACCCTCTTTCATATCCATAATCAGTTTAGCTGTTGCACAACTTGAAATTTTGCAATGTACTTGCTATTTTAAAATGACAGGTTTCCCATTTTATTATTGCATTTAATGTGAAAAGTGTAACTTTACATTTTGTTAATCAGCCTTTGCCATGGCATACATAGAAGCAAGTGATCAAGTAGAATAGTTACATATAGCCTGAAAATTCCATCATCAGTGGTTTTTGAGCCTCATTGGTCATCCAAGTACAATGACACTTATCTCTTTCTCTCAGCCTAATTTAATTTAGAAATCCCTATCTGGAGACATTGTATTGTATTGAGTACAGTACAATCTGGTTGGTTGGCTGGTTGGTTGTCTTCAAATACTCCTCTACCTTGATATAACGCTGTCGTTGGGAGCCAAAAAATCTTACCGCATTATAGGTGAAACCGTGTTATATTGAACTTGCTTTGATCCACCGGAGTGTGCAGCCCTGCCCCACTGGAGCACTGCTTTACTGCGATATATCCAAATTCATGTTATATCGGGTGGCGTTATATTGAGGTAGCGGTGTATACGTTTTATAGAAGAAGAAAGAGTATTGGCCCTCAAGGTTCTTCCAAGTTGTGTTAAATTGTGTTCAGGTGGAATTTAAGAGAAAGAGCTGATTTTATAACCTCCAGTGCTGCGTTAGCTAATTTATGTAGTGACTCAGTTTGATTCCTGCGTTACATGTTAATCTTGCTAACTGACAGTGTGAACGGAACATTGCTCGAGCCAGGTATGGAGCATTCACCTGGAATCTATTTAGTCACTACTCTGTCGTTCTCCCATAATGATTCTATTTTCTCAGGTATTTTGTTATAGGAAACAGCAGGAAGGATTTTCAATCTGTTCTTTGAATATTTCATAACAAACAGTGTGCCAGCACAAAATCTCCTTGTGTGAGTAGTTACTATCTGAGTCTATTATGTGGCTGGCTTTACACCAACTTGGGTGAAGGTAGGAATGGGAAGTTTCATTTAACTTGTATGTGTAGAACTAGCAGTATCAGTGTGAACTATACCCAGAGCAGAACATGCATAAACTTTGGGGGAGCAGAGGTCTATATTCATATCCAAACTTGGTGGCTTATACACATCTCTCACGAGTTTTGAAAAGTTTGGTTTGTTTCTCATTTTATCTCAGATTTATTAAGGCATCAAGATTATAGATCAAAGACTTTATTGTGAATCTAGTGAAAATTACTTCACAAATTATATTAGACAGGACCCTCACCTTCAAATAGTTTGTGGTCCAAAGCAACTGTTCATGTACTAAAATTTCCAAATTATTGTGATATGACACACTAGATCCAAGATCTTATTCAAAACTTAGGGCAACATTCATTTCCAATTGACTAGGAGTCCATATTTTGCCTCTTTATACATTCATGTATACGGTACAGTCTGAATCCGAAAATTACTACTGCAATTCCCCAGGAATTAGCAATCACTCCAGTTGGAAAATACATTTTCAGTTGGATTATTTGGCAAGATTTCCATCTGGAATTGTGATTGTTTTGTCTTTATTATATCAGGCCCAATGATAATTTTCTCCTGACTTCGACATTTAGAGCTATGGAAATTGCTGGCCTTCTTTCTCTCTCAAAGTATCTTTCACGTTGTTTTGCCTCTTTATTGGAAATGCCATTACCCAGACCATGCAGATCATTTTAATGCAGACTGGATTTCAAAAGGCAATAGTCCAGTCATTGAGTCCATACAGCATCTGGGTAAGAGCAAGACCAAGAGGATAAGTGCATTGGAGCAATTTGGTATGCTCCGTGCCTTGACTTTTTTAATACCGCTTTACTACAGTACAAATATAGGCGAAGGAAATCTCCCACTGCACAGTACACGATATTTACATTAACATACACAATTAAAAAGAATAGAAAATAAAATGGTCCTAATCAGGTCACCATATAAGAGTTCCAGCCTTCAGGCAAACAATCTTGTAACAATCACTCAGTTATTACTGTTGTATAATACAATAAAATCATTGGTTAAAGATGTATGTCAAGCACCATTAAAACTCCAAAATACAACAATTAAGTACATCTGGGCAATAACAATTCCTGGTGGATTTCATTAAAATATCTGGTGATCTAGCGAAATGAATATAACATGAACTCTTTATACCTTCTTGCATCTTTCTTTGGATATAAGAGTTGCATACTGGAGCAGTGTCTTAAGAACTAATGACAGGCACACTTGAAATGACTTGGAGGTTTGCTTAAATAATCACAAGTTGGAGTGCTTTTCTGAATCCACTCTGAACTTACTAAGTCTGGCAGTCTTGGAAGAACAGATATTCTTGTGCTATTTCTGAATCATAAAGCTAGAAGCATACAAGGATAGCATTTCTCATAATTACGGTATTTGTTTTTTCTGCTTCTATGCCAAGTTGGAATTTTGCAGTGTAGAAGCCCAAGAAAATGAAAACAATGGGCCTAATTCGCCACTCTATTACTCAGTTTTGTGTTGATGAAAGTCCATTGCCTTCAGTGCAGTTATAGTGGCGTAAAAACTTGAGTAATATTGTAGCGCCTATTTAAACCTCAAAAAAATTGTGTTGCATTTGGTTTGAGTTTTGGAAAGTTTGGTTTGGTTCTCATTTTATCTAAACTGGTTGAGTAATTTTGTCTTCATTGTATGGTGTAGTATTTTGTTTTGTTTGTTTGGAAATGGTTTACATTTTTCTATATCTGAAAAGAGGAGAATAAGTGATTTGATTTGATAATAAGAAAATTACATTTTACATTGCATTATGAATGAATCGTGCAATATCTGTCCATTCCCACTACTGAATCATCACTTTTCCCCCACAGCCTGACTGTAGTCTCAAAAGTGATGGGACTTTGATTCTGTCAAGCTGTATATTTTATGTGATTTGAGTGAGATTTTTAAATAGGCCAAAACCAAGACACAGCAGGCATAAGCAGTGGCAATTTCATGGGCACGTGGCTTGCTTTTCTGACATAGGCAAACATTGACAAGCTGCCAGTCTTACCATGTTTGTTTAGGTAACCTGGAATGCTGTACTATCACAAACTTCATAGGGAGTTTTAGCTTCAAGCACATATACAATTTATTACTTTGTTCCTGCAATCAGATCTACCTGGGCCAGCCCTTACACCTTTGAAGAGCCTCTAAAGAGAATGGGACTTGCACAGGTGAAACAGCCCACCTGTGTGTACCCAATGGCAGGACTGGAGCCTCTCTTTAGAGTCCCTCTCAACACTCCACTCAGAGTATGTCTGTACTGCCATCATAGGGTGTGGACGTACTCAAGCTAGTGTTAATCTAGCTATCTCAGTTACCGAGTAATGAAGCTGTGGCAGCGCATACTTCAGCACGGGTTGTACAAGCTCACCCTGACCCCTGGGCTAACTTGTGCTGCTGCAGCCTCACTGCTCTTGTACCCAAGCTAGCTAGATGAAAGCTAGTTTGGGAATGTCTGTACAAGCTACCCTGTGATTGCAATATAGACATACCCTCAGAAACTATTGCCATTTGCATCTCCTTCAACCCTTTGGTCTTTGCACTCTGCTGCCTCCTTGTCTACCTGCTATTGCTCTTAACTGCTCACAGCTGCATACTGCACATGAGTAAGAAGTAGTCTGAGGGTTTGTCTACATGGCCCCGCCGTGTGGACTACTGGCGCATGAATTGCTGTGTGTGATAAAATGCTGTGCTGTAACTATCCTGTGCAGATCTTGCTAGCGCAGACTAAAAGGTACGTACATTTCAAATGGGGCTATGTTAATGTGAACTAGGCACCTTTTTGTTGTCGCTAGCAAGGTCTACACCAGGCAGTAACACTTCAGTGCACATTCCAACTCTCAGACACTGCAGGGCTGTGTAGACAAGTCTTAAGAAGCTGACAAAGGTATGCTAAGCCTGCGTGGTTCTGGATGTTTACCTCTCCTAGTGTCCGCTCAGTGTTCTACTCTCTGAGTCTTAATAAAGACTCTCTGAGTCTTGCATCCGAAGAAGTGGGTATTCACCCACGAAAGCTCATGCTGCAAAACGTCTGTTAGTCTATAAGGTGCCACAGGATTCTTTGCTGCTTCTACAGAACCAGACTAACACGGCTACCCCTCTGATCTCTGAGTATGATTATCCAGCCAGTGATGCACCCACCTTATAGTATCCCCACCTAAATTGTATTTGCCTAGTTTATCGATAAGAATATCATGCGAGTTCGTATCAAATGCCTTACTAAAGTCTAGGTATACCACATCCACCGCTTCTCCCTTATCCACAAGACTCGTTATCCTATCAAAGAAAGCTATCAGATTGGTTTGACACGATTTGGCTATTCCCTATCACCTTACCACCTTCCAAGTGTTTGCAGATGATTTCCTTAATTACTTGCTCCATTATCTTCCCTGGCACAGAAGTTAAACTAACTGGTCTGTAGTTTCCTGGGTTGCTTTTATTTCCCTTTTTATAGATGGGTACTATATTTGCCCTTTTCCAGTCTTCTGGAATCTCTCCCATCTCCCATGATTTTCCAAAGATAATAGCTAGAGGCTCAGATACCTCCTCTATTAGCCCCTTGAGTATTCTAGGATGCATTTCATCAGGCCCTGGTGACTTGCAGGCATCTAACTTTTCTAAGTGATTTTTAACTTGTTCTTTTTTTATTTTATCTTCTAAACCTACCCCCTTCCCATAAGCATTCACTATGTTAGGCATTCCTTCAGACTTCTCAGTGAAGACCGAAACAAAGAAGTCATTAAGCATCTCTGCCATTTCCAAGTTTCCTGTTACTGTTTCTCCCTCCTCACTGAGCAGTGGGCCTACCCTGTCCTTGGTCTTCCTCTTGCTTCTAATGTATTGATAAAAAGTCTTCTTGTTTCCCTTTATTCCCGTAGCTAGTTTGAGCTCATTTTGTGCCTTTGCTTTTCTAATCTTGCCCATGCATTCCTGTGTTGTTTGCCTATATTCATCCTTTGTAATCTGACCTAGTTTCCATTTTTTAAATGACTCCTTTTTATTTTTTAGAACATGCAAGATCTCGTGGTTAAGCCAAGGTGGTCTTTTGCCACATTTTCTATCTTTCCTACCCAGCGGAATAGCTTGCTTTTGGGCCCTTAATAGTGTCCCTTTGAAAAACTGCCAACTCGCCTCAGTTGTTTTTCCCCTCAGTCTTGATTCCCATGGGACCTTACCTATCAGCTCTCTGAGCTTACCAAAATCCACCTTCCTGAAATCCATTGTCTCTATTTTGCTGTACTCCCTTCTACCCTTCCTTAGAATTGGAAACTCTATGATTTCATGATCACTTCCACCCAAGCTGCCTTCTACTTTCAAATTCTCAACGAGTTCCTCCCTATTTGTTAAAATCGAGTCTAGAACAGCTTCCCCCCAGTAGCTTTTTCAACCTTCTGAAATAAAAAGTTGTCTGCAATGCAGTCCAAGAACTTATTGGATAGTCTGTGCCCCACGGTGTTATTTTCCTAACATATATCTGGATAGTTGAAGATAATTTCCCTGGCTTTTACAGATAAAGCATAAAAAGTTCAAATTCTTTCTCCACTAGTCATTTTTAATAATACTAAAAAGACATAACCTCTTTTTGATGGAAGATTTTATTTGTGCTTCTTTCTAACTGCTTGCTCTATACTTTGCCTGAAATCAAACCAACACTATTGAAACCGCATTTGCAATTCACACAGACATGTAAATGACCTTTAGGTTAGGCAATGGATCTGGGATTGAAGTAAGCACTGCATAGAATTATGCCAGTGCAAACTTTTCCATTACACATCAAATGATCATTTTAAGCACAGCAGCCATTATCGCATCTAATGGAAAATAGAAATAAGATAGCCTGATAGGTCATTGGTATGTAAAATGTTCCCTTTGGCATCCCATCTGCAGACAAACACAACTAGATGCTAATTTACACATGTTCCGAAAGACAAATTGCAAAGCATCTGATATCAGTAATCTTGCAATATTTCTCAGAAGAAGGTTTTTACATCACAGGTGGGTCCCAGGCATTTCTCAAGTAGGTCACCAGGGAGATTATATTTCAGGTCAGCATCTTAATGACTAGTTGCTTTGCCATGCTAAAGAATTCCATATGTCACTTCTTTCCTACCTAATGCTTTATGAAAACTGTCAGAAACATCTCTTGGAATTTTTCAGAACTGTTGAGGGTTTGCAGAGGTAAATAACTGTAATTGTACTACACAGTTTGTGAACAAACACTAGCAATAATTATTTTTGTATAGTGCAATGCAGCTTTTCTGCCATTTGAACTGAAATTGACAAGTTATTGTTTTACATATTTTGGCAGTGTATGAAAAGATTTTCCATAAACACAGCCTCACTTAATTGTTTACCAGCATCTCCTATTTTGTTTAATGTAAGTACAGGCAGCTATGACATTTGTTCTTCCAAATCAAGAAGCCACTGAAATAAGGATGATGGGCTGGTCAGCCTTCCACATATTTCCAGGGAAGCCAGTCACCAGAGCCGTAACTAGCTATTTTTGCACCCGAGACAAGAATATAAAATTGCACCCTCCCCCCTCCATATAATTTCATAGTAGTTACTTTGTAAAAAAAAAAAGAAAAAAGAAAGAAAAATATGTAAATAACAAGAATAATAATGATAATAGAATGTTTATTTATTTTAATCATAAGATCCATGTACAAAATCAACTAATACATATAAGGTAGGAAAGAGTTCTGTGGCACCTTATAGACTAACAAACGTATTGGAGCACAAGCTTTCATGGGTGAATACCCACTTCATTGGATGCATCCGATGAAGTGGGTATTCACCCACAAAAGTTCATGCTCCAGTACGTCTGTTAGTCTATAAGGTGCCACAGGACTCTTTGCCAGTTTTACAGATCCAGACTAACACGGCTACCCCTCTGATACTCTACATATGAGGTGTGCATCATAGTGCATCATGAACTGTGGGGGTTGGGGTTGGGGCTTGCAGCCGCGCATCCATGTCGGAGTCAGAGCTCACAGCCCAGCGCAGCAGTTGGGGCTCTTAGCCCCGGAGTTCCACACAGGGGTCAGGGTCAGGGCTCGCAGCTCATAGCCACTTGCCTGCGTTGGGGCTCGTAGTCCCGCTGCTCCACACAGGGGTTGGGGCTCACAGCCATGTGTTGTGGTCGGGGCGCACAGGGGTCAGGGCTCACAACTTGCAGCCGTGCGCTGGGGTCGAGGCTCGCTATCCCCCACATAACCAGGTCGCGACCTCCCCGAGAGGTCGCAACCCCCACTTTGAGAACCAATGCTTTATCATTACTGTAGGGTGTATTCTACTTATTTTCCATTTACATTGTACATTTGTCATGATGCCATGTGCATATTATGTGATTATAATTTTTCATAAAATAATAAGAATTAAAAAACTTTGTCTTTTTCTGCGCCCCTCAGCTTTGCGCACCCAAGGCAAGTGCCTCACTCGCCTCGCCCTTGTTACGGCACTGCCAGTCACCGGCACCACATTGGGAGTTAATTGCCTAGTGAATATACTATGATCAAAGAGCTATAAATTTGGTGCACAGGTGCTGCACATTTTAACTACAGGAACAACTACCTAACATTTGAAAGTAAGAAGAATTCACTTGATGACATATTTTTGAGACTACTTTGAGTGTTGTTTGGCAAATGTTAGTGACTGACAAAAATATTAATGCCAAGAAATTTGCTGGCACAAAATTTTTTTCTTTTCTGTTTTCTTTTTGGATTGGGGGCTGAGAGGCATTTAGAAGGGATAGACTCCAGATGTCAGCTGGAAAAAAATTCCAAGCTGATCCCAACAGAGAATGCTCTGAATCAATAGACTCTATATTCTAACAGTGTATGAGGTTCAAACCAGACTTTCAGTTCTGTTTAAGAAGGGCATTATCTGTGCTAGGAGCTATTCTGTTTTCTGACTGTATTTGTATTACAAGCTTATTCATATTCAGAGGAAATGCCCTAGGTCAGCAAGTGTTCAGCTAGGTAACCCTGAGGTCAGGTTTAATTGCCCTAAAAGGTGGCACATGGCAATGAATGAGCTGTAATGATTTAGATAGTATCTATTTCACATCAAGAAGTTTCCACTCTGAAGAGACCTAATCGAAAGTAATCTGAAAATTAGGGAAAATAAAAACCATGCCCACAGTTACCTAAATACCTATTTCCTTGCATTTTATGCCCTAAATAACCTCATTCCTGAGAAGTTTAATTTTTCCCTTCTGTCAATATGCAATTGCCTGGGAGAAATGTTTGATCATAATCAAGCATTTTAAAAGCTGTGACTGTTAAAATATTATTGTTCCAATAAAGAATATCAGAGGGGAAAGTGTCAAATAGAAAGGAAGGGAGGCTAGCAAAGAAAACATTATATGCATGTTCCATGGGAGTTCTACTCGTGCAGTATTACTTTAGTTCTTATTAAAATACACCTAAAAATATAAGACATCCAGTAGCCTTCATTTAACCTCCTTCCACTCTCACAAATAAATAATAATATATACTTACAGGCAAATTTTAAAAATTTTTTAGCTACATTTAAATAGGGCTGGTGAAAAGCTAGAGAAAAGCCTCCTAAACTGGATCTGGGCTCTGCCAAAATTTGAGGTGTGTAATTCTGAGTGTTGGTTTGATCCGTCTCTAATAAGAAGAAATGTAGCCCTTCTTGTCCTTATCGCTCCTAGGAATCAGACAGTGTGTGTTTATCTCCATTTTTACATATATGTTTTTTTAATTCCACTTCACACCATTCTCCTTTTCTCCTTTCAGGTGGGAGAACAGGGAGGGGGAGTAGTATGAATGACACAGTCATGATCATGTAAAGTACAAGTTGCTAGCGCTTAGTGTATTGCAATCTTTAATTTGGAAAGCTGATCATTTCTTCTTTATGGCTCTGATTCATTTAAGCATGTGCTTAAATTTAACTGCAATGGGACTTTAACATGCTATAGTGCTTTGATTAATTGGGGCCTAGTAGAAACAAATTTTGAAAAGAAAAATATATGTATAGTTGGAGGAAAAGGAGCAATTTGGTTTCTGTCTTGTCATTCATGACTTTTTTTCTTTAATATAGCTAGACGGGTAGCTGTTTAGCTATGTAACAACTCATCATGTGTTCAAAGGTATATGAAGAAAGCTAACCTATAAACTTATGGCTGCTTTATAACACCAGCAATTTATAAAATAAGGTAGGATTATATTAACCCTTGGAGTGCCAAGCCTGCGAGGAGAGCAAAGTAGTTTGATATATGGGAACTAGGAGAATTTTCAGACGTGGGAGCCAGTATTAGGCTAATGTGAGCTATAAACAAACGTATCACTGGTTTAAATTCCAGAATAAAATCTACCAGCAGAAGACTGTAGTTATACTCCTCAAATTTCATTTATAGTGTACTGTCAACAAGTTTCATTAAAGTTTGTGTTTTGGGACCAGACAGGAAAAGCTCCTGTCAATGATGTCTTAACTCTCAAATCGAATAGAAGAGAAAGTTATTTTTATTTGAAGGTAGACATAATTATCCAGACGTCATTGTTTGGCCTGCTAATTAAATTAATCCCTTTTTTAAAACTTTAAGGGATCACTTAAAAGTAAAAAGTGCTAAATAAGTAGAAAGAGAAATAGAAATGTTGGGAATGGGGTGTTTTCAAGGTATTTCTAATGTACTGGGGAATTGATAAAAAGCTACTGATTTTTTTGGTGTCTGACTGTTTTGTTTCTTTTATAGGTTTAAACCAAACCATATTTTTAGCCTTTTGTTAATCCGTCCAATTTATTGACATAACTATTTTATTTTACTGGCAACCACAATTTTTTATCTTCTTAAATAGTTGCAGCCCAAACTTTTAGTCACACTTGGCCTTCAGCATTCTTTATGATATATATATTGTACATGTTTCTAGAATTTGAAATCCCAAATTCATCATGCTAGCTGTGAAGTCATTATTGTGTATCTGAAAGAAACAGCGCCATTTCTGTTCTTATTTACACTAGTGTAAATCACCAGTGAGATCAGTGGAGTTACTCTGCATTTGGCTCATAAACTTTGAATGGTGACTGTATAGTAAGAGGCAATTTAAATCCTCATACTGAATTAAACCAGGAGATAGACTCACCAGATCTGTACAGGATGGTATAAATTGTGCCTCCTTGTGTCAGCTGATACCCCTGCAGCCCCCAGGGAGTGGGGTTCAAGCCAAGGGAGAGCAGGTGGTGTTCCTGCCGCCTGTCCTTCTATGGGGTTTCTACTAGGAGAAAGGGGTTTAAGTAGCAGTCAAGGACCTCTAGGAACTTTGCCAGTAGAGACTCTTTAGGTGATGCACTAAACTAGAGTATCAGAGGGGTAGCCGTGTTAGTCTGGTTCTGTAAAAGCAGCAAAGAATCCTGTGGCACCTTATAGACTAACAGACGTTTTGCAGCATGAGCTTTCGTGGGTGAATACCCACTTCTTCGGACTTGCATCCGAAGAAGTGGGTATTCACCCACGAAAGCTCATGCTGCAAAATGTCTGTTAGTCTATAAGGTGCCACAGGATTCTTTGCTGCTTTCACTAAACTAGAGAATCCCATGCTCTTCCGGGCCACTGCTGCCCATATTTTGGGTTGTGCTATTCTCTTGAAGGTTCACCAACAGAAGGGAGGTTTGTGGCAGCAAGTGTATTTGAGCTGTTGCATGTAGCAAGGTGTCCTCTGATATTTCAGTGTAAGACTATCAGCCATCGTGCAGATAGTGAAACGTGAGCACATGCCAGATGCTCTCACTCAGAAATGATCATTACAGTATTGACCAGAATTCTTCCACGTTGCACTTTGACTCTAGCTCCAACACAATAGCACTAGAAATCACTAGATTTCCAAGTTTCACTAGGTCAGAGGTTTCTCCTTCACTTCCTCCGTCCCCTGTTCAGAACCACATTATGTCCTTGAAAATTCCTATGTAATCTAATGGGTTTTACAACTATTATTCTAGAAACCAATAGAATTTAGACAGCCTTTCTATGGAAGGTCCAGCAATGTTGAATAATGGGAGGGTCCCATCATGCAATTTATATTTGTACAAAAATAAAACATGGCTCCCTTGGTTATTCGTTTATTAAGCCCCAGGAACAAAATGTTAATTCCCATTCCCTCATAAATATGTGGTTGTTACACAAGATTACATTAAAGGAAAGAAGAGAATATTGAACATCAGAACCACTCAGATAATTTTATGTGCTTGAATGAGAGCTGGACCCATAAGCTTAAAAAAAGGGGGTGTGGGAGTGGTTTAAGTAATAACCTGAAAATTCCTTGAAGGTCTTCCAAGAAGTATTGAAGATAAGAAAATGGAAATAGTCTAAGACAGTGGTCCCCAACCTTTTTCATCTGTCAACGAGCCACCAAGGACCGTGGCTGGTGGACAAGATCCACCGAAATACCGCCGAGAAGCGGCAATGACAAGAGGCGTCGCCACCGAAAATCAGCAGCATTTCGGCGGCAACACCTCTTGATGACACTGCTTTTTGGTGGCACCGCTTCTTGACGTTACTGCTTCTCGGCGGTATTTCAGCAGATGCTTGTCTGCTGGCCAGTACGCGGGTGCACATAGATGTCCCAGCGGGTGCCATGGCACCCGCGGGCACTGTGTTGGGGACCACTGGTCTAAAACATGCTGGATACTTGTAGAAAGGAAAAGTATCAAAATATTTCTACAGAAAAAGTCACTGTCTGTACAGTATGCAAGATGATTAGCTTCTTTTCATGCTATAATACTGAACTAATCTTTTTGTCATGTTTCTTCTTTAATTTTATTTTCGTTGTTGCTCTTAGGACAAATGTCAGGAAGGGCTGGTGGCTTTAAGGAGTTCTGTGTTTAAGGAAACCAGGGAGTTTGTGGCTACCAGCGAGTCCATCCCCTCGCTCTGCTGCTTGGATTCAGCCAGTTAGCGAGAGGTCAGTTAGGCTTGTAGAGCACATAGAGTGCAAGAGGTTGTCTGTGCAGACAGTTGTGAGGAACTTGACGGGGAACAGCATCAGCTACTAGTTAGTTCTAAACCTATTTTATACTTCCGTGAGGGGAGAAAAATTTGAAATGGTGAGTGGTACTATGCTGTTTTTTGTGGGGAAAAAAATTAGTGGAGTTAAGATTTTTTGCATCCCGTCACAAAGTTTGGAATATTGAATGCATGCTGGCTTATCATTTTTTGATGTCCCCCTGAGTGCTTTTGTCAAAGCAGCATGGCAGCATGTGTGCACATTTTAAATTATTTAAATCATTTGTGGTTCAACAAAAATTCAGCTTTCATCTTTTTATGTAAAACAGGCACAAATAGTTTCCAAACAGGCACTGTGAGTCCTTGCTGTGTTTTAATGACATGAAAGAATTTAGAGTTACTGAAATACCCTTCCATTAGCACCTGAACACAAGGATTCTTCTGGGCTTTAAAAAATGCTACCCTTACAATGTTTGTTTCCTTCAAGCCTTCAACAAAATTAATTTCTTTTATCACATCACTATGCGACTTCTTTCTCAGTGGGTTAATAGATACCATTCTGTAGATGTAACCATAGCTATTGCTTTCGGGCCAGCCGTAGACCAAATGGTGCCCCAGATGAGGAGCATCTTTGGTGACCTCCCACCTTCATTTGTTAAACTCTTGAATGCCTTATTTTTATTGTGTTTGTAGCCCATTTCATGACTTTGATGCACGATTTGCATGCAGTATTTATCCCTGACATATAAGATGATAAATGTGCACACTAGGATCTGTAAATCTGTATTTATTTATGCAACATATTTATTCAACACAGAGGTCTTTATCATTGATGTCTGAACATTCCCCATGTGTCAGCATCTGGTGAAAGTCCGTACAATTGTTTAAGAGTGTTTCCCTCTCTGCCAGCTGCTTACTAAGCAGCTTACCCAGGTATTTTTGTGATGCTTCATTTGTCCAAAACTTTCTTCAGTGGACACTCAAGCAGTGTCAATAAGTGAGCAAAAAAATTCAGTCTTGAATTTTTCTTCCAAGCTTCTCATCACCTCATCTCTGCCCTCATAATCAAACTGGCTCTTCTTCTGATGAATACGAATTTCCTTGAAGACCGGCTCAACTCCTAAGTTTTCCACCATTTCTTTGGCAGTGGTGATGGTATATACAAATCTGTTGTCTCTGTAGGCCACAACAAAATCAAGGCAGCTTCTCATCAAAGTAGTAGCAGTTACGATGTCCATCGACTGAATTTGTAATGTCTTGCTTACAATGATTACTTGGAACAGGATATCAGGCCAAACCACAATTGAAACCAGAAATTTGAGGTTAGTGATCTGGTTTGCCAGGCTTTGTGCCTCATGTCAGATTCCAGCCTCAGCTTTATTTGACTGCACCAGTTCCATCACGGCATTGTAAACCTCAGTCACTTGGTACCTCACTGGCCTTACGCTGTTAATGTAGCTCTCCCAGCAAGTGTCACTTAGCAGCTTCACAGTCAGATTTGTAACATTGTCCATGAGGAGCTTCCACCTGATAGCTCATGCTGAAAACAGGACGTATATCCTTTGCATTACTCCAAAGAGAGATACTGAATCTAGAGAAGATAATGCTGCATCTGACATAACCAGGTTGAGGGAATGGCATCCAGAAGGCATGAAGAAAGCTCTTGGATTCAGCGCAAGGATCCTTGTCTGGATGCCGCTGTTTCTTCCCTTCATATTTGCACCATTATTGTTGCCTTGTCCTGCGGCTTTATTTTATTCTCATTTAAAATGTTCATAAACAGTTCTCTTAGGCCTTTTCCACAGACCAGAAACAATAAAGTGTTCCTTTACTTATAGGCACTGACTCTGTGGGTGCTCCGGGGCTGGAGCACCCACAGGAAAAAATTGTGGGGGCTGAGCACCAACTGGTAGCCCCCCTATCAGAACCTCCCACTCCCCCCAGCACCTTCTGCCCGCCGGCGAGCCCCACCGATCAGCACCTCCCCCTCCCTCCAAGCGCCTGCCACGGATCAGCTGTTTCGCGGTGTCCAGAGGCTCAGTAGGGAGGAGCGAAGGCGCAGCGCGCTCAGGGGAGGGGGCGGAACTGGGCGGGAAAGGGGCAGGGCAGGGAAAGGAGACTCAAAGAGCTTGGCTTGTTTAGCCTAACCAAAAGAAGGCTGAGGGGGGATATGATTGTTCTTTATAAATATATCAGAGGGATTAATATCAGGGAGGGAGAGAGATTATTTAAGTTTAGTACCAATGTGGACACAAGAACAAATGGATATAAACTGGACACTAGGAAGTTTAGACTTGAAATTAGATGAAGGTTTCTAACCATTAGAGGAGTGAAGTTCTGGAACAGCCTTCCAAGGGGAGTAGTGGGGGCAAAAGACATATCTGGCTTTCAGGCTAAGCTTGATAAGTTTATGGAGGGGATGGTATGATGGGATAGCCTAATTTTGGCAATTAATTTAGCAATTGATCTTTGATTATCAGCAGGTAAGTATGCCCAGTGGTCTGTGACGGCATGTTAGATGGGTTGGGATCTGAGTTACTATAGAGAATTCTTTCCTGGGTGCTGGCTGGTGAGTCTTGCCCACATGCTCGGGGTCGCCATATTTGGGGTGAGGAAGGAATTTTCCTCCAGCGCAGATTGGCAGAGGCCCTGGAGGTTTTTCGCCTTCCTCTGCAGCATGGGGCACAGGTCACTTGCTGGAGGATTCTCTGCAGCTTGAGGTCTTCAAACCACAATTTGAGGACTTCAATAACTCAGACATAGGTTAGGGGGTTGTTATAGAAGTGGATGGGTGAGATTCTGTGGCCTGCATTGTGCAGGAGGTCAGACTAGATGATCATAACGGTCCCTTCTGACCTTAAAGTCTATGAGTCTAGGGCGGGGGCAGGAAGTGGTGGGGCGGGAGTGGGAAGAAGCAGGGTAGGGGTGGAGTGGGGGGGGGGCTGGGCAGAGCTGGGGGGGAGGCCCCCCCCAGTTGATTAGAAACTCGGCGCCTATGCCTTTACTTGGATACAGCCATCCTTGTTGTCAACAAATCTTATTGTCAATGACATATATTCACTGTGACTAATGTTACGAAAACAGTCCATTATTACGCGTAGTACTTTGCTTTGCCGAGCCACATCAACATGTTATCAAGCATCTTCCTTGCCATAAGGTCAATCAATTTTGCTTTGAAATGTTTTGCTGCAGTAATGGCCCATAGCTTCTTTACGAACTACTTGACAACGGTGCTCACACATGACATCATCGTATTTCCCAAGAAGCTCTACCAAACCAAGGAAATTACCCTTATGTTCAGTGAACAACTAATCCAATGAGCAGCAGAAAGCCAAATTATTCTTTGCAAGGAAGAGGGTAATTGAGATTAGACACGTAAACCCGTTTCTCCAATGCTGGATTTGGCCAGGTGACTTTTCATGTTGCTTCAGAGCATCAGCTGAATTATGCCAGTAATTGTACCTGGAAAGCGCAAGCAATGATTTGGCATTCTTATCAAATATTTTGCAACAAAACCAGAACACTTTGTTAATTTCGAGTAAACTTGCCAGTGTTGATTCAGTTTCTCACCATTCTCAAGCACTGTTTCGCAGTATGACTCTGAGAAGTATTGCTTCTACTCATTTACTGGAAACATCATATCCTTGATTTTGCCCAGCCTATACAATCAATATTGGCAGAGTTTAGGATCGCCAGCTATAAAGCAGGATCTGATGTATCAATTTGTGGCATGCAGTTTTTCTCACTGTTGCTTCTGCCATCACGTGAGGCTGATTCCTCTTTGTTGTTTCTCCCCTTTCATGTAAACCAGATTATTCTTTGTCATTACTCTCCTTTTCATGTGAGCCACATTCTTCTTTATCATCACTCTCCTTTACACCACCAGGAAACATGGACAATTCTCCATCACTTTCCTCACATTTCATTCCTTATCTTCAGGTAAATCTGCTAAATCCTTAGTAATAGGACTTCTATCATTTGTGCTTCACTCCTCAATTTCTTCTGCACTGGTATGATCGCTACTGCTTAAAGCCTGGTCTATGTTGTTCTTTTTCAGGTATTTTCCTATCAAATTTGCCCCAAACTAGATGCAGTTGAGCTTTTTGCTTCTTATACTGAGCTCCTGAAGGCCTTTGGAGGGCATCTTTTACTTTCTATTGGGGAAAATAGAAAGTATTAGGGAGAGCAAAAGTCTTTGCTCCTTAGTCTTAGAAAGTCATTAAACATGTTAAGCGTGGCAAAAGAAGTAACAATATTTCTTTTATATTGTTGCGTAGATAGAGGTTTGATAGACATCTCTGGCGACTCATTAAATATGTCCTTTATTAGTCACTACTTACATTCTTCAAGTCTTAAAACACAAGTACACTTTCACAATTACACAGTAAAACAAGGTTCACAATATTACAGCTATTTTCCCTTTTGTCACTAACAATAAAAACAGCACTCAAGCGGCGCCCCCCAAGTCGAGGACCCCAGGTGATTGCCTGGGTCATCTGCCCCTAAATCCAGCCCTGATTGCTTTTCTCCTTTAGAGATAAAGGTTGAGATTTTCAAAGCAAGAACTTAAACAAAGGAACTTAAATATATATTTTTCCATTCAATTTAAAGATGCGTGTCTAACTCCAAAACTACTTTCAAAATCTCAAATGGCACAACCACACACATAAACCCCAATCTCTGTGATTTCCCATGACCATTTTCCTTCTGATTTTGGATCACCATGTTTTTAAGCAATACTTCCATGGTATTTACAAATGACATTTCTAACCTTTTTCTTAAGTGTTAAAAAGGGCATAACAATGGAATTAAAAAATAAACAAAGAAGTCCCCTTGCAGTAGATGCTATGTATGGTCAGTCAAAATGAACTAAATGGAACTCAGCCAAATGTGCTTTAAATGCCTGTCATCTTTAAAGCCTGATGTATATTGAACATTTGTACGACCTTTAAGTTCTATGCTCCTGTTGCCAAAGTTATGTTCTTTGGAATGGAAATCTTCCTTTTTCTTTTTCTTTTTTTTTAATCTGGAAAATACATACGCTACACATGGAGAAATTCTGTGACACAAGACAGTGGAGAGTGGAACCATCAGCCAAATACCTCTGAACCTTCCTATATGAGAAAGTGCATTTGTTACTGTTTCTTTTTCGGTTACCATCCAGGCATCTTGTTGCAAAGCAGGGACATTTTAAAATATAATTTGCATTTGTTAAGATATTGATCCCAGTTGCACTGCTTAAGGCCTGGGAGTTTCCCCAAATACAATAACTATGTTTACATGCAGTAGTCAGAGAGGAAATGACATGTGAAAGCACTCTATATGGAGATGGTATTTTGTTGCAATTATACATAAGCCATGTGTTTACACGGGGCTTTTAGGGAGAATTCAAAGCATGTCTCCTTTTTGTGATGCATCAACAAGCATATCAAATGCGTGTTCAAAAGGCTTGTTCTTTTTTGCAAAAATAAAAACCAAATGGCTGAGTAATTTCCAACAGAAAAAATTTGCTATAGCAATTCCATGGTCTATTTAGAACACTTTTATAAAACCTTTTAAATAATAAAACTCTACACTCCTAATTAAAAAATACCCTACTGACTCTGTTGGGTTCAAGTTTCTAAACATTATGCATTGTGAAGCCATTATATTAAATGCACAACTTTTTTCCTTTGAAGATCATATATTCCACTTTTTCCCTCCATTAACCCTCCGAAATCCCTTCATGAGGATTCATATGATGTTGCTTTAACATAGGCTGTTGTGTTCGCTCAGGATGAACTACAAGTTCTTGAGGGGCTGCCATTTTGAATTCAGTCCTCTTTGAAGCAAATCCCCTCCACTGTTTTTTTAAAGGTTAGGGCCGCTGGAACTGTGCTGATTTACACCAGCTGAATCTGGTCCCTAGTTTTGCTAGTGCTCATTTTATCATTGCCCGTGCTCAAACGTGCGTTTCAAGCAGAGATTCTTCTACCCTTTACTCACAGAGAGTCATCCCTTATGCTACAAGTCCCATTGAGCTCAAGGGGCCCATTTGTGGAATAAACTTCTGCTCAGCGTGAAGACAGGTAAGGTATCAGAATGTGGGCCTAAGCTTGTGAACCTTTCAAATCAAGAGTAAAGCAGCAAATCTAGAATGGAGGCTCAAGAGCATGTTCCCTCAGCTGATTTCTGAAGGGTTGAAAAGCTTTGCTTTCATTTAGTTATACATACTTGAGCATCGCCATGGTATTCTATTACTGCTGTACTTTACCATAACCGTATAATTCTAAAATGTCATCTTGCCAATGTGAAATTAAAGAATATATACATTATCCATGCCAAACACTGAATCAAGTGCAGTTGTTTCTCCTAAGTCAGACAGAGAGAGAGAGAGAGAGAGAGAGAGAGAAATTGTGCATGGGCATTGCATTGCTTTGGCATTAAGTGCTGTCACTAGATAGTAACTTAAGTTTTAATTAAATCTCCTTTGTCATAGCTTTCTTTTCAGTGGCCTCTTCAAACTTCCTTTCAAGTGTAACACTTGTAGCTAGCCTTGCTTCAAGATATGTTTGAACGACAGGTCTAACTTTTAGTATCATATTACAAAGAGCCCATTAAGAATGGTTCTCATTTTCTTTAACAAGATGGTCTGGTAATTTACCCTCAAAACAAACAAGTTAAACACATTGCAAACTAAAACCATAATCTTTGCACTCCCATTACAGCAGTAGACCAGCTAACATCATGCATAAACAAACAGATTGGCTAATTCTTTTGTACTGTAAACAGGATACACACTGCATTGTTATATGGCAGTGCACCCCTGTTTTTGAGTAAGTACAGCTCACCAAACCAGTATTTGAAAAACCAGTGCCTAGCCATTAAAGTAACCAACTAAAATTAGAACACAATTGAATCACCTATCAGAGGTTATTTTGATAGCCAAATTTTTAGCAGTGCATGCTTGCAGAATTCTCCTGGGCAATATTCTTGTGTGCATGCACAGGTTGGGGTTTTGACATAAATGTGTATGTAGAAAACCTGATTTGCACGTGCTCACTGGGGTGCATCTGCATGCTTAAACTGTACATGTGCCTGTTTGAAAACTTGGCCAATCAGGTGTATGACAGTAGCATTGCAATTAAATAGTCTGAACATTTCTGTAAAGGTTAGTATTTCCCATTATTTGATGAGGCAATAAGTCTAGGGAAATGAGCATAGGTTTGGAAGTCAGGAACTCCTGAGTCCTATCAAACTTGTAAAGTGCCATATTATATTAATACAAATATAATTATTTCTTCAGAGATTCAGGGGACAAGTTGCTTTACAAGTATTATGAATGTTCAATTTAACTCATTTACAGTCAGATTTAAATCCTAATGGTAAAGGATCAGTGTTAGAAAGGAAGTAAGGAGACGCACTGGGATTTTTAATCCAATTTATTCTGGCATGACCCTTTGCTTACTCTTCTCACCAGACCATAGTAATTAAAAATGGAACAGACCCAGTAAATCATTGAGGCTATTCCAACTTGAGAGCAGAATATATTCTCTTGATACTATAGCATGCTTTATTTCAGCCTTCCTCTTGGTTTCACAATCTACATTTCCATTGTCTAACAACCAACATATTGGTAAACTACAGACTTCTAGCTGAAAAGGTTGGGATGGCCTTGCCCTTCACCAGCTAGATGTCTATTAGAAGATATTTGTAACCTGAATTCCTGCCATCCCCCTCAATAACCAGGCTGTCCCCACTAAGCATCTGGAAGCACCTTTAGGAATGGACACCCTCCTATGTACACCTGTGAATGAGAGTGCAGGTCAGGTAAATCCACCTCCTCCACCTATAGCCAGAGGTCAGACAATTATTTTTCTTGTTTTCAAGAATAGCCGACAGTAATTGCACAATAACTGCCTAATTCCAAAAGTATCTTAAAGTAAGCAATGCCTCTAAGAAAGCTGAGAGAAAAATCAATAGTATGTGTCTAGATTAGGGTGACCAGACAGCAAATGTGAAAAATCGGGAGGGGGAGGGAGGGTAATAGGAACCTATATAAGGAAAAGACCCAAAAATCGGGACTGTCCCTATAAAATCAGGACATCTTGTCATCCTAGTCTAGATATGTATCTAGTCTAAAGACTGGCAGCCGTCTCACTCACTAGGCAGTGTTGTAGTGCCAGTTAACTCTCACTCTAGAGCTCCTGTGTTTTTCCTAGCTCTGTCTCCTAGCAACTCAGAATGTGAGTCATTTCTTTTCTGACATGGAAGCTCTCCCAGACTCAGAGATTCAGCTTTCTCCATCCCTGCTGCCCTGTCCATCACTCCTCCATATCTCCTTCTTGGGTGAGACTCTTTTGACTCCTTTCATTTTTAGGGTGTACATCCGGTGCTGTCAGTTTAGATGGGTATTGTTATGCATATACAATGTTATTTCTCCATTTCAGTAAATTAGAATAAGATTTTGCAGGTTGGTTCTGCTGGCACAAGGTGCCATTATATATTTAATGCAAGCTGACTTTTTTTTGGAACATGTGGCCATATTTTTCAAATTGTCACTCACATAGCACATCACGTTAGAATAGGAACTCTTCAAACCTGACTTGATATTAGGTAAAGGCATATAAACATTTTGCATGCCACTAGATTAGAATAAAGTCCACTGATTGATCATTTTCTTCTTCTGAGGTGATTTACTGAACTGGCCCAAATGATTAGATAAATTCAAACTCCTGTAGTCCCAGTTTTAAAATTACAATATTTCATTATTTCATTGTATATCAGATATGATGTCTCTTGGATGGTACCTGCACTGTCACAGTATCAGTCAGTGCTACTCCTTTTAGCACTCAACCGGATCCAAGGTTCATGTCACAGAAGGGATGGATTATGTATATTTGCCATCCACTTCATGCTCTGAAACTCTTGTAGGGAAATAAGATTTAGCTAAGTGGACATACGATGGAGCAGTTTGTATGCCAAGTATACACTGTGCCAGAGTAGCATTTTTTGTGTGTGTGTGTGCATTCATTTCTATAGGCAAAACAGGCCTGGAGAAAATATTTGTTGGTCTTGCCCATCAGTGGCTAATGGTTTGGAGAGCATTTCAATGAACATCTGGAGATATCTCACCTAATCAATTCCCTGCCATTCCAGGGGTCATGGATGTTGGTGGTATTTTGGTCTCTCCCTGTGACACAGTTAACTCTCCTGAGGACTGAAATGCTTTAGTGTAACTAAAGTCTTTGAGCTTAATATAGGAGTGTATGGGTGAAAACTAATGGCCTGTGATACAAACGAGGTCAGACTGGATGATCTGATGGTTTCTTCTGGCCTTAAATTCTATGAAGCTATGAAATGCAATGACTAATGACCTCTAATGGAAATAATTTTTTAGCTCAGGCATGAGCAAAATATTATTTCTCAGCTGTATTATTTTGCATTTGTTTCAGGTTAGTTACATGACTCTCCCTCTGCCCTCACTAGTCAAAACTGGACTTTTGATCTTCCACCACTGTATTTAACTAATGACTGGTTCCGTCACTCCCAATAACTAGTTCTGGTCTTCCTACCTCCCATAAATGAACAAATACTGGACTCTTCTGGGGCTGCAGGATGTGTAGGAAACTGTCTCTGTTAGCAGCTCTTCTCCACATGGGTCTGTTTTCAGAGACAAGCAGCAAGGGTTCCTGCTGCTCTGCTCCTGCCTGTGAAAGGAGCAAGGGCATCTCTTCTCTCCTTCTGTTTTGCAACAGTGCTGCAGCATCTATCATGAGGGACCAAAGGCTCCTTTGCCTGTATTAGCCCACTTGCCTGGGAAACATTTCTGGGTAAGTAGTTTTTTCAAGTCCTGTCTAGAAGTAGCAGCTATTTTGGTCTCAGAATTCCTGTAGGCAGTTACAAACGAGACATGTTCACCCTTTGGATATTTTACTTTTGTTCTTTCTTGTTGCTGTTTCCCTTGATCTAAAACAAGGAAGCAGTGCAGACTAAAAGTGAATGGAGTATGGAAAAACATACGAGGATCGGCATTACAGTCCCAGGCCTCATCACATCTGATCCCAATCCACCTCCCTGGTTGTCCTTGAATGGAATGATTTGCAGCCATCCATTACTGTTTGAAACTAACTGAGAGTCACAGAAATATTAATGTGCTCAAAATAGCCCGGCTTTTTGAAAAGGAAAAACATTTTTTTGGTTAGGTTCAGGTTTAAAAGTCTTGAATCCAACCAGAGAAAGCGTTTTTGTTTCCTACGACCAGACTTCTCTGATCTTCTCCTCCCTCCAGTGTTTGTCACTTTCAAAGTGCCAAAAGAACACTAGCAAACGCTTGTACTATGCGGAGGGGAAGGGAGGAGGAACTCAACGGGGCCACCCTAAAAACCTCATGCCAATCACTTGTTTTTTCTTTTCCTAAATGGCACCTTTCTTGTCAATCTTCAGAAAATTACCAATAAGTCATCGAGGGTCTAATTCCTCCTGAACTTCGTGTAGGTGAACCTGAAGATAGGACAGAAGGATCCTTTCCCTTATAAAGGCCAAGCAGCACTGCAGTCCCTGAGCATACGGTACCCTGAGAGGCCAGGCCACATGCAGGCAACCCTTGTCCACAGAGGCCCTTGAAATGGGACTGGCACGCTGAAGGAAGAGGTTTTAGCAGTGGCTGTGCAGCCTGTGTATGCCTGAGGGTTCTAGGAAGCATTCTGGCTTCTGGAGGCAACATAGCTCCCACTAGGGTGGTGCCACTCTATTGTAGCCCTTCCTCTGTGCTGGGCCAAAACTCCACAGTGTCGCCCTTTTACGAAAGCCTTTAAAGTGAGCAATTACTTTTTAAATAGCCACACACGCAATTGCTGTAGCTGCCGCAGGACGTTACTCAACTGCCAATGGGAAGGGAAGTTGTCCAGGAGACACTTTATTAAGATGTGATGCAGGCCGTGAAAAAGTTGGGGAGCTCCTGCTTTAGATCATCACTGATTTTTCTGCCTGTCCCCTCATTTTACTGAGGATTGAAGTTAGGTTTTCCCGCTAGCAATTGCAGGGATCTTGCTCTTCCTCTTTTGAAGGCTTATAATGCTATTTTTGCATCTTGTTGTATAGACAAAACTACACAGGATCTTTTCGGGAGCAAGACAAAGATGCCACATTTATTATGATAACAATCTGATTTATGACTAATAACTAATATCTTAATCCTTATACACACACATTATACCTAATACCTACACACACACACACAAACACACACACACATTCATCAGATGTTCTGCAGCTGCTGCATAGTTACCAGTCCTGAAGATAGCTTAAGTTCATGGCTTGATTTTGCAGCTTGGGTTCGTAGCTTGTGGCGGCTAACTGGCCAGGAAAGCCAGGCACAAGGACGAGCTGGATCTCTGTTGGGCATGCACCAATGTCCTTCCATGTTGGCAGCAGAATGTTACCCTCCAAAGTCTTCCATCTCACCCATCCTTTTTGTAGGCTTTAGTTTGAATCCAGAGTCTATAGGTCTTGCTGTGTCACGCTGCCTCTGGGTTTGGTGATTGATCACCCGTCAATTGCAGGTGTGACTTTCAGCCTCGGACCTGGCTTTGATCTTTCTTCTGTTGTACCTTTTCTTTTTAGGGTGGACTCTTCTTACTTTGTTAGGGCTCTTGTCTGCATCTTCAGCCGGTGGGGTTTGAACTCTATTTCATCAGGACAGGCTGGGGCTGGAGGTTGATTCCATCATCCATACATGCCTCATTCACACATCTAAACTAAACTAATAAGATTTCAGCAGGGTTTGCAAAAATGAAGGTTGGAGAAAGCTTTTACAAAATGGAGTGAGCGTTTTAAAATGGGGTTTGAATTACAACATGGCAAACAGTGAACAGAAGTTACAATATAGACAAGTGTAGTGGATGGCAAACAGTGAACAGAAGTTACAATGTAGGCAAATGTAGTGAATGGTGAACAGAAGTTACATTAATAAAGTGAACAATTAAAAACAATTTCATTTATCAGTTCTACAATCTGCAGTTATGGAGTGCTCTTCTAGACAGGCTGCATTTGCACAGCATCTTGCACGTTGGGTCCCTGATCTTGTTCAAGGCCTCCCAGTAATATAACAATGTCAATATTAAATAAAACCAGCTAACTCTTCTATCATCTCCCCAGTAACTGGGCCTAAAATCTGCCAATGGGAATCAGTCTATGAATAGCAGAGATTGTCATCTTTCTGAGCCCCCAGCCTCAGAATACATGCATAACCTGGGGGTGATTATTTAACCAGCATCAATGCAAGAAATACACATTTTAAATCTTCTTCTACATTTGGTATCCACCAGGCCAGAAAACAACACAGCTGTGTCAAATGCCAGCTTTGAAGTTTGGATAAAATTCAAAGTTTTCAGTGCTGCTTTTTTTTTTAAATATAGGAACTGTATCATTCCAATGTTAAATTTAGGCAACGCCAGATCATATTCTATGCCACATTTGTCTTCAAGGAAATGGGATGTTTATAGTTATTCAAATTGATGCTGATGGATTATGCTTTTGTTCCATTTAACAGCTGTTTGGAGATTGCACACTACAAAAAAAGATAGGCTCCAAAACATTGTAGGTTTATACAAAGAATAACAGCAGTTTAATAGCAATAACAATGAGCAACAATTTGAACTATGGCTTTTGGTTATTGTTATGTCTCAGATTAGTTTGTAGTTTAAGAAAATTTTAGGGACTATACGCTAGAGCAAATTATGTCTTTCCCAATAAAAATTAACTCATCAAGATTTTTCATCCTAGCATTACTAGAAATGTTTTGAAAACAAACTATTATAATGTACATTGTCAATTGGTAACCAGAATTTAGGCCTGGTTGTCTTGGAATTCACACCCTCAAGACATGCTCCCAGATGTGATTAACAGTCTTGCTGCAGTATCCAATCATGCATAAGGCTGTTCAGTCACCACAGCACTAACTGTAATCAGAGATGTGACAATTTTACTAAACAGGGAAAGTCGCACTCTGGGGTGCAATCCAGACCAGTGAGGAGTTGTCATCACCTGCCTGGTAACCCTGGGTGCTTTAACTGCTCTGCCACTATGACTCACAGCCTGGACACCAACAGCAAGCAGACAAGCATGCAGCTCCTTGAGTGTCTGTGCACTACGCAGCCCCACTTCAGCTCTCTGACCCCAGCAGCCTGCCTACAACATGGCAGCCCCATTCTAGTCTCTATCACCCAGCTACCTTATGCTGAGGTGTCCCCACCACACTCCCAGTCCTGAGTTTCCCCCAAACCATCCACCATGAAGTGTCCAGCCCTCTCCTGGAACACTCGGAGAAATAATAACGTTCACTTGCTCCTCTAAAGAAACAAAACACATCACAGCTCATTAACTTAACGGGGCTAAATGCAGCCTTCCCTGGGTGGCAAAGTTTGCTTTCTTAATAACTGTGTCCAAATGTGGGGCAAAGAGTGGAAGACATAATGGAGCATTTAGACCTCTGAAAATCAGGGGCAGAGGGGGCAGACCAATGTTGAGGAGTGTTTTATTAATTTAGATGGAATAAATGGGCCAAAGGTGTTAACATAACTCAGTCACTCTCCAAGGTTAAACAATGTTAAACCAGGTTTAAGGTTTGGTGTACAGAGGCCTCAGCTTGCTTAGTACCATGGCAAACACACCATTGAAAATCCTTTCAACCTTTTATTAAAGATACAGAAAAATCCCTTGTTCCCTATCCCGTTAGCTGGAGAGAGGTTTTAGATGGAAAATGCCCTGTTCGACAGTCTCTTAGGGCTAGTCTACACTTACCTGCCAGTTCGACGCGGAGAGTTCGACTTTTCGGAGTTCGAACTATCGCGTCTAATATAGACACGATAGTTCGAACTCCGGAAGCGCTCCGTTCGACTCCGGTACCCCACCACTGCAAACGGCGGTGGCGGAGTCGACCTTGGAGCCGCGGAGTTCGGTTCCGCGGCGTCTGGACGGGTGAGTACTTCGAACTAGGGTACTTCGAATTCAGCTACGCTATTCACATAGCTGAATTTGCATACCCTAGTTCGACCCCCGTTCTTAGTGTAGACCAGGCCTTAGGTGACATTAAAGGCGGTAATAACTGTCCTTTTGAGGAAGAGAGAAGTGAGTTGAGATGGGCTGGAGCTTTTGTCATTGCTGTTGGTAAAGTCCGATCCCATTTCCTGAGCAGACAAAATAAGACAAACTCACACAAAACCCGCAAAGATAGAAAATGCAGCTTCTCTCATCCGCAGTCTCTCTGCAGGAAAAACACAGGCACAGCACACATTCTTATTAGCCACTCCGAGACCTGGCAAACTTGTACCAGGCTCAGGCTATGCCTCTTTCTGGTCACAGGCTTACAGCAGTGTTGCAAAATATGCAGTCTTGGCCAACTAAGCCTGACTCTTATTAAACAGAAGAAAAAAGGAGAGGGATAGGAGAGAGAAGAAATAAGATGGGGGACACAGAAGGAGGGTGAAGCAGGAATGAAAAAGTCACATAACCAGTGGTGGCTGGGATTCAGTAGAGGTGGCAATATCATCTGGAAAAAGAACAGGAGTACTTGTGGCACCTTAGAGACTAACAAATTTATTTCATCATAAGCTTTCATGGGCTACAGCTCACTTCTTCGGATGCATAGAATGGAACACACAGACAGAAGATATTTATACATACAGAGAACATGAAAAGGTGGAAGTACCCATACCAACTGGAAGAGGCCAATCAATTGAGATGAGCTATCATCAGCAGGAGGGAAAAAAAAACCTTTGAAGTGATAATTGAGATGACCCATAGAAGGTGTGAGGAGAACTTAACATAGGGAAATAGATTCAGTTAGTGTAATAACCCAACCATTCCCAGTCTCTGTTTAAACCTAAGTTAATTGTATCTAATTTGCATATTAATTCAAGTTCAGCAGTCTCTCTTTGGAGTCTGTTTTTGAAGTTTTTTTGTTGCAAAATTGCCACCTTCAAGTCTGTCACTGAGTGGTTAGAGAGGTTGAAGAGTTCTCCCACTGGGTCTCTCTCCTTGGCTAGTCTGGTCAGGACAGCTCTCAGGAGTAGGATGAAGAAGATCCAGGGTGCCAGGGGTTGGTGAGGTTGGCAGCCAGGATAGCGAAGCTCACTCCAGTAGCCAATTTTTCTCCCCAAAGTCTCTTTCTTTAAGGCCCACAAAAGACATAATAGCCCATTGCCTCATTATTTTGTCCACTAATTAGGCCTAGTTTCTTACACACCAATTTTGGTTCACTGATTTCTGGTTCTACACTTCTCTTGTTTGCCCAGTATGATCTTAACACCACCCTTGAGTTTTACCAGGAGGCCTTGTTGTTTGGACTAATTCGGTCTGTCTCCCTTTCATACCTTTCCCCAGCAGTATTAGCTGTTATAGATTATGGTGATGTCTTATGAGCTTGTACCTACTTTTTACATTGTTAAAATGGGGACAACTGCCTCTCTAGTCCCACAGCAAATGATGCCCCTGGATAAGCAAGTGCTTAAGAATATAAGAACAATCATACTGGGTCAGTCCAATGGTCCATCTAGCCCCGTATCCTGTCTTAACCAGTACCAGAGCTTCAGGGTGAGTGTACAGAACAGGGCACTTTTGGAGCGATCCACCACTGTCTTTTCCTCCCAGCTTCTGACACTCAGAGGTTTAGGGTTGCCCCCAGCATAGGGTCACATCCCTGACAGTCTTGACTAATTGTCATTGATGGTCCTGTCCTCCGTGAGCTTATTTAATTCATTTTTGAATGTAGTTATAATTTTGGCCTTCACAGCATCCTGTGGCAATGAGTTCCACAGGTTAATTGTGCAGTCTGTGGAAAAAGTACTTTCTCTTGTTCATATTAAACCTGCTATTAATTTCATCTGATGACCTCTGGTTTTTGTATTGTGGGAAAGAGTAAATAACACTTCTCTCTTGACTTTTTCCACACCATTCATGGTTTTATAGGCCTGGTCTACACTGGGGGGCGGGTTCGAACTAAGGTATGCAACTTCAGCTATGCGAATAGCGTAGCTGAAGTCGAACTACCTTAGTTCGAGTTACTTACTCATCCTCACGGTGCGGGATCGAAGTCCGCGGCTCCCCCGTCGACTCCACCACCGCCGTTCACGGTGGTGGAGTTCCGGAGTCGACAGGAGCGCGTTCGGAGTTCGATATATCACATCTAGATGAGACGTGATATATCGAACTCCGAGAATTCGATTGCTACCCGCCAATCCGGCGGGTAGTGAAGACGTACCCATAGACGGCTATCCTGTCCCCTCTGAATCGTCTTTTTCCTAAAATGAAGAGCCCTAATCTCTTTAGTTTCTCCTTGTCTAGAAGCCATTCCATACACTTGATCATCTTTGTTATCCTTCTCTGAATCTTTTCCAGTTTCTACTGTATCCTTTTTAAGATGGGGCAACGAGAACTAGACACAGTATTCAAGATGTGGGTGTGCCAGGGATTTATATAGTAGCACTATGAAATTTGATGTCTTATTTTCTGTCCTTTTCCTAATAATGCCCAATATTCTGTTAGCCTTTTTGACTGCTGTTGTGCATTAAACTGAAGTTTTTAGAGAACTATCCACAATGACTCCAAGATCTTTTTCTTGAGCAGTAATAGCTAATTTAGACCCCATCATTTTGTATGTGTAGTTGGGATTATTTTTCCAGTGTGCGTTACTTTGCACTTATCCACATTGAATTTCATCGCTATTTTGTTGCCAAGTCACTCGGTTTTGTGAGATCCCTTTGTAACTCTTCACAGTCAGCTTTGGACTTAACTATTTTGAATAATTTTGTATCAACTGCAAACTTTGCCGGTTCACTGTTCACTCCCTTTTCCAGATCATTAATGAATATGTTGACCGGAACAGATCATTGGGGGTTCCCTGCTATTTACCTCTCTCCGTTGTGTAAATTAACTATTTATTCTTATGCTTAGTTTCCTATCTTTTAACCAGTTACTGATTCATGAGAGCACCTTCTCTCTTATCCTATAGATACTTATTTTCCTTAAGAGCCTTTGGTGAGGGACCTTGTCAAAGACTTTCTGAAAATCCAAGTACACTTTATTGACTGGACCACCCTTATCCACATGCTTGTTCACACCCTCAAAGAATTCTAATAGATTGGTGAGGCATGACTTCCCTTTACAAAAGCCATGTTGACTTTTCCCTAAAAAATCCTGTTCATCTATGTGTCTGATAAGTCTGTTTACCACAGTTTCTACCAATTTGCCTGGTACTGAAGTTAGGCCTGTAATTTCCTTGGTCGCCTCCAGAGCCCTTTTTAAAAATTGCCAGTACAGACGTTCCCTGACTTACACAAGTGTTCTGTTCCAGAACGCCTTTCGTAACTCAAATTTTGCGTAAGTCGGAAACGTATACCTGACCATTATACAAAAAAAACCAACCAAACAAACAAAAACCCTATTTCTAGATTACGGAACTTTTTCCGTAAATGCGGATTTGCGTAAGTCGAGTTTGTGTAACCAGGGGGGTGTCTGTACAGTAACTCCTCACTTAAAGTCGTCCCAGTTAATGTTGTTTCATTGTTACATTGCTGATCAATTAGGGAACATGCTTGTTTAAAGTTGCGCAATGCTCCCTTACAACGTTTTTTGGCAGCTGCCTGCTTTGCCCTTGCTTGCAAAAAGAGCAGCCCATTGGAGCTAGCTGGTGGGGGCTTGGAACCAGCGTGGACCGTCAGCCCCCCTATCAGCTCCCCACTCCCATAAGTTCCCTGTGTGGCAGCAGCCAGCAAGCTATCAATTGCCGGCAGTTCAGCTGTCCCTCCCCCCACTTTCATGTGCTGCACCTGCCTTCTGCCTTGGAGCTGCTCCAGGGAGCCTCCTGCTTGCTGTGTGGTGGGGCGGGGAGAGGGAGAGGGGAGGCTAATGTCAAGGTGTCCCCCTGCCCCATACTTCTGCCCCCCACTTGCCCCATCTCCATAGAGTGGAGGTGGGGGGTCACAACAGGGCTCAGGATGGAGGGAGCTTGCTGGCAGAAGCTGCTGTCTCAACTTGCTGATCTACTTTAAAAGGCAGTGTACTTAGAATGGGGTCAGCGTAGTTAAAGGGTCAATGCACGCCTCTCTTTCACACATACAGAGTGTGTGTCTCTGTCTCTGTCTGCCATGCTGTCTCCCCTCTCTCCATTTGTGCTGTCTTGTAGAGTGTGAGGCTACATTAACAACAATGTGTTAACCCTTGAGGGCTCAGCTGTTCTTGTTCATCATTTAGCAGTAAGGCATTCCCTGGGAAATATCCCACCCTCTTCCACTCTCTGACTTCACCACCTCAACCAAGCTTCACAATCATCATTGCTGTGTAAAGTATTAAATTGTTTGTTTAAAATGTATACTCTGTGTGTGTGTGTGTGTGTGTATAGATATAGCTATATAATACACCTCTACCCTGATATAATGCGACCCGATATAACATGAATTCAGATATAACGCAGTAAAGCAGCACTCTGGCGGGGCGGGGCTGCGCACTCCGGCAGATCAAAGCAAGTTCAATATAACGCAGTTTCACCTATAACACAGTAAGATTTTTTGGCTGCCGAGGACAGCGTTATATCTGGGTAGAGGTGTATAGTCTTTTGTTCAGTGAAATTTTTTTTTCCTGGAACCTAATTCCCCCCTCCCCATTTACATTAATTCTTATGGGGAAATTGGATTTGCTTAACATTGTTTCACTTAAAGTCGCATTTTTCAGGACCATACCTACAATGTTAAGCAAGGAGTTACTGTACATTAGCTACCTTCCATTCATCTGGTACAGAGGGTTGTTTCATCAATAGGTTACATATCACAGTTAATTACATACTGCTACTAGTTCCTTATCCTGTTTGCTCCTATACGCCCAGACCTTAGCCGTGGGTACCCACCCTGCACTGATATATAGTCCAAGCAGGGCCGGCTCCAGACCCCAGCGCGGCAAGCACGCGCGTGGGGCGGCCCTTTCCCGGGGGGGCGGCAGGCTGGACCGGTGGACCTGCTGCAGTCATGCCTGCGGGAGGTCCACCGGAGCCCCGGGAGGACCGGACCTGCCGCAGGCATGCCTGCGGAGGGGGCGCTCGTCCCGCGGCTCCAGTGGACCTCCCGCAGGCATGACTGCGGACGGTTCACTGGTCCTGCGGCTCGGCTGGACCTCCCGCAGGTGTGCCTGCGGCAGCTCAACCACAGCCGCCGGACCAGCAAACCGCCCGCAGCTGCGGGAGGTCCAGCTGAGCCGCGCGACTAGCGGACCCTCACCAGTCAAGCCCGCGGGAGGTCCACTGCTCCCGGGGCTCCCGGGCGCCTCCCGCGCCTGACTGCTTGGGGCGGCCAAAAAGGTAGAGCCGCCCCTGAGTCCAAGTCACAATCTAGCCTTCAAAGATGAATAAGGCCATGGGTCATCTCACTAACTAGAAGTGCTATCTGAACTCCATAGATGGGGAAAGCCACACAATAAATCAGTGCCGCAGACTGAGGCTGGGGTGGGGGGAGTGTGTGCATACACCAGTCCATAGTACCATACATTTAGCAAAAGATCATGTAAACCCCAGAAAATGTATAGAAGGGGTTCCGGCTCCCCCATATAAATAAATCACTGCTGAAAAGAATGAACTGTAGTTGAGTCTGGACTTTTCTCATTATTGGCTAGAACTAAGAAAGAAGATAATGACTCTGAAAATGTGCTTTTAAGCCATGAGGCCACCTTTCTTTGTATACATGCTCAAAAACAAGACTATACAGAGAACATTACAGCATATGAAATTCTTTTTTTTTTAAGTGACTGGTTAAATCCAAGGAAGAGTGGTGGAGGGTGGGGGGGATCCTTAAATTCTGATCCTGTCTGACAGGTGGCTTACTTCTGATCCCACCCCCTAATCCCCTGAGTCTTGTTGTATTCAAAACTGTTCTAGTCTATTTTAAGCAGAAGTTAGACTATATGGAAAGATTTATTAATTAAGAAGGGACACATACTTCTGGGAAACACAAGCATTTTTTTAAGAACTGCAGTGAATTCAGGATTGGAATGTTTATTTGTTGAAGTGCAGAGGATGTTGGAAGGCTTAGCCATTTACGCAGACTTGCCAGAGTGGTGGTTTGGGTCGGGGAGTTTTTATTAGCCTTAACTGACACGTGCTTAACTGTGTGCACGTGTTATGCATGTATAATTATTTTCTGTACTTCAGAAGGTCTTCAAGTATTTCTAAGTCGCCTATTACCAATCTAGCTAAAGCAGAGATCACAATAATGCATTTTCATAAACTGGGAGGAAATTACATTCCAAGAGGATGCAATGATGTGTATTTCTCTGTAGTGCCACTTAATGGTGACGGTGCATGAGATGCCATTGAATAAAGATGAGTGACTGATTGGAAGTCTGTCTTTGAACATCTCATGTGTGGTGTAAGATGTCAGATCTATGGATTGGGAGCCGGTTCTGCAAAACCTTACTCCGCAAGTAGCCCCTAGTCGTGTAAATAGTGCGATTGACATCAATGAGGCAAGGTCTATTTATGTGAATTAGCATTTACAGGATCAGTCCTTCTGCTGGCAGATCTATGCAATTCCATTGCTAAGTGGCAGTAAGCAGTAGTGAACCTGTTGCAGAGGGAGCATATGCAAAGCAGCAGCCACCCCAGGCATTTAGCGTAAGCACAGTAAGTAACCTAGTAAATCAGCAATAACAATAAATTATTGCTATCACGTACTTCCCAAAGGCTCTTCTCTCCCCTCTGCCTCCATCAGGTTTGGGGCCCCACCATGCTAGGAGCTGTGCACATCCGCGGGAGGATGCCATCCCCTCTCCAAAGAGCCTGCTGTCTAATTAAAGAGAAAAAGCAACAAGCAAGTATCATGAGCCATAGGAAGGAAAGGAGGAAAGGGGGAACATGGATAACATAATGTGGTTCCATAGACTAACAGCACAGGCAGCTTGGTGCTCCTTTAACATCCCTTCCCTTCCTAGAAAAAGTGTCCCTGGGCTCACTGTGTATTGTTTGTATTATTTCATTTATGTGTGTGTTTGCTTTTCCCTTCTATGGAACTGTCCCCCTCAGCCTTTCTTCTTAGCATTATTGCCTTTAACAAATGAAGATAAACTCTTTCACAGCTACCTCAAAGGACAGGCTCCTTCCCCTTTTCCCAGGTATCCCAGACCCTTGTGTGGCTGGGAGGTCACCAGAATCCCACTTGCTCTCTAGTGGGGCCCTGCTAGGTTCAGGTGCAAGCAGGCAGAATATCTGTTCATCTGTTAAGGAGCAAACGTGTTGATGGCCTTGTGGCAAAGCTGCCCATTATCCACCCCTGTTCAGTTACTCCATATCTTGCCACATCGCTCCCACCCAAGAGTCATTCTTCCAACCCCACAAACGAACTGGCACCCATGGAGCGCCCAAGGCTGTACGTGGGCTGGCCATGGTGCTGTTGGCACCGCTGTTAATACTGGAAACCATTTCTGTGCAGCACTTTACAAACTTCCAAGGTTGTATTTGCAAGAAACAAATGTGTATGTTAGGGGGACGTTTTGGGGACTAAGCCCCGGCATCCCTTTTTGTTCATAAATCTGCCATTCAAAACACAACACTCCTTGCAAGAAGGAAGTTACTCCTAAGGTGAAAAGGTAAAGTTTTATTATCACACTCTGCCATTATCAGGACAATGAGCCCTGTCAGAAACAATCTGAAGCAAATGATTTTTGGCTCATTGTCAATGCTCAAATGCCTAAGGAGATCCCTTTGCACAAACAGAAAGAGGTGTACTAACATTGCTGAAGGTAACAGTTCATAAGCCCTTTTTCATTGCTAGTTGAGCATGAATAAAAAAAGCACTTTGCGTGCATTTTTGTGACAGATTTATTTTGTTCCCCCTGCCTCTTCATTCAGCAGCCTGAGGTTGTTAAAATAAAGATAAACATTTTATGCAGTGCTCTGCTTGTTGAGTAAAGACTGTGTTGTTGTTACTGCCTAATAGGCAAGATCAACAAGCAAGGTCAAAAATATTGTAGGTAGGGTACAGCTGTTTTTATATCCAGTGTCATGAGTGTGCAGGTTATCCAGACCCTGGGAAAGAAGTTGAAACGTGGTCTGTGTCAACAACATTCTGATTCTGAAAGTACTACAGTCATTCAGTGGATCGCGGAAAGCTCTGTTTAAGGTTCGGGAGTTATCCCCATTCAATGTCAGTAACACTTAAACAAACACTACATTTCGTTTAAAGAAAGCAAACACCTAAAGTCTTCAGTTTCTTTGCAAACTGAGCACTGCCTTCTTCCCATCACTCTTTCCATCCTCAAGACATTTTTGTTTGACAGCATAGACCTGTCAGAAGAACTGATAAAGAATATTCATTGCAAGGGGCTCTACTCTGAACCCGTTGGGCCAGATATTGTGTAGTGCTATGCGCCCTCCACTCCCATTGATTTCAACCAGGAGCTAAAGATACTTAGAACCTCACAGGAGGTGCTCGATACTTAACAGAAATAGAAGCTAATTCATCACAATAGGCAAGGCCATTTCAAAGTACTTCAGATGCTTGTTTCCTATCATAGGGCTCGTTGAGGGTCTGTCACAAGAGAATATAATTGAACTTCTGGGATTGCTCTTCCAATGATTCCCCCTCTTCCCCTATGATTCATAATTCCACCAAAGGTAGGTCTGCACTGGGGAGGAGAGAGAACCCCAACAGTTTCTTGTATGGTTGCACAATTTTTATTCTAATATTTTTTCAGCAAGCTGATTGTAGTGGATCAAATATCACTTCAGTTTTTGTAGCCTTAGACTCACTTCAGTAGAGACAGTTTACAGGAAATTATATTAAAATGATGCCAGGATTTGAACTCAAGCCTGCTTTATCCACAAGGATAATCACTGCCTTGGTAACAGCCATTAGAGGTAATGAGCCAGATTCACTCCAGGGATTCCTCTGCTGAACTGCAAGGTCTGCAGACTTGGGACAGAACTGCTGACGATCATAACCTGGGGTAGATCAGACCTTGCCCAACCATCCCCACCTGTGAAAGCTGCAGGGAAAATGGTGTGAGGAGATTCTTGTTAGGTTTTTCTGCTCCTCTGCCTTGAGTCCTTTCCAGCTCAAATGACTTGTCCTCACCTTCAAAGCTCTACATAACTCTGCCCTTCAGTTACCTATCCAGCTTTGACTCTCACCCAGCACTCCTCCCTCCCCCATCCTTCCACTCTGCCAACAATACTCAGCCTTGAATACACTACTGTCTGCTTCTCTCACAACAGTCTTCACATTTTCGTTCATGCTGTGTCCCATGCAGGATGAGGCTTCCCCAAAACAGTCAGAATGGCCACTATTCTCTCCTCCTTCAAATCCCTCCTCAAGAATCACTTCTGTTGTAACATCTATGAGATATTGGCCAACTAATAATGGAAAGGTTGAATATAGATTAAGTGGGATTTTTAAAATATATTCCCCCTCAGTTCTTTAGGGTTATAAGCTCTTTGGGGACTGGTACTGTATCTTATCTGTGTGAGACTGTATCTAACACATTGTGAGTGCTACTGGAATGGCACTATATAATAATAATATTTCATAGCAGAGGACAAGCTGGGTCAATGTGAGTTTTCGTGTGAGATAGTTAGTGATAGGTTTATGCAAAACCATGAAAAGAATAAACTTTGTGCTTGATAGGGGTAGGATGACTACCGACATTTCCTCTCTGGGGTTGTTCTGTAGAGATAATTATTGTAACCAGAGCTGGCCTATGGGGCCCATGAATCGTGCAGCTTCATAAAAGAGTCATGGGAATGTAAAGGTGAATCTCCACTTTTGTTTTATAAATACTAAGCGCCTGACCCTAAAGCCCATTGAAGTCAACAGGAGATTTTCCATGGACTTCAACACACTTTGGAGCAGGCCCTAAGTTTCTAGCCCTTTTTCTTGGGAATATTACCTCAGCTCATAAACCAGTTGTTTTAAGAAGCAGCCAGGCTCCCATCCCACAGCAGGAAACCAGGGGGAACTTAAATATTTCCTGTATAAATTAGTCTATGTTAATTCTATCGTGTATCTCACAGAAAAATCTTCTCTTCCCTAAATCCTGAGATTGACATTGTGCGGGTGGTGTAATAGTGATTGGTATGAATTGGGGTTGCTTTGGTGCAGTGACAAAATTATATCACCAACTGTGATAACAGAGCTCTCTTTCTCTTTTTGGTTTGAATTACTACCATGACCATCAGTAAAACAACAATTGATCATTAAGGCCACATTTAACATTAATAGCCACGTAATCAATACATGTGTATGCCGCGGTTGTTAATCCTCCGTAAATATATTTAGAAGAACTATGTGTATTGTAGCCTATTAAATCTCGCTCCCCCGCTTGAACAGTCTTGTAGTTAGGGTGACTGCATCCCTTTCCTCTATCCTCCTCCCTTAAAGAGGGAACGATTAATTATGTACTTTCACTTCTGAGAGACTGTTGGACATGCACCATGGACACTCCAGACCAGTGAAGCCTGTTTGCATTTGCAGTGACAGGGCAATAGTATAGAGCATAACTTTGTGGTATTTTTGCACTATGAATAAACTTGAGGAGAGCACACTAACTGTCTGGATGTGGAAGAATTCAGCAGGACTGTCATTCCTCACCTTGAATGAGCACTTCCTAATATAAATGGGAAGTACTTGTCCAGCGCTTCCAAATGGGATTTATGTTTTGGCCAGTAACAACATGCAAATGTTTAATGCTTGTGATTATACTTCCTGCAAGTGCTTGTTAGTTAGATGGTTTAAATCAGGAGGAATCAGTTTAACCACACTGCATTCCCTCTTTAAAAATATCCAGCAGAGTTCTTTAAAAGAAATACAACCCAGCACTCTGTGATGATCCCACTTTGAATCTTCCAGAATAGGGTTGGTTTCTTTTAGGAAAAAAGGAAAAAGCCAGATTTCTCAGAGAAGGATCAGATGTTAGGGCCAAGCCATTTTCATGAGATAAACCACCATATAAACAGGATCCAGCTGATGTTATTTCCTGTTCAGATGTTACTGCACACAGCTAACACTTATTGAAGCAAATTGCTCTGCTCAGATGGCTTTTATTTTCTGAGCAATGCAGTTTTGATTGTCAAACAATTTATTCCCAGTTACACCTTTGTTATAGAAAATTCTCCTTTCTTTACCTCTAATTGTTTTTATGACACTGCTTGTGTAATAGTTAATCATAATGTACTGTATAACACACTTCACTAGCAAAAAGCCAAGCATCTTATGAATGCCACTGTGGTAACTGTGCATATTTTTAATGCATCAGTGAGTTTGATTAGTTTTTCCTTAGTATTTCACGAGTAAACTGTGGTACTTCTCACATAACTCCACTCCTCAGGCTATGAGAAGCTGAAAGCCTTAAGAACCCAAAGATCTTACAGCATTCAGCAGGTATAAATCTGCCAAATGAAGAGGTGCTTATGGCCCAATCCAACTTGCGTTTAAGTTTTGCCATTGACTTCAATGGATCTGAAATTGACCCTGAGTGTCTTCAAAGCAAAGTGAAACCACTCAATTAAAAACTTCAGGGTAGTGGCTGATATTGCAGTACATGCCTGATTTCTGAAGCCAATCCAGAGCTCCCCACACTGCATTACTAGCGTACACCGCAGATCAGTGAATCAAGTATAAATTATGAAACAAGCTTCTGGGGCTGGATCAAATTAGTCAGTTGAACTCAGACAAGAGTTGAGTCGTCAGACTTCTTGGTTTTCCTTGTCCCAGTCTGAGGGTGTCATTCCCATCAAGAGCCTCTTGAGTAGATGCCACACCTCCAAGATGCTGTATTTGAAGCAGGCATTTGTAAGGCACCTGTTGAGAAGGTAAGCCCTTGAAATTCACTCTCTGTACTCAAGATGAAGCACTTGGGATACATTGGGAAAACTCCGTGGATCGTTTCTTCTCTGGGGAGTTATCCTATGAAATGACTCAAAACCTCTGCCTTCACACCCAGAAATGAACTCTCCCACTTTGCTTATGAATTTCTGCCCCAGCCAGCAGGTTTTCTTAATGTCTTTGCCTCTGGGCAGTCCCCAGTCCATATGCCTTTTTGAAAGGATGCTGTCAAGATAATCTTGGTTTTATTTACATCTAGTCAATGAACTCATTCAAACGGACATCTCTTTGTAAGATGAATCTGTCACTGTCCCTTTAAACAACTCACTTTTCTTATTGCAAGTTACTGTGCTGGAGCTGCAGACCTGGGTGCCTCAAGCTCCACTTCCCGTTCTCATTTCTTTGAGTGACAGTTTGGTTCCAGGTCTGTTCCTGAAGCAGCGCAACTATGTGCTGTCCCTTAGGTAGGACATGTGGCAAAGCCCCAGTTAATGCTTGTGAGCAGTCTGTACCAGGGGTGTCAAAATAAAAGTTACCACATGTCCGCTCATAGTATATTGTGTACACCATAATGTGACATGAGAATCCTATAGAAATCTGGTCATAGTTCCTTGGGCCCTTTCTGGCCACTGAAAGATGGGGCTAGTCAGCTATTGAACCTTCCCACTCTCCCCAGTTGAGAGCAGGCAGGAAATTCTATCAAACGATTCTTTTATTATTATTATTATTATTATTATTATTATTTGTAAATTAGCGTCATCACATTGGTTTAATCTAGAGGGGTTTGTTAAAAAAATAATAAATTAGCAGTGGCTTTCAAATGACTCTCTGACCGACAAGATATGATGAAAACAGCTGGGAATGAAATGGTATCTTGGTAAATTTAATGTTTTTAGCTATAGAGAAAGAAAACTTTCCTTTGTCTCGCGTGCAGAAAAGTTCCTTCATCTGATGAATGTTTAATCCGTGCAGATGGTCTGAAGCCACAGCATTTTTTTTTATTATTTTTTGCCAGCATCTGTTGAAAAGTTTTCATCGCTGCTTATGCTGAAGAGTGGACAGGGAACAATTTCAGTTTAAAACTTCTCAAGGATAACAAGCCTGTTAATAGCTTATACGCTCTTTAAGTGGGCAAGGTACATTTAGCCATGACAGTTTTCTTTCAGTGGAATCAAGAGCCATTATCAGATGTGACAGGGAAGAATCAATGGAATTCAATGAGCAAAGCTCCTATACAATGGCAGCACTTTAGTTCTGGAAAATGTCTAGGTTGTTTCTTGCTTCAGAGAGGCCATACAGTGGTGAAGCTTACAGTAAGATTCTTTTCTCCAATTAATACTTGATTCCCATCACAAGTTTCAAGTAACCCCTTGAGATAAGTTAAAGATTTGCACATTTTAAGGAAAATAACTGGACTGGTGTGATTGTTTCAATAAATTATGTTAAAGGGTGCTGCTATGTTCTTTAACCTGGGTTGAGGGACAAGTGAAGCATGCTGTATTAAAGTGTTTTGTTTTATAACTTGGTCAATGTCTTATTTTATTAGTTAGTCCAATGTAACATAACTGCTGCTGAGAAATATTCACGCACACCCTTTCCAACCCCTCTTGACTGGGGCGTGTCATATTTCATATTCTGTTGAGGGGGTTGTTTTCTACCCAAACCCACTGAATATATTTTATGACAGCAATAAAACAAAGTGGCTCTGCGGTTAGAACAGCTGAGTTCAGCAAGTGAGGTTAAAAATTGGACAGAGGGAAAGTGTTTACACTGCCACCATCAGTGCGAGGAGTCTAGATAAAACTGTTTGACAGGTCAGTTGCCCTCTGTGGCAAATAGCCTTATTATACATGAGAAGCCTGTGATAGGCTTACAGAAGCTAGATGCTGTGCTGTATATCCACATAGTCATTCGGTATTTGTCATCGTAACAAGAAAATCACAGCAGAGTAATGAGCGGAAGCAATGTCTTCCTGCAGGTAGCTAAATAATGTTACATTTCAGACATTCAAGCTAGGAGCGTCTAGGGAAGAAGCAGCTGAGGAAAGGACCAAACTGTTCTTTCTGTGGCTGGAGGTTCAAAGCATTTGCATTAGTGAAATGGAATTGCTTTGTGATTTCATGGTCCTATTGGCCTACAGAACTTGAGATGTATTGAATGCTTTAGTAGAATTTGGGCTTTCCAAATGCGGTGGTAATAGTTCTATTTGCTACATCCATTTGGGCATTAAGCATTGTGCAAAACATTTCTGAATGTGGGAGAGTTTTTCTAAGTGAATAACTTTGCTATGTGATTAATATGACAGGCATAAGACAGTTCGCTAAAAACATAGCTTTAAAAAGTTGTTCTGACTCAGTGATTGTATTGGATATATACAATATGAAATGGTCCTGCCAAGCCATGGTATTTACTGTATGACAAACAAGAACGCAGCAGCACCAAGTCAATACACATTGTAGTATTTGGGATGGGTACAATAGATATGCAAAAAAACCCTAGCAGAGATGAGCTAATTCAGCAGTGTCTGATCCATGTGCTACCAGGCTTAAAATTAAAGGTTTGAGTTTATATCTAAACTCCAGTAGTGGTCTGGATCTGAAATTGACATCAGATCCAAAGGGTATTATTGTATCAGTTAATATAGTGCCTATTGTTCTTGTGAAATTCCTGCTACCTCCCCACTGGCACATTTCCTTCCCCTGGGATCCCTGTTCAATGTTGCTGTCTTCTGGGATAAGGGCCCTTGGGATTCCAAACCCTTCCTGGGCACACCTAAGGGGACATCAGCTATTCACTCCTCCTTCCACTTCTCTCTTTTTAGGTGAGGGCTGCTGGGTCAGGCCATCACACTGCCAATCCAATGGGAGATCTTTCTGGGTTGGCAACTGGTCTTATCCCCACACCAACTAGAGCTGCAGGGATTGTTCCTCACTGCTGGAGCTGTCATGAATCAAATGTTTGTGCACTCCCCAAACATACGCCCTTGTCAGAAGAGGGTCAGGCTCCCTACTCCCTGCAAAGGGCAGAAGGGGAAACAAAGGCACAGAGCAGCAAAGTGAGTTGTCCAAAGTCACATGGAAGGTAAGTGCCAAAGCCCGAAATAGAATCTAGACCTCATGACTTCCAGTGTAGTTCTCTATCCACTACGCCATGCTGCCCTCATCCTCACCTCTCTTACTCGTTTTCCTCCCCACCCGACATCTTCAGGAAATGGCTTCTTAACTTGCTACTTAGGTCCTACTTGGACTCTCTTGGGAGCCAGCTGGTAGGGCAGGGAGAGAATTATTTGTACAAGGTCTAAAAGGCTGCAGGTACATTAAGACAAATGATTACATCCGTTTAATCAGTATTTATCAAATAGTTTACCTCTGAGCTTATCATGTTTAATTTAAAAATAAAACATGACGCTGTAGTGCAGAGAGAGGCATTTAATCCATTTAATGGCTCCAGTGACATTGATATACCGCTTGTTTCACTCTCATCCTTCATGATATCACCAGGATCTCTTGATGGAATCACCTTCTTCTAATACATCACTGGATTACATTAGCCCCTATGTTATGGCAACTGGAACACTTAGGGTGAAATTTATTTTTCCAGTAACTTGACATAAGCATGCAAAATAAACATGATCTGTTTACAAATTCAGGCCCCAATCCTGAATATGCGAGAGTAACTTTATTCACATAAGTTGTCCCATTGACTTTAATGATACTACTCATATGTGCAAAGTTAGTGTGTGTGTGTGTGCTTGTGTTTGAAAGAACGGGCCCTCCGTGATGTCATCTGAAGCATTATTTATTCTAAAGCCATCATTCATGTTAACTTTAGTTTTGCCCAATGACTCTCATTAATCTGGTGTTTGTATAGTTTTGATCTACATATCAAAGCATCTGGCCAGTTTAGCGTTTGTTTCTTTTAATCAGTCACTAACTACTTAATGCTGCAGGATTCAGTGTCTGGTTTCCAGTGTTTTGTACAAGCATATGAGGCCAGCTCATCCCTGGTGTAATGGCATTAGTCACTGGAGCTATACCAGGGATGATTTGGACCCATTGTCTTTCAGAGTGTATAACACAGATAAGTAAAGGTGCAAACAGTGAGTGAATAATATCCTCCTTTGAGTCCTTTCATCAGTGGTAAGGAATCTCTTTTGGCTTGTCATTTTGGTAAACCAAGAGCATTTTAAAAAGAGATTGGGGTCTACATTTGCACAGGACATTTTTTGTGTGTTCAATTATTTGCTCCCCAAAGTCAGTAGTGGAACTTAGCCATCTAGCTACCTGACTGGCTGCAAACCTGACAAGATGCAGTTCAGCTCTCTGCAGAGGGCCTCTCACAAGGCCTGTGTACCATATAATTCCTACTGAAGCCTTCTTTCAAAGGCTTAGGTGGGCTTTACGTATGAGGGCTGGTCTACACTACGGGGGGAAATCGATCTAAGATATGCAACTTCAGCTACGTGACTAACATAGCTGAAGTTGAAGTATCTTACATCGAATTACCTACCGTCCTCACGGCGTGGGATTGATGTCCGTGGCTCCCCATGTCAACTCCGCTACCGCTGTTCGGGTTGGTGGAGTTCCAGAGTCGACAGGAGCACGTTCGGGGATCGATATATCGCGTCTAGATGAGACGCGATATATTGATCCCCGAGAAATCGATTGCTACCCACCGATACGGCGGGTAGTGAAGATGTACCCTGAGGCACAAGTCTTGTGTGGTACCCCTACACGCGATTTAAAGTAAGTTCTGCTGTTTGCACATCCACCAAACTGCAGGAACACATTTAGACTCTATTTTTGAAAAATTAGCCCTTAACATTGAACATTCTGGTTTGTAATTTAATTTCCTCCAGGAATATGAGTCTGCTATAGACCCACCTAGGGAGCCTGGACGCTTTACCTCAATCCTTAGCAACTTGTGTTTTTAGCTCTGGAGGTCTCCAGTCTAGTTGCCCAGTTTGTCAGCCAAAATGGTGCCAGTCACAAATGTGCAGGTCGACAACTATAAAAATGAGTGTTTGCTTTGAAGAGCTATAAATAACCAATGTGTATAATGCTTGCAGTTTCACTGGTAGAATCAGTGTTCTAAGAGTCTGATCCAAAGATTACTGAAGTCAGTGGAACACTTCCATTGAATTTAATAAACTTTAGATGAAGCCTTAAAGGAGCTGTGACTGTCTATTGTATAAACTGAGTATCTGATCATGCCATACAACAGTATGGATCATTACGCTATGATAATACAGAGATGTGTATTAAAAAGCATAATGGACAAAACTGATACCTTGGACAAATTATTAAATTTGAAAACCGAAGCCATTTTTGAGCCATCAAGGAGGTAAAAAGCACCAGATGAAGATAAACTTCTATTTTCATCTTTTTGTGTTCACTCCAAAAGAGCTAAATTGATTTCTGGAGGCTTTGAAATAGAACTCCTAAGATGCAGGAAATACAGCGTCTGAGTCCAGGATAAATGTTTCTCCTTTGATTAGGCACCACTGGAAAATGGCCTTTAATTCCTGGTTAGAGATTGATCTGAATACTATCATTCTTATGAATTTATCCCCAATCTATTAGGCATAATTTCCTATGTTTATATTCCTATACAAAAACTATATACTTCATACAACATTTTGCTAGGATGCTGCCTGTAAACAATGGGTGGATATGTCTGTCTAGTGATAGAGCCATGTTACTTCATCAGAAAATACATATAAAAGATAAATGGTAAAGGTGAATCCAGTCTAGGACAGAAACAGAGATTGAGGTCTGGGGAGCTCGGTGCAGACCCATCTGTAGTGCAATTTAAAAGGGGCGTATGGACTTTGGGGAAAGAGTTTATCACATACCCCAAATTTAGGGAAGAAACTCCATTTCCTATTTAAGCTAGTTCAAGAGTGTCTGAGGGAAATGAAATTGAGATGAACAGTGGCTGGATGGAGAGTCTTAGTTGAATGATCCTACCATTCATAATAACTGGCCTTTTGTTTCTGTAATAATAGCAATGTGATACAGTGTGACTTGGGCACCTACATAAAATCATTCTGATTTCCAGAAACTGCTGATTGCCTGCAGCTGCTGAATTCACATGCCTAGCTTTAGAAATCAAGTTTGAAAATGATGGCCCTAGATTTGTGGATAAAAATATAATGTCAAAGGAAAGCTGGAGGATGTAGCTAGCTCAGGGGTCGGCAACCTTTCAGAAGTGGTGTGCCGAGTCTTCATTTATTCACTCTAATTTAAGGTTTCACGTGCCGGTAATACATTTTAACATTTTTAGAAGGTCTCTTTCTATAAGTCTATAATATATAACTAAATTATTGTTGTATGTAAAGTAAATAAGGTTTTTAAAATGTTTAAGAAGCTTCATTTAAATTAAATTAAAATGCAGAGCCTCCCGGACTGGTGGCCAGGACCTGGGCAGTGTGAGTGCCACTGAAAATCAGCTCACGTGCCGCCTTCGGCACGTGTGCCATAGGTTGCCTACCCTTGAGCTAGCTCATCATAGCAGACTTCAGCTCTTCAAACCTCAGTGTGTATTCTTATCCTAATACTTAACCATCCAAAAGGTAACAATTCAGCTACTTCCCTAGGGTTATGTCTTCACTGCAGAGTTAACATGGGTGCTAATCACCCAAGTCTGAGCATCCAGGTTAACCTAACCTAGATATGAGTGGCCACCTTGCATAACCCAGCCCAAGTTACTGCATACTCACTGGTGTTGGACTAACCTGTGTGTGTTGCTAGGACTTCTGGGGGCATATCCCACTGTTTTTTGTGCTACAGTAAGCTGAAGTGCTCTGATTCTTTTCCAGTGAATTGTGGGCGAACTTGCTTGTTCTTTTGGGCCCATGGAGGTAAATGTGGAGGATTATCAGTATTGCATCCTATCGCAAAGTGGGTGGGTTACCAGTGCTAGTGAAAGCAGCACCCAAGCTGTAGCCTATGTTCCCAGCCATGCCAGTTAACTAGCGCCAACTGAAAGCACCACTGAACTCATGGTAGAGGTTTCTGTGTGTGGACAATTAGGTACAACACCTGAGTAAGAGCCTGAGTTAACTTTGCAATGAAGACATGCCCTAAAGTGACTGCCTAGTCTCTATTGAACTCTCCAGTGCAAGTTCAAATGCTTAGGCCTGGTATACACTCGGAGGGGGGCTCGATCTAAGTTACGCAATTTCAGCTACATGAATAACGTAGCTGAAGTTGACATACTTAGATGTACTCACCACAGTGTCTTTCAGTGAGTCGACTGCTGCCACTCCCCTGTCGACTCCACCTGCGCCCCTCATGGTGGTGGAGTACAGGAGTTGACAGGAGAGCGCTCAGGGATCGATTTATCGTGTCTAGACTAGACACAATAAATCAACTCCCACTAGATTGATTGCTGCCCGCCAATCCGGCAGATTGTGTAAACATACCCAATAATATTGAAGTAAATGCAGGGCTCCATGTTAATTTAAAATTGTTGACTGTAACAGAGGTGTATTAACAGCACTAAGGGGCCTAATCCTGAGAGATACTGAGTGCCAACACGAAGTACTAGGAATTGTGAGTGCTCAGCATTTCTTGAGGTCAGCCCATCAGACCTTTTGCGTGGACTGAACTAGAGTAATGAGCAAAGTGCTTCCTGTTTGACTTCACAACGAAAAGGTTGAATCCTGTTTTCTTCAGGCCGCCAGATAAGGCATTTCAAACTGTCCATGAAGGACTAGCATAAACATAAGGCCTTTTAAAATGTGTATTCTTGTCACATAAAGTGAGAGCTGCATATGAATTTGATAGCTTAGTATGAAAAGATGTCTTCAGTCCTTTTTAAAACCACTCTTTACATATAATCTGTTTATGTGCACAAAATACAGTAGTATAAAGGAAATTATAGCCAAGTTTCATTTGTTATTAAGATTTCTACATGCCCTTATCAGAAAAGTGCACAATGGATTTAAATGTTTAGTAAATACAGTTAGCTGGGGGAAAGAATTATTTAAAGTTTGAAATAACATTGGCCTAAAATTTGGCCCAATCCCACCTCTTTGAAGCATATTAAAAACAGAAGGCAATCTAATTAATTATAATTATTATACTTTTAAGAGCAGAAGAGAAGCAGACTATCTCATAATGTACAGAGAACAACTTCAAACTGTTTACACAAATGCTGTGAATTCTGCTGTTTTGGTACTACAAATCTATGTCAGATGTTAATGGAAATAACATCATTTTTATGTCAAGATGGCAACATGCCATTGTTTTAAATAACAAACATGCCTTCTCTAATTCAGTTGGACTGTGCAACGACTTGAGATGAATGTAATGTCTGCAAGATTTATGTGGGACTGTGCCAAGTGTCATTTTTGGAAAGGCTCTCATTGGTTTAAATAGAGAAACAGTAGAAACAAAAATTTTATTAGTGATCATTTATCAGGAGCAACTGACAGCTTCACCACATATAATCCTTATAGAAATTACCTCCTCAGTAATGGCATCCTTTGTTTATAAAGCAGCGGATTTATGAAGTGTTTCCAGTTGCTGGTCACCATAAAAGTAGATTGTAAAGTGCACTTATTTTCCCCAAATACAGCATGTTCCATATTAGCAAATAATTAATGAATATTTATTTCTCTGGCTATCTAAAGGCTAAATTAATACTTTCCATTATCTGAATCATAACTACACTGGTATATTGGATGCCTTAGATTGGGCAAATGACAGTTCTGCAACAGAGACAGTTAACACAATTTTGCTCTTACTGCTATTTCTGTTGCTTAAAACTGGGTAAGTGTGTGATCAATGCAGTTCAGTCTTGCTACTGATCCAACAAGTAATCATAAGTCTGATTAATCATTATATTATCTCACTGCCAAATAGATGTTAATCTAAGTATCATAAATAGAGACATGCCCAGACAAGAATCTCAGGTCCAAATACCCCTAAACTTTGGAAGACGTTGCAGATCCAGATCCAAACTTTGCATGTGGTCCTTCTCCCTATAATAGATCAAACCAGAACCCCACATCTGACATTCCACCCCTACCCTTGGAGAAGCTGGAAGCTGCGTCTTGAGTTCTTCTGTAACTATACGTGCTAGCTACACTAGTGCTCCAACCATGGGCCAGATTCTGTTATGCTAACTCACACTGAAACCAATGGGACTACTTGTGAAGCAAGGTGCTGCTCATTGCAAGTAAGAGTGCCATAATGAAGACTTGCTACCCAGAACCATGTTGACATATGATTTCCCTAGCCTGTGTTGACAGATTTGAACCAGAGCAGTTTGTGAGCTAAAAAAATCCATGTTACATCTGTGGTAGCACCTGCTGGCCAGCAGGAACTGTTTTGAAACATGACTTTTGCAAAGGTGATATGAACCCTCGTATAGAAAGGGACTGTGTCTCGGTAATAACCCAGTGGCAATCTAGAATTGAGTGAAATTACTGTCAGTGTCTCTGTAAAGATAGTTCAGGTTCATAGTGAGTTATAAAGTGAGAGGAACTGAAGGAGTCATTTCATGAAAGGCCAGCAGCTGTCTTTCTGGTGTAATCGTGAGCTGATCATCTTGTTCCAGCAAGACTTTATCATGAGTTAAGTCCCCTGGAACTGAAAGTTCATTGGTTAATTTCTCAGTTTTCTAACATGATTGGATTGCATCATGACTCCATTTCCTTTGTTATAATAGCTCTCACTATAGAAATGACAAGGAGTCTGGTGGCACCTTAAAGACTAACAGATTTATTTGGGCATAAGATTTTGTGGGTAAAAAACCTCACTTCTTCTTTTTACCCTCGAAAGCTTATGCCCAAATAAATCTGTTAGTCTTTAAGGTGCCACCAGACTCCTTGTTGTTTTTGTGGATCCAGACTAACACGGCTACCCCCTGATACTTGACACTATAGAAATGCTATATCTTCTGGTGGATTGTCCACCATGTTTTCAAAATGGAAGTGAATAAAACTATTGTTCCCAGCTCTATCAAGTGCACAGCTAATGTTATAAAGAGGGAAGTGCTCAAGTCAACAGACTCTTCTTGATAATGGTTTGGTGACATGTTTGTCAAAAGCAGATATACTCTACTTAGCCTGCTGTGGAAGGGGGATAATCAATGTTTTTTTAATCTTGCATTAACTGACCTTTCTGTCTTCAAAATATACATCACTGCAAGAGCCTGTGATAGCACAGACTCTCCTGTCTTTTTCAGTAAATCTGTCTCGTCTTTTGCTGTCTTAAAACCATTGTTCTATTTGAGGGTCTAGCATGCATGACATAGTTGTTCTTTTTTTGTTTAAATTGTTCGTATTCCCAGTACCCATTCACAGGACATGTATGAACAGTTCTCCAATGATATAGCTGTTACTTGACAACTTTTATTTCTCCCTCCTCTCCCCCCCCCCCACCCCCAAGATAGAAGGTTAGAACATAACTGCAGGCCTTGTCAGCAAAGAATGGCTGTTCAGTTGAAAGGGTTTGGATAATTTATGTCTGTAGAGTTATCATTGAACCTATTGTCACTGCATCTGGTTTTGAGTAGGTTGCTGAGCATGTGTCTGTAGTTCATGGACTATTGTACAACCCCCCTGAGTCTGGGCTTGTTAGAGCGATTGGTAGCTACAGCTGTCAGGATACAGGAAGGCTGGGCAATGTGGCTATTGCTGTAGCAAAAGGGATTTGACTCTGGAGATTGTGGAACCAAACTAGTTATTAAATAATTAACTTCCTCATCCACTAGCACCCAGGGGTGGTTCTGCTCCTCCAGAGGCCTGGCTTACAGCCTCACAGGTAGTAGGAGAGAGCTCTGTCCTACACTGTCCATTCCTTATCTCCATTGTCTGTGTGTGGGTGTTAGGTGAATAGGTGCATGCCTGGCTGCACAGCAGAACTGCCTTTGGGACTCAGGTTGCTACCCCATCAGCAGGATTTCATTTGTTTAAAAAGCCCTTTTTCCTTATGAAGTTTGCTTGCTGATGGCAGGGAGAAATATATATAAAAGTTTCAGAGTAGCAGCTGTGTTAATCTGTATCAGCAAAAAGAATGAGGAGTACTTGTGGCACCTTAGAGACTAATACATTTATTTGGGCATAAGCTTTCCCGGGCTAAAACCCACTTCATTAGATGCATGGAGTGGAAAATACAGTAGAAAGATATATATACACAGAGAACATGAAAAGATGGGAGTTGCCATACCAACTCTAACGAGACAAATCAGTTAAGGTGGCTATTATCAGTAGGAGAAAAAAAACTTTTGTAGTGATAATCAGGATGGCCCATTTCAAACAGGTGACAAGAAGGTGTGAGTAACAGTAGGGGGAAAATTAGCATGGGGAAATAGTTTTTAGTTTGTGTAATGACCCATCCACTCCCAGTCTTTATTTAAGCCTAATTTAATGGTGTCCAGTTTGCAAATTAATTCCAGTTCTGCAGTTTCTCATTTGAGTTTGTTTTTGAAGTGCTCTCCTACTGGTTTTTGAATATTATAATTCTTGATGTCTGATTTGTGTCCATTTATTTCTTTGCGTAGAGACTGTCCGGTTTGGCCAATGTACATGGCAGAGGGCATCGCTGGCACATGATGGCATATATCACATTGGTAGATGTGCAAATAAATGAGCCCCTGATGGTGTGGCTGATGTGATTAGGTCCTATGATGCTGTCCCTTGATTAGATATGTGGACAGAGTTGGCACTGGGCTTTGTTGCAAGAATAGGTTCCTGGGTTAGTGTTTTTGTTGTGTAGTGTGTGGTTGCTGGTGAGTATTTGCTTCAGGTTGTGGGGGCTGTCTGTAATCGAGGACTGGCCTGTCTCCCAAGGTCTGTGAGAGTGAGGGATCATCCTTCAGGATAGCTTGTAGATCCTTGATGATGCACTGGAAAGGTTTTGGTTGGGGGCTGAAGGTGACCGCTAGTGGTGTTCTGTTACTTTCTTTGTTGGGCCTGTCCTGTAGTAGGTGACTTCTGGGTCTTCAAAACTTCAAAAACAGACTCCAGTGAGAAACTGCAGAACTGGAATTAATTTGCAAACTGGACACCATTAATAGTAACCACCTAGAAATGGTTTTAATAGCACAGTTACAATAACCAGTCTGCTGAGATGAAGATTTTCTACCACCCCAGTCAGATGCATTGGGAATGAATACTATAACTGAATTTCATGCTGCCAACTAGTGTTTAAATATACAATACCAAGAAATGTAACATTTAGCAACATATGGCGGCAAAATTTATAAGACCAAAAAAACTAAAACAAAGATTTTCAGAGTTACTACTGTTCAGGGGAACAGTTCCACAGTGATTGTCAAATAGGATATTTGCATCTTTGTTAAAACCACTGACTGTTCAGAAAGAAAAAAGAAAGATTGGTTGCTGGTAGAAAGCTGGAATCGTGTGCTCTTCTAGCACAATGTAAAGGGAGGCAAAGACAGAAAGGCATAAGATAAAAGATTACAAACACATCAGTCAGCCCTTTAGCACCACAGCAGGACAACTAGCCTGCTTCGACCAAAAGTGTCATCGCATAATTACCTGATGAAAGCCATGTAATGGACATTTGTAATGCCCGTGTTGAAATCTTACAAGCGGCTACAGACAAAGGAAGATAAGAAGAACTTTGAAATTATAAAGAGACTTACAAATTGGCCAGTTTTGACATTCACTCAATTAGTTCCACCTGGAACCTCCATCTATCTGATAATTAAAGTTGTTCCATTTTTTTGTTGTTTCCATGAATTTCTGTTACTATAGAATGATTAGTGTCTCTGAGAAGACTCCAATGGAGGGTAGTTGCCCTTGATTGGTTTGTTCCATTATTGTTGCATTTTCACTGTCTGCAAATAGCCTCCAGGAAAATCTGCATTTCTTGAGCTATGCCAGATCAAAGCTTTCTGTAATTCTAATTATTCCTTATTGATCTTACTTTATTATCTGTGGTTTCTTCCTTGTCCAAAACAAACTTTGTGAAAGTTAGGCTATTCTTGGGGGATTTTCAGTGAATATTAATGAAGAACTCCCACAGCACCTCATCCAGCACTAACTTTAGCTCAATTTAGAGCTCACATGGAACTTTTATTTACCTACAGTTATTAGGTATGCAATACAGCATTTTTTACATGATTAAAATAAGCCAGTGCCATAGCTGCTAAGCCTCTTACGTCTGATTAAACATACTGTTCTGCAAAGGTTCCTTTTTTATTTTATTTATTATTAATTTGGGAGGTAATAATTGGAGATATACCAATCTCATAGAACGGACCTTGAAAGGTCATTGAGTCCAGCCCCCTGCCTTCACTAGCAGGACCAATTTGTGCCCCAGATCCCTAAGTGGCCCCTCAAGGATTGAGCTCACAACCCTGGGTTTAGCAGGCCAATGCTCAAACCACTGAGCTATCGCTCCACCCAAGGGAGGGAGTGGGGGTGGCTCTGTGTTTTGAAAAATTAGTGGTGTCTCCACAATTGCTAAACTTAAATCCCATTAAAACATACCATGTTATTCTGTTTAAACTATGGCAGATTGTCATGTTAAGCCAGAAATCTGAATCTGCACTGTCTTTTCATGTTGTTAATATTTTCATTACTATGTTTCATATTTTTTCTGCATTGATTTTTTTTTAATTAAGAACTCCCTCAGCTGGCTACCATCTGCAATTACAATGAGCTGTCTTGTTTCCCAAGGTTGTTTTAATAAAGATGTTCTTAACAATAAAAAATCAACTTACTTAGAGGGAGAAAGTTTTTAAAGTACAAAGAGCTGGTTTTCTGCTTGCTCCAGATCCATGTTTGACTGTGGATCCCAAACTTTGCATATCTTCAAGAATATGCTCTAGTACAACCTAAATGTAATGATTTTGTAAATATGGGACTGTGTTTCCTAGAAGGGTATAGCATATATTTCTCCATATCATTGCTTCTAACACCAGGTCTATAGTAGCATTCCTCCATCAATCTAGCGTCATGTACACTGGCAGTTAGATCAGCATAACTACTGCACTTAGAGGTGTGGATTTTTCACACCTCTAAACAATGTAGCTATGGCAACCTAAATTTTAAATGTACACCAGGCCTAAGTGTGCAAAGACAAATTCTGCCCTTTGTTACTTATACCCCATTCAAGTCATCTGAGATCCTGAACACAATTCAAATGGGCTGATGAGTGACCATTCAATAGCGGAAGTAAGAAGTTAACTGTGTGGTCCGAAGTAGCTTAATTTATGCCATTAGTAATGGGCTGTAAGATGCTTTAAAGAAAATACAAATGAAAGAAGTCACCTTTTTTTCATTCTGCAGCATATATTCCTGCTTGTTCTCTAAGGGCCAGATTGTGAGCTCCTTCCCTACATTGATGAGCAGTTTCTCACATGAGTAGTTCCAGCAAAGTCAACTGTACCGCTTGTGCGGGAACCTGCTCACCAGTGACAGAAAGTCACAATCTGACCCTAAGAGATTAAGGATGGACACAGGTGAAAGAATGCAAAGAAATTAGGGAGGAGCTCAAACTGAAATATCAAACACCAAATCACTTGAATTTCAGAGAAGTTTGAATCCAAATGTCATTGGCAGGCTCATGTCTTGCTTTAGAAGAATGAAAAAGAAAGCAGAGGGGGAGAAAGAGAAATGCATGGACAAGAGTTTACTCATAGAGAATAGCAATGTTACTCCGTTCCAGAGCAATCCAATGTAAAATGCCTTCCACAATTTCCTGATGTCTTGATTATTCAGTTTCTATTTCCACTCTTCAACCATTTTTTTTAAGTTGGAAGGTAAAATAAATAAATACATTCTCTCCATTTACTTTTTACTACTAAAGCTTCTTAAATGACTTGCCCATGTAGCATATAATATGCAGATGCCTGTGCATGTGTGATTTTTTATATAGCAGGTGACAGTTTCAGAAAGGGCTACACCTGCCCTCCTTGAACTTTATTGGCTGCTAGGTCACAAAATGATGCTATTCAAGGTCTTAATATTGTATACACAGCCTTTTGTTGTCTAGGCCCTAAAGACTTGAGAGATTGTATCTTATTCCATGTAGTAATCGTGGTTTGTAGGGATTATTCTGCTCTTCTCCCCTGTATTCAGTCAAAACTGAAATGGTAACAGCAGGGCTCAGTGGAGGAGCTCCCAGAGGTGATCATTGGCTGTCTTTATGATGCACCCTTTAGTCCTGACCATTTTGGAGTCCTCTTCCCTTGCATTTTTGTACTTGCTATGCGCTTTCCCTCCTTTCTTTGTGCCAGTGGGGAGTTTATCCCTTTTGGACAGTGAGTAGGGCCCAGAGCCTCAAAAGTATTTAGGCACCTAACTGGCACTGATTTCAATGGGCCTTGGTGACTTGCTGATGCTGATTGGGTTTGTCATTGTGCCAGATCATGCTGACATTGTCTGTCTGTAACTGTTGGGCTGTGTGGTTGGCTTTTTAAAGGTATTTTCTTATTTGAATAGTTTGTATTGTCTAGTTTTATACAAAAATCACGTTAGCCTTCTCCTCTGGCTAATATATACCTATCCTGATATGGAGATAGGGCGGTGAGGTTCAGTACATCAGAAGTTAGGGTCTACTGAGATGAGACTTCCATTCTCATTTCAGTTATTAGTAGATTATTAGCCTCTCTTTGAATTTCACTGTTTTATTGGGTGACCACTAGGGCAGATATGATGAATCTTGGCCAGAAGATATTAGTGCTGTCTGTCATCACTTTTAGGAAAATCCTGCAGCAGTCGATTAGGAAAACGTGTGCCAAACACATGTGAGTTTGCTATCTCAATGTGCTCTTGCAGTGCTGTCAGTTATAATAAAACGGGATAAAGACCTTGGGAGGCAAATTGCATACTGATTTGGTCTTTCAGCTCTCCCACTAGACTGACTGGTATATGAGCTTTATTAAACCCAGGGAAACAATTTAATTCATATAAAAGCCAGGACCCACAGGAATATATGCCATGCAAGTATTTGATGGAAGGATAGGATCTTTTTATATGTACAATTTTATTTTGTGACTGTATTTCTTATTGTACCATATTGTATATACACAGTCAGTGATTTTTGTTTATTTGCTTTAATCACAGTGCAGGAGGCTCTAAGCCCTCATTCAATAAGCAACAAGGCACATCAGCGTTTGAATTGTGGTGTAAAAATTCATGCCTGGTACATTTGATAGGCAGCCTCCTGTTTTTGCCAAGGGAGCAGATCATCCAATAGGCCTTCCATCCATTGGTCTGGATTGCCTTCCTTGCGCCACATCAGCAGCCATCAGGGCACCTGTGGGCCTCACTGTGGGATTGGGATCCACCCTTGGGAAGAGGGCAGAGACTGGGTGCACTGGTAAAAGGAGAGAATGGGGCTGTTGAGGCCAAAGGCTGTACGCCATCCAGCCTTCTACCCAATGCAGATTTGACAGAGAATAAGATAAGCAAAGCTCCAGCTGCATTTTCTTTTCCACTAAGCTCACCCCCTTGGAGTCAGGATGCTTCAAAGCTGGAGGGAAGGGTTGCTGGAGACCATAGCCAGAGAGGAGGCACAGAACCTCCATGCAAATGTTCCTTGTCTTCTGTGGCTCCTCTGGGATCTAAATGGAACCCTGGCAGTCTGTGAGGCTTGGGTAGGTCTTGAAACCTTTTTAATGGCAGGGTAAACTGACCCCCAACAGGGCAATATGGCAAGATCTCAGAGCAGGAGGCCCCCTAAAGATTTCTTCTTCTACAATACACCAAGGATTTAAAGGTTTAATGTATGTTTATTTACTTAGAAAATCCCAGCTCAGACAAGACATCTAGTGTTCACTGAGGCTCTTGCTTCTGACCCGGTTTTGCAGCTGGGTTGGCTGAGGTGCATTGAGATCCAGGCCTAATTCACAACGTGAGCCTTCCTGTCAGTTGAAAGGGACCCCAGGATTCTCCTAGTTCCTATTCAATTATTGGACAGTAAGAACAGCAAGACAACAAGACAGTGTGTGAAGTCATTTTTTCGTCCACACTTTCTCACACTCTCCTAGTGTTTTCCAACTTTTTCTAATTAGAAAACCATAAAAAATGTGCAAAATCTTTTTTCCACTTTTTCACACTTTCATACTACCACCCCATCTGATCACTGGAAAAAAGCGGGGGAAGGGGAATAAAGAAAGGAGAAAGTGGGGGGGCACCAAAGATCAAAAGTAGAAAACTGAAAAATTTTGATTTCTAAAAACTGGGGAAAAATAACATTTTCCATCAAAATGAAACAAAAAGAAATTTCATTTACTTTCATTTACAAAAAAAGTTTTGAATTTTCAAAATTAGCTGAAATTGATATTTTCACGCAGAAAAAAGTCAATGTCAACAAAACCACTTATTCTAATGAGAATTTTTTATGTGGAAAAAGTTTGACTATTCAAGGAACTGACCAAAATCATTGGGTAAAGGGCGCAGGATGATCCCAAAAAAGTGGTGGTGATTTAATAAGGATGGTCTTCAGGCTATTACTGTATTTTACTTGGTCTTTCAGCATCAATGCACTCTTACCATTCCTACTTTTGTTTTTAAGTATTGGCATCCAGTCCGTCACATGAATGAACATGGGTATTTCTCACATTATAGACCATTTAGTGAAGATTGGCTGATGCAGAGAGAAATTGAATATCCTTTCAAGGCGCCTTTCTTTTGCCATGAGTGCCTCGTGGACAAACAAAACAAACACAACACAAATTCCACACAGGATGTTCTGTGTTCAAAACAAATCACAAATGTGAATGATTAAAATGCTTATTTTTTTTAAGTGAAACATATAAATGAAGACCCGAAATATAAATGAAAGTGCTTATGTGCCTCTTGGCAGGCAGGCTGCCTCCCGTCATGTGCTGATCGTGCCAGGATAGCTTGGCTGTGCACTTTCTCACACCTCTTGGATACAGGAGGTGACCTCCAAGGGTTATAGAGACTCTGGGAGATGATTCACTTACCTGCACTGTAACATGAGTTAATTTCATATGACAGAGGCTGGCCACATCTTTTCTCCTGTTTATTCTCATGCCTCTGCTATGGGGAGGAGTGCCAATGCTGTGTTGGTCATGCCCTGAACAGGAGGGCTCCTGGTGCTTGGTGATGTGACCTCCCAGGAAAGGAAGAGAGTAAGAACTGATGATATTTGCTGTAAATGTATGTTCATGGTGTAAGCAGAGTCTGAATGAGCTCTCTCCTGACATCTAGTGGTGAGCTGTGGAAAAAGACTTCAGGAGCTGATCTCATTTGCATGGACACACCCATCCTGCCTAGGTGCTCAACAATGCATGATGGGATTGCTTGCCAAAATGAGCAGTTGTGGCTGGTGTTGGATCCCTAGTCTCCTTATTATTGGCACAGGAGTAATAAAGAGTTGCTATCCTTGTTGTGTGAACTGAGGGAATCAGAACTGTATCTAGCATACCTCGATGGAGGGACTCCCATTCAACTTAACAGCACTTACCAGGCAGGGGACATGAGTTCCAAAGCCCAATGAGAGAGGAGGGATAGGTGCTTGTACTTGGTGGGCCTGGTTCAAGGGTTCTAGACATTTGATTTTTCTGTTACATGCAGCAGGTTGAAATCACTGATAGTGTTTAGGCCTACTTTGGGATAGGTTTTCTATGCAAGAGATTGCCCAGTCTGCACTAGCAGCTAAAAGCACGGAGAGCTGTGTTAAGTGGGGTGCCCTGAAGATATCTTGGTGGGTGGCTGGCAGAGAGGTGTGGCAAGCAACCAGCTGGGTGGATGGTGAAGAGGGCCAGTGTAGAGCCCTGCAGAGAGGCACAGCAATCAGTTGTTGGGGTGACAAGCTAGTGCCCAAGCAGTGGAGTGTGTAAGGTGCCTCCTTACTACCCTCCTTTCACACAGGTTGGGAGGTGAACTCTGCAGATGAACCTCTGAACTCTGGGGCTGCACTGGCCAAGGAGAGCAACTGTGAGTGGAGTGCAGAGAAGGGATAGGTACATTAAAGGGACTTTTGGGTTGCTGGGCTTAAGACCCTGAGGGGAAATAGACACTGCCCAACTTACTTGAGGGTGGGTCTGTTGCTCATGGTTTATGTTTGTGAACCCTAGTTGCGATGTTTTCCCAAATTAATGCCGAGTTACTTCCCTCCTTTATTAAAAGTTTTTACTGCACTCAGACTCTGTGCTTGCAAGTGGGGAAGTATTGCCCCTTAGAGGCGCACAGGGGGTGGTGTGTAATTGTCCCAGGTCACTGGGTGGGGGCTCAAGTTGGTTTTTGTTGTCTTGTTGAAAAGGTACCCCTAGATACTGACCCCAGCCCTTGTTGCTGCTGGCTCCACCTGGCAAAAGGGTTACAATGGATTTGACTAATATTTTAATGCAATGCTAATACATAGGCCTGTAGTTCTTTTGTGTGTTTCTCTCTGAGGTTGAAAAATCAAACACTTAAAAAGTCCAAGCTGCACCCAACAATAATACTATTTTACCTTCAGTAAAACAGGATTCAGAATTAATATATATCTGCAATGTCTCTGATGCTGTGGGAACAATTTTAACTCCAGGGATTTTCTGACTTTTGGTTGCTTCATTTTTCATTCCTAAATTTTCCAGTGTTAATTAAATAAGATTACATTACATTTCATTTACATTATATTACATTACATTTGCATTATATTTCCACACTTTTTTTATGAAGGAAAAAAAAGGACAAATAGAAACATTTAATTTGAGGCTCTGATAAGGGCCACTAGCTTTGCCAGTGGAGTTTGTATAAATGCCTTGAACCAGAAATATTCAGCTACGCTATACTGCAGTGCTATGTCACCATCATGCCTACGCTGTAGCAGCCCTCTCCCATGCAGATCTTCTATAGACCCACTGCTAAAGATCTTAGAGTAGATAGCGCTAGCTAAAATACTGTAGTATTGTCTCAGTGATAAAGTTATTAAGCCTGATGCATTTCAGATACCTCCAGGCCAAAGCTGGCAGAGTTTGTAAGCTCTCTTGATGAATAACTTTTTTGTAGTTCTCTGTTAATTTCTTCTGGTTCTCTTCCCCACAACCTTTTCATATTTTCTTTTTTCTTTATATCACGGTCCTAGCCAAATAGCTTTGGTTCTTGCTATTAGAAGTGTCACATTGCCAGTACCAGAGTCATCCTTAACTTAAAATGGAAAAATTCAAGTGTATTTGCAAAAAAAACAACTTAATTTATATATTCAGAACTTTGCAAATACTGAAATTATAGTCTTCAAACTTGACTTGAAGTTTAAATGAGATCTACACAACAAGCCAAACTTGAAATTTCTACTTTTCAGGCATTTATATGTAATAGCATAATGTAAAATGTTTGAATGGAACATGGGAAAGGAAATGTTCATCTGATCTGCTTGCTCAAACTAATTCATTTCTGGGTGAAATGCTTTGCACAATATGGGTTGAATAATTTATGCAACTTAAAAAGGTCACGTGGTACTATGAAATTTGAAACTCAGCCTTCCCTAAATCAGGTGCTACCTGTGCCTGCCTGCCTCTCTCTCTCTCTCTCTCTCTCTCTCGCTGTCAATATTTATTTATATATATGAAAATTATATATACACAGAAACTGTATATTGACTTTATTGGGAGTGCTATTCAAGAAAACTATACAGAAAGAGTATGCAACAGAGATTTACAGTTCCAATCAGAGAAGAGAATTAGTTAACATTTGCACAATGCTTTAAGTGCTGTCAAAAATGGAAAAAAATGGATGAATAATCTCTATTAACTGACCTGCCCCTTTGTTTTATTATTTTCCTGTGTCGCCGACCTGATATTATAGCTTTAATATCATATGACTGAGAGAGTCAGTAAGGGGCCCAATCCTTCAAGATGCTGGGCATTTCCTGAGAGATGCTGCACATTCTGAACACCCACAGACTTGAAGGTGCTCAGCACCCTGCTGCATCAGGGCCTAAATCCTATAACTCCCCTGTTGGGAAAAGTCCTCACATGACAGGCTAAAGGTAATAATTGGAGATATACCAATCTCCTAGAACTGGAAGGGACCTTGAAAGGTCATCTAGTCCAGCCCCCTGCCTTCACTAGCAGGACCAATTTTTGACCCAGATCCTTAAGTGGCCTCCTCAAGGACTGAACTCACAACTCTGGGTTTAGCAGGCCAATGCTCAAACCACTGAGCTATCCCTCCCCCCAGCTATAGGCACATATGGTGTATATGGGTTGGGGGAAGACTCCTGGGAATGTGGACAGCTTGGTATTTAGCCCTTGTGCAGACAAGATGACCTCTCTGTATAACTCGTACACTCACTTAGAATTTTGTATGTCCTCTTTCTTCTGCAATATTGGATTTCTTGTTGCTTATTCTTTTTCACCTGAGATCTTCAAAGTCCTGTAGTCCTTAAGGAGGCAAAACTCCTAATGACCAGGGGAATTTTTGCTGATAAAGGACTGTGAATCTTTGTCTCTATAAATAAGTACTGTACAGTCTAGTAAGCTCTCCACTCCCTTTCTTCTGTGGTGACTCCATGACAGATATCTACTGCCAGAGGTAATGCTCTGCTTGTCTGGAATGAACCCAGTGCTTTTCTTTTCTGAATATTGGTAAACAGATAGCAAGTGTTCTGTTGTGAGCCCAAGTATATTGTCAGTAGCTTGCATTTAATTCTTTCTGTCCAGTATCACACTGGAATCTTAGCTATCATGAGAAGAAGCTACCTGTTTTCTTGAAACAGAATGGGGCAATGCGTGACATCTGATCTGCATTATCATTTCAAGAGTGTTATCACTTCAGATGTGCAGTAAAGGCAGGACTTCTGTCAACCTCATCGACTTCTGTAAATTCCTCAAGAGCATTAGCGCGCGCGCACACACACACACACACACACACACACACAAAGTCTCAGCTGATGTGAATCAGTATAGCACCATTGACTTCAGTGGAACCACACCAGTTCATAGAAATCTAGGTGTAGAAGGGACCTCAAGAGGTGGTCAAGTCCAGCTTCTTGCACTGAGGCAGGACCAAGTATACCTAGACCATCCCTGACAAGTGTTTTTCCAACCTGTTCTTAAAAACCTCCAGGGATGGGGATTCCACAGCCTCCCTTGGAAGTCTATTCCAGAGTTGAGCTCCCCTTAGAGTCAGAAAGTTTTTCCTTATATCTAATCTAAATCTCCCTTGCTGCAGATTAAGCCCATTACTTTTTCTCCTCTCTTCAGTGGACATAGAGAACTCATTAATCACCATCCTTTTTCTAACAAACAGCCTTAACATGTTTGAAGACTATCAGGTCGCCCTCAGTCTTCTTGTGTCAAGACTAATCATGTCCAGTTTTATTCTCTTGCTCCTAATATATTTAAAGAACCTCTTCCTCTGATGTCCCTGGCTAGGTGTAACTCATTTTGTGCCTTAGCAATTCATCCATGTTTCCACTTTTTGATTTTTCAGGTCCCTAAAGATCTCTTGAGGGAGTCATACTTGGCCTGTTCCTGACGCCATCTGACAATATAGCACTATATCTTCATTAATTTCCCCTGAATGAAACTATTTGTAAACATTTATGTAAGCAGAGTCAGGATGAGCTCTACCCTGACATCTGGTGGTGAAGTATGGGGAGTGTGGAAAGGAATTTCAGGTATTTGCATTGGCACACCCACCCCACCTAATATAGCCCATGGCAGCCTGGGATGGTTATTTTGACAGCTCTGGGATCCCCAATTTCTTTGATTATTGGGGCAGGAGGAATAAAGTGTTGTCACCCTGATTATGTGAATGAGGAACTCTGAGACTGCGTTAGGACAGAGATGTCTCACTATCTATTAAGTAGCACTTGCTAGATAAGGAACATGGGTGCCAAAACCCAGTGACTTGAGAGAGGTTGGGGACTGGTGTGTGTACCTGATAGTATGGTTCCCCTTTTGAGGGCCTGGAACACCAATTGCACATTCTTCTCTCTCTCTCTTTCTCCACTGTTGATGAGCAGAGCTAATTTTGAATCCTTTAGGAGTCCATCTAGAGGCTGCTGACCTGAATTCACATTGGGCCAATAGTGCACCAGCACCGGGGTTCCCCTACTACAAGCTGAAATCAGTAAAAGAGCTAAGCTTACTGAGCTGAGATCAGTGAGTGCTGTGTTAACTAGTGAGGGAGCCTGAAGATCTATCGCTAAGTGGCTGGCAGGGCAGAGCAGTTTGCAGCATGTTGGAGCAGCCCATGGAACAGTGAGTGGAGTGGAGCAGTTTGTGGGGATGGCTGAAGCGGTTCACAGGTCGGCTGGAGGAGCGGCACAGCTGGTGGAGTGGAGCCAGTCGTGGTGAAGGCTGCAGCAGAACTCCATGGAGAGGCAGAGCAGTTGGCCCTGGCCCACGTAAGGTGCCCCTTAACACCCTGTGTGTGCCCCCCCCATTTCCACCCAGGCTGGGGGGGTAAAACTCTACAGATAAACTTTTGAACTCTGGGGTGGCACTGACCAGAGACAGAGACTTTTGGGTTGTTGGACTTTGGGGTGATTGGACTTAAGACCCTAAGGGGGAAAGGACATTGCCAAACATACTTGGAGGTGGATTGTGTTTTATGGTTTGTGTTATAATCCGGTTTGTGGTGTTTCTCCAATGGTGATGCCGCATTGTTTCCCTCCTTTATTAAAAGGATTTTGCTACACTCGGACTCCATGCTTGCGAGTGAGGAAGTATTGCCTCCTAGAGGCGCCCGGGAGGGATGTTATGTACTTGTCCCAGGTCACTGGGTGGGGACTCGAGCCAGTTTTGCATTCTGTTATTGAAACGGAACCCCTGGATACTGAACCCGGCCCTTGTTGCTGCCAACTCAGAAGGGCAGAAGGGTTACATTTAAAACGATCATTCACAAACAAAAGATTATCCAGAACCTACACAATTTACAACTTTTTAAAATGAGAAGCTCTGCAGTCTCATCTCATTATTCAGGAACTTCTGCACATATGGTCTTATATTTTGTATGAAACTCCTCTTAAAGGGGACTTATTAAGTTTGACAGATCCAAAATTTAACTCGCTGTACTAAAAAAAAGATTCTCACCATGAAATTTTTTCCAAACTAGGGTTGCCTTATAAATAAAGTAAACAGACCAGTCTGCTGAGGGACCCTACAATAACAACTCCAGGGTGGCAGGTTTATACACAAGCACATGTGTTGTGCTTCCTCAAATGTGGGCAGGTTTTGTGCATGCACACGAGTTCTGTCTTCAGAGAACAGAGCACATGGGCTGAAGAGAGAGGCCTGGAATGACAATCACATGCTACCAAACCAAAGCCTACAAGCTTTGACAGCATCACCTTTAGTACCCAGGGGTGTTGCAGGCTCAAAGCTCCATCTAGCAAGATGAGAACATTTCTTCACGTTCCTGTTTTTAGTGTAGAATCCACAGTGGATTTTTGTTTGTTTGTTTTGTTTTGTTTTGTTTTGACTACACACTAATCTCTGCTCTTCAAAGGAAATAGTAGCAGTAACTTCTGAATCAGCAACAATGCTACGCAAATAGTGACAGCAAACAGGCTGTTTTATGACAGCCGGCTTGCGTGGCACCAACTTGGCATGTTTCAGAGACACACTGGTGAAACAGCAGCTAACTGTGTGGAAGTGACCTGATAGTGGGTCCTGTACTGAGCCTGTGAGTAAAGCCCAAGTAAAAAGGCTTTGGCCATCTGAACAAAAAAGGAATTAGTGAGGGAGAATTAATTATAACTCTTAACCAGAAAGAGGGCCACAGCAGAAACTCAACTGGACTGTATCCAGTTACTGGTGGGTCTGGGTAGAGGGTGCTGCCTATGAGCACCTCCTCTCCCCCCCTTAGATTTGTGGCTGAGTGGTTCCTTGCTGTGATTAGGCCCCTTCCCCGTGGCACTGATATGGCCCAATCTGCCCAAGTCCCCTCTGCAGAGGCACTGCCTGGTCTATGTGCCGTTCCCATGCGCAGGGTCTCTTGCTGTCTTTGGCCCACTGCTACAGAGCTGCAGCTTGTAAATTGCTTTTGGTCCATTTGCAGGTTTGACCCGTTAGCAGGTACATTTTGCAATGTGAACTAAAGAAACAAATAGGTGTTGCCAGGCCATGTGTTGTCTCATGGATATTTTGCCTATATATATATATATATATATATAGCTATCTCCTAGCCAGAATGAAAAATTAATATGGACGGTCTTGGTAAAGTAAGAGCTTTCACACCAAGTGTGCATGTAACACCGACAGATGCCGGTCGTTGGCGGGCAGGATCAAACCTCGGACCTCTGGAAGTTAGTGTCTGTTAGCTAAGGCTGTAGAGCAAACGCATTAATCTCTCTCTAAGTGGTCTTGGTGCCACTAGATGGGACAGAACACCACACCCAGGTGGTGTGTGGGTTACGTGTACACAAGAGAAGCATATTACTGTTTTCTTGTAACTTCTGTCAACCTAGCACTGTCTACACGGGGGCTAGGTCGGCATAGCTACATCTCATGGGGGGGTGCATTTTTCACACCCCTGAGAGACGTCATTAAGCTAGTGTCAGTTTTCAGTGTGCACCAGGCCTCAGAATGAACAGCTTCCAACACTCAGTTGCAATGACTCATGGCTACAGTGAATGTGGGGGAAAAGATTGTAGCTTTCATTGTAGAACAGTCACGTCTATTGACTAGGAGACCGTAAAATAGGATTCCCTGGAGAAGATGAAGATCGCTCATTTAGACTAATCTAAGTAAGCAAATAAGTCTTGAAGAAATGCTCAGATCCTACGCCAAGCCTGCTGGCAGCACATAAATGAAGCTAACCCTTAATGTTTGTAAAAATAAATTCAATCTATCTCTGTAGAGCCAAGTGAACCCTCCTGTACATTCTGCACATGCCTGCAGCCCAGGGAGGCCCCCTTTGGGCTCATTCTTATGTGAATTTCGGAAAGGAAAGCCAGCCAAGGTGTTCTAACCACACCCAGGCTCGGGGCGATGCCTTTACCTTGGCACAATGTGTGAACAAGAACGCATGTGCTCACTTACTCCTATTCTAATTAAGTCACAATTAAAGGGTGCTGTACTGTGCTGAGACCCTAGTACTTCAGCTGGCTGTTGTGTCATAGTCCAATTTATGTATACTGGTGAAAACCACAGACAAATTCTGTGCATCGCTTATAACGTTAGTTAGAACAAGCGCTGTTCCTTGCATACTTAGTGGCCCAAGGGGCCATGGCTAAGGATACTGCATCAAAAAAATAAAGTGATTCACCTCTAGAAACCACAAAGAGCAGGTGTGGGACTTAACGTTTCACCAGGCTTGGCCACAAAAATTAGGAAAACCATTAAGAGGTTGATTTTAGCCAATGCTGCCATGTGACGCAGAATAGTAAAGGGAGGTGCACGCACTCAACTGGCAGATGTAGCAATTTTTACCTTATGCAGTAGTAATTTCTCCATCTGGTTCTTCTCAGAGAGAAATATTGGCCTCTGTGGTATACCTACTGCCCGGAGGTGCGTGGTAGGTAAGGCTAGTACTTCTTGCTGTTCCATGCCACATGAAGATGGGCTAGATCCAGTGTGTTGTAGTCAGGGGTGAAAGTGGGCCGGTACAGCGTACTGGTAAGAAGCCAGTACCGGCCTGTATGCAGCCCACATTAAAGCAATAGCTGCAGCACTTTAACATCATTGCCCCTTTTGCCTCCCCCAGGCTGCTGACGGTGACCTTGGTCATAGCTGACCTACTTCACTCTTGACTTCATTACAGTTGTGGCATGTACGGTGTACTCCAAGCTGGGAGAAGTCAGGAGGGAGGGGGCTGTTATCTGACAATGCTTTAGCAACCTTTGTTCATCACAAGTTTAGGTTGTGTGCCCTTAGAGTGAGGATCTGTATTACCATGAGACTAGCATGAACCTCCTGTGGCAATTTCTTGCAAGGCAGTAGGGCCTCGAGCCAGTGCTTAAATTTGCTCAACATGTGCTCAAATTTAAGCCCCTGAGTAGTCCCACTGAAGTCCATGGTCTTACCTGCTTATAGTTTAACATGGTCTGAAGTATGTGGCTGAATCACAGCCTAGTTGAACAGACACAGTGATAATGGGTGGTCTATATATTGGTATCTAGTGTTTTGTCTAGCATTTTTCCCTAGGAATTCTTCTCTGTGAATGGGCTTTACACTTGCCAACAAGCCTTTTGTTATTCCTGCCTGGACTTAAGATGCGCACATGTTCCAAGTTATAGAATACTTTTAGTCAAATGGATTAGCACATTTGTCATTTCTCCCAATCTATCATCATTTTGGTTTTACATTTCCTCACACTATGCAATACATTTCTTGCTGAATCAGCCACATTTTGGTTTATTTTATCAACTCCTTTGATGGCTTCCATAGAATTTTTTTTGGTTGTAGAGGTTCCATTTCTCTAGGACCTTCTGCATTCACACGGCCCTTGATTTTTTTCCTCACTCATTCCTTTAGTGTAAGCTGTGTCAAGCCCATGGAGTGGTTTTTGAATTAAGAACAGGGATGAGTGAATCAGTCCATATAAAGAACCAATTGAATCTTTTCCCTCAGTCAAAAATTATTTTTTTTCATTGTTGTAGAAAGTTCTGGTGTTTCTAAATGGTCACATTCCTTTGGACATCTTGGTTTCTGCCAGGCCCCAATACTGAGAAGAAGAAAAAAAGCTGTGTCTTTCCCTATTTCCTGCCAAGCTGGCATCAATAAGTATCAGGAACCTCATGTGAAACTAGAGATTTGGAGTGGAACTGGACATCCCTAAAATTCAGGTGTTTTCAGCTCTAGTTCCTTCTCTCTGAGAAACCCTGGTTGTATTTGAGAGCTCCAGCTCAGTTCAGCTTAAAAGGAGCATCCAGGGCTAGATCCACAAAGGGAACTTCAGCTCAGTTGTCGCAATACCTACTGCTAGGCATGCTGCCCCCTTGTGGAAGCCACAGGCAGGTGTCAAGGTGCCCTATATAAGGCACAGGGAGAGTCACAACCCCAGCACACTGAGTGGAGCGATGCCTAATCCCGCTAACAAGAAATGCTGAGGAGAGAGCTGTAGCTTAAACTTCACCTTTAAAGGCAGTTAGGCACCTAACTTCAGGCTGGATGGCAACACCGTCCTCTGCTGTGACTTCTCAGCCATGAACCTTCTCCTGCACGTAGGTACCAAAGCAAGGTCCATCTTTTTTCATTAATAATGAAGGAGCAGGTGCTATTGGTGACACCCCTCCCTCTTCCCAGTAATTAGAGCATTCCAGTCTGCCTGATTAGTGAAGGGATTTGCTCCCAGGTCTCCTAGTATCCATGGGAGCACTCTAGTCTTGGGTGGGGCTCTTTCTCAATCTCTCCGGTTGACGCTGTTTAAGAAATACTTCAATATTCATTGGGCTAGCAACAGAGAGAGCATGACTCTATAGGCCAGTAGTTACGACAGTCTCCTAAATGCCAGGAGACTCAGGCCTGGTCTACACTGAATAACGTACCTGAAGTCGATGTACTTAGATCTGCTTACTGCGGTGTCTTCACTGTGGTAGGTCACCTGCTGCTGCTCCCCCGTCGACTCCGCTTGCGCCTCTCACTCCAGTGGAGTACGGGAGAACGCACGGTGGTCGATTTATCACGTCTCCACTAGACACAATAAATTGACCCCTGCTGGATCAATCACTCTGGAAGTAAGTGTAGACATGCCTTAGAGTCAAGTGCCTAGTCCAAACAGTTAAGTCATGGCTTCTACTGGAGAGACTGAGCGAGAGCTCTGCCCCAAACTACATAGTAGCTCAGTGATTTGGGCACTCACCAGGCTGATAGGAGACCTGGATTCAAGCAGGGGTGGCTCTAGGGATTTTGCCACCCCAAGCATGGCAGGCAGGCTGCCTCCGGCGGTTTGCCTGCGGGAGGTCCACCGAAGCCGCGGGACCAGCGGACCCTCCTCAGGCAAACCGCCGTAGGCAGCCTGCCTGCCGCCCTCGCGGCGCCAGCAGAGCGTCCCCCTCCCCCCCCCCCCCTTCCCCCCCCCCCCCCCCCCCGCAGCTTGCCGCCCCAAGCACACGCTTGGCATGCTGGGGCCTGGAGCCGCCCCTGGATTCAAGTCCCTGTAATGAATCCGGCTGTGTGTGGCTGTGGGTCTCTTACATTGACATTGAGTGCACTAATTCCAGAGTTTGTATAAGGTATAAGGACACTGGCACCACTGGTGCTGGAATACTGTACCTAGTTTGGGATATGCCCCCCACCCCCCCTACACCTTTTATGTTCACCTGCCTATTTTGGAAAAGGTTAAACAATAATAGTATCATGTCAGGGTTTTGTACACTAAATCAAATGGGTCATGCGAAGTCAAATCGTCCTGCTAATGAAGGAGAAGGGCGCCATCTAGTGGCTAGTTACATTCCTTGGTTTAACACAACACTAAACATGCAGGCTTACAGCAGCTCTTGCTTTAAAAGCACCTGTCCTATGAACAAGGTCAGTTTTCTGAACTTGAACTATGGCGTTAGATGTGTGTGGAATGGAAAATTTACACACACACATTTCATAGCTTTGGAGTGTTCCCACAGCCATTTCCACTAGGCATAGCTTGCACAATTTCATTTACACTTTGGAAGCGAGACTAAACAAAAGTTATAAAACTTTAAATGGGGGGGGGGGCGGGGACTGAGGGCCCAAAGGCCATGTTAGCCAATTATTTAATTCTTTGATGCAAATATTCTGCTTTATTACTAGCCTCAAACACTGAACATAGAGAAAGTATCTGGTCAAAGCAATTGAGACACAGCTCATCAAAATCCACTGGGCATGAAAGGAGGGTTCAGATCTAATAGAGTAGGGAGGTGTGGGAGGCTAGTCCCAGCTCTAAGAGGGACATGCTCTAAAATAGTACCCCACCATTGAGGCTCAGTTTCCCTAGCTGTTCATTGGGACTAACGGTGCTGTCCCAGAAGGGCTGCTGTAACCTGGGTGTGGTGGTCTGTCCTATCTCCTAGCAGCGAGACCACTTGGCAAGCGAGAGAGATTAATGAGTTTGCTCTACAGCCTTAGCTAAGGCCCATATGGCTTTTAGTTCATGCAGCAGAGAGAGAGACTCATGCATTTAGCTTCAGAGGTCCCAGGTTCAATCCCGCCCACTGACGACCAGGGTCTGTCGCTGTTACACTGTGAAGCTTAGTTAATCAATGTGAGCGAAGTGCTTGAAGACTTTGGTGCAACACTTACTTAAGCGAGACAGCTCTTCCAATGTGTAAGTTAAAAGTCCTGTTAAACAATATACTACCCTGACATCAAACTACATCGGACCAACTTTCTGTCTGATGTAGTGCCACTGAAGTCAATGGGATGAATGTATGTGTAGTTTACACCTATGAATAGGAAGGTGACGCAGGTATTATGGCAAAACAAACTCACTAATACATCCCCCAGTAAAAAGCTATTTTTATGGCGTTCAGTGGAATTGAGGTTTCTGACTCTGAAGAAGCAGAGGCTATTTGTATCCTTTAAAAATGTTACATTAATTTCAAGGGCTGCCACCAAATTATCCTACCGCATATTGAAGCAAATGGGCAACGTACTTCAACACATGCTGCTCAAAGTACATAAACGCAGCTTGAGTGGTGCTGGTGACTTTAGTGGAACTCCTCACATGCTTCATGTCAAACGTGCTTTAGTACCTTGATGAATCAGGGACAAAAATCTAGGTCATGGTGCAGAACTATTTCTGTATCTTTTTGCAGCACGTTATGTAACATGCGTGATGCCACCCTTCACTTCTGCACTGCCTTCTCTTCTGTTTCCAGCCACTGGTGTTCTGTGTTTTTTAACCCAGTGCTAGCTGCACCCGTCGCCGATGAAGAGGGAGGGCCCTTGGCTCCTTTATTAGTTTTTCAGGCACGTAGTCTTAGAAAGTGCGCATGACCCATATGTGAAAATCCTGTATAAATTGTGCAGCATTTTCTTTACTGTTTTAAGTGTAAAGTCGGTTAGTTGTTTAACCTTTTGAGAGGTGCCACATTTTGGATTTGTCAGGGTGCAGGGTTTTTTATTTTGACAGCATGCTGTTAAAAAAAATGAACTGTATTAATTAAGAAGATGCACCAAACTCAATCCCATCACTGACACCTCCAGCAGATGGGGCCTGAAACACTGCGAAAACAATGAATTCATTTATGGCAATGCTAATCTTTTTGTTCCATTGTGTCTGTAACATTTAGGAATTATGTTGTGGCTGTGATTACATCTAAGATATTGCCAGAGGGAGCCGCTAACAGAAGTGAATGAGGCTTTGTGAGAGCAAAAGGCAATGCAGGATGGGAATTCTCTTAATCCAAGATTCCCACTCTCCTCCCTGCCATTGTAAACCATCCTCCATCTCCTGGTCTGTACACCTGATGCAACCAGCTCTTCTCCCACTCTTGCTTCCTGACCCAATCCACAAGACCAGGACATCGCAGCTTGTGCAAGGTAGGGAAGACAAAGCGGAGAGGGGGGGGGAAGTGTGGGCAGCTGTAGGTGGAGATTACGCAGCTAGGGACAGGATATGATACTGAGCTCAGTGACAGATTCCAATCACTACTTCAGGAAACACTGGCTAGAAAACGGCATGAGTTGAAGCTGGGAGATGGGTTGTTAGACCTGGTATAAACTTATTGGAAAAATAAGGCTTTCCTGCTTTGCTCTGTCACTGATTTCAGCCTTGCCTCATCCTCTGTGGAGTTATTTCTCTCTGGAAACAAATCTCATGCATTTTGTGCTGGAGGTAAAGCACCCAAGCTGTCTTCTTTTTAATGTTTCTATTTATTGTTTTTTTAATCTTGGCCTCTGATTGTTGGACTGAAAATACATTTGATATGTTTAGTATTCAAGCAAGGATGGGTAAACTGGTTCAGGAAAAATAAAAGCCCCCGGTTTCCAAACTGTCAGCACTTCACAGGCTTGGCTGGGTACTGAGAGAAAGCCTAGTCCCAGGAGATTTTTCAAACCAATTTTGCAGATGTAAATCCCAATCCTGCAATAAGAACTCGCAGGTGAGCCTCCGTGCCTGTATGTAACCCCATTGACTTCAACATAGCTCCATCTAGACATGGGGGAGGAGCAGTCCATCTGCTAAACCTTCCTCAGACCATCTCCGCCCCAGTCATGGCTGCCTTCTCTAACCCATGAGGAGCCACCATAGCTTAACAGAATGAAACAAAGAATCATGCTCTGCTCTGTACTATCTGTCCCATTCTATCGTGTTGATTTTAGTAAGGTGGCACGTGTATAACATCCCATCATTGGGCCCCTAATGATTAATAAATGAACCAAACACGATTCTATACAAAACCTGAAATATTTTACTTTTTTTTTAAACTTTGATCTAAGTTTACTTAGATTTCATGGACTTGATACAAGAGCATTTGATATGAATCAGTAAATAAAACACTGTAATAGATAGCCACAATAAACTTTGTTAGAAATGTACATGTTGCGAAAATAATAATAAAAAAACAGCATGATGTCTGGGTTATAGTATATAAATGCTCAACAAGAACAGTATACTAGGGAAGCTTAAAAACCCTGCTCTGCATAAATCTGGGGCCCTATTCAACTAACTTTATCAGACTCCTACCATTCAGAATCTATGTCCCACTGTAATAGCATAAAGGTTAGTTTATAAGGCCTCAGTTGTTTCCTGTAGCTGTTTTTTTTTCCCCATGGACATCACATCCAGGTAATGTGTATATAAACAAAGCTCATAAGAAATGTACAAATATAAAAAGCTACAAACATTAATAAATTACATCATCACAAAACACAGAAACACTTCACAAGGTGCTAGTAAAATAACTGTATCCCCTCATAATACAAGAATTAAAACAAAGAGCTGGTATTAAAGTTGAAGATTATTCTTCAAAATGTGTCTTAAATAGATTATTTTCTACTATTTGATTCTGTATAAGACATTTTATAAGGCTGCACAAAGTTTTACTTGTTTTCCAGGCAACGCCCAAATCCACCCCCCACCCCCTCCAAGAAAGTGAAACAAAAACAAAACAAAAAAACCTCCACCCAACCCTTTTAAAACCAAACTAAAATACAACTGATAATACTCAGCAATGACTTGTATAAATGTTAATGAAGTAGTCTATAGAAAGAAATGTCTAAAGATACTTTACTTTTATAAAAAAGAAGTTATTTAAAAAGCTATTTACAAGCTACATTCTATGAAAAATATGCCTTAGTAAACACATCTAAAAATTAAAATACGGGATTGCCTGAGAAACAAATTTAACCCCTCAAGTGTTTATATGCAGACAAGCAGTTTAATGTAAAATAATGCACTCTACACCAAACACTAAAAGAGTTAAAAGACAAAAAAGTATCCAGTCAAATTGTCAATAAGCTAAACTTTCCCACTATCTGACACCTGGATGCATGCAGCCCTCGTTCCCAAAGTAAGTGTATCTCATAAGAAGTGCCTTGATATAAATGTCAAAAACTGCACATGAAGAAGCAGAGCTTGACCTCATGTACTGCAGTTAAAGTGACTGCAAGATCTGCAACACATCTTTGTGTGCTTTGATTTCGACACTGACACGAGCTACTGTACCATCATGTGTGTCAGTTAGCAAAAGAAACTGGCCCTCAGGCATAGAGCTAAAACTCCCAACCAGTTATGAACGCAGCAGTAAACCAGCTCCCACTGTGCATAACAAATGCTGCCTCGTGCACCCAGTATTGTCCAACCCGCAGCTATCTGAGAGGGATGGAGTAGTGCCCAAGTGCAGTAATGGCTCCTCCAACACATCTAGATCATGATCAGGGTGAGATAATGAAGTTTCACATTATGCAGACTATCTTCTGCATTCGCTATAGCATGGGGAAATGTCTCCAGCCATCAAACTTAAGGTCCCCCATCTTTTAATATTATTTGTCAGACAAATGCAGAATTTTTAAATTTAATCTCCTGCTTCTTGACCAGATACCTCTTTAAAGATAGTACTTGTTTTTTTTTCTTTCTTTAAGCGAAATGTAACTGAAATGGATGTTCATTCTGTTAAAACAACTGGTTTCCACTTATGAACAAGTTAAAGGGATACTTTCCTAAAACTGGAATGATCCTCAATTTCTTGGATTATCATTAACTTTTTGCGAACTAGTCACTCTCAGCAATTTGAGAAAGGACATCTATATTAAAAAATATTTATAGCAGTATTCTGTACACTTTAACTGCTGAAAGTTAAAAACAATTATTAAAGTGGTGGCAAAAAGTTAACTGGTATTGTCCCTAAGATGATGCACAATACTACTGAAGTCCTTCAAGAGTTGAAGAGTTAGTGTCTGCTCAGGAATTACTGAGCTTTGATCAAGTCCCAGTTTTTGAAATATTAAAGGAGAAGTTTCCCATTCCGATGGATTTTCAAAATCTTCCCAAGCCTCTGTTTTGCGGTAGCCATGCCCTTTTTTGTACGTTTTCCTGAAAATTGAAAAAAAAATGAACATGTCAAGTAACAGCAGCCACAGCAATGTAGAAACAGCAAAGCAGGCTCACTGGATACAAAAACAGAAGCTCTAACTTCAGCAGTGCTGTAAGCAGGTGCAATCACACTGATGTCTGATTTCCACCTGAAGAAATTACATTTTGGATATGTATACCACAAATTCTCAACGTTAACATGCTGTGTGTGTGTGTGTATGTAACACATCGATCAGAATGCTCTAAAGAAAACCAAGCATTGCCATACATCGCAATCTGTGCTGTGTATCCCAACCTATACTATATTGTCTTACTCCTGGTGATTGTCTTACTATGGATTTTAACCAAGTTTCATTCAGGATTTTTCTACTATCTCGGTTTCATTCTTAAAGTACCATTCCCTGTTTAACCGTGTTCGTGAACCAAAGTACCCAAGAGACATGTTTGAAAGCATGCACATATTTATTCTATAGGGGGCTCTCTTCAATTGTCCAAGTATCTAAAACTCAGTGCCAGATAGTAAGATTAGTGGAAACTCACTCGCCAGGTTTAAATGAATTTAAGATGGTTTCCAAGTGCTGTGCTAAACCCTTGTGTGGTGGAATGGAAGCAGTCACAAGAAAGAAGTTTTAAAAAAAATAATTCATCTAGATTAGACCATTTAACTGTGCACTTTAAAAGCTGCAGAGGTTGTAATTGTATCTCTTGTTGCATTAGTTTAAAGAAAAAAAACTGTGTGCAGTTTCAAAGACTGAGGTTCATTTTTATTGTATTTATTCTTTAAAAATACATTCTGTTTTACAAGGTTTTGATTAAATTCTATAATAGCTGGCAGCTTTGGTATAACTTGTTCCCTTTTCATCTGTGGCCATATCGTGACATTCATCATATTCACTTTGACACATCTAGGAAATATAGCAACTTCGTCCATGATTTTACACAGGGCCCACCACACTGTCATGTACTTGTTTTCTACTTTTTGCTTGCATGTCTGTGTAACTTACTTCCCTCTGGATTGTCATATAAGTGACACAAAACCAGATTTTTTTAATCCATGTACAATCAGACAAGAATGCACTAATGCAGGTACTCTGTCCATGTCATACAGCTGTGCCCTGGTAGCTTGACTCTGAACTAGCAAAATGGCAGGCAGGCTTAGGCTGAGTCTAGCTTCTGATCTTACTCAACTGAATGAGATTCAGCTGTGCAAAGACTGCAGTATCAGGCTCAACTATCTACATGTATTTCCATACATTACTAAAAATAAATGATAATATGGATATAGTTGTGCCTTTCTTCTGGGCAGTTTCAGAACCTGGAGTATATCATTTCCCACATTAGCAAATGGGGAAAGTGAGGAACAAATAAATTTTGACTTGTTCAAATCCACAATGAGCCAGAGGCAGAGTTGAGGACAGATCAAGTCATGTCCCCTGACTCCCAGTCCAGCATGTGATCCACCAGACCATACTGCTGTGTTTCTTAAATGTACATAAGCATAATATTTGCTCACCCCTTTGTTCTATTTCAGCAGTGAAACTACTGCAACTTGGTCACCTTTGTGTTCGCGCAGCTGGGAGAGAGAGCAGTTGGTGGGTACAAATGCATCCTTGACACATTGCTCTCCTACGTAATCATCCTATACTGTTTCACAACAGCTCTGACAGAGTGTGAACAAATCTGCATTCTGAACACTTAAAATGCTACAGACGTAAACACCACCGAGAAGTCAGGTTATGGAAATCATGTGTTAGAAGTTACAGTTAAAACCTATTCATGTATAAAGTTGCAGGTGCTGTTTTTATGCCGCCAGCATATTTTTTCTCTAGACACGTGTCTTCTGCTGCCTCAAGAAACCACAGTGAAAGTGTAACTAAGATCTTAGCTGCATGTCTAGCCAAGAACTGTATACTTTCTGGTCAGAACAGCACATTAGTAAACGGACATAAATGCTCAGTTATCACTCATCTTTACTTTTCATAGTGCATGTGTGTCATCTGGATCAGGTCCTTGATGCGTGCACACGCACACGCACACACACAGATATGCGAACTATGCTCTCTTATTTTTGTGTATATAACATACATACACACTCAAATAAGGGAGCATAGCTGTGTCGGTTTGCATATAGGTATACACATTTCTCCATGAAGGGCCTGATCCAAGCCCATTAAAATAAATGGGAGTCTTTCCATTGATTTTAGTGGCTTTGGATGAGGCCTCAAGGTAGGCAGTGACCCTGAGTGTACTGTTTTTACTGAGTTTAACTGAAGGTGAAAAGCGTCTTTGTGGTTTAAAAGAGGGAAGAAAGAAAGGAGGAGGGGAAATCTGCTGTTTTAATAATATTTTCTCTCTCCAGCACTGGACTGGATTGAGCTCTCTTGGACATCCCAGCAGAGCAGTGATGGCCCAAAGCTGGCTGATTTGGCTTAACACTGCTGCCTCCTTTGGACTGCCCTTAAATCCCCATTAAATTCAGCCTTCTAGGCCTTGTTTTACCAACCACCACACGGCTATCTTACAAAGGCATCCTAAAGCCTCCTTCTATTAAACAGGCACCCAGGGATGTCAGAAAGAGCTGTTCATTCACTTTCCTGCTGTATTTTGAGCTATTTCTGATTTCACTATATAACCCGGTTCATTTCAACAGACTAACTTGTGGCAGAACAGGAACACATTAAGAGGTAAGTTGAATGAAATGTTTAATTTTGCTGCTGTTTGTGCCAATGGCCACATGTATTAAAAAAAAATTCCTGTGCGCCTTTCTGACTTTTAATTGGCTTTGCTTTCTGGATCTAGAGTTTGCAATAAATAATATCTTGTTAAGAAAATGTTACTGACAGCACATTTAGTGATACAGATGTTTTCAAATTAAGCACATAGCATACAGGACTATGTGAAATCTCATACTATCTCCACTGTATTCATACGGTTATAAAACCAGGGGAAATATAGTCACTTAAATTATCATAAATTGCATCATTGCTCAATGCTCAGCTTCTACTGTAGATAATTATAGAATCTGACCTCTCTCTCTCTCTCTCTCTCTCTCACACACACACACACACACACTTCCCTCCACCGTTTTCTTGACTTATGGTCTTATAACTTCCATGTGGGCTCAGAGAGGGATAGCGGAAGACAGGAGGGGAAACATTTGACTCAAACAATTCCTCAGTGTAAAAATAAAATTCCGATTACAGACAGTAAACAAAAATATTGAAAAATAAGTTGATTTGCATGGGTTTTTTTATGTTGTTTCCTTAAGCACAATAATTCCTAAAAGTAGTTTAAATATTTGCACTGTTGAAATTCAAGAAGCATAATCCAATGTAGGAAAGGCAACTTTATGACTTAAAATATTCTGTGCACACACATGTACAGAATAGGTGCATTGGAATTTTATCTGTACTAAGGTTTACAGTTGCAATCCTGACCCCACTGAGTCAATGGCAGAAGAAATATATAGAAGAAAGTGGAAAAACACAGAGTTTCTGAACAAGCGAAGAGGAAAATGTGACAGGGTCTGTTGTGAATAGTTTTTTAGATACTGGAGGAGCTGGACTGTGATACAGAGATGAGTTCCTTTAAAACAGGGAACACAACCTATAGAGTTCACTTTGGCAAGTATTAGGGATTCTTTTCCCCATAAGACACCCCCACATAGTGGAACACATAGGCCAACAATGCTAACCCAACTCGGTGCTCATAGCCAGATCCCCAACTAGTGTAAATAAGCCTAGCTCCACTGGAAGAGAACAAGTACACAATGGAGAAGGGATGCAGGACTACACTGTAGGGAACAAGCTTGCCCTGTCAGGGAGATGGACTGAATGGATCTTTGCCATTTCCTCTGTGAACACTTACAGTACCTTTGGCAGCTGCATTATTCTGTGATGATGATGAGGGTCTCCTCTGGGTGAGGAAAACTCCAGGTGCCATAGGTTGAGAGCCTCTGTTTACTTGGGCGACCCCAAACGTGCTTGCTCCGGCAGTGTATTCGTGATCTGCTAGGCTGCTGGCATGGGACTCCAATTTGGGTTCAGGAGAGCTGCCTTCCTGAGAGAGTTTATTTGTGTTGTTGGGGGACAACTTCTTTTTGGTATTCTTCTTCTTCTTGCCTTTTTGTTCCTCCTTTCAATAAAGCACAGAATCCCTATTCAGCGACTGTGACAAATAGTGGCATTTGTTAACATTGTTACACTGTGTATCGTGTCAAGAATGGGGATATTGTCAGAATTGGATAAAGACACAGAGCGAACAGGGTTGCTAGAAACTCAAAGTGAGAACTGATCACAACAGCATTGTTTCTTGGTCTGTTAGTTGCATCCACCTGCTGTATCTTGTCATAAATTGTGAGCTCTTAGGGGCAGGGACTGTCATTGTATTGTGTTTGTACAGCACCTAGCACAATGGGACCTTGATACATGTCTCAAGCCCCTAGGTGCTGTAATAATACAAATAATAATGATACAAGATAAATATAATGGGCCTGATTCTCAATTACACAAAGGCACCTTTATGTCACTCTGGCAGCATAACAAGGCCGTAGAGTGGGCAAAATTGACCCCCTGAGGACACTCCTAGTGCAGGTGGTCTGGCAACCAGCCAGTAGAGAGCTGATGTAAAGATATAAACTGGCTCTTCCTCAGCTCCTTGTGTGGGCTGCCTGTCAGGGGAGTGGTCTGGGTGCACTGCTTTATGGCTATTCTTTGTTTCCAAAGGCACACAGAGGGCTATGGAAGACAGAAGATAAACTGGAGTAGACCTGTGGCTGCTCTAACATACACTGAGGGCTGGCAGGTCCCTGTGCAGCCCCAGTATATGGGAGCACAAACATGGCTTAAAGCCACCTTTCCCTTGTCCATTCCTGATCCAAGTATAGGAACAGAATCATTGAGAATTAGGCTCAATATTTTTCATCTCATGGGGAAAAATTAACATCTGTGCAGAAGTTTGCTGAGCGTAATGTCAATGTAGAGCACAACCCTATGTACATAGACCTGTAATAACTCTCTGTATCGTGGTGAATTTTACTCACAACGAAGGAACAATTTAAACTCCACAGGGATGACAGCAGGCTGATATTGGAAAAGCTTTGGTAACCTGTTAAAAATGGGATCACTAAACTGGAAAATGTAGCTGAGTTGTATGATGCGTGTTGACACAGCTGCCTAGTGTCTTTTGGTACTTTAAAAAGGATTGAAAGATTATTGTGTTGAGGCAATGTAGTTTTGAACAGTGAGTACTGCATTTGGCCCTACTTCCTATGAGGATTTTCCGTAAGCATCTTTAAGTTCAGCATGTTTGTATACAAACATCCATTTTCATAACTGAATGTAAGTTTATGAGATAAGAAAAAGCTTTATCACAACTTTCAGAATTTAACATAAAAAATCAATTAAATTCAAAAGATGATGAAAATCTGGCATAATTCTCAATTTTGAATTACTTAGAGTAACATTTTCAAAAACATTTAAGAGACCTAGGTGTCTGAGTACCATTTTTGAAAGGGACTTTAGGTGCCTAACCGGCTTAGGCACTTTTGAAAATCCCACTAGGTGCCTATGAGCATCTTTAAGGGCCTAAATACCTTTGCAAATCTGGCACCAAATACCTAAGATAATTCTGAAAATAGGACTTAGACTCCTAAATCACATAAGCACATGTGTAAATTACTCTTTAATCTTATTAATGTAAAAGGTGCTTACGCTGAAGCTTTCCCCGAAATACTTCTTTGTTTACCTGATCTGCCCAACTGATAATTTCGTCAGTGTGCTTAAAGCACCTAATTGAACTAGAAACCTCTGATCTGCAGTGTCGTCAGAAATCTGAAAGTGTAATTTAGGACCTGATCCTGTTTCTATTGAGGCCACTGGGATTTTTGTCACTGAATTCAATGAGTACAGAATTGGACGTGTACGGTAATTAAACATGAGCTGGTATGACAACTTAGTTAACATTCAACAAGCAACAGGCGAAGACAGGGAAGTGCTATGGCTCCATTTGAAAATAAACATATTTTCTAAGGGAAAGCTACCTAGTATGCAAACTCACCTGCTGGGATAATTTGGCCGCTGCTGCCGCCAGTCCAGTTTCAATGGAGGCAACTCTTGTACCCTCTCGGACAGGTCTGTCTTGTCGGGGTACTGAGGGACCAACTCTTGCTAAATGTAAGAACAAAATGAAAATACAGTATAACGGATACTCTGTGTAGGGGGAACACTGCATTCCTATAGAATGAGGGGCATGGGGGGAGACAAGGGCAAGACAGAGCTTATTTTTAAATGGACATTCTACTTCAGTGGGGCTAACGTCTATAAGTGCCAAGTGTTAGTAAGGCCGTTGAGTGGCAGATGTGGAAACAGAGCTCAGGACTCCACTTAAACTATGTAGCTTTTGGAAGGAATATTCTCCTCCCGATTTTCCAAAATTGTCCACATTTAATGAAAAATCAAACATTCAGGGAATGTGACTTTATTCCAAATGAACAGGCAAAATGCTTCATAGGGATTTTCCACAAACTCTTCCCAGCCCACCTGGCCAAGGGAGAATTCTTCCAGGGCAGGTGCTGTGCAAGGCTCCCATAAGCAACCCTAACCCTGTCCATCCTAGCCCCACTAGTGTAGCAGGTAGCACTGAACACTATGGACGTTCTGGGTGGCTCGGGTCAGGCTGCTGTAAATTAGAACAGCCCTGGAGCTCTCTAATATACACCAGGAGCTGCACTGGCCCCCAGTTGGCCCACAATCTGGGCAAAGTAAAAGGTGGCACTTCCTGTAAGGCACAGCACAGAAACTGTCCCTAGCAGTTATACTGAGCAGTTTTACTGCGCTTTTGATGAAAACTGGGGGAATAGTTTATATTCTCTATTTTCTTTTTTAATGCTTTATATATATAAGGTGTGGGCTGCCTCAGAACTGCAAGATTTCTCCACTACATCATCATAATACTAGCAATACATCATCGACTTCACCGGCAGGATCTAAAAGATACCTACAACCTACAGGAGATTGCTTTTTATTTTTAAAAGGTAGCTGAAGAGTAATATTGTCCAGAATGTGTTAGACTCAATTTAGTGTTCACTACAGTGGAACTATTTAAAAAAAAAAAAGTTAGTCTCTCAACTGAGAGATCTAGACGAGCACAATCTTTACGTAAAAATAATAAATCCCATTGTTCTTTTCTAGGTTTTCAATTTGAAATATCCTCCCTGAGTCTGAACATTCAAGACATAATGGACTTGCCTGTCGGGCTGTAGGGGGCATCATCAGAACTTTTTCTTTTCTTTGATCGTGATTTGAATACTGGATTATCTTCGTCGGATTCCAAAGATGGGTAAACTAAACCAGGAACAAAAAATAGCTTTTATTGCAGCAGTATTAAACAAGAGTTTGAGGTAAGTACGACTCACCCATCAGTGTAGAATTGGATTAGCACAGTGGTGAATCAGGCCTAGAGTATCTATGTAATAGACTGCGGTCAAGGGTGGCACACAGAGTGAAATGTCTGAAAGGCACTGGTACCCTGGGGATAGGGCATTAGACTAGGAATCAGAGGAGGAGGGCTCTGTTCCCAGCAATGCCACTGACTTGCTGTGTGACCATGGGCAAGTCACTTCACTTCACTGTGCTTCTGTTTTCTCTCCCACCCCTTGCCTGTCTTGTCTGTTTAGACTGCAATCTCTTAGGGGCACAGACTGGCTCTTACTCTGCGTTTATACACTACCTATCACCATGGAGCCCCTAATCTTGATTGGAGGCCTCTAGGTGCTATTGTAATGAAAATAATAATACAGTTTTTGGTTCACAGAGCGTGATGTTATTCTTGGCTTGGAAAAGCCAGTCCTCCCCTCACATATAGCTGGGCCTATTTGGAGTACTTGTCATTATCAGGTGCATGGGGTGATGTTACTCCCCAATCGGATAGGTCAGCACATAGGTCATCTCAATGGACATTTGGTGACCCTCACATGGTGTGGAACAGAATTTCCTACGTGTCTAAGAAACACAGACAGAGTGTGGTACCCTTAGGAGAAGAAGGTGTTTAACAAGCTAAATATGAGTCAACAGTGTAATGCGGTTGCAAAAAAAGCAAACATCATTCTGGGATCTATTAGCAGGAGTATTGTAAGCAAGACACAAGAAATAATTCTTCCACTCTACTCCGCGCTGATTAGGCCTTAACTGTATCCAGTTCTGGGCGCCACATTTCAGGAAAGATGTGGACAAACTGGAGGAAGTCCAGAGAAGAGCAACAAAAATGATTAATGGTCTAAAAAACATGACCTATGAGGGAAGATTGAAAAAAGTGGGTTTGTTTAGTCTGGAGAGGAGAAGACTGAGAGGGGACATGATAACAATTTTCAAGTACATAAAAGATTGTTACAAGGAGGGAGAAAAATTGTTCTTCTTAACCTCTGAGAATAGGACAAGACGCAATAGGCTTAAATTGCAGCAAGGGCGGTTTAGGCTGGACATTAGGAAAAACTTCCTAACTGTCAGAGTGGTTAAACACTGGAATAAATTGCCCAGGGAGGTGGTAGAATCTCCATCACTGGAGATTTTTAAGAGCAGGTTGGACAAACACCTGTCAGGGATGGTTTAGATAATACTTAGTCCTGCCTTGAGTGCAGGGAACTGGACTAGATGACCTCTCAAGGTACCTTCCAGTTCTATGATTCTCTGATTCTAATATCAGGATAAAAGTGAGGCCATTGGATATCTCTGACGAGAGGCGGCTGCTTGCCAGTTTGCTGAATAGCCCTATTTTGACCACACCGGTTGGGTGACAAGTATGTGATTAATACCACTTCTTAGACCTTTCTTGGAGTAAACGGAGCGGTTGACTCTACAGTACATGGACCCAGTGCTAATGTTGGTCTGTGGGAAAAACTCCTTCTGATTTTAATGGGCCTTGTGAGGGGCACGTGGAATTTGGTCCAGTTAAGCCACAGGCAGAGGCTCTTGGCCAAAACACAGAGCTATTCTCAGATTATTAGTCATTAAAATTATTACTCCATAAAATCCCCCACTGTACTCAATAAAATGCTGCTCTGTTAAACAATGCTGGGATGGCATTGACACAGCTCGCTCCCTCAAGACCTCTTCCCCTCTCTCTGCTCATTGTAAACCACACACGTCTTACTGAGTGACTAAAAATAAAGGGTCACATTGTCCCCACTTGAGGAAAAACAAATGTAGGAAACTGAAGACACAGTGAGTTCTCACTCACAAGGCTTCTGTCAGAGGGAAGAGGATTGTCCGTCCATTAATGAGAAGGGAGTTCATCACCCCTATGCGCATTAGTGTCCCAGGTTCAGGGCAGATCTCAGGACCCTGGCTCTCAGTACTGGTTCTCACTGGTTCCTGCTCCCTTCCAGCACCAAGACAAACAGATCTATTCCCAGCTCCTTCTACCTTCTGCCCCTTCTGGATCCATAGCCCCCCAGCCTGGCAGCTCGAGCATGGAAAGGCTTGGGAGTCAGGGGAGGGAATGCTGGAGGGGAACTTTTGCCGCCTTCTTTATGTTTGGGGGCTTTTCCTCCCCAGTTTGATCATCAGGGTTTTACTTTCAAGCCCAGCTTAGTATCTCGAATGATCCTGGCTAACAAATCAAAGTAATTGTTCCCTCCCCTTCTCAGAGGACAGAGCCTTCTTTTAAACAATGAATGGGATTTGTTTGTTTTCAAAAGATTCAAGCTGATGGATTCTTTGGCAGGGAGGGGAAAAAACAGGACTGGATTAAAGCACAGGCTCACTGCAGGCCAATGCCGAGGGCCCCTGCTCCTGGACTGATGTGATCACATCAGAATCTCAACTTCATTTTAAAAAAGGTAAGTTCTCAGCCCCCATAGTGGTGAAAACAGTTTGAAAATATGACCCAAGCGTAACGATGCAGTGATGCTTGCCTGAGCCTGCAGGCAGCCTGAAACAATAGCTCTGAGAGAGGTGAACAGAGTATTAATTCTTATGAGCCACTCTGGAGAGTCCCACCAACACAATGCAGCAAATGATTGTACATACTGGAGAGGAAGAGTGCAGCAGGCCTGGCCCACCTACCCATCCAAGCAGGTAAGTCCTGGGGTGCCCCTCTCCTGCCAACCCTGCCTTTCTGGGGGAGAGCACGAAGCCCTGCTGCTCCCAAGAAGGCGGAATTGCCATTCCTAAGGTACAGAAGGTGATCCCATGCTACCACCCTTGTCAGTCTGAGAGGGGACGGGGAAGCTCTGCTGCTGTGTGTGTGTGGAGATGGGGGCGGGAGTGGGCTCAGACAGGGCCACAGGAGTCAGGGGCATGGTGACCTGTGTTGTGGTATGCCTAAGGTCCCAGATTGTCTTCATTCCCCTCTCCCCATCCCGCAAAAAAAAATATTCAGATTTGTTTTGTTTTGTTTTCCCCCAATCATTCATTAAATCATGCTTGAAAAGTCAGGTGTATTATTGTTAAATATATGAAGAAAATCCTTGCTCACGTTTGCCTGAACCAGCTGTGTCAGCAAATATTAGGGTTCTGTGAGACATTCAGAAACACTCAACATCTCTGCCTTTCACATTTTGTTTCACTTTCACTAAATTTCATTGGATTTTGCTCACACACAGATGCAGTTGTGAAACCTTCAGAGGCAGTGGGATCTAGTGGGCAGAGAATGGGACTGGGAACCTGGGACTGCTGGCTTGCTTTGCCACTCACTCAGTGTGTGGCCTGGAGCAAGTTACTTAACCCTTCTGTGTTTCCATTTCCCCTTCAGTAAAAGGTGGATAATTATTGACCAACCCACATGAGGGGAAGGGCAAAAGAACGTATTAGGTGCTATCAAAGTGCTAACTGTCATCAGCGGTACCTTGTATAACAACATCAAACCCTTCCAGTCGCTCTACAAATACCTCAGTGGTAGAGAGATAAATGGACTGAGGGCAGGTGGTGTTTATGAAAACCTTGAAAATGTTTTTTTCTGCAGCCACATGCCACCTGAACTGTTCTCTCCATGAACATTTACAGTTCTTTTGGGTGAATGGTAACAATATCATTTGAGTTTTATTCAATCCTCTGTATATACACACTAAGACTCCTCGATAGAGGGTTTTGTTTTTCTTAAAATGTGCATTTAATTTTGATTTCAATGTTTGCCTGTTAAAGCAATGTATGGTTATAATGTTACTGCTTAATTTAGCCCTGAACTGAAAATCTGCTGACCAGATGCAGTACAAATGGAGTCTTTATAAACTCAGACTGCTTACAACAAAGAAAACCCATTAAATAGTAGCATAAATATATAATTAGCAAGAATGTTGGGGTTTAAAATATCACCCTGTCCATTTTCCCATTGTCACATGTAGATCATGTGTATAAATTACACTTTCACAAAATCTGTCATGTAATTTATCCTGACTGATACGCCTACAAGGTGCTGTAACTGCAAACCAACAACATGCACTTAACTTATTTTAAACGTTCAGTATTTTCAAAATGTCTTGTTTTCATTAAGCATTTCAATGTGAACTTGAATATGTGTATCTAATAGAGAAAGCAGATTTCAATGATGTTTTTTAAGGGTAATAGTCAGCAGCAGCATTTTAAAGTAACTTTTTTATTACATTGCTAAAGAGCTGCATACCCTTCTTGAGCCCTGCATGACTATGTGGTTTTATCTTTCTATGAGTGTTAGTATTTACCTGCTTGCACGCACGCGCGCGCGCACACTCACACACGCTGCTTTTTCATATTATTAAAATCTCGCTTCCAGAATATAGTAAACTTGATGTAGTGGTCTAAAAAATCCCTCTTTTCCTTTCAGTGCAGAGTTTAGCATTCTTGGCATTAAAACTTAAGATCATGACCTCATCGTATCTAATTGAGGGGTTCTTTACTGACAGCTTCTCTGATAGTCATTTCATTCTACCTATCACAGTTTCATGGTACACTGCATAAAGTTCTATTTTTAAATTAAATATATGATTTGGGATTTGGCTAATCGTGGTTTTGGCTCCACTGCTGTGCTTGTTAAAATCTTTTTCCTTTACTACATAAAAGTGTAATATGTTTGGGTTCAATCTGAATAAAATATCAGTTTAATCTGTTTATCTAATCTCAAGTGTCTAATGTGTTTATTCTAATCTATTTATTCCTATCTAATTTAATCTAATCTCTCGCTTCACCCTTGTCTATCTAGCCAATCTAATCTCTCTCTTTAATCTTGCCTACTTTATACAGACTAATCTAGCAATATAGGCCCCCCCAAGCATGCAAGCACTGAGTAAATGTATGTACCAGAGCCGTTCCCTTGATTTCAGTGGGACTAACTAGAAGTGTATAATTAAGCACATGCATAAATACTTTCAGAATCGGGGTCACAGCCACAGAGATTAATTTGTTTTCTCTCACCATAATCAGAATCTTTAAAACAGGCATCTAAGTGGTCCTGGTCGTCATAGTCTTCAATGTCAATACTGTTTTTTGTGCTCTTCTTCAGTAAGTGCTTGCCTGCATTTTTGTTGTTACTGCTCCCGGTTTTTTTTGAGTTTTGGGCTGAGATAGAGTTATTTTTAGCTTGGTTGGTACTCCATGAAGTCTGCAGGCAGGAGTCAGAAGACTGGAGATTTGCCATTGATAACATTCCTTGGATTGCTTCCTGTGTGCTGGGAGATGCAGGTGGCTGACTGAGGGAAAACATTAACAAAATAAAGAGCTTTAAGCTAATTACCAAATCAACAACATGAAATAAACAGTATTCACTGTAAATACAGCTCAATTTGCTTTCTGGATTAATGGCCTCACCACTGTGTAGGTGTTTATTATGGGAAATAAAGTTATACCAAGTATAGACCCATCAAGCATAGAAGGTTAAAAGGGCAAACAGAGATTTGAGCTAAAAATCAGGAAATCTTCCAAAATTTAGTTACGTGAATACTTTTTCACAAGTCATATTTTGGGCGAGTGAGGAGAGTAACCAAAAGTGACTCTCCCCACAACAAAAAGCTGGTAACCCAGCAAAGTCATGACTCCAGTACCCATTTTAGAAGAGAATGATGATGAGTTACATATTAACTTGGATGAGCCAAGCTCCAAGGTGGGTCGGCCAAGACCCAACAGTAAATGAGGGGCAACACCTAGTAGTCAAAAGAAATAAACAGGAGACTTTCTACAAAATCTTTCTTGGCTAGATCCTCAGCTGGTGGAGCAGAGAAGGGGGACAAAAAATTAGGGTAAAATATTCAAAAGAGGCTTCAGTGACTTGAGAGCCTAAGTCTTATTTTCAAAAGTGACTTATGAGTCTATGCTTCATGGCAAGTCAACGGGATTCAGTGAGCTCCTAAGTCACTGACGTGCTTTTGAAAATTTTACTCTTAATCTCAAACAAGATAACAAAAAAGGTTTGCCCATCACTGCTGGGCAACCTTCTTTCATTTTCATTCACTACCACCCCACCAAAGAAAGGAAACCTAAGCATCTGAATCTATCCAATGAAAGAACTGCATTCCAAGCATCTCCTACACAACTGTCACACACAAGGCTGGACACCGTTAGATCCTGAAGGTCACAAGTACAGTATGACAGGGCTTAGGGGACCCTGCAGCTGCAGCTCTATGAACACAGTGAAAATTCTGTTCTACACTGTAAGGCTCAGATCCTATGTTTAGAGCTGATATTTTGCACTAGAACATAACATATGGCTTCTCATTTGTGGTGTGTGTTTGTTTAGACATTCTGGTTCTTTTTTAGGAGTAAAATTTGTTATTAGTGGTGTCTGAATTTGCTTTTTTTTAAATTAGATAAAATATTGGCCCAATCTAAAAGCCTCATGTTCCTGGAGATGAGTTCCTAGGCCTTGAGCCAGCAAGATAGTTAAGCATATTAACAGGATTTCCATCACTGCAGAACGTGTACATTTCAGGTATTTGGGGTGTTTGGTTTGATAAAAATCTATTTTCAGATAACTGCACTGGCTTGGGTTTTATAACAACAACTTAATATTTGTAAATAGCCCTTCTCCCTGACCACCACCCCTCAGGGTGCTCAGGGTACTATTCAAACTACACTTTGCAATGATACAGTTAGATACGGATCACGACAAAATACATCACCTTAAAATTACACAGGTAACACCCAATGTAAGGGCTTTTTATAGATTTCTACCATAACCGAGGAATTTAAATACTTTTATTAAAAGATCAGTGCTAACTGAGTTAGAGGGGAAAGTGATGGAATATTAACCCTGAGTGCTCACAGGACTAAGAAGCAAATTTCCTTGTCCTCTAACTCTGTTGGCCTAGAAACCCTTTCACTACACCTTTGCAAATAAATTGCAGTCACTCAAGGGTCTATTCTCCATCCATATTGAATACCTCATTGGCATCAAAGGGAGTTAGTTATACCCCTATATTTAGAGAGGACTAGATCCTCTCCTTCCCCAGAGAGGAACAGAAACTGCTTAAAGATGTAAAGACAATCCCAACTCCATAAATTGGAGGAATTTTATAGCAAGGTCAAAAGGAGCCCAACTTTTAGTGCTACTGTATGAGACGCCCTCTCATATCTCTTTACTTTCTTCATTGTGGTCCAAGCAGAAGAATAGGACTTCAGGAAACAGAATAAGCTGCTAGACCTTGTGTCTTACCTCAACAAAGACAAAGAATACGATAAGTTGAGAGGCGGAAGAAAGATTCAGGAAAGTGGGAATATGACTAGAGTTATGCATTTATTACTGGTTTTGCATTACTACTGGTGTCTGATGGACAGAATAGCCAGGAACAGTTATGCACCAGTATATATAGACTGATGAACATAACCTGCAAAAGAATTTGAGAAAATGTAGACCTACACTATCCCTGACAGATATTCATAGCTGTCAAAATGCAATCAGGCTCAGAGTGATGTTAAACAAGATGATTAATATTTCACCAGAAAAATGTAGCTTTTGTAAAAGTTTTATTCCTGCAGTGGTAGGTGGATGTCAAAGGGTATGTAAAAATTCTAGAAAAGTGGTAAGCACTTCTAGAAAAGTGTTCTACATAGCACATAGGTTTAATGAGGGAAGAAAAACAGGTTCCCTAGAATGCCAAAGAAAATTAATCTCTTCAGACAGTACAAAAAAGCAATTTCTGAAAAAGCAGGTACTCAATACTTACAACTCTTTAGAAGACAGGCAAACAAAGTGCAAAAACCACTGACAAAATGAAGTTGTGTGTGGTTTTTTTTAAACCACTATTCAATAGAAACCACTAATACCAAACATTTCCTGGGCAAATTAGCAACAACATGTCACATTCTCTTATTCAATGCTAACTTAATCCCCTTTAAAGGTTTTTAGGATTCCAGACATAGTAACATGAACACATTCAGCAAGTTTCTTGAAACTAGTCACAATCATAAATAATCCTAAAAATGAGTTAAGCCAGTTTTAGCAGCTAGTGAATCAATGAAAAAGAACATCAAGACATTTATTTGGTGAAGTACACTTTAATCCTCCCATTATCATGTCAAACACCTTCGTTTTCTGTCTGTTGCATTCATATTGTACATAAAATCTACAAAAAATTAACATATTTTCTTCACATTTTGCTCAGCAGTTTGTCTCAAACACTAGACTCTCAAAACAGTGGAAACAGACCATCAAAAACTGTCCACCAAATGGGAGAATTAGAGAGGAATTGCCTAAAGCAACACAAGCTTTAACAAATAAATTGTGGAATCTGATCAAAACCAGCAGTTCTGAAAGTCAAACCACAAACTCAACATGTGTGTAAAAACCTCTTAAAGAGACAGACAGTTAAATATAAGGCAAAGTGTTTCTCATTAGGCCATGTTCTTGCAGATTTGCATTGTCATTTTTGTTCTGTTTTCTAAGCCAGACAAAATGTAGAACAAGAAACAGAAAGCAATTATTAACCTTTGGAAAGCCATATCCCCTTTCTATAACCTTAGAAATTATTTTTTAAATACCATTTATAAAAGTAAACTTTCTGTTAGTTAAAAACAATGAAGACACCCACCTTGAAAATGATAAGAAAATGGGAACAGATAACCTGGCAGACAATTGTACCGGCCCCCAAACTGGATGGAGCTACTAAAATATGCAGCAATGTGCAGAACTAGTTGCTGCTTTGTCACTGAGCATATCCTGTTCACTTTTTGTTTCGCTTGTATTAAAGGAGAGGATTTGGGGAGGGTTAGAGAAAAGGATATTTTTGTGCAATTTACTGGAATAAATTAATGCCTTTTTGCAAGTGGTTTTGCATTTTTGTAACTTCCTCTGCTGTATTTTTTTTCCTTTCCCCTTTAAAAGATACTTTACTAGTGCTTGAAAAAGTTGTCACCCTTGAGACCAGAGGGGGAATTAGCTTACTTCAATAATTGTTCACTGTGTAGTAAGCATCTGGTGATTTTCAGCTGCTTACATCTCAGCAACCGAAAGAGGAACTGCACTGAAAACTGTCAGCTCACACAGAATCTTGATCTGTAAAACATAGTAAAATTTAGTAAAACTTGGTTCAGCCATTGCACACTCCATATGCAAAGGAAACGTTCAAACTGACAAAAGGGTATCAATACAGTAGGTGTAACATCACAGCTCATTAAAACGATATAGATGGGGGAAATCTCACACCAAATAAGAGATTTTAAGTTCCAAAGTTAGCCCAACTTACTGTGGGCACAGCTGTGGCCCAGGGTCTGATCCAACTCCCACTGGATCAGTGGATCAAGACCAGTTTAACTAAGTAATGGTTTGTGGAGTGTCCAAGAAAAACGTTTCCACTTTAGCTGATTGGTGAGGAAGAAAAACCAAAACCATTGAAAGATGGGAATTATTAATACATGGTAGGGAAACCAAACAGTACCGCATTTGCATTGTGCAGCATTGTAGTACATGTGTATATTCGGGAGTTTTTCCTATTTAAAAAAATGTTTATATATATTTAATTAAAAAATGAGTGATTATGAAATGAAATATAATAATTTCATTAGGCAGGAGCTTTTTTCACTCAAGCTTATACCCACACTACCAAAACCCAATTGTTTATGTAAGATCCAAAAGTGATACATGTTCCCATGAAGCTACAACACACAATATAGTAATTCATGCAGAATTTAGTTATTATGGCATTTTAGACTTGGATTTCAGAAGCCATAAAGGCTATGAATGCACTGGATACAGTGCCTGGTATAAGGGGAGGAAAAATGAGAGGGCTAACTCCTATTCTGTTATTGAATTGCTTTGTGACCCATTGAAGTCAACGGAATAGCACCAATGTAGCCAGAGTCTTTGAGGATTATTGTAACTTTCACAAACGTTTCTGTTTGATACATTGCAAACAAGCAGCCAGCTCATTATCTGTCATACACCCAATGTAACAAAAATGGCTGAACCAAATTTTAATAATTCTTATGTTTTATAGACTCTATTCTGCTGTCATATCCCACTACAAACACAGTTGTAAGCAAGTCTTGTAACATGATGCCCCCCCCAGTACGATGTATTTAATAATTTTGAGAAACTTAAGTGTAAATATGACAAGAAGACTAAACTACATCTGTTAGGTGAAAATGGAATTAATAAAAGTTGTTCTCTAATCCGATGATGAGTTCTGATGTAGCATTTAGATAGGGAGATGGCGCTGAGGGGAAGAGAAAGAAAAGAAGTTACAGGTTTAAAAGTTGTACATTTATTACTAATTGTAAAGGAATTAGAGATGGGTCCAAACCAAACTCTGGGAACGTGCAGACCAGGAATCAGATCCAAACTTTGTGACTCAGGTCCATCTCTTAGGACTTGCCTTTTGAAAGGTGGTTACTCCACTCTGCAAAAACAGTCTTTAGCGGATGGTAAGCAGTAATTGCCTCCACCTAGGCAAAAGCAGCAATTAGCTAAGACTAGGTCTGGTCTCCAAGAGATACCAGCCTTCTCTAATCTAGGCTCCCTTCCTCTTCCCCTTAACACTCCCTTCCCCCCCTTCCCCCCACTGAAAAAACAGACCTTGTGTACACACAATCCTGGCATTTTTACAGCTGTGTAGCCCCGCTTTGAGCCTTGTCTACAGTAGTAGTTCCACCACTGCCAGCATCCCTGGAGCTGCATTGATGTTAAAGTGGTAAGATGAGAGTCTGCAAATTTAGTTTGGGTCAGTCAAGTGACATGGTTTCCCCCAAAACACTGCAAAGATGTCTCTGAGTTTAAATGATACATGTATCCCAGCAAGTGTAACTTCCAAAGACCTGTTCTGTATCACAGAGTTCATTTCCCATGTCTCACACAGCTGTCTGAATGGCAGAGTAAGCAGTCACATCATGAACTCCTGCAGGGTAAAAACTCCTTTAGCTCCACAAGTCTCCCTCCTTCAGGTTTATCTGCACCTCTACTGCCTTTCTTGGCACTCTACACTTCAATCCCGTCCCATCACAAAGCAAACCAGTTTTCTTTTAAACTCACTGATACTATTTGCTGCTACAGTTTCACTTGGCAACTTATTCCATATGTTCACTACTGAGTGTGAAGCATCTCTGTTGGGATTCTCTGCATTGTTCTTAATTTCCAGAGTTTCTTAATGGATAGATAGTATATTCTTTTTCTTCGGAACCTCCCCGGGAAAGAGCTCATTCCACTTTACCAAGGCCCTTTCATAACTGCAAGCTGCAGTTTAGAAACTGTGTCAAGAAAAATTAAACACCCAGTGGAAGGAAGGAGAGAGTAACACCTGCACCTTCTGAGCTCCACGCTCCCTCCCAGCTCTCCCATAAGCCCTGTGTAGTGTTCAACCATATTTACTCCAGACGTGGATCCTGAGACAACATGGAATCCACAGGAGGGCTGGAAAGAGAGCGGCTGCTGCAAACTGACAGTGATACAGCCGGAGGGTTTCCAAATGATCCAGCCTGACAGCTGACATTTCCAACCTAGGTGTGCCAGCTCTAGGAAGATGCTTTGTGCTTACAAAATACTGTGGTTAGTGTCTGTCACACACAACTAATAAGCTTTGTGACTCGTGAAGAGGGTGAAACCTGTTTTGAATAACTTACAAAAATTTATTGCTTCATCTGTAAAATGGGGCTAATAATACTGTGCGCCTTTGTAAATCACATCGAGATGTGCTGCTCCTAAGTGCTACTAATAAATTGGCCCTCTAATAGAAGTGAAGCAAAGGGTACTCAGTACAGTCCGGAATACACACTGGGCGGTCTCTTAAGACTGGAGGTTGCCTACCAAGGGTGGCCTCTGGACCAGGTTTCACTCTATTAATTACATCATCATCATCAAGTCTGCCTTGAATGACAATGTTCAGGTTTTTTTTCTGTGTAGCCAGGACGTTTAAGGTCTCTGTATCCCTGTTAACCACAACTGTTAAGTATCCTTGAATCTTAACTACTTATTTTGATTTACTTTCTTTCCCGGGGTCAGTAAATCCTGTTTACTGAACGAAGCCATCTGGGCTAACAGCTTCCTGGATTCTCCCATACTAAGAACTGGATTGTACACACCTTTTAAGCAGGCATAAACTCCCACTGATTTCAGAAGACATTGCCTGAATAAGCTGTGCAGGACTGTTCTCTAACCACCTTAAGGCTTTTACAGGAAAGCACTCCACTTATCGTGCACTCCTTGGTTTTGGTACGTTCTCCCAGAATTGTATATTTACATTTATTTACATTATTATTTGTGTTACCGTAGACCCTAGATGCCCCAGAGCTCCACTGTGCTAGGCACTGCACAAACACATATTAATAGACAGCCCTTGCCCTGAAGACCTTACGGTCTAAGCAGACAAGACAGACAAAGGACAGGAGAAAGGAATCATCATCATCCCCATTTTACAGATGGGAAATGGAGGCACAGAGAAATTGAATGACTTGACCAAAGTCATAATGGGAGTCTGTGACAGAGCCAGGCACTAAAACCAGGTCGCCTAAGTTCCAGTCCAGTGCCTATAAAAAAAGAACTACAAAGCCTTTTAAAGAATTATTTTTTAAAAATTGTGCAAGTCTCCAAATCACTATCACAACACAGTGGTATGGTTAATAATTACAAATACATGGTCATGTAAAATAAAACATTAGTAAAGCTGTTCTCCCTTTATGTCCCTGACATTTGAGTCCAAGTTTCTGTTTCTCTGCTGAAAACGTCAGATGATGTCAGTACCACCTAAACAGAACATATTCCTGCACGGTGTTAGGCATTCCCAGATATTTTTATTATTTGTACAGCACCCCAAGTCCTTCACTTAGGTTTTAGGCCCTAGACAGCATGGCCTTTTACAGACATAGCCTTTGCTGAATGGAGGTTAGAAAGGAAGGGCCAAATTTTGCTCTCTTTACTCAATGGGACTGAAATTGTGAGTGAGATAAGTAAGGCTGGACCCAGATTAGACGTATGATCATACAGATGATGGGAGAGAAGAGAAAGCAAGAAGGGAAAATTGTTCTGATATGTACATGGGAGGTATTTGTTTTGCTCTTTTTAAAGGACAAGAGGAAGTAGACTGTGCCAGGGTGGATTGAAGAGATGGGCCCCCTCCTGATGTCAATGGGCTGGAGACCCAGAGCCTGTATCTGCACAAGCAGGCTCAATGGGGCCGAAATCTGATGAACAGGGCTGCTCTGCAGGGGAGCCAAAGCAGGGAGGCCCCATGCAGGTGGGACACACACAGTGTGTGTCAGAGAAGATCACCATGGTGAATTTCTGTGGTTTCCATTAGAGGGGAAATACAGCCTGGCCAGGACCATGGATTCACTGGGGAGCAGGCACAGCACGTTGCATCTGCTATTTCACCCCAAAATCACTAGTAGTTGTGGTTCTCCTGCAAGGCACTATTCTGAGAGTTGTTCCTTGGGCTGAGCTCACAGGGGACCAGATCAAGCAGGTATTAAATATGTGAGCAGTCCCATTAATGTAAATGGGATTACTCACATGCTGAGATTAGGCATGCATTTAAATACCTTGCTGGATCAGGGGACAGATCAAATTTGCCTTGCATTGATTTGGGATATTTAACACATATGTTTTAATTGAGATGGACCTGAACTAAAGTCCCAGGTCCAAACAGCTCTTATGTCTGGGGTGTTTGTGATTTGGATCCAAATTTTGCAGCTCTAATTTGTAAAATATTTTCCTTTCCCGTTAATAGTTTCCAGTTTTGGGCTTAACACTACAGTGTAAAAAGCCTCCCAGCATTTCTCACTATTAGCCAGACCTCAAAGATTTTGGTATCAATTTGATTTTGGTATCACACTTATAATAGCCTCTGCTAAAACATTTCCAGCACACATATAGCCTTGCAGATGAGCAAGGCCCCAAACTGATCCACGAAGACCCATATTATGCTTAATGTCCTCTAGAGAAATCACTTCTTACAGTCATTTGCTGCTTCTTGAATTTTTTCTTCTTCCAAACAGCCAATCATCAGGACTGTGTGGACAGTACCAAGCATTATAAAATGAATGCAAGTTGCTTGGTACATAAATTAATGTTGTTCTCAAGCTGCATTAACTGAGCTGTCTCCTTTAGAATGAATCATCTACTTTATTGTTATTTCTTCGGTGGATTTTCAGCATTTGCAGCTGGGAATGCCTCTAATTTTATAATTATACCACCAGGACCTTTTCCACCTGCTCACCTCCAAGGCATGGGACACAGAAGGAGCTAGTTTACTGGAGAAAAAGTGATTACTAAATTGCAAAATCCCTGTGTTAGTTGCACACATGAAACAGAGCATTATTTTGCTTTAAGAGAGGGATCATCAGCCAGCTGTGCCTACCTGTTGGTGTTATACTCTAACCCCCCAACTTCCTTGCTCGCCTGCAAAAGATCTAGAATTCCTGCCGAACTTCCACTCTCTTTCTTCACTTTGGAGTTGCGGCCTGGCTTTGCCTCTGTGTCAATGTGAAGCGAATCTTCATCTGATGACTCATCACTCTGTCAATGCAAGGAAAAGGCTCAAAAAAATGGAAACAAGCTACATTAGTCAGCAAGCTGTCAAATAGTTTTTGTCCCCCAAAAACTTGAGGACAGAACTGCTTTCATTATAAAAGTTAGGGGCACAGTTTGAACAGGTCTCCTTATGGCTTTGTTGTTGTATTATCTTTTCAGAGTCAATTTAATGCTTCTGAGGCGTGCCAGACTTATGGAAGTCCCCTATTTATCTATCATCTAGGCAACAGCAGTGCAAGCTTCCCCGCGCTACCTTTCCAATGTGCCTCACTCTTCTTCTGAAGGCATCCCTGCCCCCAAGTTAGAGAGTGTTCTTTCTTCAGGCCTCTCCAGTGCTTTGTGTCACTGCTAAGACCACCAAGAATGGATGCCAATTTCTACTGGTTTTGTATTATGAACATTTGTGCTCTAGCATCTGCACTGAGACCGTCATCTCATTTCACATCTGTCAGGCGAACACATCAAATGGGAATGAGAGCTGGGAGAATTTTTTTTAGTCAAACAGTAAATTTGCCAAAAAATGCAGTTTTGAGGCAAACAAAACTATTCATGAATTCAAGTTGAATTCGGCCAATGGCTTGGGGCGAATAAAAAATTAGGATTTTTTTAAAAAGTCAAAATGGTTCATTTGGACATTTCATTTTGAAAAAATTCAGTTTCAGTTTGAAATTAAACAATTTTTTTCCAGTTCAAACACTGAACCAAAAACCACCCCAATTATTCGCTCAGTTCTAATGGTAACAATTTTGAGTTACTACTGGACTGTAACCATCAATGAATGTACAGGTGAGAAGTTCTGATTGCCCTTAAATTTCCTTGAGCCATCATGTCTCCCCAAACACAGTTAAAGAAGTCTACACTATTCAGGAAATCTGAATGTCTTGGATATATACAGTTTATGTCAACAGTCTACCTTGCTTCTTGCAAGTGATTCAAATCATATAATAGGCATGCAAATTGTCCCCTATTTAACTCTAAGCATGTGCTTAAATGTTATCCTGACTAGGAATGGACCAATGCATCTGCTTAAGAGCTTCCCTGAACTCTGACCATAAACAGTCCCATTGCAGCCAGTGAGAGTGCTCAAGCGCTTTAACATTAGGCATGTAACTAAGTGTCTTGCTGAATTGGGGGCATTATAGATGTGAGAGAGATGACAAGGAAAGAAAATTCCTCTTATGTACTCAGTAAATAAAGCCCTTAGTTATCATGTAATAGGCATCATGGGCACCCTGTAATATAAAACACCAACTATGCTAACACGCCTCTCACATTACTTTAAGATTCACTTGTTGAAAGTACTGTGTAGAAATGGATTAATGCTGATCAGTGCCAAAAGAAAATGAAGACGTAGGGGAGCTCATTTACTGCCACAGGCCAGGAAAGAGTCCTGAACAGAGCCCAGGTTCGTAGAACAGAGCCAGCAATATAGTGCCAGTGTGAGCACTGCCGAGCGGGTCCCACTCACCCTCCAGACAAGGACATGATTCTTCATGTTCTGTCTCCTTCTCTCGTTACCTGCTTACAAAGTTGTCCATCATTCCTGGTCATGTCTCTGTTTTGTATTACTTCCCTTTTCCCAGTGAAAGGGAAGGAAAGTGACAACACTTTGTTCCTGTAAAGTTATTTCCTATTCATTCCTTTGTCTTTTCTTCTCCCCAACCAGCCCTGTCCCTAACCGCCATGAAAACTTTCCAGCCCCCTAATTTTCCCACAGTCTTCATTTCCCGCAGTGCAGGTACCATGAGTCTGGATAAGGAAGAATGGACAGGACTATCCTTGCAGTCCACTAACTCTGCTTCTTAATTGTCCAGAGGAATTGCTGTGAGTGACACATGCCATCTTCCTTCCCCACACTGACCGAGCATGCATCTGCCACAGGTGTGCCAGCCTATCATGAGACAGGTGCCCAACCCTGCCACCACTGGAAGACAATGGGAGTTCCTGGTGTCCTGTGGCAAGAGAATTGAGCCATACAACTCATTTGGGTGGAGAGGTGTCTAACAATAAAATTCTGCAGAATGCTTAACAGGTCCTAGACTCCGTTTACGTTCCCCACTGCAGTGGACAATATATGAGCAATCAAGACACAGTAACAACTAACCCCGATCTGCTACAATATATTAATGCAATCCACTGCAGAAATAGCAGGTCACCTCTAGTTAGCTAAATGAAAAGACATTACAGTTGGATATAAAGAAATCTACAAGTCTTTAGTACATTAAGGGTCTGATTCTCATTTATAGTAATGCCCTTTTACACCACTCTGGCAGCATGAAGTGGCTTTAGAGTGGCTGCAAATGTAATTCAATGACTATTTCATTGAGGCTTCTCAATACTCACGTGTGTTTGGGTGGATCAAGGTCAGAGGACTCAGCACCCCATAGGATCAAGCCCTTAATATATTTCTAAATGTGTGTAATGGCACACAGATACAACAGGGAAAGGTACGATAATAATAGAATACCTTATACAATACTGATTCCACCTTTGGCTTCTTAACTGGTGTGTGTTGTAGCGTTTCTTTTTTATCTGATAAAACTGAAAAAAAAACAGCAGTTAAAGTTGAGACAGACCTTTCACTAACTCCAGAAACAACCTGTACAGCCTCAGAATACAATTTAAGTCCACTGTATTTATTTTAAATCTTGTGCTGCAAGTAATCTGTACATGTTCTTTATTTATTGTAAAACTTATAATAACTTTAAAAAGTAGTTCTGAAGAATTGGATACAATTTAATTGTACAGATATAGACAAAACAGGATGAAGTCTTACAAGGTAAATCTCTTTTCGTAGTGTTTTTCTTTCTTCTAATTGGAAATTCATCAATTTTCAGTTCGCCATCATCTGATACATACTCATATTCATCTCGCACAGGTTTTGTTTTATCTTCTTTAAAATTTTGCAGCGACCCAAACACACCAGGATTCAACTGGGTTTTGACTCCCTTGGAACTATAGAGACAAATATTATAAAATCTGAAATGATAACATTTTCACACGGAAAATGTATCAAGGAGACACACAGCCATATATCAAGGTAACATTTCTTATACATGTAGGGAATCAGAGCATGGTAGTTTTAAAGATAGAGTGGCAGTTCACATTGGTTTGCATGTGTATTGTTTTGCACAGGTTTCACAGGACCAGATCCTCAACTAGTGCAAATCGGAGTTGCTCCACTGACTTCAAATGAGCACTACGTTGAGCTTTGTTGGTTTGTCAATTGAGCTTTATTGGTTTCTACCTGCTAAGGATCTAGACCATAATACAATCAATATATATGCAATACACACATATTACATGAAATCCTTGCATTCCATTTTTAGTTGATTTATGTAGAATGTGTCCAGCCTAATCTCCGGGGAGACGTACATACAGCATAAAATAAAAACTCAAACTGACAAGAAGTCAACTCAGAAAAATATCCCGCCAGCCTGCAATTAAAGCTTAGTCCAGTTAAGGCACCATCCTCAAACATCTGCCAGAGTGAACAGATAAACCTTTCAAATTGCCATTATAGCCAATAAATTTGGGCTTTGTCAGATCAAATTCTAGAGATGAGAGTGCTCTGCCTGGATTGGGAATAGAGCAACTAACAAGCACTCCGATGTGGTCTCCATTAGCATGAGTGGCAGTTTCTTTCAGCTGCTGAGATGGAGGTGGTGGTCTTTAGGGCAGGAGCAACACAAGCACTTCCTCATAATCGATAAATGTTGATGGAGCCAGTGAGAATTGCAGGTGGCCAGGACTGCTCAGGATTTGACTCATTGACCACAGTGGAATTTTTCCCCCATATTGATGCCAATAGAACAGTAGCAGCCAGAACACCTGGTTGAGTGTCCCAACCACACCTACCACTGACTCATTCTCATTTCAACCAATAGGCCTGCAGTAAAATGAACTGTGGAGGAGGACAAGACAAAAGAGGAAAAGAAAGGGAGATGAGGAGGACAAAGCATGAGGGGAGAAGAAGAGAAGGGCACCCAGTCAACTACAAATGGCACAAAGGGACAGATCACAGTGCAGAATCAGGCAGAATGTGTCCCTATAAGGAGCATATACAGTGTGTTCGGATACACATCCAGAAGGCCAGAGTAGCTCCAGTGAAATGCTGCACTGACTACCAGTTCAAGTATTTTTTTTAAATGTATATTATTTACTCACTGATCCAGGTCTCATTTAATCAGGTAAATATTAGAACCATGCCAGAAAATAGGCGATTTTTTCTTTTATTACTGAGAAAAGTGGGATTAAAAAAAGCGTTAATGAAAAAATACCGGTGTTTTAGCCTAGGGCAAGTTTTTACAGCCAAGATATAAACTACCGGTAATAGAGATTTATAATTGACACACTCTAACTAGAGAACCAATGTAAAACAATACACACACAAAATAATCTGAACTGCCACTATCTCTGTAAAACCACTAATAGGGATCTGATTTTATAACTAAGAAATATTTTAAGCATATTGTAAATAGAATTTACTTATGGTACTTAAAAATAATAAAAACATAAGCACAATTTTTACTTTTGAACATAAGGACAAGTTTGTCACCTCCCTGTTTAAACCCTCCCCATCCATATAGTACATTTATCCTTTATAATTCAATGTGTATTGCCATATTTTTACTTACCCGAGCAGTTTCTTGTTAGAGAAAGAAAATGTAAATTTATTGTCCTTATTTCCTGATAAAGGTGTCTTTTCCAATTTGTGTTCCTCTTCCATTTTTAATAATGAATCTGGTTTGCTGTTCTGCAAATCATGAAAACAGCAACAAAACTAGGTTAATATGTTACCAATATTTTTAGATTTCTAAGCAAATTCTGGTATTTATTACTAAATAATTAGGATACACAGAATGTGTATGCATACACTCACACATAGAAATGTAGATATATAAATGGTTTAGTTTTCACCTCAGTTAGGCCCATTCAGGAAAGCATCCCTGTTGAGGATAGCACTTAAGTACACATTTAACTTTAAACTTATGCTTACGTCCCTTTGAAGACAATGGTTGCTAAGCATATGCCTAAAGATAAGCATGTAAGCATGTGCTTAAGTGCTATCCTAAATGGGGATGGTCTTAAGCATGAGCTTAAGTGCATTCCAGAATCAGGCCTTTACACATGTGCTCTTCCCAATGAAATGTATCAGCACTGTACCCACACAACTAAGGCCAAAACTAAACATTGGGTCACCTTCTTTCCTTTCTTCTTCCCTTCTCCCTTGACTTTTGGAGTTTTGGGCGGTGTGGGGGGCTTGGGGGTTTTCACAGCTTTTGGAGTCTTTTTTTTCTGAACTTTTTCTACAGGTGGTGGAGGGGGAGTCACTGGTACAGGTGATGGCACTTCCTGCTTCTCCACAGGACAGATTTCCTCTACTTTCACGTTGGCACTCATTTCTTCTTGCAAAGAAGCACATGCTTACATTTTCAACATTTCCTTGGTTTCATTTTTTGGGAAGTGGTTTTAACCACACCTTGACATGTGAAAAATCCAACGTATGTATTTGTTCCCCCTTACTAATATTTTGCAGACTAGTAGCAGTAGAGGATGTTAAGGAATCAAAGCCATCACAATCAAGTTCATTTCATTGCACCAGTTCTATTAATCCAAACAGTTCCTTGGGATTACCCACTGGCAGAAGCTGTCTTTGTGGCAGAATGATATTGCCACAAAGTGTTTTCAAATACAGTTTTAAAGGAGGATACACCTCCCTCCATTGTCAATATTTTGAACTTGTTACATAGAAGAAACTTGGAAACTGGGATCTGCCTGGATCCAGTGAGTCAAGAGCAACAGGGAACAATCCTTATTTTGGCTCCCTCAAGCAGCAAGTCTCTCTCCGAGACCTGCTCACTTAGAGAATGCACTTTCACGTCACACATCTAACAATTTAGCAGTTACAGTTACCCTTTTTTAAAAGGATGGGATACGATAATACTTCCTTTTCCCTCTGGAAGGGATTTGCCCCTTAATCTACAGTAGAAGCAATAATTATTACATTATGTGTTTTATATTTCTGGATTTAACATCAAATCAGTTAGAATTTTGTTTTGTTTTTTAAATACAACCCTTGCTCTCTTCTAAACTGTATGGGTACTATCCTCAACTGGTGTATATTAAAATACATTACCACCACCAGTCATCATCTGATGATCTGGCTCAACGAGAGTAGCTTCTTTGCTGATAATAATAATATAATAATTGGAGATATACCAATCTCCTAGATCTGGAAGGGACCTTGAAAAGTCATCAAGTCCAGCCCCCTGCCTTCACTAGTAGGACCAATTTTTGCCCCAGATCCCTAAGTGGCCTCCTCAAGGATTGAACTCACAACCCTGGGTTTAGCAGGCCAATGCTCAAACCACTGAGCTATTCTCTTTTTTTTATGTATTTTTGGCAGGCATGTGTGTGTTACGGATGGGGGGGTAAGTAAACCACAGTTTTGTTTCATTTTAAGGAATGATTAATCCTTTCTCATAAGAAGCCTGCAGAATGCTCTGAAATTAAGACTGCAGCTATTACAGAATGAATGCTATGGATTACATTCTTTGTATTGCTCCAAAATAGTCTGGAGTAAGATTATTGCACTCCAGGAGTGAATTCAACCTACATTATGTATCTCAGGAGCCTGTCTCAATGAGGCAAACTTTTAAATGTATGGGGTCTGATCTGGATCTCTCTCACTCTGGTTTGACACCATTGTGAGTCTACTGATTTCACTGGAGTTACTGCAGATTTAAACTGGTGTAATTCAGATCAGAATCATGACTTCAGAGTAGAGGTAGGATTATTCAGTGCTGTCTACAATTATTGTCTGACTGAAAATCTTTCTTTAATTTTCCATAATTATTCTAACGTCTTTTGGAGGGGCCTGATTCTCTGTGTGCTTACACCTGTGTAAATCAAGAGCAACACCAAAGCACTCAGTGGAGTTACACTTTGTGAAACCAATGAGCAAATCTGGGATTAGGCCCTATATTTGCACATTGTTTGTACTATACTCTGCTAGAAGATACACTGCTTCTTCCTCAATTTCTAGTGTTTCCCATTGCTGTGTGCTACTGTACTCCAGTGTGGCAGCACAAGTTAACAACAGACTTTACCTTATATTTCCATTTGGCTTCCGTTTTGCTCTTATTGTGCTCTCGAATTTCAAATTTCTCCACCTCATTTTGCTTATTAACAACTTCCTTATTGGGAACACTTAAAACATTCTTTGCAGCCTGTAAAAAAATCACCACATACTCCTAAGCAGGAAGGAGATGAGCTCCAATTTTCCCAAGTTAATTATCTCCCCCTTAATAAACATATAGCTGAATCGTCTGGAAGACAGAAATATTTTACACCAAAAAAAAAAATCACACTGACACTGATTCTTTTTGACACAATAGCTGGAGATTCAATCAAATATTAATGCTCAGAGAAATTAGAAAATTAGTTTTGTTTCTCCTTTGCCACAGTCACTATAAAGCTTTCATCTCCTACCTGTTGCGTCATAGGCAAGTTTCACAAACTGCATACAAACTACTTTTTAAAAGCCTTAATATTATTTCTTGTAGAACCAAATGTAAACAATTAAATGTAATGGGTGGCAACCTGGTTCCATTGCAAAACTCTCAATACATCAATGGAACCAGGATTTCAACCACTGTGTTTTAATTTTTCCTGCATGAGACACCTGAACGTAAGTCTTACTTCATGCTACTGAAAAACTATTGAGAGTAGTTAGAACAATGTGACGCACCTTCCCCTTCTTTGGCGTTTCAATTTTTGTCAAAGCCTCTTTCGTGTGCGCCTCCAGCAGGTCCAGATTTGGAATGGCCGGTGGCGGGCTTTCCTTCACCTTCTTTCCTTTCTTCTTCCCTTCTCCCTTGACTTTTGGAGTTTTGGGCGGTTTGGGAGGTTTAGGGGGCTTGGGCGGTTTAGGGGGCTTGGGGGTTTTCACAGCTTTTGGAGTCTTTTTTTTCGGAACTTTTTCTACAGGTGGTGGAGGGGGAGTCAATGGTACAGGCGATGGCACTTCCTGCTTCTCCACAGGACAGATTTCCTCTACTTTCACGTTGGCACTCACTTCTGTTTTGTTGACTTTGAAAGCATTCTGTAGTTTGGCAGAGCATGGAAACACATTCAGTTCCAACTTCAAGACAGTTAGTTATTCTGCAGCATCTCCCCTTCCTCATGGAAATAAAACCCCAACACCTTCTTATAAAGATAAAGATGCTCATGCCCAGGCTGGACAGGAAACATAGGGGAATCCTCAGGGAGCCTACAGCTTTCCAGCATACTCCTGCACTGTTCCCTCTCAACTGCCAGTGCAGAGGGTGTGGCCAGGTAAAAGGGATGAGGCTGGGGTTCCCTTACAACCAACTGATCCCCACATCCCAGAACAATCCTTGAGAGCTGCTGACAGCCAGCACAGATTACAGGTGCTTCAATCTCCACCAGAGGCTGGACTGGTACTCAGGGGACTCAGGAATGGTAGCACAAAGGTGCCATTAAAAAAAATGCACCACACTAAGGACTCCGGTGGGGTGATCCGCAGCTACTCTGGATAAACATACTAATTATCAGACTTATTTGTAAACCTGCATTTGATTTTCTAAAGTATCGGGATGCTTGTCCCATACAAGACTCTACTTCCATAAGCAGAAAGGCTGTTTTCATATCAAAGAAGCTAATATTAATTAACTGCACCTTAAAATGCAGAGAGTCAATATTTCCTTAGTTTGGTCTCTGGGTTTTATTTTTCCTTTTCTTTTATCCAGAGAATTCCAATATGGAAAAAAACCTTGTGAAATTAGACGGTCTTGTGTTTAAAATGCAAATCAGACATAACAGAATACATTTCAAATTAATTCAGATGCGATAAATGCAGCAGAACCATGTTTCACACCCCCGGGGTAAAATAAGCAGTAAAAAGCTGCACAATTAAAATTAGCAGCTTCTGACTAATTAAAAAGAAATTATTTTCTGCTTAAGTTGCCATTCTGATTTTACGTAAAAAGGCATAAAAGGAAGAGCTAGATTTCAGTGTCGGTGACTTAAGGCAAGGGTAGGAAAGAGGTGGAGCAAACTAAATGTCGGTCTCAAAACACGACAGAGCATAATAGTGCGTCTGTGATTAAATATACAGTGCTATCTATTACTCTCGATCCACTGTAGGACTCCCACCAGTACCAACGGGTAGTGAGCATGTGTGTTAAGAGGCGTACTGTAAATGACATATAGGTTTACGTGCCACGTTGTTGTTATTATTATTATTATTATTAATCTTGTTTATACCAGTAGTGGCTAGGGAGCAGTCGAGCTAGGCACTGTACAGTCAGAGTAGCAGTAAACAGGCCCTGCCTCGAAGAGCTTACAGTCTTAACAGAGAGTGCAGGTGAAGGTATGGGAAGGGATGTAACACACGAGCAAAGTGATCAATAGGATGGTGGCAAACATCATGTTAGTTCCATGTTATTTTGCGGCGGGGGACTGGAGTGAGTTAGGTGGGGATTAGCTAAAGATAACGTGAAGGGAGAGGGGTGAACAGGACAGAGCAGATGCGAAGAGGAAGGGGAGGAAACAGGAGAAGGAGGAGGAGGAGCAGATGTGGATTGAGGCTGAGGAAGAGCCGGTGAGGCAGGGTAAAAGGGGGTTTGGAGCAAACGGCCAATCAGCACAGGAGATAGAATGCCTTAACAACATCACTGTTCCTAAATTTCCCATTAATCTTCCTGTAATGAGAAAGGGATTCACTTATTTCAATAATCCTGCATTTTATGCTGCAGTTTACGAAAAATGCGTGATGTACCGGTAGTTAACATTATGGAAAGAACACAAACCTCACTTAATCTTATTTCTTTGGCAAGGTCCTTGATAAGTTGTGCTGGTTTAAAATGTTCCGGGAGTTCGTCCTCATGGTCAGCTAGAGCCTAAAACAAAACACAGCCACCGTGCTGTTTTCACTTCCTTAATATTCTTCTCACACACAATCAAAAGACTTGTCAACTGACCCATCTATATTTTTTCTATTTGTTCAAATCAAGTAACACAAACAACATTAGATGATTCCGTTCAACTAAGAGACAAATATGTTTTTACCCTGTCAGTGTGTTATTTCTGCTCCCTAAGGATAACTACTTATAAAATCAATAGTTCTTTTTAGACTGTGTGTGATTTTACAGCTGTAGCACTTCCTTGCTTTCCTCCCTCTGTGCCTTCTTTTGATAAGTTCATTTCCTACAGCTTCACCCGGAAGACAGGGTAGAGAACATCTGAGAAGAGTATCTTAATTGAGGATAATAGGTGAGTCCCTTGCTGCCAGAGTGGGTGGGGACCTAATGAAATTTGCACTCGCATGCCAAGTTATAACATCCCAAGCTCTGATGTCAATAACTGCACCAGACCACTATAAATTATTACTTGTTTGCACATTTTTTATCCTATTTCACATCTGCTTACCAGGTTGACCAGTGGTTCTCAACCAGGGGTACACCTACCCCTGGGGATATGCAGGTCTTCCAAGGGGTACTCAACTCATCTAGATCAGTGTTTCTCAACCTGGGGGTTGCAGCCCTGGGGGGTGGGGTCACGGGACAGGTTCAGAGGGATCACAAGTGCAGGGCCGACATTCAGGGGTGGCAAGCAGGGCAATTCCCAGGGCCATGCACCACAGGGGGCCCCGCAAAGCCAAGTGCCATGCTTCAGCCCTGCTGCCTGGGGCTCAGGTTTCAGACAAGGCTGGCAAGTGAAAACCAGACTCGGGTCTCATGCTGAAATGTAAGTACAATATTTATATTCCAATTGATTTATTTCATACTTATATGGTAAAAAATGAGAAAGTCAGCAATTTCTCAGTAACAGTGAGCTGTGACACTTCTGTATTTTTAGGTCTGATTTTGTAAGCAAGTCGTTTTTAAGTGAAGTGAAATCTGGGGGTACGCAAGACAAATCAGCTTCCTGGAAGGGGTACAGTAGTTTGGAAAGGTTGAGAGCCACTGAGGTAGACAAATAAATAGGGTGACAGTGAGGAGAGAACTTCCAAACCAGAGTCCGCTCTGACACCCAGAGGACATGGACTGCAGGATTCGAAGGACCAAAGTTTGAACTCAGCATTAACCAGTCCTCCATTGCTATCGGCTAATTGCATGCAAATAAGGCACAGACATCTAATTGATCTAAACTCTATGGTACAAACTTGTGCCCTCCGTTGCTCACGCCCTGCTAAAACAGAGCCCAGTGTCTGAAAATCTTACCCTACATCTGTCAATCCCTGCTGCAGGTTCCCTAAGTGTGACCCTACAAGTATGTTGTGACGTACTTGGAAACTCAGCAGCTAATCTTAGAAGACATGGAACAAGTAAATCAATTCTATGTAGGAACACTTATGAAACGGTCACACCTTATATCACGGTTCCAAATAGCTCATAAAGGATAAATCAATGAGTAAATGACAGCTTCATAAATTAATGAATTGTTATAGAATCCAACAGATCAAAAGGTGGCTTATTACCCTGGCTTAAAACCATTAATAACATCTATTGATGTACTTATAACCACCTATACCAACATACTACTCAGGGCTGTGACGTGCTTATGACATCAATTCATCGTTCATTAACCCTTTATAAACTAGTTACAGATGGAAACACTATTCAGTGTGACCCATGAAATCATAACTGAACTTTAATGAGTCACAGCAATGTAAGTGAGGCGGAGTTGCTCTGACAATATGCATTCCTGATTACAATTCCTGTTGCTTTTCTTAGGTAGGAGCAAGAAGCCAAAGCAGAAGAAAACAAAAACTGACTGGAGCTAGAAATGCCATCTCTCTGGACTGACCTGCTCCCTTCTCCTTTTCAGTTTGCATCTCTCTAAGTGTTTGTCCATGTGGGCACCACCAGAACCCGGGCACAGCCTTCTCTCTCTCAGAAGAGGAGTGCCCTGCCCCCTGAAGTTCCCAACACTTGAGAGGACTTCCACAGGCAGATGGGATCATTTGTAGTAGCCTCTTCAGAGACATTTATAACGTCAGTACAAGTCTCTATATTGCCAGTAGGCACCACTCATTCATAAACGCTCCTCCTGACAAGTTTGCAGCGTGGCAAATATCTTTAACTCCTACACTAAAAGAAGGTAGGTGTCAGGCCAGGTGTTTAGCTGGTGTAAATGAGAGTAGCACCATTGACTTCACTGGAGCTGCTCTGATTTCCGCCAACCAAGAAAAGATGTCAAGTAGTGTTCACATCCATGTATTTCTGACACTATCCTCGAGGGCTACACCAAGAAAAAAATGCATAAAATTCAAAACCAAAAGGAATTAGACTGATTAAAAGAAGAAAACAGTGATTAATGGGATCATTCATAACGGGGCTCCCCTTTACAAAGGGTGCCCCTTAGAAACTAAGGGTCAGAGGACTGGTGATGGAATAGGATGCCTTTTTCCTCTATATACAGTTCAACTATATACCTGGTCAGTAGTTTATGAAAGTTATCTCCATTTGACATTTGTTGGATGGCCTATGAGCAATGACTGGTGGTCTTAGCTCTGCTCAGCAGACTTCATCGCAACACCATCAGCACAACGGACGCCAGTTGGCAGACTCATCAGAAAAGCCAAGGGCTGAATGGACATGGAGACTGAACTAGCCTTGTACCTCTGCAAGTGGTTCCACTCAATCAGGGCTGAGCTACACTGGATGAGCAGACCATACCATTTGAGGAAACTTGCAGTGCTAATGCTTCTATTGCTGCTGTTTTGTGATTAGACAGTGGAATTCTGCCCCCTCACTAAAGCTCCTGTCCTCTCACTTAACACTGGTGTAAATCAAGAGTAACTTCACAGAGGTCAGTTGAGCTACAACTGGTGTATTTGAGAGGCAATTCAGGCCTGCAAGATCTCAAATCTTTTGAAGTCGTCTCTAGCTCCAAGGCGTACAGCTTGTTGCCAATTCATCCTGGTTTTCAAGAAGCAGGGACAACTTCCCCTTTTCTGCACATACACCGCTACCTCGATATAACGTCACCTGATATAACATGAAATTGGATATAACGCGGGAAAGCAGTGCTCCGGGGGGCGGGGCTGCGCACTCCGGTGGATCAAAGCAAGTTCAATACAACACGGTTTCACCTATAACGTGGTAAGATTTTTTGGCTCCCAAGGACAGTGTTATATCGAGGTAGAGGTGTAATTATATGCCTGACTTTTTTGTACCTCAGGCTACTGCTCTGCTAATAATATAAGCCCCTATCTCCCTGTCTCCAAGAAAGTAGGATTACTGATTTTGCTACATGGACGCTATTTTTGTTATTCAGTCTTCTTCTTTGTTCTTGCTACAACACAAACCAATGAAACAGAATTTAAAAAAAAAAAAAAAAAGACATTTTCCTACCTGTTTTTTAGTCCACGACCTGAAAGCACCATTAAGAATTTTTGCCCCTTGGACTAAATGAGAAGGAGGCTGCTGCCCAGCTTTGTGCAAACCTAAGCAAAGGAAATATTCAATAATATTCAACCATGGTGGCCAATTTTCTATTTAAAATTCTTTATTAAAAAATGTCTAGCTGTGCACTGACGTGGGAGGCGAGGGGGTGTTTGGAGCCAGTAGCATGTACTCACTGAAACCAAATCATGGCTATAACTTCTATAGTAATAGGAGTGCCATAATCCATTCCTCAACGAGTCTGCTCTGTCCCTGTGCATTATGTCTCCATTTGAGTTTATAACTGAAGTGAGTTGATTCCCAGTTAGCTCAAATTAGCTACCAAGTTTGTACATGCTAGTCTGGACACTCCACAAACACTGGTCTTAGGACACAAATGTTTGTGGTTTACCTCAGTGCTCAGACTCCCATTGACTTTGGCAGACTTTAAATCAGGCCCTTACCCTTGTGTGTCTGCTGCTCTCTTTTATTTCTGATAGCATTAAATGATACTGTCAACAGTTCTGGTCACTTTGAATAAAAAACCTGGTATCTAAAATACTTCATTAAAGAGAGCTGCCACGGATTAGATGTTTATAACATAACACACTGCTTCCACCAGGCAAACAATGTATCTGTTCTTCTGGAGATAAAAGGTACCCCTAATAATTCTGCTCATTATAGTTTGGTTCATAGCTAAGTCACAAGGAGACCCCCTTGAAGCCCACATTAAGATGAAACTTTGGTCTTACTTATTTAAATTATATCAATTTATTTTATTTATTTAAAAAAAATCTGTGTGTTTCTCTCTTCAGACGATGCTGTGACAAGAAATTAAGATGAAGAACAAAATAATTACAGTAAATAAAACGTGTGTGGTGTGCGTGAGGTATCTATGTATATAGTGTGCCTGTTAACTTTGAAGCAATCCAGTTCAGGAGCTCTTGTGCTCCCAGAAAACTTTACTATTCAGCATCTGTGAAGGTCACATTAACATTACCAAATGACCGGATTCTGCTGCCCTTACAACCAGGTAATTAGCACCTGGCTGCATAAGTAGTTCTATGAAAATCAGTGGAGCACTTGAGAAATGAGGCACTACTCAATCTAAGGTCAGCAGAATTTGGCACTAATTTAGACAAATCATAGGGCATGACTGCAAATCTGGCACTCAGCCACTCTAGAAAAGCTATACTACCTTCCAATGTAGTTGCCCTGTGATACAACTGGTGGGACCTCAGCTCTGTCTTCAACTCTGCTAAACTGTTTAGAGGCTTTAGAATAAATAAGAGACAGAGATAAGCTCCTCTCTGCACTACAGAATGTAATAATGCCTTTAAATGATTTGGGGGGGAATTACTGTATTATAAGATGGTGACCTGACATGGTTGTACTAGTAGGTCAGATAGGACCAAAATCAACAAGTACTTTCCAAATGTGTATATGTTCTTTTTAGCCTACACACCAGCTAAGCACATTTATCTTTGCCTTCTGTTGGTATCTTAGGTAAAACGCAAAGACTTGATTCTGCTAGATCAAAAACTGGTGATTTTGGCCCCTGTCCATCTTGTGGCTTGCACACCAACGGAAAATAATGGTAACTCTATCCTCACATAACCACAGCTGAGAAAACAGAGTGCATGGAACAGTGGTCTACCTTTGAATGTCTCCAGCAGATGCTTTCCCATATACCAACATGCCGTTTCAAAGTTTGGAAACTGGGTTAGGCTGACAATTTTCAACCGCCTTTCCACTTCGTACGCTCTGTGATACAAAGCAAAAATGCACTTTATGTGTAACAGACTGCAAGCTACATTACAAGTGAAAAGAAAAGTATAGCTCATTGACACATTAGAATGCAAACGTCTTATGGATTTATTTCCCAGATTTGTATTTTTTAATCAACTAGGCTGGAATCAATCCTAAAACACAACATTAAAATAACACAAGTAAAAAAGAAACAGGAAATTAACAACGGAAAATGGTCTCATTGCATGATTTGTCTGACCTCAGAACAGACCTTTACTTTACGCTTGGTACGGTCCCCAGCTGGGCAGCCAGAAGTCCATATTCAGAAGGGTGCACAGTGTGTTGTAAGGTACATCTCCCAAAGTAACATAACATATCTCTTTTCTTCTGGTGCCCTCGTGCGTAAATTAAAACAACGTACTGTATGTCTACACTGCAACCGAGGAGTGTATCTACAGCATGTGTAGACATACCTAGCTAGCTCATAAACTGGTAGCAGTGAAGCCATGCCAGCACAGACTTCACAGCTGGCTGCTACTAGCCCACTTGGAACCCTGGGTAATTACTCGGGCAGCTAGCCCATGCTGAAGTCCATGATGAGACAGCCTCATTGTTATTGAAATGTGAACTAGTTAGATCGGTAGCGTAGTCGAGGGTAAATATGGCTAAAGAGAGTTTACCCACTTACTTCTTGTTTGGGGAACATGGAGTTTAGTTTAGCTTAGTTCACCCACTTCTTTTTTTACCATTACACCACTGAGCCAGATTGGAGCTACCCTGGATGCGTCTACACATGCTGCAATTACACCCCACAATTAAAGTGCAGACATACCCTTAGATACCCTTGCATTTAATTAGATTGAGGGTAAATAATGTCTTGAGGAGTCTAAGTGTAAAATAGTTTAAGAAGGCAGAAGTGTCTAAATTTTGCATTGCTCTGAATTTGGCCCATAACATACACGGACATAAGTACACCTCTACCCCGATATAACGCTGTCCTCGGGAGCCAAAAGAACTTACCGCGTTATAGGTGAAACCGTGTTATATCGAACTTGCTTTGATCGGCCGGAGTGCGCAGCCCTGCCCTCCCGGAGCACTGCTTTACTGCGTTATATCCAAATTTGTGTTATATCAGGTTGCGTTATAGCGGGGTAGCGGTGTATTAAATATTCAAGCTAATTATTAGAAGGGAGTATGGCTCAATTCATGGTCTTTGTAACCTGTAAAGGAAATCTAAGTTCCTTACATCTAAAATTAGGTCTGAACCGAAATTTCAGATCCCAAATCAACAAATGATTCCAAATACAGAACCTCAATCTGAAATCTAAGTATAGATAAAATTGATAAGGAAAAGCTGAAAACATAGACGAAGTACCTCATCTGCATTTCAACACTTAGGCTATGTAGAAAATGTCCCGCAAATGCTAGGCAATCTACAGGTGTGAGAGTTGCATAAATCCAACCTGTAAAAGACAGAGAAATAAAGGAGACACTGAGTAAAACCCTGGTAACTTGTTAACAGCATGCTGCTGCAGTCTATGTAGTATCTTACTTCCTGTGTGGCCATCCAGATCATGGGCCCATTTCAGCCCTTTTAGTGAGCAAGGGTTACGCTGTTGGAGTAAATAGAGATTCACATGCTTAAATTAGCACTGAATTAGCACCCACTGCTTTCATTGTACATAAGGGCCTGATCCTGTAACATGCCGAGAACCTTCATCTCCCATGGGAGTCTTGCTAATTCACTTGCAGCAAGATCAGAGACAGAGAGAGAGAGAGAGAGAAAGAGATGTTGCACAGATCATTCAGAGAGCTACTGTTTTATTGTTACTCTGAAAAACAGCAGTAATAGAACAGTACCTGTTTTCAGACCTTCAAGTGTAAAAAACCCCAAGTACTGACAACTCTTGATAAGGGCTTCAAGCGTGGTGCTATGAACAGGTGTTTTCCAAATACTTATTTTCATACAAAAAGCTACTCTCGCTTGAACTCCCTCACATAGTGGATCCTGTAAACTGTTCAGTGTTTACTCTGCCAGACAGTTTCACATATGGTCATCAGGAAAACGCCTACTTTCTACTTTTTACGGTCAAAGCAAAACTCAAATGTGTAATTAATTCTGACTACACACAGAGAAAGAAATGGGGACACTCTGGATGCTGCCTGTAAAGCATGAGTACCAGGATTAATATTAATAATTGTTTGTGTTAATGCAGCACCTAGACATGCCAACTCAAATAGGAGCCCCATTGTGAGAGGCACTGTATAAACAGAGAAAGAGAATCCCTGCCCCAAAGAGATGACTGTCTAAAGGGGGGAAGGGGAAACTGAGGCACAGAGAGGCGAAGCGGCACAAGCAGGTTAGAGGTAGAGCCATAAATATAATCCAGATCTCATGACACTCAATGCAGTGTCCCATCCACTGGATTATGCTACCTCTCATCAGGCTGCATCTCTATAAAGATGCTGGTGCCGAGAATAAGGGAGTTGACAAAGCAAAATCTACCATCCTCAGTCTGCAGCTAGGGTTTGAATGTATAGTGAAGCATTCAGTATATGGGCTGGAGTGGAACAACGGCCAGAGACACAGACCCTTAGCTCCCCAGTATCATAGGAAAATAAGGACTCTGAAAAGGACTTTAGAAGTCTAAGGGTGTGTCTACACTGCAATAAGAGACCGATGGCAATGGGGGCTGACTCAGGTTCACAGGGCTTAACATTGCAGTGTAAACATTCAGGCTCAGGCTGGCACCTGGCTTCTGAGACGCCATGGGGGAGAAGGTCTCAGAACCAGTGCTCCAGCCATAGGCGCCGACTCCGTAGGGGCTCCATGGCTGGCGCACCAACGGGGGGACAATGGTGGGTGCTGAGCGCCCACCAGCAGCCCCCCATCAGAACTTCCCCCTCCCCACAGTGCCTCCTGCCTGCCGAAGGGCCTGGCCAATCAGCACCTCCCCCTCCGTGCCATCAGCTGTTTCACCACTTGCAGTGCGCAAGAGGCTCTGGGGGGGTGGGGAAAGGACTGAAGACGCGGTGCGCTCGGGGGAGGGGGCAGGACAGGGTGGGACCTTGGGGGAAGGGTCGAGTGAGGGTGGTCTCCTGTGGTATATTTTCTAATGCTTTGTCCAGCCCCATTTTAAATGTCTTCCATCACTGCCTTTGGGAGGCTTTTCAACAGATTAATAGATTTTGCCCTTAGAAAAATATTCCTGATGTTCAGACAAAACTCCTTTGCTTAACTCAATCCAACTACTCCTAGATCATCCTAAATAATTCCTCTCTCTCTCTCCCCCGGGAGTTTACTCCTTTTAAATATTGGTACAGTACAATATTCTTTGGCCAGAATCTGCTTTCCTTTGCACCTCCACAGCACTAGGGAAGTCAACACTATAGAACTGGTCAAAATTTTTCAAACTTCACAGGAGGGACTGCATGCCCCAGGGAGGTTCTGCTTCTCTACCTTCACTCCTGATTCAGAAAAGCATGTAGAAGTGCTACCTCAAATCAGTGTGTTTTCCCAGATGCTCCAGTGGTTAGTGTGCTAGACATAGAGTTAGGAGACCCAGTTTCAAGTCCCAGCCCTGCTAAAAACTCTGTGTGTGAGAGCCTGGGAGAATCATGTAGCTGTTACGTTATAGCCCCTTATTGGGAAAATACTTTTCTACCTCACATGGGTGTTGTGAGGATAAATATTCTATAGATCATGAGGTGCTCAGACCCTGTGGTAAAGGAGGCTAAACAAATACCTAAAATAGACAGATTTCCTGCACTGAGGCCTCTATTAATTCTTCCTCCCTCCCCATCCTTTTGGCACGGAAAACAGAGAGGAACATGGAGCTCGGTTAGAGCAGAATGTTCGCTGCACATCACTGAAATGACAGACAAGTAATAGGATCTCTGGTTTAAATTACAATAGTATCTGCTGTACAGCATGCACCATGTAAATGACAATAAAGCAAGGCACACAGAATCTGTGCTTCATCTGATGAGGTCAATTGAGTAAGTACACGAAATACCATTTTTTCCCCAGAGAAGAGAATAATTTATAATTAGGCAAAGCTTGCACGCACAGAGCAGCACTTGTTTTTAATATTCCAGGGAATCCTCTACACAGATCACCTTTAGCAACCTACTCACCTGATGGGATAAAGAGCGTTTGTCCTTGCTTAACTGTGCATTTATAACATTTATCCACTTGGTCTGCAAAAAACATCTCACTGTGATTTGCTGCTGACTGCCAGCGTTCATACAGGGAAATGTTTGCAGAGGCCGGTTTGATGAGATAAAATATCTTTTCTCCCTGAATTGAAAAAAAAAATGCAGTTAGCAACAAACATCTGAACCAAATGAAACTGCAACAGAGTTGGACCGCATATTTTAACACTATTTAAATAAGGTTTGCTAGACGATTTTGGATAGAATCCTGGTATAGAAACATAACAGAAAATGGGATTACATATAGTCTAAGAAGTTTTTTTTAAAAGGATCATGTGTTTATAAATAAACCTTTACCAAGTTTGTTACTAGTAGATAATTGCTCAGACTTTGGAATCGTATTAGCAACAGATGGAAAAGACCTACTGTATCAGAGTAACAGCAGAATATAATAATATTTAGCATTTATAAATAGATTTAAATTTAGAAAGTACTGCACAAACATTAACTAATTCATCCTTAAATTAGAGTTCTCTGAAAGAGAAGATTTAGACAACTTATACATTAGGGGCCCTATCCTTGGTGTAAACTGGCACAGCACCGACTAATGGCGCTACACTGATTTACCTCAGTTGAGGACCTGGCCCTATATTTTATTACAGTGACACTTTATCTTAGCCAAAGAGCTCGGAAATGTTTATGATGGTCTAAGAATTGAACTGGTTATTAAATGGGAAGTAAAATGTAACTCCTTACTTTCAGCACGTGGTACCAAGCCGATGCCCCTCCAGAGTCTATGTGAAAATCTGTGTAGCTGTCCTTCACGCATATCAGGCAGTACTTGGTCACTTTTGGTTTTCCCAGCAGAGCATCATCAGGCCAATAATTCTCCACCCAAGACAGCTTTTTAACGATGTCTGGTGGTTCTACAAAACTGGACATTCTTAACAGAGGGGATAAAAAACCTTTTTAATAATGATCAAAATAACCATCACATACAGAAAAGAAGGGCTGGATTCTGATCTGTTACATCAATCTGAATCTGGAGTAACTCCATACCTATCAATGGAGTTATTCTGAATTTAGAGCAAAGTAATTAAGATCAGAACCTGATCTGGAATATTTCAGGCATAAGGAAACTTTACTTTTACAGCAAAGAGTCCTGTGGCACCTTATAGACTAACAGACGTATTGGAGCATGAGCTCCAATGCACATGCATCCGACAAAGTGGGTATTCACCCACGAAAGCTCATGCTCCAATACGTCTGTTAGTCTATAAGGTGCCACAGGACTCTTTGCTGCTTTTACAGATCCAGACTAACACGGCTACCCCTCTGATACTATACTTTTACAATAAGCTGAAAAATGTTCACAAGCAGAAGTTGGTGGGGTTTAAATCTCTTCATGAAACATGCTGATCCTTTTCTGGTCTGTGAACTTGTGCTGTTGACATTATTAATGTTGTTTAATTAGCTCCTGGTTTACAGTATCAATATTGTGATGTTTAGGTTTAGCGATCGTATGGTGGCATACAGTGGATGTGTTACTTTTTGATGTCCCGGCTAGGAGGAGTCCTGGTGGACTGAGAAATCACTCCTTTTCTTTGCAAAGTGAGCTGGCCATTCTTAATACAATTAATGAGGGCTTGAGCCAGTTCTGGTCTCAGTGATGTCTCAAAAACTTCAAATGAGGAGAAAGTGTTATTCGGAGAGCTCATCCAAGCATATTCAATCACAAGTTGACATGAAGAACTGAAAAAGTGACTATGTAGTGCTGGGACTAAATTAACCTTTTACTTAAACCAGGTCAATACTTAGAACAAATATCTATTTTTCCAACACAGGGCACTTTAAAAATGTCACTTAAATGAGAGCATCTGAACATCAATCTAAAATTATATGCTCCCATTTGCCAAGCGTGTATCATTTATGCTCACCGTCAGAGCCTGTAACATAGTTCCAGTTAAAATGGCTGGGAAAGATGGAGTCTGAGATTCAATTAAAACGTCACTGTCTTTGTTAAGAAATAAAATATTTGGTAGTTGATGTCTAAATCATCAGCATATGAGTGATGGCTCCAGCAATCCTGAGAATAAAAGACCTCCCATCATTGTTGTCTCTTAAAAGTGGAAAGCTGTAAAATCCCTATTGAAAATACTTGTAATTATTGAACTCTGAAATTACTTTAGATTCTTTATGTGGAAACAAGCTTAAATCACTAAAACAATAAATACAAGAGAGCACGGGCGAGAAAACTCTGGATATTAAAAGAAATGAACTTGCAATTATCTTTCAGCCTTTTTCTAGTCTGTGTTAATTATTATTGTTTTTTTTTCTTTTCAGCAAGATGGAATGTTCTTCTAAAATCATAACTGTTTATTTTTCTGCTGGAGCTCATCATTTTCTCTGTAGTGATGTGGTCTTTATAAAGGGTCCTTTTCCCCAGTGACATTTTCTTTATACGTGTCTAGATTACCCAGAAGGAGTACAAGGCAAATCTAAAGAATTCATGTGGCTGCATAAGGTTCAGGATAGCATAAATTCATCACCGTCACTGAAGCTACTCCTGGGGTATAATCTCACTCCAAGTCCTGAATATGGTTGTATAAACTAAAAAAACAGCAATTTGTACTTCAGGTATAGAGGGGACTGTTAAGAGCCTGAAACACAACATGAAACACAGTGCAGAATGGGAGATTCCCCACGTCCGAGGTTTATAAAACTGAAATTCATTCAATCACTAAATTTTGCAGCTAGCTTCAAATCAGTGCTATAGCAGGAACACATATTCAGGGACAACTAACAAACATCTGTGCTCAAGTCAGTGTCACTGTCACATAAGGTCAACGTCAGGATGGACCTGAAGTCAAAGAGGTAACAGATTACCTGCAAACACTGAAGCAGAGGCATTCACACCCTCCACAAAACCCCCAGACTATATTCACTTTAACCCTGTTCTCATCAAACCCTGAACTAAATTAAACCAGAATAACTCCGATGTATATTGTTTAATCTGTTTGGAGTTGCACTGAATTTGCAGTGTACTGAAATCAGAATCTGGTCCAATGTCTACAGGTGCCTAGGATGGCTTTACCAAACATCTATCAAACATCACCATTTTAGTACTGTGCTCTTGGAGACACTCACAGAAATATAATAAAGGAAAACAGACTGAGGGTAAAATTTTCAGAAATGCCAACGTGACTAAGGAGTCCAAGTTCCACTGACTCTCAGGTGCTATGGATAATTTTATTTTACAGCAGATTTCCAAAGACCATTTGCCCCTTTTTCTTCTGACTTTGTTAATTTAAAAAAAAAATTGTGTCAGAAACAAGCTTGGAAAACGAGACCTCCCCCACCCCTTCATCCCTTGAGAAGTTCATGTGGAGGACTTGGTTAATCTACACATCTCTCTACAGTTTCATTGTGCCTTTGCCTTATCTCTTTTTTTTTTGGCATCCTGCCAATATTTGATATAAGTTTCATATAAGTATCCAATGTTTCATATAAGTATCCAATGTGATGTCAGACATGCATCAAGACTGACGGTCCACTGCCTCAAGCCTTGTGTAGCCATGTGCAAAGTGGCTGTGTGATGCGCCTGTTTTTATCTGGTAGCATGTTATGGTCTAAGGCTTTGTCTACATGGGAAAAAAATTTGGTATAACTGAAGGTTTGAATTTAAGCTATCATTAAACCAGTATAACTCCCCAGGTCATTTTCAGTTTAGCTTACATCACTTGGGAAGGAGCTTAAGCGACGCTGAAAAAAGCCACTAGTATACTAGAAGAGTGTCCACATGGGGAGTTATAGCAGCATAACTATATCTCATTGGTATAACTGGTAAAACTTTCCCATGTAGATACACCCTAACTGACCACACAAGGGGCAAGGCAGTGGAGAATCAGACCCACTGTGAAATCAGTATGCTGAGGCCACAGCACCTCCTCCTGCAGAGAAACTTGTGGGAGAAGCCAGAAGGGACTCAAATCTTATGGAGCTTTTAGGACACCATACTCTACAGAGGGCATGGTTCCAGGGTACATGGAGTAGACTGGTCAATTATTTCCTCTTACCTTGTATCTGAAAATTCCAAGTTAGTTACATTGAGAACTCTTTTCCTGTTGGTACTGTAGTAGTAATCAACAAACTCCTTCAGTTTCATCTTACAGTCTTTCTGTTTGGTGACATCAGTGACATCAACACTTCTTTCTGGTCCTAAGAAATTAATGCCAAGAGAAAATGGGAGTTTTAGATCACTAGGAATGGGTGAGTTAAAGTTTCTAGAAGCACCTTAATCTTCTGCATTTCCCAGCTGTTTCATGTTTAATCTTAATCACCTTAATCAGTGTAATCTTAAGGTTATATTAACAATAACTTTTGTACTTATCTCCTCTGAGCTTTTCATTTTAAAAGATTTTATCTGAAAAAGATTAGTGTTAGGTTAGTTTTAATCTCTCTACTTATTTCATTGTGGAATTTCCATAGTAGCATAATCAAAATCAGATGGAAATCCACAATGAAATAGCTCTGCAAAACCAACCCTATGTGATTAACTAACATTTATATTTTCCTATCGTACCGTATATTACAAGGACAGTAGGGGTCTTATACAGCACAACTAATTTTCCAATTGTTTCTTATTCCCATTATTTTTCTAATAAATTTTCAATTTGGCAAACTGAAATAAATGTTAGCTATCAACGAAGATCGGCCACCTAACATTGTTCCCATTTCTAAAGTACAGTCGTTTGGAATAACAGGTGCACCTAAAGAGTCTTACTTTGTCTGGTTTATTTTGTTAAAACTACCAAAAAATTCATCTTTTCCCAAACACAGAAAACAAGTCCCCAGAACCTCCATTCTGCATTTCATCTAAAAGAAACTGGACCTGATTCAGAGCTCCAGTGATAACGCTAACCAAGAGTAACTCGACAGAAGCTGGTGGAGCTACAACAGGGTAAAAATGGTGTAAGTGCGGGAAGAGTCAGGCCCAGGAGCTCTAACAATCCTTAATGAGTGCCCATTTTTAAGCCAACAAGTTACCATTTTCTCTAGTCTGCTGTCCTGAAAAGTGACCCTACTGTTCTATATTTCAGTGGAGTTTAAATGTGTAGCCTTAATTTTCTCTCCCAATATCTCTGTTTATAGCTTTCACATTGGGGCAGATATAGAATAAATCAGTTCTTTAGTCACAACACAGCTTTTAGTGCATAATGCCAGCACAATAACAACTTGTCTGGCTCTTTAGTTTACACAAATTACTTTCTCCTCTGCTGCTTCTTAAGTAGACTCTTCTATGGCCTGTGGAAAACCTTAGAAACAATGGGCTAAATTCCTCCCTGGTATAACCCCATCAAAGCCAAATTACACTTATGTTACACCAGAAATTTGTTTTGTCCCATTCTCTATAGAAACCAGTTCCAGATTGCACATTAAATAGCCTGTGTTCCTCTACTCTTTGGCTTTTTATTAGAGAGCTTTTTGTATGTAGGGAGGGTGGATTGTTTTAGCTAGAGGCTGGGAGAAAGCCAGCAGATGCTAAGGAGCACTCAGGTCAAACAATAAAATCTGCTAAGGACAGCAGATGGACAAGTAAAAATATGCTTCCAGTAGACTAGAGAGGATGGAAATTACAGTAAACTAAAGGCTATTTTAATACACTGTTGTTTGTGCAACTATCTCACTGTACACAACCATTACAACTATGGACATGTTACGGGAAGAGGGTGTGAGGGTGGGGAGGGACAGCAGACATGGAGAAACATCAAGGGCTGATAACAGTACATGTTAATACACTAGTTGGCAGCTAACTGATTATAGTGGAGAAGGGGCAGATTTTGCAGTATTGATAAGGTGTGATGGCGGTACAGAGTCATGGCAGATGAGAGGAGGGAAAGGAAGTAAGTGTTGTAGCAGAGGGACTGGGTGAGGTGGAAGGGCAGACAAGAGTCTGGAGGCAGATGGAGGAATGAGGGCCTTGAAGGCAAGGAGAACAAATTTTGCAGTGGTGACAGAGCTCCTTCAGGACGGCTCCACGTGATCACTCTGAGATGGGTGCTGAAGAGTTCTGAACAGGTTGAGTCTGGAGAGAACTTGAGGAAGTCAACCAGATGACCGGGAAAGTGATACAGCAGGAGAATATCACCAAATTAATGCAAATGATCATTAGCAATAGAAACCACAAAAAGCCTAACAATACTGACTGATATAAAGCTAAACTGAGCAAGCTGGAATGCCTTGTACGGACAGAGGACCTCAGTCTAGCTGTATGTCTGATACATGGTGAGATGGTAGTAGTCAGCTTGGACTAGGGCTGTCAAATGATTAAAAAATTAACTGCCATTTTAATCACACTGTTAAACAATAATGGATTATTTAAATTAATTATAAATATTTTTGGTCTTTTTCTACATTTTCAAATATATTGATTTCAATTACAACACAGACTACCAAGTGTACACTGCTCGCATTATGTTATTATTTTTATTACCAATATTTGCACTGCAAAAAAGAAAACGAAAATAGTACAATCTACAAGTCAAAGCATGAAGGGGCATACAAATGTTTAACATATCTGGCACGTAAATACCTTGAACACCGGCTACAACAGTGCCATGAGAACTTCTGTTCTCACTTTCAGATGACATTGTAAATAAGAAGCGGGCAGCATTATCTCCCAGAAATGTAAACAAACTTGTTTGTCTTAGCGATTGGCTGAACAAGAAGTAGGATTGCATGGACTTGTAAGCTCTAAAGTTTTACATTGTTTTGTTTTTGAGTGCAATTATGTGAAAAAATAATTCTACATTTGTAAGTTGCACTTTCACGATAGAGACTGCACTACAGTACTTGTATGAGGTGAATTGAAAAATATTATTTCTTTTTTATTTTTTTACAGTGCAAATATTTGTAATAAAAAATAATAATATAAAGTGAGCACTCTACACTTTGTATTCTGCGTTGTAACTGAAATCACTATATTTGAAATTGTAGAAAAACATCCAAAAATATTTTAACAATGCAATTAAAACTGCAATTAATCGCAATTAATTTTTTTAATCCAGTTAATTTGTTTTGAGTTAATCGCATGAGTTAACTGCGATTAATTGAAAGCCCTAGTTAGGACATGGTTTGGAAAACCAATTTCTCAATATCATGACGACTGCTTCTTGGAACAGAGTGCTCTGCAGTGCAACAAAAAAGAAAACCCTTGCTCTCACTCTCTCCAACACAGGATTTGGCCAGGTAATAATTGTGGTTTAACTAGTAATTAAAAGCTACTGCTGTGTAATGAAGTTTGGGAGCCTTGCAGTGGGAGGGATGACAACAACATTTTACATTTAGCGCAGTTCTAATTTTAAGACAAAATGTTTTGCAAACTAACACACCACTTAAATGCAGCCAATTCTGGACAGAGGGTGGCAGCCAACCAGCACACAGAACTGCACTACCGTGGGAAGAGAAATTCACTGAGCAAACTCTCACCATCATTTTATAGAAAGTGCCACAGAATCTCTAGGGCCAGCCTCCTCACACCTTGTGAGGTCACTTTGCCTGCACAAAATGGTTGTAAAATGCTACCCAATCCCAATGGAAGTATTTCACACCCACTTCGCACAGGTACGAATGACTGCACAAGGAGTAAAGCAATGTAGAATCAGGCCCTTAAGGACAGAACCTTGACCCTACCGAGCATCCTTTTCACTACTTCAGTAGCACAAAGCAGCCTTAAAGTTGGCCTAATTGTGCAGCTCGGGGATCCCTAGGGGTAGGGGGTGTTCCAGTGTGTTGAGGGGGGCATGACCAGAGCTTGCTGCATTCCAGCAATCCCCAGATACAGCCATTTGGGCCACTCAGGGCCGGTGCAACCATTTAGGTCGCCTAGGGCACTAGGATTTGGGGGGCGGCATTTTCTTCGGCAGCAACCGCAGCGGCCAGATCTTCGGCTGCCCCAGTCACCACCGGCATTTAGGCGGAAGGAGCTGGGGCAGGGGAGCATGGGGAGGGCCACTTGCAGCAAGTAAGGGGGGGGCAGCACGCAGGGGAAGTCACCGCCCCAGCTCACCCCTGCCCCGCCTCCTCCCCAAGCACACTTCTCCCGCCTCCCAGGCTTGCGGCGCCAAGCCTGGGAGGCGGGAGAAGTGAATCAGTGACGGCATGCTCGGGGTAGAGGCGGAGCAGGGGTGAGCTGGGGCGGGGGGGCGCCTCAGGGAGGAGGGAGGGAAGCTGCCACGAGGGGGGGCACCTCAGGGCAGGGGCTCGGGGACGGTGCAAGGTGGAAGTTTCGCCTAGGGCGTGAAACATCCTTGCACCGGCCCTGGGGCCACTATAGGTTGCAGGAAGACAGAGAAGCCTTCGGCAGTTGCTATAGCTTATGTGAAAAGTCCAAACTGGATCCCACGGCCCTGGAAATCTGAGGAGTACAAAGGTGGCACAGAGACATCATTGCCCCTCCCCACAGGGTGATGCACCAAACGCAGTTCAGCCAGACCCGAACATCAGGGCCAGCATGTCTATGCAGGTCAGAGGAGATCTTGATTTCTAAAGAGGACCTGTGTTTGTCCCCTTTTTCCTTCCTGATGACGTTTAAGAAGGCCTGAAATTAGTTTATCATCATTTTCCCCCCATTTGCTTTTTATTGACAAATGCCAGTGATATTATGGGCCTAATCCTCAAATGGCATAAATGGGATTAGCTCCACTGACACAGATTTACTCCTGCTGAGGATTTGGCCCATCAAATCTCACCTTCCTTCAGAGAAGCAGACGATGAGAGTGGGGAGGGAGGGGGGAATCACTCAAAGAGTTCTTCCCCCAAGCATTTGTCAGGAGCTTCATTTAAATAAGTAACAAAAACCAAAGAGGCCTGATTCCCTGCTGGTTTACTCCAGTTTTACACAGATGCAACGGTGCTGATTTTGTACAATGGGGGCAGAGAGAAGAGGGGAGAAGGAGCAGCCATGGACCAGTCACCCTTTGATCTGGGCATCAGAGCTGGCTGAGCATTCAGGGAGGAGTACCTCTGATCCTGGGAAGTGAGCAGCTGTGTGAGCACTCTCCCACCTGGATGTGCAGCTCTGCCCTTGACAGGGCGAGGCCGAAATGGCATGACTGAAAGCAGCAGCAAACAACTATTACACCACTTTCTAGACAAATACGTACCGACATAGTTTTCAACGTCACTGACGTAGAATGTAGGTGCGGGTACTGCTAAGCCCAAGCCATCCTTCTTCGGAACCAGGATAGGTTCTGTGAACCCATTTTCTTCCAAGTACTCTGTTGTTAGCTGGCTTCCTGTCACTTTGACTACCACATCTTCAGCACTAGAAATACAAACACAGATACTGTGCTAAGATATTTCACATCCAAATTCAGCATCTTTTTTATTTCTTTATTGAAAGGGTAAGCACACAATTATATACAAGTTGCTGTAAGCAATAAGATGCCACTGATAACTTATCCCTTGTATCTCTTGCTTTGTTTAATCAGGTGGCTTGATATTTTTGAAGCAATCCAAAACAATGTCCTTGGCTTCTACTTATATTGACAAAATGCTGGGATTTTCAAAGAAGCATATGGTAGTTAGGTGCCCAAATCCCATTGAAACTCAATGGAAACTGAACACCTAACTCCCTTAGGCACCTTTAATAGTGTAATGTGAATTTTGCTATTGGAAACTATAAACTATACGAAAGAAGTCATGGTTCTACTGAAGTCAGTGTGTCAAATAAAACTAGATATGAATTTTGTACGCTGGATCTTATGACTGCCAGTTTAATATCTCATCCCGTTATATATATAAGTACATGTATTCAAAGACAGTCAAAAGCACATTCTTTCAACAGCAAGTAGCTGTGTGTGTGTTTTATATATCTATCTATCTCTGTCTCTCTCTCTCTCTCTCTCACACACACACACACTCACACTTACTTGTTTTGTTTATCCAACAATTCTAACTTACAACTTTTCCCTGATAAATTTAATAGACAAATTCTTCTTTCAGTTCCAGACGAGGGTATAATTCTGCCCAGTAATTGTAGTCAGTTATTCACTGGTCACAAAAGGTAAGACTTTGTATGTTGCCACTAAGAATATTATATTTCTTTTCTTATTAGGGGCATGATCTGGAAAGTTCCCAAGTACCCAAAAATTCCACTGTCTTGAATAGGAGTTGTAAGTGCTCAGGGCATCTGAGAATCAGGCCAAAAACCTGGATCTATAAGAAGAGGAGCCCAAACCAGGAATAGTAATAAATCTTGAAGTCTTTTGGCAATTAATTCATAACAGCTAGAAATTGGAAGCCTGGATCTCCACTCCTAGCACTTTGCGTAGTCATTTACACCTTTTCAAGCAGCGTGTTAAATGCTACCATTCTAATTGAATAGCATTTTACACCAACGCTGAATAGATTTAAGTGACTATACAAGGTGCAAGGTAGTGAAGAATCAGGCCTCTTTGTGACTAGATAGCTAACTGCGTTCCATTGAACTCTATTCAGGTTCACATTTGATTGCAACAATCCAATTATATGCATAAGACTGAAATAATAAATCAATTTATTGCAAAAGATGTGAAGCATGCTTAAATATTCTGGAATAAATTCATGTGCCTAAACTGCTGAAAACATCAAAGGTAACACTTTGTGTTAATGAACCAATTTCAATCGGTGTAGAGAACAGTCAGTTATCAGTGCTCAATGCAGACACATCGACAGTGTTAAATATTCCAATTTAAAGAAGCCAACATTCAAAATGTTATGTAACATTAAGGAAAATTGTTCACTTAAACTCTTTAAAACTCACAGTCAAACACTAAGGTCTTACAGTAATTAACAAAAACTGATACAATGCAGCAGTTTTACCAAATTTAGATAACTAACCTCAGAAGTTTCAGAAATCCAACCTCTGGAGCTTCTCACTACTAAAATATTTTAACAAACATTTTCAAAGGCATGATCGCTGTGAAAATGATTAATGATTCTATAACTACAAGTACCCAAATAGTAACAGTCCTCTAGCAAAAGCGTCTAACAAATGCTATTTTCTCCTCTGAGTCTACCTAGGCAAATGGGGAAATTAGTTACTTGGACAAGTATAAGATTCTTTAAGCTCGTGAAGATATTTTTAATAATGCACTACTGTGTATACTGAGAGATCTATTCTCCCATACACAGTGGGCACACAGGCACCAACAGCCAGAACACAAATGGGAGATTCACACTTGCACCAAGGGGGGGATAATAGACCCTTCAATACAACTCCAGAAATACTTGAGACTAATGCTTGACTGCCCTCTTCTGTGTTAGTTCTGAACTACAACTGACTGTGTTAGTAGCAGATGAAGCAGGTATACAAACACTAATACTGCCATGGTGGAGTCCAGAACAACTTACTCAATTTACTGTAGCTTCTCAGTGTGTCAGTGCATAAGATACAACTATGGCATAGTCCTGACTAGAGTTCTTCGCTGAAAGGTGGGTTAGTTTTGAATTCAGGCAAGCAGTTAGGAAAGCGCCCTTCTTTGTTGCTCTAATCAGGCCACTCATAATGAGATTCTGAAGTTCAAATGACACAGCTGTCTGAGTACCAGGATCTGGGGGCTTTTTGTGCGTGGGTGAGTAGATTTTGAGATCAAGCTCCACTGAGGATAGCTTAGTGCCCGCTGGAAGCAGGAGAAAGTGCACTCAGTGTCAGATGGGTGAATTTCTGAATGAGGTTCTGGAATTCTTAACTTTCCTCAGGATTCATGAAACCAATTGAAAGCCTCACACTGGAGAAAGTGAGAAGTTTATTGATACATTCTTTAGCCAGACTGCCATGCCAGCTCTCCAGAGAAGGGGATGCTTGGAGGACAAGAGGACTAGATAAAAATAGGAAAAAGGTGAAGACAGTGGTAACCATTCTAAGGAACCAGGCTGTTTCTGGAGCCTTCTAACCAGTTCCAAGTACTGGGTAAATTAGTGGAAGATGATCAAGAGGTAAACTGAATAATTCCTATTGGGAACTTCTGAGATACTCAGTGAACAGACAGGTAAGGGCACTGGAAGAGGAATTTTTCAAAAGCACCTATATAAAAGCCTGTGTTATGATAACAGATCCACATGATATGTTGCCAGGCATGTGTTCATGTAGCAGATATTACTTCCTTGGTAGATACAGTTTAAGCTAGGACTAGTAAGGACAGTGCTTTTCCTGCACCTAGGTGTCGTTAAGGTGCAAAGAGTGAGTCTTGAGATTCTGATCTAAGGATCAAAGTAGTAAGTCAAGGAGCAGATCCTCAGAGATGGCCTTCTGAGAAATTAAGTACTATTAGTCCTAGATGGATATCTGGTGCCCCAAGGTGCAGATGAGGTGGTATTAGCTTATGGAGAGTTTTATGCTTTAAGGAACAAAGATACCTCTTGGGGTAAAAGATACTTAGCTAAAGATGAGCTCCACCTAAACTCTATGCAACCTGTGAACTTGAAGAGGAGCTGTTTAACTAGGAACAAGAAGCAAAGGGTGGAGCCATTAAATTACAGGAGAGTGTTCAATGGAATGAGCCAAATTCACCTGTCACTGATGTAAACAGGTGCAGGTCCCATAAAAGGTCCGAGAACAAGTTCATTGGTGATGCAAGTTACACCGTGAGTGTAAATGGGACATAAAAGGAGTGTAAGAGAGATAAATTGTGCAACTTGCACCAATTTGGGAATGCAGAATTAGGGTAATCTACACATGTTAAGGAGATGCAAATGGGAGAGATGCAGCAGAAACCGTAACTAACAGGAAACTGCCAAATAAAGTATGGGTTGGATGCTTTATATTCTTCTTCTTTTAAATCCTCCTGTCACTTTTCTGCTATACATGCTTTGCCAATCAGCATAGAAATTACATTCAGTTTATTCACCCAGAGAATGCCCAATTTGTTCACATTCCGTTGGTTTATCACTTAAACCCCTACGCTTGCATCATAGCCCAGGGACACCCCATATGGAACTCACATGTCTGTTTAAGTCACCAAGGAATTTGGTCCTGTAAGAGCCCACAGAAGCTCACAGCTAGGAAGGAGCTCCATGAAAGGAGCTCCATATCCACCAGAGCAGTTGGCAGCTGTTATTCAGAAACAGACCTTGAAATTTTCAGGCACCTGAAAATTGTGGGATTTAATTTTTTTCATTTTAATGGTACTTTAGTATTAATGGGGGGAGGGATAGGTCAGTGGTTTGAGCATTGGCCTGCTTAATCCAGGGTTGTGAGTTCAATCCTTGAGGGGGGCATTTAGGGAACTGGGGTAAAAATCTGTCTGGGGATTGGTCCTGCTTTGAGCAGGGGGTTGGACTAGATGACCTCATGAGGTCCCTTCCAACCTTGATATTCTATGATTAATACTGTAGGAGCTGAATCAAAGTCAGCCATGATAAGCCAGTCACAATATGTATTACTGAGCCCTGGTGGAATAATCTCTTACCCCCCTTTCCCCTAAATACCCCACTGAGTGCCAAAATATGGGTCCAAGCATCTCAAACTCATCATTTACCTCTCCCTGTCACTAGCCCTGCCTCCAAACTGATCTCCTCTGTCAAATTCTAGAGCGGCTCCACCCAGATACCCAGTCTCATTGCCTGAGGTGATATTTTGATGTGTACTTTGGGACCAACGGGCTGATTTTAAATGTAATTTTTTTTAAAAAGTGTTTTAGTGGTTTTGGTTAATGTGTTAAATTTAAGGCCCTTGGGAGATACCTATTTGTTGTGGGGGGGAGAAATCGGTAAAGACCCAAAATAAAAGTGTAAAATCAAGTTGACAAAGTTCACTCTCTTTAGGCCCAGAACACAGGAAATGAAATGAGCACATTGTCACAAGGCAGAGCTCCATTTCTGTCCCATTTTCTTTATTGGCTCTCCCCTCCTTATTTCCACTGATCTCAGTCGGACCTTGGATTCCTTGACCACAAGGTTTATGGCTTTAGGTGGGTTTCAGTAACTCAATTTCACCTCAGCTTTGTGCTATGACACAGGCAAGAGGTTTCAACTTAAAAATAGAAAAAAGCCCCTTTGTGGGTTTGTCAGATCTGGACAGTTACTGTGCGTTTTGGTCTGTGAACGTTTGCAGGTTTCAGTTGCATCAATTATTTTCATTATGAAGTCAATCTTAAAATAGTGAAGGCCCCAAAAGTTTTTTGTTTTACTAACATCACAACTGTAAATGGCCGAGGGATAAATCCTGTGATGAACTGTTTGCAAACTCCTCCTTGGAACCTCTGCTTCAGCAGTAGGGATTCTCTTTTGTGCACATCCATCTTGAGCGGAAAATGGTGAAAACAAACTGAGGGTCAAATTTACAGAAGCTGCAAAATGACTCAAAGCCAAGAAAGATGCAAATGCAAGACCTACAACTGCATGCAAACCTCCCTGATTTGGGAGCACACGCGTGGATGTACGTGAACATGGACCAGGTGAAAGTCAGACTCCTGATTTGAATAAATCAGTGCCAGATCCCTCAAGCTGTTGATTACCCCCTTTTAAGGTGCCAAATGCCTTCACCTCCCACTGGAGTGACTGGCAGTTGAAGAGATCCCTCAAAGACCCCCCCCCAAAAAAGTTTGAGAAGGAATTTGTCAATCTGCTCCAGCTAAGCAGTTTCAATGTGACCACTTGATATTTTAAATCTGTTGAATATTCTATTCTGTTTCACCTAGTAATTGCAAGAACCACTTTGGTGAAATTCTGTGACCTGTGTTAAGTAGGAGGTCAGACAACATTATCATAATGGTTGTTTCTGGCCTTAAAATCTATTAATATAACTGCACAATTTGGTAAACATAGTTTTTAAGTGGCCAGTCCAAAAATGGCTAAGCTGAAAACCAAAGAGTTCAAAGGTCTAAAATCATACAAGTAAAATTGCTAAGCACTGAGTTAAGTGAAAAATACACCTATACACAATGTTCACAAAAAGAAGCTTTGGCAAATAAATTTGCAGCTGATTCCCCATAGAGTAATGATTTGGGGGCAGACATTTTAAATTAAGGCAATCTTCTCCATAAATTATAGAACTTTCATATTTACTGAGTACACTCTACCTGCCTCCAAACATGATTGTGAAATAGTCTCAATCACTACTTAGATCCACTTATAAGAACCAGAAAAAATAATCATTCTGATGAATAGAGGTACAGAGTTACAAAATAAATGTGTAAGACGCCCACTATCAATAGCCCAAACAAGTTTTTGTTCCTGTAGCAACTAAGGATGTGGCTACCTTTTTGTTCAAGCTGAGATGGACTTCAGAAAAGTCTGCACTATTCTTGAGCACTGAACATAATTCATCAGGTTTCTCAGCTAAGTATTACTGTGTGGCGATGCTGTAGGGCGTGCCACTCCAGCATGCACGCTTGCGGCCTGGCATGGCCCCGAAGGCTCACTGCACTCAGCAACCCTTGGATCTTTTCACACCAGATTAGTTCAACCATTCTTTGTGGGGTCTGATTTATTCATTCCTTCTGCAGAGAGCAACTCACTTATTTAGCTGCTCAAGTCCATGCCCTCTCTGGGTCCATGCAAGAGTCTCGGTCCATTTCCTACCCTGTACAGGAGGTACCAGCCCTTCTACCAGAGCTGGGCTGTACTTCAGACTCTCCCTGTGTCCCTCTCCTTAGGACAGGAGCCTCCTAGAAATTCCTCCTTGGAGCTGGAGTTGTACTTTAGGCAGCTGTAGAGCCTCAGGCAGCTACTCCTCCACCTGGCCCTTTTCCCAGTCAGCCCTTCCACCCTCAGGCAAGGAGAGTTCAGCAGGCAGAACTTGCTCCACTGCTGTTTTCTCCCTGATAACTCAGGACCCTCGAGGAGCCTTCTTATTCCCTGCTGTGTTCACAGGCATGTACCCTGCTATGAAGGAGGCAGCATTTACGCTGGCCCCTTCTCCCAGCTCATTATTTATTGGCTGGGTGAGAGTGGAGCCCCCACCCCTCTCTCTGCAAGGCTCCAGGTCCTTAAAGATAAAGTAACAGGATTCCTTCTAGATGCTACTTCTTCCCAGGACCCAGTCAGTGCCAGTTTTACAGATGTTAGTAAGGAACAGGACTCAGCTAACTGGAGAAAGCACCTGTTTTAACAGTGCTGCACCAATGTAACCGAGAGGAGAATTCGGGCCATTACACGTAATGACAATCACTAAAAGACTTAAAGTCTGTGAAATTAGCTTAAAACTAGGTCTTTACATGGCAAACGTTCACATGGGGAATTCTCTTTCATTCACTCCTCTCCCTATGCTGTATATAAACTGAGCAAACGACAGCCACCACAGTTCCTCCTCCACTTGAGCTCAAATTATAATTGACCACGTGCATCACAGTAATCGCACTTTTACTTACATAGCTGAATAACCTACCTTGGAAAAGTTCGACTTCGAAGTTCCTTTATAAAGACTTGACTCCCATTCTGTACAGGTTTGACCTCTGTTGACTGCCCGGTATCGTGTTTATGCCAATTTCTTTTCTTTTTCACTGAAAGAGAGTGAATTGGACAGCACCATATGCTAAGCAGGGGATCTTTATTAAAACATTCTGTGGGAGAAAGTTCTTAGTAGTACTTTCTATGCAAGCCAAGAAAAGAGAAGCCCACTATGCAGCACTGTTAATTTTAACATTGTGTTCTGATTCACCATTAGACAATTACACTGTAGCCTGAAGATCTATTACATACTGAACCGTGTTCGTTTGTAACATAAGGGAAACCAGACGGATAATTACTGAGCTCTACGGCTATCACAAGCATTAAGCAAATGCAGGCTCTGGATAACATTTTGTACTTGCCAGACTACACACTTAATCTTTATTGTAAACCTCCCAAAAAATCTTCTCTTCTGCTCTCTCAATTTGTAGCATAGATCATTATGAACATGCTCTTTCTTTGCCACACCTCTCCAAGGGCCTGAGCCAAATTCAATGGAAGTCTTTTCATTGAATTCAAGTGGCTTTGGATCAGGCCCTAAATACAAAATGCCTCATTCTGGTAAGAAAATTTAGTATCCATGTTCAGTGTAAAAAGACGCAAGTTCACATCCAATCCAGTTTTTGGAGTGCCTTTCATTACCATGCTTGTAAATACAAGCTAAGTTGATGGGGCAGAGCAGAATGCCCCTGGCTCATGCTCTCAGTGGATGACAGACATTTAGGCAAGCTGATCAGGGAAATGGGATCAGCTGAAATATGCCAGTCAAATCAAGTCACACGTCAACTTGCTTCTGACTTTTCTTTTCAACAGTCACTTAACACTGGCCAAGAAGAACCATTCCAGTTTTTACCAATAATCAGCATTAAATCTCTCAGCTGCTCCTGCTTTTAGACTCACATGGGGTATTTATTGCGGTAGGAAATTACTGACATCAGAAATGCAGTCTCCCCTAATTTTAAGCTTTCTGCCCTCAGAATTTTTTGTATCCTGGGTTCATATTGTACCTAAAGGTAGGCAAGCTGGTTAGGATAAAATATGAAACCTGAGACTCCACGAAACCTCAAAGCAAACCCAAGCTTTTCTTATGTTCAAACCAGTTTTCTGGAAGAAAGCCACTTGCCTCTATCACCATGACTGGACATGTGCCCTTCCACAGCCCTCCCTTACCCCTCCCCCTCCCCCTCCCCCTCCCCCTCCACTCACTCTTTGACTACCAAAGAAGCTGGGGAGATGGGAGGCCCAAACTATAACATCCTGAGACCTTGAAAAGCCACCTCTGTACGCTGGCCAGGACTTTGGAAGTAGAGACATCTACCGAAGAATCCTTCCCAGGTTTTGTACAACACAGACTGGTTTTATTAGTTCCATGCTGCTCTCCAGCCTAGCTGGATATAGTCATTAAAGCTGCTAGTTCTTTATCTTAATGCCCATCAGGCTTAGTGTATTAGTTCAATACTCCCAGTAACATAGGAATCAACCCCAACATGTACACCACTCCCTCCCACTTTCCCTTCCCATGACCTCTACCCATCTCCCTACATCCTGGTTCTGTTCCGTATCAACTGGCCCAGCTAAACAAGTGTGTCATTAAGAGAATTCTATCATACCCCTTTTATTTTTCCTCAAAATTGCCTAAATTTCTAGACAAAGTCATGAAGCTGTAGATTATAATAAATACTCATTGCAACTCTTTTCAATCAGCACACTCTGAAATAACATTGTAACTTAGGGCAATATGTAACTCCTATTGAAAAATCTATAGATGCTTAATTCCCATTTGAAATCTCCCTCATAGATGCTGCGTCATGTAGTGCAGCATTCCATCAGTATCAGCCAGTTTCTTTACTACATGTTTGTAAAATGTGTACCACAGTGAGGAATATTTGATTTGGGCTTCTGGGAACAACTGCAGCAGAAATGTAACATATAATTTAAAATTATAAACAACTACCAGAGCTGGCCAAAAAAAAATGCAGGGTTGTGGGGGGGGGGGATTGGCAAAGAATGCAGAAATATTTTTGCAAGACTTGTCCATCAAAATTTTGAATTTACAAAAAATTGTCATTGAGATACCAGATTTTTCAACCAGCTCTAACAACTATATTCTCTCACTTCTGTCTCAAGCTGAATACACCGCATGAATTCATATGTATACTTAAACGTACATAAATATATTTAGAACCAAAGGACATCTATAAGCTCATTTTGTTATCTTTTGACTGACACTATTTCAAACATTTGAGCCTGATTCCCCTTTTATTTATATCACTGTAACTTCATTGATTTCAGTGGAATTTCTCCTGATTTTCACTGGTGGGAAGGAAATCAGGCCAAATGTTTTCCCCTGCATTATGAAAATGAACCAAGCTTGTCTAAATAGAGCACTTAAATTTAAATAACAACATCAGAAATGTATTTGTGAACATGTATATTTTTTCCCCCAAACAGAAGTATCTCCAAATTTCATTAAATCAAAATGACTTCAAATGTCACAAGCAATTTTCTGAAATAGTAGTCACCAAGTGACATTGGTAAGGTGGAGAGTGTAAGAAAAGGAACATGATTTTTAAATTTGACATCTGAAGAGCATACATCATGGAATGCAATAATTAAATCTTGGCCGTGAATTATCATATCTGGAACAACACCTACTCATTTACAAAATTGATACTGCAAGATAACTCAGCTAGTTTACACATATATTGTAACAGTTAACAACAAATGAAATTCATAATCTCATACAAGTCCGGGAACACGCTGCACACAACTGTTTGACAGAATAACTTAACAGAGGACCTGTTCCTGCTTTCACATCAAGACTGGCCCCTAATTTTTCCAGTCTGTTGCAGTTACACACACACCACCTGAAAGGGTGGAAGGATCACACCCTGACATTTCATTTTTGCAATGTGACTTATACCCCTTTTACTTTATGGCTATAAGAACCTACATAATTGGTTTTTTGGTTTTTTTAATGTTCTTGAAAATTGCTGTTCATTTTGAGAAACTATAAACATACAGATCAAGAAAATTCAGTTTGTGATATTCCAGCAATAAACTAAGATTTCAGCACTAACGTTGCAGGTCTTTACACTATTCCACTCTAATGACTGATTTTGTGATGTCATGATATGCTGTATCTTAGATACAACAGTGAAAAAAACCCTCATAGCATTGTTATTGTAGTATGACACTCTACTTCTGCCACAGCTGTAACCACATATGTTTACAAGACTGTTGCAGTCGCAATGTTTTTGATACAGCACCTTTATATCTACCATACTGTGCAATACTGACTGTGAGAGACATATTGCCAAAAGCAGATTTTGTTAAGGAACGGAAAGCCAAGAACCTGCTTAAAGAATTAAAAGTTAGCTGTTATTTCAACTCTACTTGTCATAATTGGTATATTACTCTTGTAAACTTCTTACTGAAGCAGTCAGTGGTTGAATTCTAAGATTATGCCCCCATGTTTTCTTATGTAATTTATATTTAATTCCTGATTACAGACTTATGCTTTTTCTGTCAGTTTTTTTTCCACATTGAAGACTAGATGTCTTCCATCATTCATAATTTACAGCCAAGTGGAAGCAAGAAAAGCATCAAATACATTTTAACGTAACACAAGAATTTCACTCAGAGTCTAGAAAAATCATGCTTTATCTCCCACAATGAGGCAATGACTGACCCTGCATATCTTCAGTCATACCACTCCTCTTCAAGACAAGCCATTCTATTGCTAAATGATTCACTTTAAAGACGACTTGTAGTTATTTATTTGACCTACTCCTGATGTATGTATGTCACTACAAATTTGAGAAATAGGCAGGGTGAGGCTTTCAAACCCACCGAGAGGAAAATGAGGGTAATATTTTTCCTCTACGTGTCCTTAATTGTAGTTTGTTGCATAACAGCAACAATCTCTGCCAATTGATATCATATTTATAATAAAATGCGTTTAAATTAAGCATTTAATTTTTCACAATGATTGGGGGAAGGATATTCTAGTATAGTAAACAGAATTCTTTATTCATTTGGCCAAAGCAAAAACATCCTGCAGTTCTTTGTCAGGTAAAACCCCCACTCCCATCAGCAATCTTTTCATACAGGTGGGAATTTTGTCTGGGAAAGAACCAGCTCCCCCAATGTACCCTAAAATTTTAACGGCCACCAAAATTGCCATTTAACCATATGTGCATGCCAGACATAATACAGTGTTTCTTATTCTTGTTATCAGAAGACAAAAGCAATAGTGTAATTATGATAAGTGACTGTATCAGATCTATCTACCTAACCAGGAACTATTACAGCCTGTACCTAAGTGCCTCATTAATGGATTTTATCCTCAAGACCTTGGTGAGGTAGGAAAGTGTTATCTCCATTTTACAGATGGGGGACTGAGCATGGGGTAGATGAAATGATTTGCCCTAGGTTACATAGGATGCCTGGGCTAGGCTAAGCAGGGTAATGAATTTACATGTCCCTAGTCCCAGTCTAAGCGCCCCATCTTTGTTACCCTTACTGTGTTTTGAATCCCATTGTAGCAGGATTGCCATATATCGTAAGAAACACACTTAAATTAAAACATATATTTTTGTAACCAAACATTGAAAAACTAGCCATTGCTTAAACATAGAGAATCTACTTGAGATGGCGCAGGAATCAAGCAGGTATACTTACAAGTAGACTTTCCATGGGTTTTCTCACAATTCGGACAATGATAGATGTCAATATCTGGCGCTTCCTCTTCTTCTACACCAACACAACTGGAATATAAAAAAAAAATAGAGCAACCTCAGTCTGGCTCTAAAAGTGCAAATACACAAGGTGATCAAAATTTTAACTTTGCAATTAATATGCAGGCTTGTTAATCACTAAGGGTATATCAAGGCAAAATGTGACGAACCTCTTCTGTGTGCATAAGGTCAGGTCAAATGTCACTGCAGCCTACACTGCTGGTCTAGTGCTGAAAGAGATGTCTCCCAGACACTTGTTTGCCAGTTCAGTATGGGCCTCCCTTACAGAGTGGTAGAGACGCTGACTAAAATTTCTTTGCTCCATTCACAAAGACCACTTCAGCTGGCTGGGACAAAATAATATTCCCATCTACACACAGTTCTGGAAATTCAATCCACCCCAAAGACAATAAACAAAACACAAGCCCTTTTACAAAATACCTATGGACAGTTGTTAGACACTAGGGCAATGTTGGCAAGTGGTAGGGACACAATAATACACAACACGCACAACATAAGTAGATTCCATCTCTGTAACAATGTTATGAAGGAGAGAAGGAAAGGGTGACACACAAAGCTCACTGCACTTTTGGCTGCCAAAATAGGTTGTACTGTGGCAGCTGCTCGGAACACCCACTGAGATTATTTTGGATGTCACAACATATGTAACAATACAGTGCAGCCTGCGGGCACGCTGTGTGCCTGCAATCCAACGGCAGACCAGAGCACTAGGAGGAAAACAAAACTAAATTACAAAGGAATGAAGTACCCAAGATAAGAAGTTGTTGTACAGTCAAAGTAGGGAGCAGCCAGCCAAATAATCGAACTCCACACGGAGCAAAGGCAAACAGGATTTTTTTTCATGCTTGTTCTGCCTAAAACAGCCCAGACTATGTAAGGCAAATTTGAAGCACAGAAAAGAGAACTTCAGTCCTCCATGAATCAGGCTGGGACCCTAAGGCTACAGCCCCCCATTCCTTCTTCCACAGAAACTGTGCTCAGCACAGGACGCAAGGCAGGGGGAGAGACAAAGGTAGATCTATACCATCTTTGCCTTGATCCCCTGGGCTGCAAGGGACTAGTTCAGTCCCCAACCTAAATTAGTCTCAGGATTCCTCTAACATACACTACCCCCCCTATGCCAGAGGAAGGCGGATGGGCTAGATCCAGGAAACTCCTCAGCTGTAGAGCTCCAGTGGCACAAAGGGGACATACTGTGGGTCAGAATCTGATCCACGATCGTTAACTGACTATTGGTAAAGCTGAGTGCATTCTGCCACTATAAAAATGAGTGAAATTCCCTTTCATGGAGATAGGCAATAGGGGTTTGTCACAGTGCCAATAAAATTATGCTCTCCCAAGTCACTCAACTACATCGGTACCAGCATGGGCCATCTCCTTGTAATATCTGGGGAAGGAGGGGAGTCTTACTAAAACCTGGATGGAGAAATATTTGACTCCTGAAATGCACTAAAGCCCTGACCGCACTAGTGTTTGCAAAAGTGTGCCTGAAACCATTTTTGAAACCCAGTTTAACACAACTCGCACCCATATCTAACATGATGACAAACCCTGTGACTACCACATTAAAAACATCTGCACTAGGAGGTGGTCTATAGCATGGCTTCCTTTAGCATGGTTATTGATTAGCATCTCAAAAAATGTTGTCCAGTTTCTGCCAGAAATCTTCTTGACTGTTTTTCAATAGTTGCACTAACAAAATGTGACTCGCTATGTGGACAGCATCCCAGGATCATTCAGAGCTGAATTGTATATGTTAATCTAATCTCTGCAACCAAAATAATACAAAACATGCTTTTCCACTGAAAGAACCCTAAATAATTTGAATGCTAAAAAGTTATAATAGTGCAAGGGAGAGGAGAAGTGGATCAGTGCAAAACAAGTTCTACCACGTTGGCCAATATGTTTGAAGGTCCAGCCATTGAGTTGTATTGCTAGCATCATCTGGTTGGTATGGCAATAAAAATTTTTTGACTCCTCTGTAAAAATATAGATATGGCTGTATCTGTTGGCATTGCTCTAATACTTCAACAAATACAAAAGAAATTGATCTCTCCAAATTGTACGTACAGAAAAAAAATTAAGAACAGGAAAATTATCACAACAATCCAGATCATTAGGGTCAAGGATTTTACAGGCAGTAAAATGCCAGATTAGCCATCAGAGAATTTAAACAAAGCTCATAAATTAGCACAAGTAAAACAGAATTGTAGCATTCATATCTCCAAAAAGCTGCTTATGCCACTGCTTTCAACTTGTCAAGCTTAGTAAAGGTATGGATTAGGCTCTAAAGTGGTGCTTTGAAAAGTCTATATTTAGCTACACTAAGCAGCCGAGAACAGGCTTACCTTGCTTTATGAAGAGGTATGAAAAGCTACTAATAATGGGGCTAAGGCTTGAGTATATGGAGGGACCTGTTGCTCTTAGGGCAGGAAAAGTTATTTAAGGAGAATCAAATAGGAAAATAAGAATAATGTATAGCAAACAGGATCAGGCTTCACCCTCACACTGACCCTAGATAAACAGGTAATAGACGCCCATATAAGACAACGCCCTGAATATCGGGACATGTGGTCATCCTACCTAGGGTATGGTTTCTGCACAAGGGTTTGCATATTTATATTTACTAAGGCTCAGATTCTGCCACATTCATTGCACGGAGCAGTACCTTACTCCAAGAGTAGTTCCACTAATGAGTAAGGGGGCAGAATCTGGCCCTAAAGTCCCAGAGTGCCTTGCTGCACTGATTCCGACCTTTATCCCAACTCGGGGCTACTTTAGGAGCCCTGTCCTCTCACTGAATAGTGCCGTACTCCACAAATAATCCCACTGACGTCAACAGGATTATTCACGGGGGAAGGTACTATTCCATATGAATAAAGCCTTCCATTCACGACATGTAGACACCACCACTCCCTAAAACCTCATCTACACTATAGAAGGTTCGTTAAAAACGGTTCCCTCCAGTGCTGCCAGCAATTCAGCTGCACTAATTTACCCCCTGTAACTTCATTTTGGCTAAAGAACTTGACTGTAGGGATGGGAAACCAATGTAGATTTCAAAACTTTCTGCAACATTAATATGGGTTCATTAACTGCTTTCCCTTTTAACACCTTATTTTTCTCAAGAGTGATGTCATTCTTTAAAAACGTGTTTTTCTAGCTAAAGGAAACCCTCTGCTCTGTAGAAGAGCCCCCCTAAAATGCGGATGGCATGAGTGCCTGCTGTGCACTGTATTTATTTTTTCATGAGCATCTTTTCTTTCCCCTCTCTGTGCCTTTTTGCAAAGTCTCTTTGTATCTGTTTGTCATGCTTCTCCCTGCTGCTTCTCTCCCCACCCCCATCTCTCTTAAGAGAGAAGCACATTTCGCAGTGCTTGGGTCAAACATTTGACCCCCACACATACAGCGATCAAGTGGGTTCAAAGTTAGACAAAGTGAGATCAGCTGTAACAAGTGTGGTAGCAGACTACAGCCAAAGGCCATGCTATAGTGATTCCCACATCAGTCTATTGCTATGGAACCTGGGCATGATAGCACCAACACAAAGAACAGTGGCACCCTTGACCTATTATGCATATGAAGAGATGCAATCAGATCATACATGAGAGCTTCTGCAAAGCAACCGCAAATCCGGCACGGAAACAACAGTTATAAAAGCGCAGCCAAAGCTGAAAACAGCACAGGGAACTGGAATCCTGGCCAATATCCTGGGACCGCAGCAGCTGCCAGCCTCCTCACTGTCTATTCCCCACTTCCAGAGGCTATGACTGCAAGGGGGCCACAAGCTGGCTTCTCCTTACTCTGTGCAGTACTGCTCCTTTAACTGTTTGGGATGCTTGCAGCTGAAGTCCAGGAGCTGGTTTTCAGAGAGGGAGCAGACAGCAGAGTGGCTTCACAAGAAGGTAGATGAGAGTAAGGGAGCAGAGCCCTGCTGTTTCCCAGGACTGGGGAGGGAAGCAAGGGACAGAGCAGTCTCTGAGGTGCTGCTCCTTTAAGGGAACAAGAAGCAACAGAGGGTGCAGCAGCAGGAGATGGAGCTGGGAAGCAGCACTCTGGGCAACAGCAGATTTATTTGCCTCATTTGGGTTAGTGGTCTGAGAATCAGTTTTAAAAAGCCTATAAACACTGTGGAACAATATGTTCACGTCTCAGCAGGATTCTCTCAGCTCCCAAATCACACACAGAGTATCATGCAGATTACCCTTCTGAAAGAGACCTTTTCAAGTGGGGTACTGTTTGCAATGCAAGGACACCTAGGGTCCACCTAATTATCACACATAGACCCACTTATGTGTGCAACTAGGTACCTACTACAACTATGCACACAATCACCATGACTCCATGGCCTAATAAGGTATTGGTAGATCCTCAGGCAGTCCCCATTTCTCTGGCTTATGAGCTGTCCCTTGCTACGTTTTTGACATGGTGACAATTACGAAGATTTGCAGGACTGGACATGTCCTCCTTTTGGAAGACACCAGGTTCCCCAAGCAAATGCTGAGACAGTGAACTTTTAATTGGTGAAGGATCAAGAGGAGGGAAAGAAATGCTCCTGAGATGTCCTGAAAAAGAACCTCATTCATTGTGACATTGATATTAACATGTGAGATGCTACAGCAGTAAACATGTCAGTTGGGGACCAAGGAAACATCTGGTGCAGAAAGTTACGCTGATGCAAGGCATGCTGGTCAGGCAACAAGACAACAGGGTTCTTCCCAAGCAAAGAGAGAGAGAGAATCTTATAAATTCAGCTAAAAAAAATGCTATTCCATTTTCTTGCCCAACCTGTAGAAAAGCCTGCAAAGATGGAAAAGGATATTAACCATCTATGTGTCCAAAACATTTTCTTGTTAAATCAGTCTCCTTTAGTGTGAAGGACAACCAGGCTGGGGTGATTTTAATCAAGGCAATTTAAATAAGTGATTTAAATCACTTGATTTAAAAAATATATGTTTAAAGTCGTAACCATATTGAGGCTTTGTAAAACCTGTTTGAAATTTGTGCTATTGCATCTTTCAATTAAAATTTAAATGCCGTTATAGGCAGGGTATCTTATTTGAATTTTACAAAACTGCTGTAGGCAAAAAATAAAATAGAAAAAAAAATTAAGGCCCTGATCCTCCAACCATTTGAGCAGGTACATAACATGCTTAAAGTTAACCAGATGCAGAAGTGTTTGCAGGATAATGGGCTGAAATTGTATTTTAATTAAAAATTTCTCTCTTAATGGTACAAAATCTGAGTCACCTCAAAACAAAAGTGTTTCAATGTTAACAACAAAAAGTTGTTTAGACTTTCGATGCACTAACAAAGTTATTGTGACCTTTTTTATACAGACCCAAATTTTTCAAAAATATTAGCCTAAAGTTAGGCTTCTACACCCATATTTAGGCACGTACGTATGGGATTTTCAAAAGCACTTAAGTGATTTAGAAGCCCAAATCTCATTGACTTCAAACTGCAATCCCATCAGAAGAGTATATTCTTGCCCAGGGGTAGGCAACCTATGACACGGGTGCCGAAGGCGGCACATGAGCTGATTTTCAGTGGCACTCACACTGCCTGGGTCCTGGCCACCGGTCCGGGGGGCTCTGCATTTTAATTTAATTTTAAATGAAGCTTCTTAAACATTTTAAAAACCTTATTTACTTTACATACAACAATAATTTAATTATATATTATAGACTTATAGAAAGAGACCTTCTGAAAACATCAAAATGTATTACTGGCATGCGAAATCTTAAATTACAGTGAATAAATGAAGACTCGGCACACCACTTCTGAAAGGTTGCCGACCCCCGTTCTAGTCAAAGCATTTCAGCTTTCCTGACTCGAGGAAGCTCAATGTAGTGGAAGGTGATGCTGGTTGCAAATATAGCATGAGGGATTTGCTTGTCAATTTTTTGAGTCTGTGGTGTTTGCACAAGCCCTGGACAGGTCTTTTTCAGCATGGAAGCATTTTAAATGTGAAACTTCTTAATAAAAAAAACTATGTAAAATCTTATATTCTACTAACAATTCAGAAACAGACACAAGTAAAAAAATGTTAGCAATTTTAGCAACATAAATAAAAAGTCTGATTTTAAAAAATATTTAAATAAAAAAACTGATTTTTTTAAACAAATTCATATTTGTATCCACCCTGAGGACAATTCTTGGTAACAAAACCTGCAAAGCTACATTACATTTTAGAGCTCTTAGCACAGAAGCGGGCCCTTTGAAGTAGTCTTATTACCTCACCCCCATTCTAATAAAGCAATATAGTAAAGAAATAGTGTGACTTCTTAGGACGCTAACAGCTCACTTTTGAACCGATTATATTACAGTTGCCTCAGAACACACTTACGTGTGTCATTTTCACCTGTTCACTTTCAGATGTGATCAGTCTCTTCTGGTGCGTATTGTATTACACTCTAGTATTCCCTGGCACGTAATATTTGTCAAATATTTGACAATGGTGGGGAGGGTTGTCACATATTATTCAACTAGCTCTATAAGCTGATCAGGCAGTATTCACTGCATCAGTTGTTGAATAAATTGTTCACGATTTTTTAATCTGACTAGCACAAGACGTATAAATCAATACAAGCCTCCTGGGTCTGTATTCTCCTAATTTAATTATAACTTATTTTTAACTCTTTTCTGCCTCACCAAAATAGGGCGAAAGGCCTAGAGACTTTTATCGCTGCCCTAGAACAGGCACTTCACTCTTAATTTCCCAGGACTCCAGAAATATACGTGTCTTGTTCTCACACTGAATCAGCTCCCACCCGCAAGTAGTAACACTGAGGGTGATCCAGCCTCAGACCTTGGGAATAACCCAGCACCACACTGGTGGGGATCAATACAATAATACTTTGCACTTCAATAGCGGCTTTCATCCAAGATTTCAAAGTTTCTCTACGAACAATCAATCAATCCTCACAGCCCATCCTGGTGAGGTATGTATTACCCTCAGCTTAAGGATGGCGAAACTGAGACACAACAGTACAAAGCAAAGGCCCCAGTTCTGCCCCTATTGAAGTCAGTGGGCGTTTTGCCACCAACTTTACTAAAAGTCAGTGACAAAGCCACAAGCGTGTGCTCATGGAGTTTTGATTCCCAGGGATGGAAAGGCTGTGGTGTCAGACAATGTTCCAGCTTAATTTTTTTTTCTTTTTTTACACTTTGTGTGGACCAAAAGACTGCCAGAGTCAAGTTTAAAACCTCTGAATGCAGCCTCTCTCACCCCCTGCCCACCCTCTAATCCTCTGTCCGACTCATCCCCTTAGCTCCATTCTACCTCTCCTCTCCCATTCACTGACTCCCTCTGCAGCAGCATTCTGGATTTCTCCTTAACACTCTTCATTCATCCTCCACTCACTTCCGCTCCCTCTTTCAGTGCCCCATTCCCTCTCTCTGCCCTCAGTCACCTACCCACCCAATCCTTCTCTTACCTTCGGGGGGCGGGAGAAAGGTAGTGATGGCACCTAGAGGTGTATTTGCCCAGAGTCAGCAGATTGAGACCCATTTTCCTGTCTGCTGCAGCAGGAGGCATGGCTCTCAGGCCTGGCCAGTTTATGTGGTAGTGTGGGTAGGCTGCTCAGGGCCTGGTGCTGGCTCCCTAGCAGCAGGAGAGCTCAGGGGCCATGCTGAGCAGCAGAGACTGAGCCCTGTGTGATGCATGCCTGAGAGCTGAGGACACAGCTTCTAACCACATGGTTTAGAAAAGTGATAGCAAAAGAGACGTGTGGTATTTTTATTCCTAGTAAAGGTGGTGATCCATAATTCACCTGAACTCCCCTCCCATCTAATAACAACACAGGATCTAAAAGCACAACATCCCTGCAAGACATTTATCATTCGCTGAGCAGCAGTGTTCTTCCTTTCGCTTGTAGCTTATGTGAAAGGTAGGATACTCTTGCCCCTCGGGGCTTTGTTGGAACACCACACCTATCACAATTTCAGAAGCCTCCACCTGAGCTATAATAAGAGTGGAGAGAAATTAGGACTTCTCAGAAGTAGAAAGAATCATGATTTATCCTCCCATATTTTATGGTTATCCTGCACTGCCGCATCTACTTGATCAAACGTTTATTACTCTTTTTTATCAGATCTGACATTGTATGCAATTTCAGCAAAACCGAAGCATGAATGCCTAGTCAGCCTAGGGAAAGCTCTAACTTGCTCAGATGCAGAACTTTTTCAGCAAGGGCTTGCTTTTTTATCCAGTTTATCAGACAGGTTGACACACTGATTCTCACGTGACCAAATGATGACATCTGCAAGTGCTTTAACCATATGTCAAATACCATAATGGAGGCAAGGGATGTTATAGAAAGGAAAGAAGAATGAGGATGGGAGAATAGCAAATCCAAACTATGGCCCAATTCAGCAGAGTATTTAAGCACATGTTAATTTTAAGTGCACAAGCAAGCCCACTGACTTAAGTGCTTTGCTGAATCGGGGCCTAAATGAAAGAGAACTCTGAATATACCAAGTAATCAATATTCCATTTAATTGGAAGGCGTATACACCTTACAGATGAGCCAGTGTAGGGAGAAAATACATTTGGAGGTACAGATTTCAGCAACTCTCTCGTTTCAAAACAAACTCTATCCCCTGAATCCACCTGTCAATGTTTGTGCTAGACAGCTGCTTCAGCGACCTGCTAGAACAAAACCATGTAAAGCACATAAAATCTGTAATATCCAAGTCTCCTACGTGCTAATCAAAAACAAACTGACAGGCAGGATTTCCAAGAGAGTTAGCTTAATAGGTTCAATGTCCAGGTGCCCTCTACAGTCTGATGTTTTTAAGATTCTAATGCCATTGCCATCTGCTGCTTCATCTATTTGCACCAAGTGCTGAACTCTGACCATGCACTCCCCGTCCCTTGCACCTGACAGGGCAGCAGTCCTTTGACTGTTTAGCAAACATTCCAGGGGAGAACAGAATGCATCCAGGGTCCCCCCTGATATCCTGTTTCTTTCAATGGAACATCAACGGGCTCATGGCAGCACATCAGGGAACCCAGAGGACTGGGCCAGGAGATGTGGAGATAAAAAGAAACTATTTCATAGTACTGAGCACAGGACGAGGAGCCAGGAGTTTCTACCCTGTTTTACAACAACTCCCCCGTGCGGTCCCAAGCAAATTATTTAACCTCTTTGACTCAGCTTCCCCATCAGCAAAATAATGGTACTTGCCAGCCTACCTCCAAGGGTGCTGTGCAGATTAACTCATTAATATTTGTGTAGGGCTTTGAGGAGCAGCTCTACGTAAATGCTGAGTGGTGCAATTGAATAGTGCTCTTTTAATTGCTTTCCTGTAGCGTGTGGGCTCCATTGTTTGGAATACTTTTGTAGGAGTTTGTAAATAAAACATTTTGTCCTTTTCCATTCCACAAATCCTCAGATTTTCAAAAGATTTCCAGCAGCTGCATGATCTTGCCCTTGGTTCATGTAGGGACAGAGCCTCTTTCATTGCTCATTGGAACCATCAAATGATGTCAGCATCACTCTGTGTTAACCAGGTATATGTTACTGTATAGCCAGCACAGAGAGCAGCAAACGTGGCTTTTTTAATGGCTGTTAATTTTCTGTAGTCTCAGCAATAATAGCAACTTTAAAACAAACATACTCAGTATTTGGAACTCGGAGGATTTCCCCCAAATCAGATTATAAGATCTTCCTGGCAGTTCATTTTCTGTTTTAAAAACTTTGACCATGCCCCTTTGAGTTGAGGGGTTTATAATATACTAAAGGGGCTGGAGGGAAAAAAAGCACAATGTGTAACTAATGTGGATTATTTGTTGCTATGCAGTGTCTAAGGGAGTATAAACTAAGGCATATCAACCTCAGACAGGGTCTGCGCTGTGGACATTTCCAGAAAAATTCCCACCTGTGTATAGAGTGATCCAGCTGAGCCGGTGTTAGCACAAGCAGGAAGCATAATGGAGATAGGGCTCTGGCAACCGGACCTGCTTTTACCTCCATTTTAGTTAAACCTGCTGAAAGCAAGTCTAAGCAAAATGGTGGTTAAAAACATGTCCCATCTACCTTGATGGCATATTTTCTACACAAGGAATATGCTTTTGAGCTAAACAGCCATGATCCAAATCCTGGGATGTGCCGAGCACCATTAAAGTCACTGAAGTCAATGGGAATTCTAGGTGTACCATTAAAAAGTACTGCTTGTCTCTAGCACACGCTCTAAAAGGTAGGCGGGTATTGTCTGTGTAAAGAGGCACAATGTTATTGCTACTGCAGTTTGCTCCCGGTAAATACAGGTGTGTGTTACAAAACATATTCAGAAAGTAAAGCTAGTCAGAATGCAGCAGCCTGCTTGGTAAATGGAGCATCACAGCGTGAGAACATTCAAGTGGTGCTCTGTAAGCTGCACTGGCTGCTTGTAGGTTTCCAAGTGGAGTTTAAGGTGCTGGCGTTGACCCACCAAGCCCTCAACAGACTGGGACTTACTCTCATAAGAGACCGCCTCTCTCCCTGTGACATACAACCAAAGCTGATTGGCCAGGGGGAACTTTTCCTTTGGCATATGGTCCCCCTTCTGTTGACTCTTCAAGCACCGTCAGACTCATTTTGGAGGGAGCCTTTGGCGAAGGAAATGCTGTCCACGGGGGGATGTTTAACAGAGGTGGGGGAATAGGGATATTGATTCATTTTTATTTTATCTGCACTCTGTGATTCACTGGGGATTTTGTTATGCATTGCAGGGTTGCTGCCGTCTTTCTTTTATGTTCGCAGCTGTGCTTTAAGCGGACTGTCAGGGATGCCTAAAGTATAAGATAACTTCCCCTTTTCATTTTAGAAAACTAACTTAATAAAAGCCATATCATAGTTCTGTACAGAAATGGAAGCTGGCGTGAATGACAGTGAGGAGCTGCTTGTGCGGCTTCTTCCTAGACATATTCCTTTTAGCCAGTTGTACAAGTTGTACAATCTCGGATACACTTTATTCTTTGGATGACTACACCACCTTTTTAAAAGAAAAAAAACAAAAACTTTGCTTGCAATTGTGGTGTGTAACAGAGAATTAGCCCTTTGGGAGGCAGCATGAATCACTTGACCTCTAGAAAGCCACTTGTAAGACTAGGTGAAATCAGGACCTTCCTGAAAAACAAATGTTACAGCCAAGTTAAGCTATTCAAAGAATTATTTTAAAATTGCAAAAAGGGATCTATCAAATCACATTATCTAATCTGTTCTATCTCTGACATTGGTACAGACCCCATAACTACAGTATGCAGGCACTAAAATACACTCTATATCTATCCATGTATCTGGAGTAAAGACATACCTAGGAAGATCTAAATATTAAGCTCCTGAGACCCAGTGATCTGAAATGCCAAACAGCTTGAAAGAACACCCAGCTGCTCTTCCTGATTTTCTAAAAATGATAACCCACGAGAAATAGTGTCTACCAAAAAAATCACAATAATAATTTTGAAAAACATGGGTTGAGCGTTTCTCAGCAGGACTGATACAAGCCACGAGGAGAGTTAAAATAACAGCGGATACAGGATCAAAACACTGGCGCCAACAAGCCCTTGAATTTCACTGATGGAATTTCATGTTTTATGTAGTCAACAATATCCATATTGGTCAAACCTAAGTCATAAAACCAGCTAAAAAAACACCAGTCAGATTATATTTATCAACCTTTATTACAGGATATTTTCCCCCTAAGGTGTAACAGCAGCCTCTCCATTATATCCAATAGCATTCATCATAATCCTCCCCCAGTCATCATATTTTTAAGCATATTATTCATTGTGGGAAAAATCTGGTTTTTCAGATACCAACAGCCTGATCCAAAACACATTAGGAGTCTCTCCATTGATTTCTGTGGGTGTTGGATCAGGCCTGTTCACAACAGATTTCGGTTTGGAAGGAAACCGGAGTTTACTTCATCCTGCAGAAAGTTGCTAGCTTTATTATTTACATTGCTATTGTTCTTGGGTAAATAATGTTACAATGCTTAAAGGCCAGATTTATAAAGATATTTCAGTGCCTAACTCCCACTGGAGTTCAAAGATCTAGCCCTGCAAACGGGTCACTGCCTCCCAAGCACCTCCTCAGGGCACAGAGTAACCTTACAGCATCCCTACCTCGGTTTCCCCTCAGTGACATGGCCCTCTGGTTCAGCCATTAACAAAAAGGCCATAGCTTCCAGCTTATAAAGGTCCACAGCAAATAAAGTCTTTGTGCTAGTTTCAAACGGGCCCAGCCCCTTCTTCCCGTGGGGTCTGTGTCCCCTATTCTCATTCGAGAACTCTTCTACCCACCCTATGAACGCAGCTTTCAGCCCTTTCCCATCTCTCCCCTCAGCCCCTCCTGGACTCCTTTGGTTGCTCCCTGCTCCTTCCCACACCTCCCTGACCAGGAGTCTTTCCCTGGTTTTGGTCTTGGCAGTAACTCCCAGACCTTCCTACCTGGATTCCTCCACTGGCTCACGGTGTCCAAGTGGCCCTCCAGGCCCAAACCCTCCGGTCAAAGGTCTCCACAGGACCCACCTGATCTCTGAAGCAGCTTCCTTTCCCTGCTCCCTTCTGGCTCTTCATAGAGACCAGCTGCCCTGCATTAGGCCTCATGGAGAGGTTGTTAATGAGGCACAGCTGGGCTGGACCTGTTCCCTCTCAAACAGCCCAGTCTACCCTGTGACAAGCCCTAAGTGACTTAGGAGCCTAATGTCTTGTCCACACATTTAGTTCTCGGCCAGCAGGGATGTGACTCTACCCACATGAGCCTGCTGGGCAGACCCTGGTGACGTGTCTGTGCTTTGGTCTAGTCCTTTCTGAAAGAGGGCTTCAGAAGTGACTTAGGCTCAATATGCCATAAGTGACTTAGATTCTTCTGAAACGTCTGTTTGCTGGGATGGGAATTTAAAATGCTTTATGTTTTCCACTACGTATATTTTTTTACCTCTGAAAAGAAAATATTAGAATAAAAATGTCCCCCCCTCCCCCCGGAAAGCTGAAAATGGGGGACAAACATACATAGAAGATGGTTCAGTGACAGTTTTCTCTCCAAGTTAAATGAAAAAGAGTAAAATTTTCAAAAGCATGTAAGTGGCTTAGGAACCTATTTCCCATCTTCAGCGGTTCATGGGAACTTAGCAGCCTAAATCCCATTGACATAAACTCAATCTTATCCGCTCAATATTTTTGTTATCTACATAAATATCCAAAACCTGTTTGATTCTTGCCAAACTCTTGACCTCAATGCCATCCTGTGGCAATGAGTCACGGAGGCTAATTGCAACACTGTGCCAAAAGTGTTTCCTTTGATCCGTTTTGAATTTGCCACCATTCAATTTGAAAGAACACTCCCTTGTTCTTGTGTTACGAGACAGTTTAAAATTCCAGTTTATAAAGACATCTTTACTGGGTTTTTCTTTTTAAAATGTACTGTATTGTTTCCATCTAATATAAGCTCTCCTGCAAAAGGCCGTTTGTGGCATAACTGTTCTCGCAAGAGACTCAGTGATGGAGCTCTCTCCTTAAGGCTGTGCAAAGAGACAATCCTAACCCTTCTAGCTGTTTTGTAAAGCCAAGGTGCTGTACAGATCAGGCCCATTTTACCTAGTAGCTTCCATCCCTCCTATTATGTCTTTTGGAATGGAGTGAAATGAAAAGGATTTACTCTGATCCTAATGAAGAGCTTAGCTGGTAAATTTGCTAATGTCATATCAGCAGAAGTTTCTCAGGACCTGATCCTACAAATCTCTCCTAATGGATGCTGTTCCATGGATTAGGCACTACTCCCATGAGAAAAGATTACTCATGTAATTCATAGTTTACAGACTAGAGGCCATGATACTTAATAAAACATAGCATTGGTTGGGTTTAATTTTTCATTTTTGAATGAACAATTAGTAATTTAACCTATGAGCCAGATTCTGGCTCCTGTGCTGGCCCCTTTGGGCTGCTCCAACGGCACAAAAAGATGGGAAAATTGCCTTAACTGGGCAGCTGAGGATTCATCCAGCACAGGGGAATACCAGGCTGGCAAAGAACCAGGCTCCATAACCTGACTTCATAACAAGTAATAAGAATAATATATCTCAAAAAGATCTCAAAAGCAAAATTCATTTAATTTACCCATCTTGAACAAATGCATAATTCTTGCAGCTGGTGAACTGCTGCGAATCATTCTCTTTACATATTTAATGGACAGATAAGAAGACCAGAGCCCTTGTGGGCTGTTATAAAAAAAGAAATTATCCATTTTAATCAGCACAATTGTTAATTAATGTAATTAGTAGATTCACTGGCCCCAGCACTTGGATACAGATGAGAATTGCACAATGCAATTCAGGAGGGGATGCAAAAGTGGCTCAAACCGACCTCTACACTCCTCTGAACATGGGCTAGCTGTTCACTTGGCCAGTATTCTAAGTTAGAGCAATCTGAAAGTTGATCTAAATTACACTGATTTCCAATAGCCCCAACAGGGAATGACAGCAACTGGGAATAACTGAGGCCCAAAGAATCTCCAGCTACTCTCCATTTTCCCTAGTCATGCCCTCTCTGCTGGCTGCACAGCTGTTACACCACTAGATGTATGCTTTGTGATCCTTCTGTAATGGACTAACCTGGCTTTTGAGCTGATTTGCACGCACAATGCAATATAAACTGGCTTCAGCGCAGACAAGGATGGGGCTTTTATTTTCAGTCTGGATGACACAGTTCATACTAGTGGTTGTCTACATTTTTAAGCCTGGGCCCAGTTTTCAGACTTGTGTGCCTAAATAGGGCCTCAAATCCTGGATCTGGATGCTCACATTGGCACTAAGGTGCCCAAATGCCAGCTTTCGGTGCCAATTTCACTGCCAAAATGAAAGATTTGGCCTCAAGATTGAAAACTGGACTTCCCATTAACAAGTTAAACTTTAAGAGTCAGTGTTTACATTTAAATTTAAATGGTTTTCCCCCATTATAACAAAGCATCCAGGCTGCAGGTTCATAATTGTATTTATTTATTTTGTTTTGTAGTTTTTTTCCTCCTCAGATATCTCAAGATTACTTCTCCATTGCTGCAGCTGCCTCAGACTTGAATACCAATCAACACATGGTCCTTAAATTCTTGCTAATCAACACATGATCCACACGTTCCTGTTGAGCCTGTTATTTCTCCTTTATAACCCTACTCTCTTCTCACTTCAGGAGTCAGTCAATATAGTTGTTCTTGCCCAGTTAGCACAAAGTATCTCCTAAGAAGAGAGGAGTAAATATTAACTGAACCGTGGCTTGCATAAAAATATGATTTTGCTGATACTGTGTTTACACCCTCCCTTTATGTTTAATTCCTGTGAACATTCTAGCAAATGAGTTTAGTGGCAGGAAAATTCAGTGAAACGGTTCACTTTAGATGAATATTAGACAATATCCCTTGAAAACAAATTTTTAGCTTTGAGTTTTTGCACAAGAAGTCTGATTCAAAGCACATCCATGCAATCACAGTTCACAAACATACTATGTGACTGGCACAATGCGTCTGATCAAATTAACGACCGTACCTTGAACTATGACTATCCCGGAACTAGTATTTGCAAACAAATGACAGATCAGGATTTAGTCCCAGAAATTATTCTGCAAATAATTTTTAATAATGCATAAATCTGAGAAAATGATAAACTGTTCACAAAAAACGGCAAACAGTAACAGAGGCTAAATTCATCTAAGTTATTTGCTATGAATTCTTTGTTCAGCTCTACCTCTAAGAATAACACCAGTGCTGCCCACTCATTAACTACTCACAACAGTCTATGCAGAACACAGAAACTAGTACTCTTCTGTGACATAAATCTCTTTCACCCTTCCTACATAAAAGATTGAATTGACTTCCCTCCCACTGTGCACCCAAAATTCTAGTCTTTAACCAGAAAAATAGTATTGTAAAGATCAATGTCTGGTATTTTTACTGGACACAAACACAGGCATTCTGAAACTCTATGAGAAAAACAGCTTCTTTCACAAGCACTGCAGAAGCCATCCTCCATTCAACGGGGAGAGTTCAGCGTCTAATTCAAAAGCGGAAATGCTGATAGTACACATCCACAGAACTGCCTGGGACACAGGTGTCTTCCTCTTCATTTCAACATGTTAGTGGCCACTGCTTCTTCATTGTTGTAGCCTCCTATGTTCCTCCAAACAGCCATTCTAATCAGAAGGACAAAAAATTCTTGAAAAAAGTCTGGCAGAGGGACAGATGGGCTTATCTAGCAATGCATCCTAATAAACCATTTCACTCAATAGCTCATACAATTGCTAAAGTCCTGATTCAGATTTTAATTCAGGCAAAGTTTCTCTTGAAACCAGCTTCAAAGTTATTTTTCCTGTGTAAGGAAGTGAATAAAAATTACATATATGGACTTCAGCCGTTGTACCTGCATGTTTAGTGACTGGTTATTAGAACAATTTCTTATTCTATGCAAACAAAGATATACAATTCTGCTTTTTTTCTAGACAGCAGTAAATAGGTCAGGAGAACAACAGATGTAATCTCTTTCTTACCCTTTCCTTTAAATGAAATGTGTCACTTTTTGAAAAGGAAAAAATTACACCAAGGAAACAGAAAACACAGGCAGAAAAAAAAACTTTAAAAAATTAGTATAAACAAACTGGGGAAAACATGTTTATTCTACAATAGTGGGTCCTCTCACAGCAATGTAAAAACCATAGCAATTCACATTAAACACTGAGGTATGTGTTTCTTAAAGTGCTCTGTTTTTCAGAGGCTGAATACCTATCGGGATGCAGGAGTTGCCATGGTACAATAGAAACAATACAATTTTCAACTACTGAAGTGGTGGAAAAGTGGAGTTATAATGCCATGCAGAATGTAAATTCACAAAGAAAATCCAATACTCTGGACCAATTTCTGCTTTCAGATGTACTGACTTCAAAGGAAACCCCCTCCATGGATCTGAGAGTGGAATTTGGAACTGTTTGTATCTTATTAATTAAAGGGACTTAAATATGAATAATGAAATAAAAAGAAAAAATCCTGTACTGAGACTGGTTAAAAGAACTTCTTAGGTCATTGGAGTGCCTCACAAATATCAACTGACCTATCCCACTTCTCATCATCAGACACATTATTCCTTCTGAAATCTTTTTTCCCCTTCAGGTGTCAGAGACAGTTCTGTCTCCACCCTTAATTAAAGGGACTATAACTCTAAACATTCTCTCTTTAATTTAGCCCCTGATTCAGTTGAACCATATTTTTTTCTTTTCAATTTCACTGTAAGGCACCCTCAGTTCACGGGACACAGCATCATGGGCCATAGTCTGTGCATGGTGAAGTCAATGGCAGACTCTGTCAAATGTCTGATCTGGCCCCACATTATAGCAAAGAAGATAAAAAAAAAGATTAACCCCTCATAGCCCTAAACCTCCACAAAACAAACAAAACCACCCTTAGTCCCAAGCAGAATTTTGACCGTGAGTAGGAAGAAAGGCCAGAGACTCCTTGCAGTCCGCTCAGGACTTCACTATTGTTACTGATTTTACATGGAAGGTGCTCAGCTAGCATGATGATGGGTGGCAGTGTAAAAGCCTAAGATTTAGATAGACGGATTAAACTGTTTACTGAAATTTATCTAGGGCCTGGTCCAATTCAAACTGAAGTCAACGGAAAGACCCTCATTGACTTCACTATGCATTGGATTGACCTCTAGATCTAGAGCCCAGGACCCACGATTAGCTGGTTAAATTCTAATTTTTTTAAGTTATTAAGATTTTAAGCAGTAGTGACAAAATGGCCCATTTTTCCTGATGAGCTTAAACAAGGGCATCAAATGACTGCTGGAGAAAGTTTTCATTACAAAAAACAAAAACAAAAATAACCCAAATCCTGAGTCTTTTGCTCTTTTCCTTAAAAATCTCAAAATATAACCCAATTCCTAGGAAAGTTCTTCAGTGGAAATTGTAGTTAACGGGACAAGCTGTTTGTAAATTAAGACACAATCAAAGAAAAAATCTTCTTACAGTTTTTGGCGAGATCCTAGGTAAAATAACAGAGTGGGAGACAAGGAAGCTAAGTGAATTCACGTACACAATGCAGGGATTTCTCCCTGCTCGGCTGCTCCTCAAGTGCTCCAATACCCCTCCTTCAGGCTTTAGTGTTCCCTTCCTGGGGGCATAGGAGAAGTGCAGAGGGTCTGGGAAGGTGGTGGGGGGGGAAGATTCAGCATGGTGCTGCAGTGGAAAAAGGGGATGCCAGCAGAACAAGAGGAGGGGAGAAAGGCAGCTGAGAAGGGGTGAGTGGAGAAGAAAAGTGTGGAAGGGGCAGCCGAGCAGAGTGGGTAGAAAAGGGAAGCAAAACAGGTGGCTTCAGCAGACTTTACAAGAAAGCAATAGGTGCCTTAACTGTTTTTTATTATTGTCTCTGGCAAACGAAACCACACATTTCTAACACCACAGCGCAGTATCGCAGCAGAATCAAACTTAGTCACTGGCATCAGATTAAGAACAAAGTTAACAACTGTGCTGCAATACCCTAGTTCTGTCAGTTGGGCCTTGGTTTAAAATAAACATTTAGCCATATACATTAAAAAACAAATCTTGTATTGAGTTTGTCTATCTGAAAGCAAACAACACTGTATATAGAAGAAATAAGAAAAATATCACTTAATAACCATGCTCAGAGCTACCTGTGGGAAAAGCCAAAGCTTATCTATCTGGCATGGTAGTTTAAGTTCTCCAGAAGGCTCTGAAACATGAGTGATTCATGCCAAGTTCAGAGCAACTGGTGAGAAGGGAGGATCGCTGCAAAATTACACAGAAGCCATGTAACACCGAAAAGTAAATTATTATTATTATTAGAGTTACCATATCCCCTGGCTGCCCTACTCATGGACCAAGGTCCCAGTGTGCTAGGTGCTGTACAAACACAGACCAAACAGATGGTCCTGATTACATACATTTTTGCTTTAGTCTTGTAAGTGCCTAAACAAATGGAAAATTCTTTGCTAAAGTGGAAGGGTTAGAGTGCATGGCTGTAAATTCAAGGCTATATTCTTACAAGAACTTTGGAGCTAAAGAAACTACTTTTAAGCAAGCAGATAATTCAGAGGTAAACTTACAAGAAACTAAAACATTGGAAAGTATGAAAATTAAGTTAAAAGAGTGAATTATAAAATAAAAATAGCAAAACCTATAAAAATCGATGCAAGCGTCTCATTGGATAATCTCATCCAGACGACTCCAGTAAGCCGTGTCTTTTCTCTCCCCCACTTTCTTTTAATTTTTTTGCTATAAAGTGACAGATTGTTTTTTAGATTCTCATGAGCTCTATTTTTAAGATATTATAAATTCATGATCCCCTTTGTCCAATTCATTTAACATTTGGTAAAAAAAAATTCTACCTTAGGCCCAAAATTGAGACCTATATTTTTGTATTTTAGAAGAGGAGTGAAAAATCCGGCTTTTAATTGCAATTCAGCTGCAACTTTAAGTTTGGAGCCACTAGTGCCACTGCCTAATGCATTACAGATTTAAAAGTGTTAGTGGAATTTGCCAGTTCGAATTTTCAAATTGACAGAGTTTGTGCAAAATGGCAGAAAGAATCAACTGATCGGTTTAAAGTGGAAGGCATCCGAGATCCAAGAATAAAGCACCATATAAGTCAGCTATTGTTAAGCAGAGTCCCAAGTCCTGCCAGCCCCACAGTACATTGCTCTCCCATTGACTTCACACTGGACTTCAGCTCTGTTTGACAGTTTACAGGCTTTGGGCCCTAAATTACAGCATTTTCCTATTGAATCCCCTTCACATAGGAGGCAGTATTCTCCAGGGGCCAAACCCTGAAATCTTTATTTAGGGACCAACTGTACCCCCACACCTTTACATGGCTGTGTAGTGCGGGCTGGGGAAGGAAGGAAGCAGCTCCCCTTCACTTTGCATGGCCCCCACAAGAGGGGCCCCAGAACTGCCTTGGGTGGTACAGAGTAGCTCCCCGAAGGAGGGGAGTGGGAGTAGGTGCAACAACTGTTCCACCTCGCTGTGCACTAGGCAACCCCAAGTGGGTAATATACTGCAGCCCATAAGAGGGGTCACTGAATGCACACCCCTCTACAGGGCCGGCTCCAGGCACCAGCTTATCAAGCAGGTGCTTGGGGCGGCAACTCTGGAGCGGGGCGGCACTTTCAAGTATTCGGCAATTCGACGGAGGGTCCCCCACTCCCGCTCGGAGCGAAGGACCTCCTGCTGAATTGCCGCAGATCGCGATCGTTATCGCGGCTTTTTTTTTTTTTGGGCTGCTTGGGGCGGCAAAACCCCTGGAGCCGGCCCTGCCCCTCTAACAAGTCCCTGAAGCAGAATGCCTTCTGCTGCTTGCTTGGGGTATATGGCTCTGCACTGCCCCTTTATTATGGGCACTGTGCTGTTAGCACAATCTAGCCCTTAGAATTTACTCCACCTTACTTGGGCAAACACTCATTAACTTTATTTGTCTTCCTCTAACTTCAGTGGAACTGAGCCCCAGATTCATCGACACTGGATCTGAGACCTAGATTAATGAAGCCTGGATGCAAAAGGCTTGTAATGAGCACGTTGCCAGTTTTCATGTCATAAAATCAAATACTTGTGGGAGGGAAAAAAAGAAGGAAAAGAATTATGAGAGGACCAAGATAGGTTTTGTTTCTTAAATGTCAGCTATTCCGTCAGCAGTAAGCAATCAAATGATAAAAGCAAAGAAATGCACCATAAAAGCTTTTCCCAACGCCACCAAATAATGGCAGGTTCTTTCAGTTCTTTCCTGTTGTGCCCTTTTGTACCATCATTTGTTGTCATTTCTTGTGTCATTTATTTGGTCTAAGCCCTTTATCTTGGTATTGGATCCAGAGAGGTGAATCCTGAGCCTGCACTGAAACCTATGCGTCCAAGAATCCACCCACAGGGATCCAACTGCTAGATCAGGACCTTAAATTCCAAATTCCTCATAATAGGGACTTTGAGTCCGCTACACTTACACCAGAGTTGTTAGAAACAGAATTTGGCCTCTTGTGTTTTATTTCCTTGTAAAGTCCCATGCACGCCTATGACAGTTCATGAAAAACAGAGAAACCCACTTAGATATTGGGGTACCCCAACATGCAAGAACCATAATTCAGAGGTGCAGCACAGTAACACAGAGCATGTGTGTCATTTAGCCATATTTGGTTATATCTACGTGAATATTTTAATACTCATAAACGATGCTGGATTGACAGCCCTTAAGACAAACGTCCTCTGTCCGCAGAACAGGTACAGTACAAACAGCAGAAGCTAATTTACCTCCACCTTGACTAGAGAAACTCCCTGTAGGGTTCATTCTCCATTTGGTCTTTGGCCCCTATGCTGAGCTACTAACAAGTTTGCCAATTAGTGTCAAATGTGATAGTGTTTTCTGTGACGCAGACACCTGTCAGCTAGGAACTGGACTGAGACCAGCACCTCACATCACAGTCTGTAGACAGCTTGATGTTAGTGCTTTGGAAACTGCATATGCTCAGTGCCCCTGTGCCACTTATAAAAACGTACAGCTGGTGAATTTGTATTTCTCCTTGTTATAAATAATAAGGTTAAAGTCCCTTCACAGAGCTTTGGATTTCTTTTTCGCCTTTAGGAGATTTGTGGTTTTAACAGCACTAATTTCTATTTGACAACCCTGTCCTTATAAATGAGGATGTTCATTAAATTAATGTTAAGCGATGAGCGCTATAATTAGGACACATTTAAAATACAGTACATCTGAATCAAAGACTATCCAAGATGTTCCCTTTCTTATTAAGAAGTAATTTCAATGAAGACTTAGTGCTTAGTTTAAGATGGATTTTCCCTCTTCTCCGCAAAAAAAAAAAAAAATTATTTATGCAATGTACAGGCTGAAGCAATACATCGCACGCTGACTAGTTCCTGCTATTTTACAAATTCATTGTAGTGCAAAGCTTCTCCTTAGCTACCATATTAATACTTAGGAGGCAATGCAGAGCACAGTGTGCGTGTAATTTTCTGGGGTGGGTGGCAGTAAATGAAGGAAAACAAAGAAAACAAACAATAGTGGGTTGGGTATAACTAAAGGCTGATTATTTAGGAAAAGAGAACAAGATGTCAATTTGATGAGACGTTCCCCAGTTTAGAGCTGTTGTAGTTTATTCTATATCACGAAGGGCACAAACTAATTGAGGAAACACTTTTTGGACTAGAGTGCCCTCAAAAGGTCTTAATGATGGTGCGAAAGCATAAGAATACCATGGACGTTACAGCAACATGAAAAGGGTTGAATTCATCTGTGGGGTAAATTCTATTGAGTTACCCCAGGGATGAATCTGGCCAGCTGTGTTTGTCTGTATTTGAGGCCTGACTCTCTGCGTTTAAAGTTACATGTATGCATGAGGGGAATATTGGCAGCGTCATTTTAATGCATATTGCAGGCCAACATTTGAAGCACCTGTATTGTCCAGTAGATATGTTGCCAGCAGATGTTGCAGACACTTTATATTCAAAAAGACTTACAGAGAATCAGGCAGCATCTAGGGCATTGCATTACATTACATTCTGACTTCCCCCTATGTATATGGTCCCCAACACTCTCGTATCCATGCACCTCACAACCATTCATGTATTTACCCTCACAAAACCCCTGCGAGGTAGGCTAGTGCTGTTACACCCATTTTACAGATAGGGAATGGAGGCACAAGGAAGTGATTTGCCCGAAGTCACACACACGGAGTCTCTGGCTGAGTTGGAAATTGAGCCCAGTTCTCCTTAGTCCTGGATAGCATTCAGATATCACTAGCTGGGGAAAGGATCAAAATAACTAATCAAACATCTCACATGCATGGGATGAATCTCCTAAAGGCCGCCAAGAGATACACATCCATTAATTAGGCTCCACGCCCCTCACCACTCAAGACATCGCCTAAAGCTCATCACATCAGCTGGCAGACTAGAACCACATCTCTGACCTGTTCTCCTTCTCCCATCGCTTTTCTGGTGCCAATGCAGAGAGGGCAGAGGCGAGAAAGAGCCACAATCTGTACCACTGCCACTTTGCATGGGACTCAAGGAGCTCAAATGCATGACAGTCCCACCCGAGTAGCGCTGCATCGCCTGCCTCACGTGTGCCAGATCCCCTTTGCTGTCCCTGCACACCAGTCCCTTGCAAAGGGTTCCACACTGGCCTATAAATACAGGGCAGGATTTGGTGCTGTATTTTTATTTGCTCATGATTTAAAAAAAAAATAGTGCAAAAATTCAGATAAAAATAAAAGAAAAAAATCAGAGTATTTCACTACTTCCAGTGTCAAAAAAAAAAGTCTGTTTCCTTGCAACCCTCAGACATTCTAGTGCACTGGCCGAAAGGTCTTCCTATGCCACTGCTTCTCAGTGCTTCCACTCATAGCAGCAAGCTGTTTGCCTCAGGGACTGAGCCCCATTTCGATCAGCTGCTCTCTGTCTGATCACAACAGTGCCACAAGATGTGATGCAGTTTTTCACTCGTCGTTCTAATTCCCTTCAAAATCCTGCTTAATTTTACACAGGGTACGTCTACACTACGGGACTATTCCGAATTTGCATAAACCGGTTTTGTAAAACAGATTTTATAAAATCGAGTGCGCGCGGCCACACTAAACACATTAAATCGGTGGTGTGCGTCCATGGTCCGAGGCTAGCGTCGATTTCTGGAGCGTTGCACTGTGGGTAGCTATCCCGTAGCTATCCCATAGTTCCCGCAGCCTCCCCCGCCCCTTGGCATTTCCGGGTTGAGATCCCAGTGCCTGATGGGGCAAAAATCATTGTCGCGGGTGGTTCTGGGTAAATGTCGTCAGTCACTCCTTCCTCTGGGAAAGCAATGGCAGACAAGCATTTCGCGCCTTTTTTCCCTGGATTGCCCTGGCAGATGCCATAGCATGGCAATCATGGAGCCTGTTTTGCCTTTTGTGACTGTCACCGTATGTGTACTAGATGCCGCTGACAGAGGCGATTCAGCAGCGCTACACAGCAGCATGCTTTTGCTTTTGCATGACAGCAGAGATGGTTATCAGCCATACTGCACCATCTACCAATCCATAAATTGGTAATAAGATGATCATGGCTACCAGTCCTTTTGCACTGTTCCATTTGCTGCTGTCATAAGTGCCCCTGGCTGCTCTTAGCCAGGGGCGCAAAAGCCAAAATTGGGAATGACTCCCTGAGTCAATCCCTCCTTTTTGGTATCTAAAAATAGAATCAGTCCTGCCTAGAATATGGGCAAGTATACTAGAGAACCACTGTATCAGAGAACCAGAGAGCACAGCTGCTCTGTGTCAGATCCTGCAGAAATTATGAGCTGTATGCTATTCACAGGGGGTGCTCCTGCAACAACCCCTCCTGTTCATTTCATTCTTCCCCCAGCCTTCATGGGCTACCGTAGCATTGTCCCCCCACTTGTGTGATGAAGTAATAAAGAATGCAGGAATAAGACACAGTGACTTGTTAGTGAAGGCAGCCTCCAGCTGCTATGATAGTCCAGACAGGACAGTAAGGAGTGCATCCCTCTGCTAGTTCAGGGGCACTTGAATCTTTTCTTTACACATGAAGGGTGGGGGCTGATGGAGCTCAGCCCCCTGTTGCTATGACGATGATGGATATCAGCCATACTGCACCATCTACCAGGAAAAATTAGGACCAGGCGACCTTGATCGACCTGTCCCAAGCAAGTTGGTATGGTATGGTTACCAGTCCTTTTGCACTGCCCCATGTGCCAATAGGCTGATGATGAGGACGGGTAGCAGTCCTATTGTACCATCAGCCACCCATGGCGGGGTGGGAGGAAGGATGTTGTTGTTGAGTGCTGCACCATCCCATCTATCTGCAGCATTCAGTAAAGATAGGGTGACATGTAAAAGAGTCAAGACAGGATTGTTTCCCTTTCACTTCTGGGGGTGGGTGGGGGGGTGCGTAAATTGCCTAGCTATGCCCTGACCCACCGCGGACACTGTTTTTGACCCTAGAAGCATTTGGAGCTCAGCCAAGAATGCAAATGCTTTTCAGAGACTGCAGGAACTGTGGGATAGCTTGAGTCCTCCAGTCCATGAGCGTCCATTTGATTCTTTGGCTTTCCGTTACGCTTGCCACGCAGCAGTGCGCTGAGTCCCTGCTATGGCGTCTGTCTGGAGATATTTAAAAAATGATTTTGAATTTCGTCTTCTGTAACGGAGCGCTGATAGAACAGTTTTGCCTGCCCTTACAGCGATCACGTCCGCATCGTCCATGCTGGAGCTCTTTCTTTATTTTGATTTTTAACTGCATCACCACCCGTGGTGATCGGAGCTCCACGCTGGGCAAACAGGAAATATTCAAAAGTTCGCGGGGCTTTTCCTGTCTACCTGGCCACTGCATCCAAGTTCAGATTGCTGTCCAGAGCGGTCAGTGGTGCACTGTGGGATACCGCCCGGAGGCCAATACCGTCGATCTGCGGCCACACTAACCCTAATCCGATATGGTAATACCGATACTAGCGCTACTCCTCTCGTTAGGGAGGAGTACAGAAACCGGTTTAAAGAGCCATTAAAATCGATATAAGGTGCCTCCTAGTGTGGACGGTTGTGGCGTTAAATCGGTTTTACGCTCCTAAAACCGGTTTAAACGCGTAGTGTAGACCAGAGTTATGATTCGTTTAAAGGAATGAAAGCTTAAGTTTTCATAGATTTGCACTGGCCATTAGCCACACAATCTCCATTGATTGTAATGTCGGTCATCTGGCTAAAACATTGACTAATGCTTTAAAAAGTCACCCTTCGTAAAGACAACACCAGGGCAAAATGTTTCTGCATTTGGTTGAACAATAACCTACTATTATCTGTGCCCTCCGTTCATCATCATCTTGTGGCAACTCAGGGCCCGTTTTGGCTCTCACACTCACACGGGTGAGTAAGTCAAGACTGCCAGTTTTGAAGTGAATGGAGTCACACCAGTGTAGCAGGGATAAGAATCAGGGCCTCTAAAGTTTCAGTATGCAAGACCACTCAATAATTAAGAGGTTTGGCCTTGGCTTTCTTTGCTTGGTTACTGCACTATCATTTAGCTTTCTGCCAGCTTCAGTCTGAAGCAAACACTCAGCCAGACACTACTGAGCCATGAATGGTATCTGCTGTCAGTACAGAGCACTTGTGTAGACACCTGTTTAGAGGGAGGTGTGGCCAAACATGGAAGCGTTCCCAAGACTCACGGCTGTAAACTGTGGTCTGGATACTGTGTCAGACAAGTTTATCAACTACCCTTTGCCTATGCAGTTACAGTTTTGCTGGTTCTTGTTCTGCCCCTACTCCTTTCTGGGTTGTCCAGAAACACGCAGGAAAATAAGCCAGGCAGGAGAAGAGTCAAGAAACAGAGAAGGGAAAAGCAGGAACATTCAAAACTTAGGCAACAAATTATTGAAGTTATGACAAATTAAAAACAAATCCCTCAAAGGGCAAAAAAGTATATTTAACTAAGAATGCAAAATAAAGCAGAATTCAAAAAAAAACCTCTCTCTGCAAAAGTCATTGCTGCCGCAACTCCATTAATGAAAATGGAGTTGCTCCAGGAAAGAATCTGGCCTCATATAGTAATAAAATTGCTTCCACTTAGGTGAGCTGTCTTGGTGTAACGTAAATGCTGGAAAGTGCAGAAATACCAATCATCACCCTGTGGAATTCATTGCCGCAGAAGGCCAGAGAGAGAAATGTGTTGGCTAGAGGACTATGCTATTACATAAACATTAACAACATTGCATCATATCTAAGCTATGTAAGATGAAACTTTGATGAGAGTAATGCGTTAAGGTGTGAGCTGATAGCCTACAAGTGTCAAGAAAGAATTTATACACACAGGTCTGCATGCTCTGTAGTGGCCTTAAGTGCACTGCTCTCAATTTTCTGTTTCATCTTCTATTGAAGCACCGGGGACTGGCCAATATCATTGAGGGAAGACATCAGACAAAACAAACTAATGGTCCGGCCTGGTATGATGTTATGTTCTTATGCTGTGAAATGTAGCTATCATTAAATAGAGTCAGCAATATTCAAAATACCCTTTGTACTTCAGTGGCACTCCATAATTATAGAGGTAGAGCTGGGTGGGGGGTTGAAGAGATGAGACACAATCACATTTGCTTCTGTACTTTCCAGGTTAATAGTGTCAAGGCATCACAAGGGAGCAGACACCTACATGGAGCTGTGGGTCACTGCCCTGAAAGCTACATAATGATACAAGTCTGTGTTGAGCAAGGCACAGAGATCTGGTTGAAATTCCCACATGTGGACTATCCTAGTCTCATCTTTCCTTACAACCCCCTCAGAAGGGTTTGGAGAAGTGGCCTTTTCATATGACCTGAAGTGGTTCTTGTGTCAATGGGATACAGGATAAAGCCTTCAATTTGCAACACTACTCGACAGAAAAGGAGCATTTTAAGGGTCTTGGTGCAGAACTTTTAGATCCTTCAGCTGCTTTTGCCCAGTGTTACCATTTTAAAAACTGTAAGATGGAATAAGGAAGAAAGAAATATGGAATTCCCCCTCCGTGATGGATCAGTGCCACATGCTAATGCAAAGTAGCCATGAGGCACCTGCAACAACAATATAGTCACTGTGGCATTAAAATTATCCTAAAACCTAGAAAAAAATCTGTACTAATTCAAAGACTGTAAATGGGGCCTGATCCAATGCCACTGAAATCAATGCAAATCTTTCTACTGGCTTCAATGGGTGCTAGATCAGGTCCTTGAGCATCAAAACCAACAGCTAACATATTCATCTTAGACCACTTGTTAAAATGAAGACCTCTTTTCATATCACCTAGGAAACAAAATCAGCATCTTTTACTACACAGTCAAATGATGTAATGAAACAAACTATGTAAAAATATATATAGTAAAGTGAAGGAGCCTGGAGTATCCTGAAAAGGCTAATGGTGATACCTGTTACGTTCTAGGTTCCTGAGAGCTCCTCAAATCAAGGAACTGACTCTGGAGAGTGAAGTCCATATACTGTGAGCTTCATTAATCACATCTGCATTTACACAGCACTGACTAAAGTTCCAAACTCTTTTCCCAGCATGCACAAGGCTCAGAGTAACTCTAGGGTGGATCCTCACTCCTTAGGTTGTTCCCCTAAAGTACTGGTCAAGGTTCTGGAGGATAGGCCCCCAGAACATTGCAAAGTCAAGCACTGAACCAAGAATGAGCTGGACTCTGGGATATAAAACCCCACCATACTTGTGAAATATGTTCCTATTTTGTTCAGGTAAGAGAGCTTAGTGCCTGGTCATTAGTATTCTACATAACCAAGACCCTCGGCAAGCCTGGAATGTCTGTAAATATAACAGTGTTTCTGTGTGGGTTACAACAGCGCATCTGTTCTGAGTGACAACTGCACTAGCTCCCAGAGAATTCTTCCAAATGAGCCCCGCTTGTTTGTTTACACACAACACTACACCCACCGTTTGAATCCAGTTGTAGAGGACGTCTGAATATCTAGAGAAGCAAAATATTTTTAGCTATCTTTTCCTCTTTAAACGTTCACTGTGTGCGTTTTCTTTTTTGCATTTGTGGTTCATCTGCTATTTGGAGAAACACAGAAAGAGGAACACTTGTGATAAGCACTCTACAGAGAGGAAGAATGGTCTTGTAGTTAAGACACTGGACTAGGACTAAGGAGATGTGGGTTCAACTCCTGGGTTCCTATGTTACTGGGGTAAATCACTTCATCTCTTGTTCCTCAAACCCCCATTCATAAAATGGGGATACTACTTTCTTTCTTCTACCTTAGGTCTGTCCCATATATGTAGGCTATAAGCACTTTGGGACAGGGACTGTCTTTTATTATATGCATGTACAGCACTTAACACAATGGGGCGCAATCTCAGTTGGGGCCTCTAGGTACAACTGTAATATACCTGTAGGCTGGTGGACTCGACCACCAGCCTGGGAAAAATAATCAGCCACGCCCAGTTCAGTTCACAGCCCTGGCCTCTGTTTATTCTCCAAAATTTAAAAAAAAGGAAACGTGGAGTGACAACATTATGCTACAGTCCTGTTCTCAATCTAGATTGTGGGGGCCCCTGGCAGCTTAATGGTCAAGACCTTTCCCAGACTGGTGGGATCCAGAGGGCCTCTCGCTCCAGGGCCGCCCAGAGGATTCAGGGGGCCTGGGGCAAAGTAGGGGAGCTGCGGCGCTTGTACTCACCCAGCGACGGTCCGGGTCTTCGGCAGCATTTCAGTAGCGGGGGGCCCTTCAGTGGCTCTGCGTCTTCGGCAGCACTGAAGGGCCCCCTGCTGCCAAAATGCCACCAAAGACCTGGAGCGACTGAATGGCCCCCCGCTGCCAAAATGCCACCGAAGACCCGGACTGCCACCGGGCCAGGGCTCGCAGGGCCCCTGCAGGGCCTGGGGCAAATTGCCCCTCTTGCCCCCCTCCTCGGGGTGGCCCACTCACTCCCTCGTAACCCTCTGCTACAGTCACAGGAGAGTATACTCTCATCTCTCTTTAGCTCCTAGGCTCCCTCAGGGAGCTGGGGCCCTCTTCTATAAATCCTGCCTGGTAATCATCAGACCCAATCACCAGATGTTGTCCAGGTGGGCTGGATGATTCCCAGCACCTGCCTGCCAGGCTCCTCTCCAGAACAGGGCTGGCTGCTCCCCAGCTCCCCTATCTTTTAAAGGGGCAGAGCGCCCTGTTACAATAATGTATAAAGAATAACGAGATTGAATGTAAACAAGTGGTACATATTTGGAAGCTCTTATAAAGCTATTTAACAACTTGCATTTTACCACAGATTCACTTCTCTCTCCTTCATTTATTTGTTCCTGAGCACACATAGGCAGATCTCTGCAACTGTAGAGGTCTTTCCAATGCACGACTTTCAACTGGACATTGCTACTGGTGTTTAGTTTGACTGAACAAATGCAATTCATCGTCTAAAGATGGCACAGCACCAAGTAGAAAGGGAAATCACTTCAGAAGATACTCTTGAACTGGTAAATATGCCTGATGTAGAGTCTCTTTCCTGGAATCTAGAAATGTGCTACTGAGGAAGCTGTTTTCTACACTGTAAAATGGGAAAGAGGCTGATTCTACTTCAAGGAAGAGTCAGTTCATCTAATAACAGCGATGTGGAATGTATGTTTACCCACATGATTTAATCCTGGCCAATTCAGCACCTTGCAGTGTTTAAGCCAGTATGCACTTTGGAATCTAGTTAGGAGTTTACTACCCAGTTCTACTCTTGCAATCAGCTTGTGTGTGCAGTATGCGCTACACTCACAAGCTTTGTCCATGACAGCTAGTAAAGGCTCCTCAGTATAAGCAGAAGAGGCTTTGCCTGTTGTGCTTGGAGTCAGAGCTCTTTCCCTGCTGGCTCTGTGTCGATGCCTTCACGAGTCAGCTTTGCCTACTCACTGTCAGACACCATCAGCCTCCACTAGTCACAGCCCTTCGTCCATCTTTCAAGCCCAAGTGCACAAAAAGCAGATAACTTAGAGGTTGAACTATGAGCCCCTCTCAATACTGATGAAAGAGTAAACTCCGGGTACCTGCAGAGTTCCAGATGCTCTTAATAAAGGTTTTTGTCAGCAGTTTTTCCTTTCCTACGTAAAGTACCTCTCAGAACACCAATATCAGATATCATTATGGCAGTGCTCATTTCCCTACCTAACACAGACTTGGACTCACCAAGAGGAGGAAACGGCCAAAGACCTATGGTGTCTTGATCCATAAACAAAACGGCAGTGAAGTAATTGAAATATACACACTTTTTTGGCTGCCAAAGGCATCACCTCAGAAAACTGTAGAAAAGGAATTTAGGTGGCATAGAAACATAATCCGTGTAACTGTCCTTCAGAGCAGTATACTCCCCCATCCCTGAGATCTGAACCACAAACGGGTCAAATCCTGGGGTCATCATTCTCCATGTAAAATTCCCACTGAGGTCCTTTGAGAGTTTTGCTTCAGTAAGGGACGATTGAAAGCTGAGTAATGACCTTCAGATTTGGCCTGAATTTACAAAAGTGGCATTATGCACAAAACCATCTGCACCTTCTTGCCCGTGGCTTCCTACTTCCCACCTGAGTGCTTGGGCAGCTGTCAGGTGACCCCAGAACCCTGGGCATGTGTCTGCACACACACACACACTGCAAGACTTTTAAGTGATTCCTGCCTGACACTCAAAAGGGCAATAGGTGTGAAGCTTGGATAATGTACCTACCCAATGCACGCTGGTTCTACAGGAGTGCTGTGAAGATGGGCTCCAGGAGCCAAACTGCTCCTTTTGGGAGCAGCAGGAAGGAAAGCCTGCCTAAGTATGCCCCCAGTGCACCCCAATTCATCCCACCTCACCTGGACAGACTTGCTCTGTCACGCTCCCTGCAGCCAGCCCACATCCCTCCACTACAATGCTGCAGGCTGCCTGACAAAAGCTTCGTGTCAGTAAACGAGGCCGGACACTGCCTTCTGAGTCCTGGCGCACTAGAGTATTTTACATTGGATTTCTAGTGGATGTTTTAAAAGAAATAGGTAACACCACACCCCAAAAATCAATAGAAAAGTAACATGAATACTTATATAAAAAGCACTGCTGGTGCTTGAATCTTCTCCTCCACAGCTGCTGTCATCTGGACCAGACTCTCTGTCTCTCTCTGCCTGATCAGCTTTGCAACTCATTTTGAAACTCAGAGGAAGATGTATTATTTTTCCTTTCCCTTCAGCTATCAATATGTCTTCCAATTTGCTATTATTTATTATTTAACTTTTCAATTCTGTTATTTTTCAATTACTCGATAAAATGCTTTGGAAAGCAGTTTGTATGAAGGATGCTATGCAAGATATTCTTGCATTACAAATTTGTTACAAAAATAACACACACGGTTCTTTACAGTGAAGGACAGGAAGAAAGATTGTGATTCAACTTCCATTTGTTTGCCTCAAAATAGCACTTTTTGACTGAGCACAGCTCAGAACTACTGGAGAGAATTGTGCTATATATGCAGCAAGTGGCCTTTAGTTCCTCAGTAGAACCAAAAATTGTATTGCTTCATAAATGAAATATTATACAGTATGAAAAAATGTAAATCAGTCAGAAAGAAATATGTAAGGCTGCAAAATCACAGCAGTTTAAAGTTATTACACCATCAAAAATTTCCGCTACCATCATACTGCTAAGTGCCCTGCTTAGACCTGGTTTACTCCAGAGACAAGTTTATTTCCCAGAGCCAAAAGTCAGACACTCAAAATCAGCAATAACAGCAATGTTCTGTTTCTTGATTCCCCACAGCAGAAGGTCACAGCTCTGAAGGACTGGTTTATTAGGTCATGTAATATTTTAGCTTTCATTATGTATAACCACAAGAATTGACCTGCCACCCAAGATAATCATTGGCAAAGACTTTATTGAGGATGGGCCATATCCTGCAGACCTTACTTTGGGCTAGATCATGCCCTCTTGATGTAAAACTGTTTCTAGGGGGCATGATCCCAGTACTTTGTCCTTACACAGGCAATACTCCCATTGACTAAAGCAATAGATTTAAGTGGGAGTTCCGGCTAAGTAAGCGGCACAGTATGAGTGACTGATACATATGGGCCCAAATCCTTGGCTCCAAACCAGTCTTTGTACACCATTCCAGCAATGTAAAGGGGCTGGAAAGCCAGCACAGCTGGCCAGCTGGGGATTTCCCAGGGCAAGGTAATGCCTGGCTGGAATAGGAGCCTTTTGAGGCACTGCCTCCTGTACCTCCTCTCTCCAAGCCCCATGTGCTGGGGATGGGGTTGGGAGAAACAGGGTGTGACTAGCACGCTACTGTACTTCTGTAATCCCCAATCAAAGACCTGGCCCCTTGGACCATAGTTATATCGGGTGAAATCATAGCTGCAATAGAGTCAATGGGAGTTTTGTCATTGGCTTCACTGGGGCCAGGATTTCACCCCATTCTAGCCTCTAGCAGTGGCTCTCAACCTTTCCAGACGACTGTACCCCTTTCAAGAGTCTGATTTGTCTTGTGTACCTCCAAGTTTCACCTCACTTAAAACTACTTACAAAATCAGACATAAAAATACAAAAGTGTCACAGCACACTGTTACTGAGAATTGCTGACTTTTGCATTTTTACAATATAATTATAAAATAAATCAATTGAAATATAAATATTGTACTTACATTCAGTATATAGCAGAGGTGGGCAAACTATGGCCCGCAGGCCATGTCCGGCCCGTGGGACCATCCTGCCCGGCCCCTGAACTCCCAGCCGGGGAGGCTAGCCCCCGGCCCCTCTCCCACTGACCCCCCAGTTTTGGAACCCCAATGTGGCTCTCGGGCCAAAAAGTTTGCCCACCCCAGTATATAGAGTAGTATAAACACATCATTGTCTGTATACAATTTTAGTTTGTACTGGCTTTGCTACTACTTTTTATATAGTCTGTTGTAAAACTAGGCAAATATCTAGATGAGTTGATGTACCCCCGGAAGATCTCTGCACACCCCCGAGGTACATATACCCTTGGTTGAGAATCACTGGGCTAGAACAGTCCTGAGGCTGATCTAAATTACACCAGGCACAAGGACGGCACAGAACTGGTCCTATGGTCAGGGTGTGACAAGTAGGAACTGCACCAGTGCTTACTGGGTACAGGTGACTGAGCTCATGAATTGTCACTCTAATACAGCGCTACAATGCCATGCACCTTAAACTGAGCCAACACCCAGCGTGTAACATTTACAGTGTAGTTGTGCATTTACATCACTGTGTCTGTGAAACTGCTGAGACTAACTTTAAATGAAATAAATTAAAAGAAGCAGGTAAGTGCCTTACATAAGCTTTGCAAATAGGTAGAGAAAAGATGAGGTACAACTTCAGTAGTCCCTTTACACCTAGCTTCTTCATTCAAAACCAGCATGTCAGAAAAACATACAGTCAGCATCACTGCAACAGGCTCACTTTACCAAGGGAAAACCATTGAGTAAACACAGTCACACAAAGCCCAGGACTTATTATAAAACTGCCCCTGATGTAGGAATATTATACATCTGCAACTGCAATTTTGATAGATTCCCCAGTGGTTTTCATTTTATAATATACTCTTTAACAGTAACTCTGCACAGCGTAACACTGTTCCCTTTCATTGTTGCAATATATGCTCTAAATCACGCAGAACTACTATGAGGTGGTTCAACAGAGTAATGACAGTAGGTACACACTGGCCTGTCTACTCCTGGAGATATCGGTTTCACTAGTGAGCAAGTTAACATTTGTTTCTATTCTCAGCTATAAACAGGCATTAGCCCCTGGTGGGGGATGATGAGCAAATCACTGCGTCTGTATTGCTTCCATCGGTCATGAAAGAAGTCCCCTCTGCAGAGCCTATAAGTAACTTGCTACCTTTGGTAAATGGCAGGAAATGTGCAGTTTTTCAGCTCTGCCTAGCCATTAGGAGGCCAGCGAGGATTTTAAGGGAAATTCCAGATAGCTCAAAACAGAAGTAGGAAAGCATACGTTAAGATACATTCCAGTCTAAGCTGCTGCACCATTCTGCGGTATTATTTGTATAAAATAATATACCTTGCCAAGTCAAGAATGCTGGAATTATTAACGCTAGGATCATTGCTACACACAAAAGCTATTCTCTACCTTTACCTTTGTGGCAGTGAGCACCTCTAACTGCAAAGCACCATCACCATTCAGTGCTCTCACTCCCGTAACCCTATGCTTTCACCCTTCTTACTTTATTAGCTCTTCAGACAGAGCTGCAAAAAGATAGAATGGGCTCAACAAAAGCCAGATAAACCAATAGCCATTGAAGGGCAGGTCTGCCTGCTAAACGAATGCAGATGCTTTCACTGACAACCTTATGTTCCTGCTCTTCTCTAAATACCTGTTTCATTTTAAAGAGGCACGGGTCACATCTCAAGCTAGTGTAAATTGGCATAGCTCCACTGAAGTCAGCTATGGCAATTTACACTCATGGAGGATTTGCCCCATGGCTTTAACCATTCTCCCATTTCACTTCCTATCCACAGTCCCCACCACAGTCTCCAGGCCATGCACTTATACACCTCCAGCTTCATTTCCTTGGCTCAGAAATGGGCAAACAGCTGCTTCCGAAGCCAACAGAAATGCTGCTCCTTGGCTGGCAGTAAGATGTGCTCTTGTGTAAAACAAACAGCTGTCTCCCCTACACAGACCACATGGAGAGTCGTGATTTAACCTCTAGCTGTATAGGAAAAAAGTATTTACCACTATTTTAAAACATCTTGCGCTTCTTGGATTGTGACCTCTTTGTGGCTGGGACCAGATCTTCCTGTATGTGTCGTGTGTCTGGGTGCATTATGGGCACTGCCAGAATACAAGTTATTTGCCAATAAATCTTGCTTTGTGACAAATTACCAAGCCTATTTGTGACTAACACCTACATTTTCCGTGGCTTATAACTTTGCCAGGGGCTGACATTTCTCACTCTTGTTTCCAGCTTGGAGGCGATTCTTGTTTTCTGTGTGAGAACAACTGGTATTTTCCCAATGTTAAAACAGTGCTCAGATGCATTTTCGGTGCACACTTAACAAAACTGGTTTTGATTTTAAACTCCAGGCTTGGCCTGTCTGAGATCTGCAGCGGAGGAGGATATTGGGTATGTTTGAAAAAGGAAAGTTAAGAATTAACCAAGCTGTTGGTGAGTGGAAATAGCACAGCATGCATGTACCAGATGTTACTTTAAGTGGGTGCAGAGGGTTAAATAATGCCCCTCCCTCTATCCCTGTCACATCAATCCTGAGTACCAGTCTGAGGGCTTGTCTACACGGAAAAATTTACCCATATATACATACTGCTGTGGTTATACCAACATAATTCCCCTTATTCCAGAATAAGAGTGTCTGCGTAGGGAGTTACACTGGTATAATTACACCATTATTACAATGCTGGTCAGTTTCCCAGTGTAGATAAGCCCTTAATGAAGAAGAAATGCTTCCACCCAGCCATTCAGCAGCACTAGGGCCACAGTAATACCTGTTGTCCCTGCACCTCCACTCTGTGGGAAGCTATGTTTGTTGGATCTGCATGACAGCAATCCTGTCCTGTCCTACCCCAGTCCTGACCTGAGCCACCCTGCCTCCCCTTCAGAACCCAACAGTTCTAGGTACTCATGGCATAACCCTGCATAGTTCTGTGGCACACATGGGGTGTCTCCTGCATCAACTACTCAGATCTTGCTCTACCTTCCTACACGCAGACCATCCAGTTCTGTTACCTGGATGTGCCGCACAGCCACACAGGAAGGTACAGGATTTGCCATTGAGGGAAGATATCTAGATACACGCACATGCTAATATGCACCTATACATAACCACCTGCACACAGCTCTTGAAGCTCCGAGTCTGAACCCATCACCCTTCCTAACAAGCTATTCTAACCCTGCAGAGTCTCCTCCTATTTTAAAATCAGTAGCAGCCCCTAGCAGGCCTTTTCTTCAGGATCCTGGCATCACGAATTTCATGTTAGATGTTCTACAGAGCAGAGCAAATGCATAGGCCTCAGTTCAGCCCAGCATTTAAGTCCATACTTATATCCATCCCTATTCAGTAAAGCAACTTCAGCATTTATTTAAGGTTAGGTTGGCTTTGTGGAACAGGAATGGACTGCTGAATCAGAGCCTTAGGGAGTGCTCAGGTTTTTAAGCGACTGTGTAATCTATTCATCACACAGTCAAACACGAGTTTGTTTGAATGTGCGATTGCTAAATTGCACTTTAAATTTCCAGACGTTTGTGCATGTAAAATCTTAGGCCTACTCTAACTTAACTTTTTGCATTTCCTATCCCTTTTTTAGGAATTTATCTTCCTAATACTCTAAGAATATATGAAGCCTCACCTCTTTGACACTCATTGCACTTAAAAATATATAGGGAAAAGCACACTGAGAATTGCAGTAGCAAACAGATAACACAACTGGGAATAGTGTGCGTTTAAAATTTTGCATAATGGTAACTCTTCTCGAGGTAAAGATGAAAAAAAAAGTGAAAGATACTCTTAGCGCCCTCAAAATTCCTTCCTTCTTCACACTTGCTGGAAATCCTGCTTTTAAAAAAGTGTTCTGATCGAGGTTTAAAAACCCTGATTTTGTTACAGGGAAAAATATAAAATATTCAAGCCTGGAAGCTTTAGCGCGCTTGGACAGGGGCGGCTCTAGGATTTCCGCCGCCCCAAGCAGGGCGGCACGCCGCGGGGGGCGCTCTAGCGGTCGCCGGTCCCGCAGCTCCAGTGGACCTCCCGCAGACGTGCCTGTGGAGGGTCCGCTGGCCCCGCGGCTCCGGTGAACCTCCCGCAGGCATGCCTGCGGATGCTCCACCGGAGCCGCGGGACCAGCGGACCTTCTGCAGGCATGCCTGCGGGAGGTCCGCCGGAGCCGCCTGCCGCCCTCCCGCTGGGACACCGCCCCAAACGCGCGCTTGGCACGCTGGGGTCTGGAGCCAGCCCTGCACTTGGAGCAGGGGAATGGATAAAGCAAATATAGCTGACCACACCTTCTTTTTAAGATGTATTTTAGGAGACAGGGTTCCGTGAGGATCTCCCACATTTCCCACCTAAGCATAAATGCCTGGATACCTCAGTTATCACTGCCACACAGATACATAGACAGATTAATGGAAATCAATAGATATTCAGGTAGGATAAACTGTCCCCTTCAAATGCTCTGCATCAGAGTGACTCTCCATTGCAGACTGCCAGTGCAGCTCTGCGCATCGAGCAGAAGAAATTGTTCAACAAATTCATAAGGCGTTCTCTTCCCACCGAGACCAGCGTGCTACTTCCACACCACTTTGGCCACAAACATGGATCCCCAGTGTGGGATTGCATAGCGCTGCCAGTATATCCCCCAGCCAACCTTTTTTTAAGCTAGCCGCAATTTGTTCAACAGCTTCTGCATGCTGTAATTTGCACAGAGAGCCATTCTTTTAGGAACACAAGATCTGCTGCACTAGCTCAGACCACCAATCCATCAAATCAAGTATTCTGCCACCAGCCCTGGGTAAAACTTGACACTACTTTGGAAGGTGGAAAAGAAAAGCATAATACACCTAATTCTTCAATGCAACACACTGGGGAAAATGTACCTTCCTGACGTTCTACATATCATAAACATTCCAAAACAGGTAAGTTTACAAAAAAAGCAGATCGGACACGTGTGTGTGTGTGTGTGTCCATCTGTCTGTCCAAGGGACGATTTTCTGATACACCTCTACCTCGATATAACGCAACCTAATATAATATGAATTCGGATATAACACGGTAAATCAGGGCTCCAGGAGGGCGGGGCTGCACACTCCGGTGGATCAAAGCAAGTTCAATATAACGCAGTTTCACCTATAACGTGGTAAGATTTTCTGGCTCCCCAGGACAGCGTTATATCCAAGTAGAGGTGTATTATGTATTTGTGGTTTGCTTTCATTCCAATGCCTGTTAACACCACCCAATTGACTAACAACCATAATATGGATGGGCATTATCCACTTAAAATTTTACTTGAAAAAACACTGCAATGTTTGGTTGGCTCCAGATTTTGCTCACAGTACCTTGCACTTTTTTTTGTTACATAATTTGTAGAGTGATAGCATGCAGGCTTTTCCCATGCTCCTTTTTGCTTTAAAATAGGTTAAAGCCAACAGCTTTGCACACACTGGAAACCCCAATAATAATTGTACGCAAAAAGAGGGGAAGCCAGGAAGGTATTTAGTAAGGAAATCATTTTCTCTTCCATTTTTCACTAAAGGATGGTTATAATAATAATGACAATTATTTTAGAACATTAAGAACAATCTTGGCAATGTCCTTTTGTATAAATTATACAAATAACTCCCATAGCCATTCTTGGATATTTCTCTTCTTCACGGCGTAGCCTCGTCTTGTAGCTTATCACTCTCAGTACTCGGCATCCCTTTCGTGCCCTTCTCTGGGTATTTTTCAAAGGGGTGCAAAATCTTTTTAAAATGTAGTGGCCAAAACTGAATATTTGACCCCAACCTGGAAATAATCAGAGAACTGAAATAATATCTCATCACAACATTCTTCAGCATCTATTTTCCTGCTCCGGCTGAGCCCTGAACTAGCCTTATTAAACTGCCTCTACAGGCTGTAGAGATGTGTTTATATGGGTATCAATCATTACTTCAAGATCCTTTTTCATACTGTTGCAATATAGTTAAGCCCCTTCGTTTTCAATTTAAACTGATTTCTACCGTAAAAATCCTGGGTTTACAAAAAGTATTATTTGTTTTTTTCCCAATTTTCACCCTACTTTGAATCATTCAAATATATAAAAAATAACTTGTTTTATTAGGAAATACAATATATTGCATGAGATATATGTATTACAGTATACATATCAGGGGACAGGAATAGCTCGCTGGTTTGAGCATTGGCCTTCTAAACCCAGGGTTGTGAGTTCAATCCTTGAGGGGGCCATTTAGGGCACTGGGGTAAAAATCTGTCTGTGGATTGGCTCCCCTTTGAGCAGGGGGTTGGACTAGATGACCTCCTGAAGTCCCGTCCAACCCTGATATTCTATGAGTAGTCTGTGTGTATATGCAAACCTGCCTGTTGAAGTAAGGCTATGTATTAGTCTAGAAGATACACATAATAAACAAACAGGTGCACATGTACAGATGAATCTCACACCCTGCATGTACACATATCAAGCTGTTAGGAGATAACAGTTTAAAGATCTGACACACTAAAATGAGAAGAAAATGAAAATCTGTAGCCAAATACATTTCAGAACACAAGGAAGTATTCAAAAGTTTAAAACGAGAAAAGGATGAAGTTGAGTGTATGCACTGCAAATGTGTGGCCTACTTATTAAATGTAAATATTTATAGTCTAATAGTTCTAAGTCTTCAACAGTAAACTGTTTATTCAATTGAAAAGTTTTATTTCAGAATCAGAGACAGCATTGTGTTTTGAGTTCTGTTTTAGTTCTGCAGCAAACCACAGTGAATTCCCTTATCAAAGCATTAATCTACTGAATACTTTTTCCCCATCCTTTCATCCACCAAAATAAACCCCAATATTTACCCAGAAAAAATTAATTGTTTTTTCCACCGATTTTCCACACACACCCCCCATGTAGATAGCGCTATGTCAGTGGGAAGGCTTCTCCCACCGACATAGTTAATCCACCTCCCCGAAAGGTGGTAGCTATGTCAACAGGAGCGCTCTCTCCCACCAACTTAGAGCATCTTCATTAAAGTACTAGAGCGGTGCAGCTGCACCAATGCAGCAGTTTAAGTGTAGATGTGCCCTAAAGTACATATATTCTTCACAGACTACTCCGGTTTTCTTCTGGTGGCCTCTCTCCATTCATCATGCAGAACAGTCATAAGGATCGGCAAATTTGACACCACTTCTCTTGTTTTCCCTACATTTTATATTGCAACCAGCTCCTTAATAGCACTTACATTTTATCTTTAATCCATAGAGCTGACACATTTTCAAATCTTTCCACACACATGGTCTTCTTTTTACCACTCTTTCACGTCATGCTTAATGGAAATACTAACTTTACCCCTTTCAACAACAGAGCTTCATGTATCCAAGAATGCCACTGGTTACTCTAGAATTAATTTGGCACAGAAATATCGGAAAGAAATTATGAGCAAAGTTGCTATTCTTATGCAATTACCATTATGATGAGGCACTTTTAGATCCTAAACTGACACCTCGATCTGTTGGATGTAATAAATATCACCAAATAAATGTACTAATACCTTTCCAGGTCCAATTAAGAGAAAAAGTGGAAATTCTCATATTCTTTTTTCATTCAGGTATGTTTACTTACTCCAATCTCAATGTAGCAAAATAAATGTGTGGTATGTTAAGTGCATATCGTAAAGCAAAGCTATTTTTTCTTTATGGACTGGCAGGTTAATTATTTATGATTAGGTTCAAGGAGACAATATTAAGCAAAAATTTAAATCAGAAGGTAATTTAATTTTTATGCTCATATGGGGCTTTATCATCATACTGGTCAGATACAATAGCCCAGAAAAATACTGATGTTTTAGAAATGGCAAATTAATATTCAGTCAAAAAGAAGTGATTACAGATGTACAGTCTTTGTTTACTACAGTATTTTAAGCTAGAGAACTGACTTTATCCATCACTGTATGTGCATGTCTTTCATTCATCATTTTCTGCATCCTTGACAGACTGAACTCAGAAGCTACTTATTTGTAAGGCAGCGTATGGCTGCTCTGCTCACACAACATCCTCCTTACTAAATGGATCAGTGCAGGCATCTGCTGCAGGAGGCAGCTAATTTTCTCCTCCACTACATAGGATGGGATGTGTCACAATGAGTCCTTTCATGTCTGACAGAGATCAGATGGCAGAGAGAGAAAATTAAGATGGAAATGCACCATTAAAAAGAAAAAATGTGCTGGTGATATTTGCACTTCCCAATGGCACAAAGCCAGTGGTTTTCACTTTATCAGACACTTATAACATGACTGACGGCTTGATTGTCAGCAGGCATAAACTGATGTAGCTCTGTTGACTTAACTGAAGCTGCACTGATTTACTCCAACTGAGAATCTAGCCCTGAATATAGTCTCTTCCTTGATTAACTGGTACAACTGGTCTCTACCCTATGCTGCAATGAAAATATTTAACTTTTACATATGGCAAAGACTAGCAAGTTGACAATAATGGATTTAAAGAAAGACAGTGAAGCTAAGGTCAATGTCACCATGGGTGTAAATACAGAAAGCATTTTCATGATGGCAATGTGTATTAAAACACTGTGAAAAGTTATTTTCTCCTCTCTAAGCAGATGGTGAAAATGATGTAATCGAATACATGACAAATACACATCTGCAGCTAAAGATCATTGCCTCTGGTCCCACTGGTGATATCCAATTGACCAGTTGACAACACAGCTGGTTTAATGTAGCATTACTAGTAAAACATATATGGACACTTAAAACTAAAAGGTTCGATCCTGCAATCCCTCTGTGTACAGAGCTCCCATGGACTTCAACAGAAGTTCTGCTTGCAGGATCAGGTCCAAAAGAGTTTAAACATCATGGCCGAACTCCTCACATTTCTAACCATGCTGTATCTCTCTTGCCTTGCATGACCGTTATCTACCAAATCTTCCAGAGCAGACAGACATTCTCACACTCTCTTCTTGTACATTCTGGCAGTTATTCATTACAGCTCCCAGAATTTCAACACAGACAATGGTATGATGCTTTGCAAAGAGAGAAGTAGAATATTAGATACAGCAGAAGTGTGAGCTCACAGATGCTATATAAATAACTGCTAGGATATGCTTGTTTTCAAACCAATCATGCATTATACTTTACATAACTATGTTCTGCAAACCCTACCCTGGCATAGTCATATGGCCCTGTCCTGCAAATCCTTACACACGTATTATTACTCATGTGAGTAGTCCTCTGAAGTCAATAGGTATTGCTCACATGAGAAACATGACATGAATGTAGAACTCATTGCAGTGCTAGGGTCTCAAATTGTTTAGAGTGAGTAAAAAGTGGTTAGCTGTCATTTTCACCTATAGACATATTTGGTGGTGTTTTCAAAACTGCTCAGCATGAAATGCAGCTAATCCTGCTCTCACAAACGCCAAGGGGAGTTTCCTCACTGACTGCTAAGGGAGCAGAGTGGGGGCAAAACTGAGCGCTTTTTGAAAATTCCACACGTTGTGGAAACTTGTTATTTATACAAACCCCTCCAAACTAAAGTAAAAACATTATGTAAGGTAAATTTGCTTCAACGACTAAAATAAAGTAAATAGCTACAAGAGCTAGTTACAGGTTCACTAAACTTTTGGTACAATTACAAAAATTAAACTAAATCTTCCGAAAATATATGAAAGAGCATAGCCATATATTTGCTGTCAAAAATGCGCTTGAATTTGGGGATTTTGATGGAACAAGATAGCTGCCCCTTTGCCAGGCTGGCAAAGTTTACTTTTCCTAGGCTGAACCTAGGATCCAAGGGGATGCTAAAACCTTAAAGATGGTGGCCTGGGGGGGCCGGGGGGGGAGAGTTGAATGAGCTGTCAGCAGCAGCTAGGGGGGAATCTCTAACACAGACTCACAGGTTGCAACAATGCAGTCTGCTTTGTCCAACTCACAGGTGGAGGTAACTGAGCTGAATGGAGCTCACTAAAGCTTGCAAGGAAAGATTAAGGAGTAGCTAGGGGAAAATATGCACATAGGGCTTTTTGCTTTATCCCTTTGTACTGTACCTTTGGGTGAAAGAATAAATAATACTTTGTTTTGAAGAAGCTGCTTTGGATTCACTAGAATCAGCTCGCTGGTCTCAGACATCCAGAAAAAAAGGGCTTACAGGTGCCAAACACAATTGTGCCTGTCAGGTTGGCACAGTTGGTAAACAGGGGCTGGTAGCTCAGAGATCCTGGCTGAGTGGTTGGACCACATGGTTCCACCCACAGTGAGGTAGGAGAAGCCAGGCCCTTCACTCGAGGACTGAATGAGGGGGACTGGAAGGCGCCCTAAAGGGCAGATCACCCTGTAACCATGACACCTCTCTTTTGCTGTTCTTTCCTCTCTTCCCTTGTCATTCCTTTTGGGTGAGTCTGTCTTGGTTTCTTTACAAAAAACACAAACCTGGAACTGAACTTTAGCCTCTACTTAAAACTGATTTGTTCTCTCTTTTTTCAAACAAAAGCACTGAATGCCATTTTAAAAACTTTCACTCAAGGAATTTCCCCCTTGAAAACTCTTACACCTTTTAAAAAAAATTAAAACTTTGTAGAAATACAAGGCTACTCTATTTTTCAGCTGTAATTATTTTACTATTTTCCCTCTCTCTTTGATTGTGTGTGTGTGTTAGATAAGAGTTAGCAAAAGTCTTGTCTGACGGTGAGCATCACACTAAACCAAGGCCCTGGCAACATAACCCCAAATCCATATTACTGTGAATACTGCAGCAATAAACCATTAACAAATAATGTATGTGACTGAAAAATTAAGATGTCCTGGAAAAAACTATTCAATTCTCACAACTCCTCCTCTTAAAGGGATCGCTTCGTTTCCTTAGTTAAATTTACTGTTGGACAAAACCTCATCTGTTTCCAGAAAACTTTACACATACTGTTATTTTGAATTCTTTCCTTTCCTGACTTGGGCCCCGGTTCTGATGGACTCAGGACTCCTCAATGTGCATGAAGTTAAGCACAAGCCTCCACTGAAGCAGTTCTTAATAATACCACCTCCTAATCCTTAGATAGCACTCACCATCAGTCCATCTCAATGTGCTTTACAGAGGAGGTCAGCATCATTATCCCCATTTTACAGATGGGGAAACCGAGGCACAGAACAGGAAGTAACGTCTCATTCAGCAGGCCAGTGACAAAGCTGGGAACAGAACCCAAGTCTCCTGAGTCCCAGTCCAGGATTCTAGCCACTAGACCATGCAATCTACCTGATAAAACTAGTGGGACAATGCAGCACTATTGCTTACCTGGGCCTGCTTCTACACTCTGCAAAGGGACCACTCTGCAACAAAAATAAGTCTACTCACAGGGCTGCAAGCCAGGATGGGGAACTTGCTGCTTTGTTTAACTGCCTCACAAGAGTAGGGGGAAAATTCCTGACTAAACAAGAATGGAGGGAGGGTGAAGCATGGCTCCATCCCATAATACTCAGTAACCAACCCAGTTAATGCTATCATGACCACTTTACTGCACTACTCTCTCTGAAGTCAACAGGAACACAGATTTCAGTGGCAGCAATATCAAGCCCCTAATGACTCTATGGAAAATGAATCACCCCCCTCACCTCAAATACCAGAATTCTAGGTTAAGAAATGAAACCGGCTTTCCAGTTTCAGAAGGACTGAAATCCCCTAATACCCAGTTACTATAGTAGGCAATGTTTAGAATGCTGCCTTCAGTGATTGATACCCAATTAATACCTAAAAGCACCTTGAATTCCAACCTAAGGGCTCGCCATCACCACAGCGTTGGCTCATGTTACCTACACTCCAGTTAGCCTAGCTCGAGCGAGAGTGGTCACAACACAACACTACACCAAACTGCAAAGAGAGATTGGATCAGCAGCACAGAGTAGCTGAGTCCCTGCTGCATTGCAAGCTCCAGCGTCAACAGCACTCACACTTCAACCCTCAGCCACTGACAGACCAGCTAGCTCAAGTTTTAAGCACTATTTAACTCAGGCTAGTGACTGTTTTGGGTGCTTGGGAGTCAGGTTAGGGGCAACACTAGAGTTATATTCCTCATTTCTCAAACTAGCACTGCAGTGAAGACAAGTCCTAGGATATGTTGACAGTACAATTAGAGGAGGAGTTTGCAGCTCATGTAGACATACCGGTGCTAGTTTTAACAGAGCTAGCACAGCTAAAAATAGCAGCACAGGCCTGGCCACAGAGGTTGTACAAGGCCACCCAGAACCCTGGGTACGAACTCACACTGCTAGCTGATGCTGGAGCCTATGTCACCGCATCTTCACTGCTATTCTTAGCAAGATTAAAGCTATCGCAAGTATGTCTACATGAGCTGCAAACCACACTTCCAATGGCAATGTAGACGTACCCTCAGTGGCACTAATGCTCGAGACAAGATACAATCTCTTTAGCAAAAGGATCAATACTTCTCTCTTTTCTCCAGGAAAAGCTAGGTCATTAGTAAAAGACAATTCCTAGCCCCTCTGAAATCAGTAAGGCTGGGATTTCATCCGGTAGCCGGTAGTAAATTTGGATTAATTTTTTGAAAAAAAACCATTAAGCTCTCTCTGGTTTTACCAAAGAAAAAGAATATCAATTTGATTTTGCCATGAAGTATGCATTTGGTTACCTCCTGTAATTCTTAACCTGTTTACAAATTATTCTATGCTTTAGAAATTGCTACTCTAACATCTATGAAGCTTATTTCCTTCAAGCGGGCATGAAACTCCCTAAATATTTTTAAATGAAACATTACTTTGAATTGCAGAGCAGCATATTCAAGTAAATAGGACTTAAAATACCTAGTCATATATATTGTCATTAGTAACTGAAGGATGCCCTTGAGATTGCACATTGTTATGTATGTTGGTCCTTGCAGTAGTAAATTGCTATTTGCTTCTCTCAGTTCGGATGTCTGCAAATTGACAAACACTTACTGCACTCAATTTATGAAGCAGATTTCCATTTACCAAAGAATTGTAAAAAATTTAATCATGTTACATTTTGAGACATGGATTAAATGTCTCAATAAACACATTGAATGGCTTTGATTGTTCACACACCTGGAATCTCTGTTTTTTTCAAACTACAATCCTCCTTACCACTTCTGACTTAAACTGGTGGGGCGGGTCCTATAGCCTTTAGATGAAACATTTTGCTCTTGTTTTTATGTATGAGCAGTGCTTGTGTTCTATTTATGTTTCAAAGTTATGAGTGCCCAGTTTTAAGAGGGCATGCTTACTTGTTGATACAGTATATCTGAAAACTGTAGGAGGAAGAAAACTATATTACCAAAGGCACCAAATTCACAAAGCTGTTAAATCATCACATGGGAAGTAATAAATTCCCTCTTATTTCTTAAGTCTCTTGTAATGCAGTCTTAAACACAGAACAAGACAAAGTTTATTTAGCCTAATGTAGAAAAAATATACTAATCAATATAAGATTATGAGCCAATCTTGCTCTCCTTTCGCAGGCAAAATGCTCAGTGAAGCTTAAGTGTAGACTCAAGCCTTTAGTTAGGGGAAGGGATGATGTACACACAGCTGTCAAGAATATAGATTCAGGTCCACCCTAGGAGACACACATACAGAACTTTCTGTTTCTCTGAACTATCTACAGTTCATCAAGAGAACACGCTCATGCATGTGCTTCCATACTGGGGATTAAGGTGTATGCTTCCCTTGCCAAATAAAAGTTCCGCTTTTTAACATGAGGGCACTTGTGGACTTGTAATACACAATCAGTCTGTGGAGTGACATACTCCTTCAACAGCAGGGTTGCTGGAACAATTTTTATAGTGAGGGTGCTGAGAACCATTGAACGAAACTATAAACCCCTATATATAATGGAAAACACATCAAGTGAGGGGGTGCAGCAGCACCCTTAGTTCCAGCACCTACGTTCAGCAGTGGTGGGTACTGACAGTTAAGAGCTACTTTAATTCTGGAGTTTTACTCGCAGCATTTATTTGAAATCACACATCTCATTTTTAAATGAAAAATCTTGTTGAATAGCCTAGCCTTTCGCACTCTTGCCCTTTTCTGAGCACTGGCAGACAACGGCACAGCACTGCACAGATAGTAGGAAAGTTTCATTTAGGGCCAAATTCTGCTCTTGAGTGCATATGCAGCTCTCAGAAGTTTCCAAGGGAATCATGTGTCAGCATCAACAGGCAGACATTGACCTTTGTTCACTTGTCTCTAATTCTGGCTGTTCCTAACTCCTTGAAGAACTACAGCATTAGGGAGACTGAATTTGGCCCAATTCCAGTCAGCGGGCATTTTGCCACTGACTTCCGTGGGAATAGGAATGGGCCAATGGAGCTGAACCTTGCATGAAGCAAGTGCCTTCAGCTGTGTTTCACGCTTAGAATAAACAGTTCTGCTTTGCACAGAATTTGAGAATGCAAGGGAAAAGTACCATTAAGAAAACAGCACAAGACATGGACTACTTTCAACATGATTTTAGACTGTGCTTGTAAACAGTCAGAGGGGAAGACGAAAACAAAATACATCTTTGTTTGCTTCTGAATTCAAATTAATAGCTATTCAGGAGTGCACTCTGAACATCACTGCCGCCTTGAGACCCGCACTTCTTTGTCACATGTAACTTGACAACTCTCTCTCCCTTCAATGTCAGACTCCCGGGAAACAGCTGACTACTTCAAGTACCATTTATGGCAACAAAGCTAATATTAACAAACTGGAAATCACCAACAGTTCCTGACATCAACGCCTGCAATGGCAACCTTTGCTAACTGGCTTCTTTAAAATAAAGGTTTTTGGTTGATGGAGAAAATAAGGTCCAAATCCTGCTCACCCTACCAATTTACTGTCTTCAGCAGGAGTATTCCCAACTAAGGGAGAAGGATTTGGCTGTCAGTCCATACTCAGGAAAACCTCATTTTAAAGCAATGCCAGCTTTACCTGAGTGAGAACTGCAAAATCTGGCCTCTGTGTGTTTACAAAGAGTGGGTCACTATCCCTTAATATAAATGATACGTCTATATTGGTTATCCACTTCTCTCTTCCCATCCATCCCTTTCTTCATTACTTTTAGCTTTAAAGTATAAAGAGGCTATGAACATTGCTGCTTATTAATAACTTTGTGCATTTTTTACTCTTTATATGATTTCAAATATTATCAAAGTAGTTTTACTTCAGCAATACTAATACATGTATTATCTTGCTACAACAAACTCGGACAAATTCAGCAGTGATGTAATTACATGCAAGATACAAGTGTGTTGTAAAGCCTATGTATTGGTGAGCAGGCTATCTAACAAAGTAATTATACAGTCAATGTAACTGCTTTATCTCATGCCCTCTCTTTGCTGTTTGTCCAGCTACGCCTTCTCTTCCTGCCCCTCGGATTGGCATAATTGGGCACCAAAACTTCAGCGGAGAGATAAGATTGCCAGTGATGGATATAAACTCAATGTCCAGCCAGACCACCTTAAGAACCTAGCCAGAGATCGATCCAGGTGGCACTTAATCTATAAGGTGGCCATATCTCTTTGGGATTTGCCACAAATTGATTGGGATGATTCAGAGCAGCTCTAACTTACACTAGGAACCAGACTGGAGCACAACTGGCACAAAATCAGGGAAGTGCAAAGGTGAGTTTCACACCACCTCCTCCAACCTGCTCTGGTGTACCACAACTGAGAATCTGGCCTCCGACAGATGTCAAACTGGTGCAAATTACACAACCGTTCTGTTGACACCTGCTTCCTTACCCACTTAACACTGAGTGCAACTTGCAAAACCATTTGCATCAAAGATGAATTTGGCACAAAGACTTCCATCAGAATTGTACACTAAAATGCACAATGAGAACACTGGGCTTGATCCTCAGCTGGTGTAAACTGGCATAGTTCCACTGCAGTCAACAGAGCTAAACCAGTTTACAGCAGCTGAGGATCTGGCTCCTATTTTTGAATTGGGATGAATATTAAAAATATGGTAAGAAGAAAAGATGATCAGTTCCAAATCCTTGAGCTGAATTTAAAAAAAATGAAAGAAAAATAAAAAATGTTGGGTTGGAAGACTCCTGAAATCCAAAATAGCAAAGGGTGAGCAAATGACATTACCCACGATTATGACAGCATCATTCCAGAAGCTGAAAAACGTACACAGATTTGTTGATTCAAATAGAATGTATAACTAGAACTAAATATTCTGACACGCATTCAGAAAATCACAGTAGGTTGTCACTTATCTGCTATGCCATATCACTGACAAGCTGCACTGAAGCACAGTGCATTCAAAAGGCACATACTTCCCCTTAAAGAAATCATTTTCTTAAGATATTTAATATATGTTCCATTTGCAGCAACAAGTAAAAGATTCCGTTGAATTACAAACTTGCAAGGCTGCCACCAGTAGCAAATTCATTTAAAAGAGCAAAGAACAAGAACATATACCAGACTCACAGTACAACTCAGTGCAAAGGAGGAGACTTTCTATTAAAGTTGGCTACAATGACAATTGCATAATTCAGAAGCAAGTGTGATCCTCATGTTCAGCCAGCCAAGTTAAAATGGAATCCAGGAGAAGTCTATGAAGACACTAGTAAAATAGGTCTTTATAACATCTTGCAACTTCTATCCTTCTGACAGAGCAGTCCTCACTCTACCTTTTTTCCCCTGGTGTAAACAATTAGCTTTCCCCACTATATCTAATCTTACTTACAGTGAAATTACAAATGAAAAGTGAAAAATCACTTTTTAATCCCAAAATATCAGAGTACTTCCTAAGCATTAATTGAGTCTCACAACACACTTCTAAGACAGGTCAGTATTGTATCCATTTTAGAGATGATTAAACTGAAGCACGGAGAGTTTACCTGCTTTCCCCCAGGTCTCCCAATGAGGCAGAGGCTGTACCAACAGCAGACTCCAAGAGTCCCATCTCCCTGTCCTCTGCATTAACCTCTGTGTTTAACCAACATATCTAATAAAGATAACTATATTAATACGGCTGAAGTGTTCAATACAGAGACTTGAACACAGTAATTTATGCAGAACCTGTAATCATCCACCACTCTACAAAGTTTACAAAATCTAAGTACACATACGTGCACCAAAATTTGTATAGAGCTGCAATGCACTGTTAAAGAACTTGTGCATTTCAACACAGACATTGCTGCATTTTAGCGGTGAGGGAGATACCACACATGAACAGGAAGTGAAAAATATCTTGTCCAATAGAAGCTGTTTGTGGAATTTAGACAGGCAGAATGTAATAACCCCCAACTATCTCATGCTTACATCACCCGGCCTATCACCCCCATCCTTGCAAAAAGTGCTCTGATGATCACAAGCAGTCAGAACATTGGCTTTGTGTTTAACTCAGCGGACACCACCTCCAATGATACAGTTCCTGTTAGCATGACATGGGGGGCTTGGTTCAATACTGACTCAAAAGGCAGCATGTCACTTCCAGAATGCCCAGTACTACTTCCAGGAGCACACTGGATTGACCTTGTGGATCCCTCATCCAAGTACTACTTAGGCATGACTGCTAAGCTTGTGAGATCTTATAAGGACACGGATTGAGGCAGTATGAAAAGAGTGTGTGAGTTACAATGCAAACTTGGATGTAATTTAGGCCACTATGGCTGCCACAGATAAGAAGCTTGAAGATGTTGGAATAAAACTGCAGGAGACTGAGAAGAAAATTGAGGACTTGAAGGCAACAGCAGATGGGCAAAATGCTGTTATTTCTGATAACAGTAAGAAGTGTAAAGTATTGAAAAATCAATTTGATTTTTGACCTTGTGGATGAGCTCAGGGAGTAGTCTCATGTTAGATGGGATTCACAAAGGCATAGAGACATGGGAGACTGAAGTAATATTTTCTAAATGAATATAGCAGGTTCTCTGGTAAAATTAATTTAATTTCCCTCTACAGCACATATTTTTCCCAGGAAAGCCATCAAGAGAATTTCCTACACGGAACTCTTACAAACTAAGAAAATGTCCCAATAACAATCCTCGCTCATGCTTTGGAGCATTGCAGATCACTTTGAATGATCAGGAAGGACTTTTTCTCCCACACACAGTTACATAGACTTATGCATTACAAAGTTTTTATGCACATTTTTTAACCTTCCTCTTAAGCATCAAGTTCTGATTTCTGACAAATACGCTAGATTATATGAACCATTATGCCAATAAATATATTCCCAAACCACCACAATATTTTATATTTTAAAAGAGGCAGAGTGTTCCTGAGAGATGGAGGATGGCTGCAAAAAATCATGATGACTTTTCAAATTTGACAGAGAAATTTACCGGTACTTTGTGGTGCTTATTACATAATTTGCTCCCATAACTGTCTTTTGTTGGAAGTTATTAGTTTGGGCTGGTTAGAGTGACACTACAATTGTTATTAAATCCATTATGAGCCCATATGTTCAAGTGATTTCAACTTTCTTCAGTAATTATATTCTTTGGATTGACATTTATTAATGCAAGTTCATAGTCTTGTAATGGAAAACACGCCCACTGGTTCACAGAGTTTACCCCTAACACAAGTATCGGGGGTAGCCGTGTTAGTCTGTATCCACAAAAACAACAAGGAGTCCGGTGGCACCTTAAAGACTAACAGATTTATTTGGGCATAAGCTTTCATGCATAGGCCATGCATCTGAAGAAGTGAGGTTTTTTTACCCCTAAAAACTTATGCCCAAATAAATCTGTTAGTCTTTAAAGGTGCTACCGGACTCCTTGTTGTTTTTATCCCTATACAAGTGCAGAATATACTTCCCTCTACCATACTGACACCATACCAAAAGGTATTTTAAAGTCCTGAGGTGTTTCAAAAATAATGGGTAAAAATCCATCTGGATGTTGTGGTGATATACAAGCATGAAAAAAGGTCCATGGTTTGATTTAATGAGCATGTTAGTAATTGAAGTTGTAGCATGAATTCAAGTGGGGAAAAAATACTGCTGAGTGGAAGACACAGGAAAATGGTCACTGTCACATCCTAGAAACTAAGGGGTTGCTAACTTGGTGCAGGGGAGGGGAATACAAGAGTCTAAAAAATAAATATATTATTTTCTTGGGAGTCATCGGTTGGTCAATTTCCTCCTCTCGAGGGCCCAAAACAAACAACTTTATCTTCTTGCATTTAGAGAGATAAACAAAGGGATTCCCTGTTTGCTACAGTCAAACAGAGCCTTCATGGCTCTCCCTTCTTAAACAAACGTATAAGAAAGAACCTATATGGGGAAGAGATTTCCAATAGCAGAGGACTGTTTAATCTAGCAGACAGAGTCAAAATAAGATCCAGTGGCTGGAAATTGAATCTAGAAAATTTCAGACAGGCAATAGGGTGCAGAGTTTTAACACTGAGGGTAATTAACCACTGGGACAACTTTCCGAGAAATTTGGTAGATTCTCCTCAAGACTGGATGTCTTTCTCGATGTGCACTAGTTCAGCCAGAAATTATGGCCTTGATGCAGAAATTTTTGAGTGAAATTCTATGCAGGAGGTCAGAGCAGGGCACCATCCTGGTCCCCTTGTGGCCTTAAAATTTGTAAGGTCCTCTTTTCAGCAGAATGGAACTCAACAATTCAAGTACCCCCTTGAGATATCTAAGCAAGTAAGAGAACACTGCTTCCAGGGCACAAAGTCATGTGTCTTCTCTACTCAGTTGGAAGGAAACGAAACTCCTTCCCCTCCAGGAGGCCCCTCCCAAGAAACCCACGCCCCTTTATGACTGCCTATTAACAAGCTTGAACTGATAGGCATTCACTCCAAAGCTGGAATCTAATGCAGCCTTTCCCATGACTGAATCCATTCACTCTCCAGCTGCATGTGGGACATACACATCTTATCACAGAAGAAAACAGGTTTTAAAAATTCATCCACAGCAGACAGAGAAAATATTGGAGTGATAAGCGAGATCCTCTACACTTTCCATAGTAGAGATGAGTCAGCCAGGATTGTTTAGGACTGGAGGGCACCAAACTCCACTGTGGCCCTCTAGTCCACCCACTGTGGAAACATAACCTTGGCTTATTGGGTTGTTTTATAGTTTTTTTCATGGGATTTCTGTGACTTGGCTTGGTGTGACAAAGGAGAAGGGAATTTATGGGCCTACATGCTTCCATTCCAGTCTTGATTAGGATTTTGTCTGATACTCAGTAGGATCCCTCACCACAACAGCATTTTATAATTCCACAGGATACACAATTCCAAATGGGCCCCATGCAATGCATGTTGATGGTCTGCAGAGAATTGGCTGCTCCCTCCTTATTTTCAGCTGCCAAACTACATTAAAAGCCCTAAAAAACACATTGAGGAGTTTTCTAAGCAAGTGTTGTAGTTGCCCCAGGAATAGTTAGTGATCATGAACAGGAGAGAAGGTGGTCCATAGAATCACCAATGGAGGGATAGTGATCCATGAGACATTCTCAGCATTAAAACACAATCCACACAATGAAAAAGTTTGAGTATCCCTGGAATAGAGGCTCTGGTGACGTGTTCAACGAGAAGGAAATTGTCTGGATTCTGAAGGGACTTCTGTGATGTTTGGATTGTATTCTGGCATAATGCTCACTCACTGTTTGATATACTCCCACGTTATCCTCTATTCATCCAAAAACATAATGAAAAACATTTGCATTCATTGTTGTATCTGGCATCAGAACGCTGAAGACTGCTGTACCCACTCTTAGAACTTTAAAATGAGATACTCTTTCACATTATGTTAGTATTGATGATGATGACTTGAACTGAAAGGATAAATCTGTAGTATTTAATCACATGACTCACCTTTATTGAATACACAGGTACATACAGGAACACATTCTATGTTCATTTAGTAGCTTCTAGCATAATACACCCCCATAGTATTTACCCAAAGAGGTCTCTTCTCCCTTGCTTGTGATTTAAATTCTAATCTTTGATACAGCAAACAGCAGTTTTACTGAACTGACTTTATTAGGACGGACATTTTCAAAGCCTTTTGTAAGGTATAATATGAGCTAGGCAATTGGTTTTAAAGAGTCACTCTGCTAAAATACTCTAATTCCATATCTGGCCACTTCTTTCTCTGAACCTTAGCCAAGATTAAGCCCTTTCTATCTGTCCACACTGCTCAAACTATCATCCAGGCTCTTATTATCTCCCATCTTAACTATTGCAACCTTCTCCTCTCTGACCTTCCCGATACCTTTCTCCACTCAGGCCCATTCAAAATGTTGCTGTTAAAATCACCTGGCTGGCCTATCATTCCAACAATGTCCCACCAATTCTACCTATGAGTCCCTGCTCTTCCATCACATCAAGTTCTCTCTCTCTTGTCCAACAGTGTCAGCCTCCTTCATTTGTTTGTCCAATTCTTCCATAAGCCCCTTTGTACTTTTCTCCATCCTGCCCCTTGGACACCTGGGATGTCCTTCCCAAACTGGCCATAAAGACACTACCCTGAACTCCTTCAACATCCATCTCTACACCCATCAGAAAGGCTGGACTTTCGTTTCCCTGGAAGGACTCAGACTAACTATCCAGTCAACAAGAGGGAAACCAAAGAAGTGGCCACACCTGATGGAGGAAAGGTAAGCCAGCAGACAGTGGCTCCTGCATTTTTATCCATAGATGGTTAGGCCTTGGGGGTCAGTCTGATCACCCCTGGTAATCTACTCCTGGCATTGGCTAAATTATCCATTTGTCAACCCAGGAAGAAGAAGCTAGACCAGGAAGCTCTCTGTGGATGTGGGATCTTCTTCCAAACACTTGTTAGAGCACATCCTTGCTTGGCTCCTTTCTGTAGCACTGGGTTCTGTCCAAGGATCTCTGCTCAAGATCCCCTTCTGGATCCTTCATTGTGAGCCTTTGACACCCCCCCCTTCTTTGTATTTTGCCCAAGAAATGAGTCGATCCTTCTGCCTTTGTTGTCCCTCCTCAGTGTTGAGAGAGGCCAATGTAAAATAAACTGGTCTCCTCTGGTAAAGAATTCTTCAAACAGGGTGTCTGGCACCAAGACATCTCTGGGCTAGTGCATGAGACTCTTATTCTAGGCTTCCCTAGATGTAGCATCCATATGGAGAGCAGTTGTGTTGGTGGGTGTTGGATAGTGAGATCCTAACTCATTGGACATCTTGTAGAGTAAGACTAGAATTTTGAATCTTGTGCAACAATGGACAGGAAAGGAGCAGTGTATGCAAAGCATGAGTGTGATATGTTCACACCAGTCTTGCTACCTTAATGGTGCATGCTATATGAGTTGTATTTACCATATAGCAGTTACATTCAGCCCCTGATACTGAGAGCTCCAGTAGCCTAACCTGCAAGTGATGAACGTATGGATCACAGTGCTTGAGTCCTCAACTGATCAGAGAGGTGGAAAGTGTTCCCCGTCACTGCTGCAATCTGTGTAGCTAGTTGCTACGAGGAGTTCAACATAACCCCAAACCTATGCACTACTTTGAAGAATGATGGTCAGTAGTGTTCCCTCTAATTTTTTACGTCCATGTGCGGAATGAATTTTGTTATGTGCACCAATATGGAGGTGATGTGTGACACATCATTTCCATACTGGTGCACATAACAAAATTCATGTGGCGGGGGTGGGGCCGAGGGGTTCAGAGTGTGGGAGGGGGCTCAGGACTGGGGCAGAGGGTTGAGGTGCGGGGGGGGTGAGGGCTCTGGTTGGGGATGAGGGGTTCAAGGTGCAGGAGGGGGCTCAGTGCTGAGGCAGAGTGTTTGGGTGTGGGGGGTGCAGGCTCTGAGGTGGGGCCAGGGATGAGGGGTTTGGGGTGCAGGCTGCCCCAGGGCTGCTGTAGGAAAGAAGACTCCCCTCAGTCCTCTCTCGCCACAGCAGCTCAGGGCTGGGGGAGAGGTGCCTCTCCCCAGCTGCGGTGGCTGGGCTGGGCTGGGCCAGGCCCAGGGAGGGGTGCTTCTCCCCGCCACGCTGAGGGAGACGCATCTCTCCCTGCCACAGCCCTGAGCCCCTGCGTGGGGCTTAATAGGCAGCTGCACAGCTGCGCAGCTTAGAGGGAACTTAGGTGGTCAGATGCATTGATGGGATTGGTACCTTAGTCAACTCCTGCAAGTGCTTTATTCTTCCTACTAGGGCTGGCAATTGCAGCTAACTCATGCAATTAACGGAAAACAAATTAAATAGATTTTAAAAAATAGTGGCAATTAATGACAGTTTTAATAGCACTGTTAAACAATAATAGAATACCAATTTAAAATTATAAATACTTTTGGATGTTTTTCTATATTGATTTCAATTACAACCGAATACAAAGAGTACAGTGCTCACTTTATATTACAAAAGTGCCATGTGAATGTCCGTTCTCACTTTCATGTGACATTGTAAATAAAAAGCAGGCAGCATTATCTCCTGTAAATGTAAACAAACTTGTTTGTCTGAGTGATTGGCTGAACTAGAAGTAGGACTGCTAGTTCTACTCTAAACTTTTACACATTGTTTTCTTTTTAACTGCAGTTATATATATATATATATATATATAAAAATCTACATTTGTAAGTTGCACTTTCACGATAAAGAGATTGCACTACAGTACTTATACAAGGTGAACTGAAAAATACTATTTCTTTTGTTTAGCTTTTTACAATGCAAATATTTGTAATCAAAAATATAAACTGAGCCCTCTACACTTTGTATTCTGTGTTCTGAAATCAATATATTTGAAAATGTAGAAAAAGTCCAAAATATTTATAATAAATTTAAATTGGTAATATTATTAACAGTCCAATTAAAACTGCAATTAATCATTACTTTTTAAAATCTCACAATTGTGATTTTTTTCCCATCGTTAGACAGCCCTACTTCCTACCTTTATCACTTCTGCATTCTCTAAATTATGACTGAACCAAATAATTTTCATGTTTATTTCTTTCCAGCACTGAAATGAAGGAAGTTGCATCATTTGAGAAGTATTAGTGCATGTCCATGGTAACTCAGTTTCTCCCAGTAATTTTATATGTATATATAAATATTTCATACAAAAAGCTCCAGGCAAAGAACATATATGGTGCAAAGTAAAGTACTCATTCGGTGTTTGCACGCTTTGACAAGCACATGTGCAAATCCAATGAAATCCAGAGATGATATCTATTCATGGAAATTCCCATTCAGTATACACATAACACATATCTACTGTGCCAGTGGAACACTGGGAGATTATTAGTATTAAATGTTTTAACAGTGAACATGCATTAAATATGGGCTTCTTTTCCAGACCAATGTAAGGCAGGTATGACATATGGACTACATCTCTGTCAAATGTCAAGTTTTCAACACCTTCCACTGAGGTGCTAAAAAAAGTCACAACAATTGTTTCTTAGCAGAAAATCTGATTTTTTTCAATCCTTATATCTTGGAAATGTGTTTGATGAAAAATGTTCTCCTTATCTGGGAGCAAGAATACCTATTTTTTGGTGAAATGCTAAATTGTTGGGAAAGTTATAAGCAACTAAAAATGATATTTTTAATGGAAACATTTAGGTAACCTTAACTATAAGTGTTGCCACATGTGCTAGCTCTAATACATATGAGAACAGGTTGAAAAAATGGGGGGGTGGAAATCTTCTACAAACATTTTCATTGAAAAAAAGATCTGCTTTTCATTGGAGCATATTTCCTGTTAGTTTTTTGCCCAGCTCTAGCCACTGATATTGAATATGATGGACGAAAGCACAGAATCCTGCTGGATTCCATGTGACAGCCATTAGACTGGATCCAGTAATGCACTTAAACATGTGCCTAGCTTCCATTATGTGAATAACTCCATTAATTTCACTAGGCTACTCACATGCTTAAAGTTATACAGGTGCTCTCCTGGATTGGGGACCAAGTATAGAGAGTGAAGCCTAGTCTACATTAGTCTGTTATTTCGGAATTAGCTGAGTTAATTCGGAAAAAAAATGATTCCGTCCACACGACCTAACCATTTTTTCGATTTAAAGGGCTCTTTAATCCGATTTCTGTACTCCACCTTGGCAAGTGGAGTGGCACTTAAATTGAGATCGCAATCCCAGGTTAAAGGTATTGTGGATGCAATTCAACATTATTGGCCTCCGGGAGCTATCCCAGAATGCTCCCTTGTGACCACTCTGGACAACACTCTCAACTCCGATGCACTAGCCAGGTGGGCAGGAAAATCCCCGGGAACTTTTGAATTTCATTTCCTGTTTGGTCACCATCAGCACAGGTGACCATCAGCACAGTCCACCATCACAGACGACCATGCAGAGTCCACCATCACAGGAGATCACGCAGTCCCAGATTCTCAGACGAGCTCCAGCATGGTCTGAATGGGACGTACTGGATCTCATTGCATGTTGGAAAGATGAGTCTGTTATGGCAGAACTACATTCTAAAAAAAGGAATGCAAATACGTACGCTAAAGTCTCCAGGGCCATGACGGAAAGAGGCTACTCCAAGGACACAGAGCAGTGTCGTACAAAAATCAAGAAGCTCAGGAAAGCGTACCAAAAAGCCAGGGAGACGAATGGGCACTCTGGGTCACAGCCTCATACATTCTGCTTCTACCGTGAGCTGCATGCAATTATAGGTGTGACGCCACCACCACCCCACCACTGTCCGTGGACACCTGCAAGGGGGGAGTTGCACAGAGCAAGGAGGAAGAGTCATTGGAGGACGAGGAGGAGGACAGTGCACAGGCAGCAAGTGGGGAATCCGTTTTCCCCCTTGCCAGGAACTATTCTTAACGCTGGAGTCAATAGCCTCCCCCCACTCCCAAGGCGGGCTCCCGAACCATGACCCTGGAGAAGGTACTTCTGTTGAGTGAGAGCCTGATCGGAGCCACGCGGTGGGGGGCAGGAGGGAAACCCAGCCACGCTGGGCTGTTCGTGTTTAGTTTAAAGGGCTCATCCCTGCTCAAAGCCTCATTGGAGCCACGCGGTAGGTGCGGGGGGGTGAGGGGTGGGGAGGTGTTGTGTGAAGCGATCATCCTAGACAGCCTGCAGGCCCTCCTTTTATATGGTAAACCCACCAGGCATTGCTTGCTGTGGGAAAGGGGGCCCAGCAGTTTGAAAGCATTGAAATGAATGTAGAAGAAGCAGAACTCCACATGCCCCTAGGCTGCCTGCAAGATGAATTCTGTTGCCCGGTGGTGTGTGGTGGCTTACTCACACCAAAGTGTCCCCTTTGTTCTCTGAAATGTATCTTTTAAAATACTACCTTTCCTTTTTCTCCTCCTGCAGGTGCAAATGTTTGAACGTGGCCCCTATCTACTCTGTCCCAGAGGCTGGTCCAAATTAGAAGGCGGAAAAAATGAACTCGGGATGACATATTCGCCGAGCTCATGCAGTCCTCCCGCACTGATAGGGCCCAGCTGAATGCATGGAGGCAAACAATTGCGGAGTCCCGTAAAGCATTACAGGAACACGAAGAGAGGAGGGAGGCGCGCGATGAGAGCAGGCAGGACGCTATGGTCAAGCTCATGGGGAAGCAAACTGACATGCTCTGCTGTCTGGTGGATCTAATGCGGGAGAGGCAGCAAGACCACAGACTGCCGCTGCAGCCCCTGTATAACCGCCCTCCCTCCTCCCCAAGTTCCATAGCCTCCTCACCCAGGTGCCCAAGAACACGAAGGGGGAGGCTACAGGGACCCACATACTCAACCCCAGAGGATCGCCCAAGCAGCAAAAAGCTGGCATATGCGAACTTTTTATTTGGTTTCTGGACTTGTCCTTCCCTCCTCCTCCACCCACCTAACCCAAAAAACCCCCTACCCCCAGTCTACCTTCAGATTTATCTCAATGTGTTGTGCAACAAATAATAAAGAACAGTTTTTAAACAATTTTGACTTTATTTCCTTTCATATATATAGGGGGCAGGCAACTTCAAGAGAAAAACACAACTGTCACACCATACCCTGGCCAGTCATGAAACTGGGTTTCAAAGCTTCTCTGATGTGCAACGCACCCTGCTGCGCTCTTCTAATCGCCCTGTTGTATGGCTGTGCGAAATTAGCAGCCAGGCGAGTTGCCTCAACCTCCCACCCCACCATAAATGTCTCCCCCTTACTCTCATAGATATTGTCAAGCACACAACAAGCAGCAATTACAATTGGAATATTGATTGTGCTGAGATCTAACCAAGTCAGTAAACTGCACCAGCGCGCTTTCAAACATCCAAAAGCACATTCTACCACCATTCTGCACTTGCTCAGCCTATAGTTGAACTGCTCCTTACTATTGTCCAGGGTGCCTGTGTACGGCTTCATGAGCCATGGCATTAAGGGGTAGGCTGGGTCCCCGAGGATAACTATAGGCATTTCAACATCCCCAACAGTAATTTTCTGATCTGGGAATTAAGTCCCTTCTTGCAGCTGTTCAAACAGACCAGAGTTCCTGAAGATGCGAGCGTCATGCACCTTTCCCGGCCATCCCACGTTGATGTCGGTGAAATATCGCTTGTGATCCACCAGTGCTTGCAGCACCATAGAAAAGTACCCCTTGCGGTTTGTGTACTGGCCGCCCCAGTGTGCCAGGGCCAAGATAGGGATATGCGTTCCGTCTATCACCCCGCCGCAGTTAGGGAACCCCAGCGCATTAAAGCCATCCACAGTGGTCTGCACATTTCCCAAAGTCACTACCCTTGATAGCAGCTGGTCAATGATTGCATTGGCTACTTGCAGCACAGCAGCCCCTACAGTAGATCTGCCCACTCCAAACTGATTCTCGACTGACCGGTAGCTGTCAGGCGTTGCAAGCGTCCACAGTGCTATGGCCACTCGCTTCTCAACTGTGAGAGCTGCTCTCATTTTAGTGTCTTTGCGCTTCAAGGCAGGGGACAGCAAGTCACAAAGTTCCATGAAAATGGCCCTAAGCATACAAAAGTTTCGCAGCCATTGGGAATCATCCCACACGTGCAACACTATGCGGTCCCATCAGCCTGTGCTTGTTTCCCAGGCCCAGAATCGGCGTTCCACGGCATGAACCAGGCCCAATGCCACCATGATCTCCCAATCACCACATGCCATGCTTCTAGGAATGTCTGTGTCCATGTCCTCATCAGTATAGTAATCACACTGTCGTCGCTGCCTCACACGGTTTTGCAGGTACTGCACATACTGCTGGATAATGCGCGAGGTACTTACAATGGTCAAAACTGCAGCGGAGATCTGAGCAGGCTCCATGATTGCCACGCTATGGTGCCTGCACGGGTAATCCTCGGAAAAGGGCGCGAAACGTAGGAGGCCTGTTCGGTTCAAGATGGCCGATAAAAGGCAGTAAATGGTTGTCTTCTGTAGCTTTCACGGAGTCGGGAAGCTCGCTAGAACTGCAAGAGCGGGAGAGAAGAGTTTGCAGCAGAAGCGAGAGCAGAGTTTGCAGCAGAAGCTGTGCGGCTCAGGTCACTATGCCTCAAAAATGGTGGGGAATTGTTGCTGTCTGTAGCTTCCACGGAAGCCCAGGACCGACAACATGGAAAAAGCGGCAGAAGCTGTGTGGCTCAGTTCACGATGGCTGAAAAACGGCGGGGAATTGTTGCCTTCTGTAGCTTGCATGCGAGCCCGGGACAGACAATATGGAAAAATTAGCTAGTGATGCAAGAGCGGGAGAGCACAGTTTGCGGCGGAAGCTGTGCTGCTCGGCTCATGGTAACCGAAAAAAGGCAGGAAATGGTTAGATAAAAGAGTAGATAGAAAGACAAGAGGACATGCGAGGTGGATTCATAGTACCAGGAGACAGGTGGTGCACCGTACTGCACCTTCTGCTGGCAGAATGGCGTCTGCTGTAGCTTTCACGGAGGGAGGAGCGAGTGACAGAACACACCCAGAAACACCCACGAGAATGTTTTTGCCCCATCATGCACTAGGAGCTTAACCCACAATTCCAATGGGCAGCGGCGACTGCGGGATAGCTTCCCACAGTGCACTGCTCCGACATTCGATGCTACCGTAGACGTGCCCTGAGTGTCTAAGTCAGGGGTCAGCAACCTTTCAGAAGTGGTGTGCCGAGTCTTCATTTATTCACTCTAATTTAAGGTTTCACATGCCAGTAATGCACTTTAATGTTTTTAGAAGGTCTCTTTCTATAAGTCTATAATATATAACTAAACTATTGTTGTATGTAAAGTCAATAAGGTTTTTAAAATGTTTAAGACGCTTCATTTAAAATTAAATTAAAATGCAGAGCTCCCTGGACCGGTGGCCAGGACTCACGCAGTGTGAGTGCCACTGAAAATCAGCTTTGCCATAGGTTGCCTACCCCAGTCTAGGTTTTGGGGGGCCTGTCTGAGACAGTGAAGAGCTACCACATTTACTTCAGCTAGGTCTCTTAGGCATTTCTTCAGCCCCTTGCAGTCAGGGCCAGCCCTAGATCAAATGGCACTCCAGGTGACGAATGCCTTCAGCGCCTCTCCCCCATTCATTAAACTTTTAATACCTTACAGCACCCCAAGCCCAGCACCCCCCAAGCCTGGAACTCCATGTGGTCACCTGGGTCGCCCACCCCTAAATCCGGCCCTGCACAGTCAACAGTACTGAAGACTGCTGAGAGATCAAATAGTGTAATCATGAAGGCTTGTTTGCTATCCAAGGCCAAGAGAAAATCACCCATCAGCAAACTGTGCCATATCCCTATCAGGGGCCTGACTCCAAAGGGTAGAGGATACCACCAAAGGTGAGAAACCATTGGAGTTTGGTCATCACCACTTTCTTAATGAGTTTGTCTGGTAAAAGGAGGTTGGAGACAAGGTGATGATGGGTGTTCAGTGTGGGTTACTTTGGAAGTGGCTGGACTACTGCATTCTTTATAGTGGTAGGCAAATTGCCTTCAAGAAAGACTGATTTTTATTTTTTAAATATGGAAATATACTGGAAGGGACCTTGAAAGGTCATTGAGTTCAATCCCCTACCTTCACAGCAGGACCCAGTACCTTCCCTAACAGATTTTGCCCCAGATCCCTAAATTGCCCCCTCAAGGACTGAACTCACGACCTTGGGTTTAGCCGGCCAATGCTCAAACCACTGAGCTATCCCTCCCCACAATGATGAGTTCACTTACAGTAGCCAGGTAAACTTTTTACATAGCCTGCTATTTTAACAGTATCATCATAGATACAGATATAGCAGCAATTGTGTTATAAACCCCACAGGTTAAACACATCGCTGGGATAATGTCACTGTTTTCCAGGATGAATTTAACTCTGTTTATGCAGGGACTTATTACTTGGCCTTTCCAAATCATACTGCATTGACACTTAGTGCATATATTCTCAGCCTAGGAATGCATTGTTAAAAAAGTGTTAACATGATTGATCTGTAATGGATTAGGCCTTGTCTACACTACAGGACTATTTCGAATCTACTTAATTCGAATTTGTGGATTCGACCTTATGAAGTCGAATTTGTGTATCCATACTAAATACACTAATTCGAACTTCTGAGTCCACATTCACGGGGCCGGCGTCGACTTTCGAAGCGGTGCACTGTGGGAAGCTATCCCACAGTTCCCGCAGTCCCCGCTGCCCATTGGAATGCTGGGATTTCCCCCCAATGCATGCTGGGGGAAAAAATGTGTCGAGGGTGGTTTTGGGTAACTGTCGTCATTGAACCGTCAATCACGCCCTCACTCCCTCCCTCCCTGAAAGCGCCTGCGGGCAATCTGTTCATGCACTTTTCTGGTCAGTGAAAGCGTGGACGCCACAGCACTGCAAGCATGGAGCCCGCTGCGATCCTCGCCGTTTTCTCCTCCTCGCACTTTATCGTCCACCTCTTCCACATTCAGCTGCTGAGAAATTGGGCTACTTTTCAATGGTTCTGCAAGCACTGGGGGACCATAGGGGATGTTTTACCAACATGAACGTCGGATGGCCGGGCAAGGTTCCTGATGCATGTGTTCTCAGGAACTGTGGGCTGCTCAGACGCCTGCTGGAAGGTAGTTTCTTCCCGTACCACGAAATAACTGTTGTGGATGTGCATTTGCCTATAGTGATCCTCGGTGACCCAGCCTGCCCGCTAATGCACTTGCTCATGAAGCCCTATACAGGCGACTGGGACAGCGACAAGGAACTCTTCAAATACCAGCGAGCAGCGAGCAGCGTGACCTGTGACTGTTCAGTTTCTTTACAGAGAAGCTGAACCTGCCCCTGTTTCTTTACCCAGTTACTGTTGACTCTCCTCTTCGGTTAAATACCCCGTTCTCCCCATTTCCTCCACTTCCAAGACACGTGTAAAAATAAAATACATGTCACACTGTTACTGAGGAGAGGTTTCTTTATTCATGACTTTTCGTTAAAGGGTCGAAACTGGAACGCAGACTGCGGTGGGTAGGGTGTGCGCTGATGTAAAGACCGCCTCTAAACTTAAGGAATGACAGGCTCCTGCTCCTACAGCGGTCCGCATTGCCGGACTGCTTGTTTCAACGGAGCCTGCCATCCCTCCTTTTTGGGATTCTGTGTGCGGGCGGCTATGTGGCCTTGTGGCGGAGGAGGACGGATACAGATTCCTCTGCTGCGTGACTCAGCGGTCCACAACAAGGACCGCTGTATAAGATCTGTACCCGACCTCCCCCGCTAAAAAGTCACATCCCCACCGCCCACACAGAACCTGGAAACCACCTCCCATACCGACCACGGTGCCTGCTGACTGCACTGTGTGTGTTACCCGCTGCTGATCCGGCCCCCGTGTCTGTACCCTGCGAAAGGTGCCTGTCCTATGCAATTAGCAACGCACTTCCCCACGCACCCCATTCAAACACAGTCTTCAGTGAGGAAACATGACGGAAACAGTACTTAACAGCAAAGTATTTTTATTACTTAAGTACACAGTTATGGGATGGGACTGGGATTGGGACTTGTTTGAGTCCGGAAGGGAAGGACTTATGCAAACGTAGGGTATGAGAGCTTTTGGTTACTTGAGCACTCTGCTGGGGTGCAGTGACAGTATTCACGGCCCAGGGCGGGCATCCTCCTGGTTATTTAGGGTGAGGGGGGTATGTGACTTTGTGGTGGGGGAGGGCGGTTGCAGAGATACTGCCGGGGGCTCTGTCCTGCAGCGGACCTGCAGAACATACACAAGTCGCCGGAGCGTGTCCGTTTGCTCCCTCAGTAGTACAAGCATTGCTTGAGTCGCCTGCTTGTGTTCCTCACGCCACCTCTCCTCCCATTCGCTGTGCTCCCTCCACTGCCTCTGCTGGTCCGCCTCGGCTAGGTAGCAGCCCACACATTCATCGAAAATCGTGTCCCTTGTCTTTTTCTTTCGCCGCCTAATCTTCGCCAGCCTCTGCGAGGTGGATGCTGTGGAAGGTCTGGAGACAGTGGAAGCTGTGAGATGGGAAACAGTTAGTTAATTCCTTGCAATGATACTTTTTTGCGAACAATTAACTGAGTCTAGGCTGTCTCTGTGAATTTTTTGTTGAGAACCCCTGTGCCTGCTGTTGCACAAATCATTTGCGCGGTGGATTCTGGGTAAATGTCGCCAGTCATTCCTTCCTCCGGGAAAGCAAGGGCAGACAATCATTTCGATCACGTTTTCCATGAAATGCCCTGGCACACGCCATAGCGTGGCAACAATGGACCCTATTTTGCCTTTTGTGTATGTCACCGTATGTGTACTGTATGCCGCTGATAGAGGCGGACCAGCAGCGCTACACAGCAGCATGCTTATGCTTTTGCATGACAGCAGCGATGGTTACCAGGCATACTGCACCGTCTACCATACCATGAACTGGTAAGAAGACGGTAATAAGATGGTCATGGTTACCTGTCCTTTTGCACTGCGCCATTTGGTGCTGTCATAAGTGCCCCTGGTCGATCAGCCAGGGGCACAAAAGCAAAATTTGGGAATGACTCCCCGAGTCAATCCCTCCTTTTTGGGTATCTAAAAATAGAATCAGTCCTGCCTAGATTATGTGCAAGTGTACTAGAGAACCACTGTATCATACAACCAGAGACCACAGCTGCTCTCTGTCCAATCCTGCATAAATTTTGAGCTGAACGCTATTCACAGGGTGTGCTCCTGAAACAACCCCAGCTGTTCATTCCGTTCTTCCCCCAGCCTTCCTGGGTTCCAGTACCATTGTCCCCCCACTTGTGTGATGAAGTAATATAGAATGCATATAGACACAGGTAGTCGTTTGTGAGAAATGAGTGGAAGGAAGCCTCCAGCTGCAATGATAGTCCAGAGATGACATTAAGGGGTGTGGAGGAGGGAGCCACTCATCCCTCTGCTAGTCCAGGGGCAATTGAATCTTTTCTTTACAATGAAGGGTGGGGGCTGATGGATCTCAGCCCCCTGTTGCAATGATGAGGACGGTTACCAGCCATACTGCACCATCTACCATGAAAAATTAGCAACAGGCGGCCTTGACCGACCGTCCCAAGCAAGTTGGTACGGTTGTCATGGTTACCAGCCCTTTTGCACTGCCCCATGTGCCAATAGGCTGATGATGAGGATGGATTTCCATCCTTTTGTACCATCAGCCATCCATAGCGTGGGGGGAGCAAGGATGTTGGTGTTGAGTGCTGCACCATCGCGTCTATCTGCAGCATTCAGTACAGATACGGTGACATGTAAAAGAGTCAACAGAGGATTGTTTTCCCTTTAACTTCTGGGGGTCGGGGGGGTGCGTAAATTGCCGAGCTATGCCCCGTCCCACCGCGGACACTGTGTTTGACCCTAGAAGCATTTGGAGATCAGCCAAGAATGCAAATGCTTTTCGGAGACAGCAGGAACTGTGGGATACCTTGCGTCCTCGTTCCCCCCTCCCTCCATGAGCGTCCATTTGATTCTTTGGCTTTCCGTTACGCTCGTCACGCAGCTGCGTGCTGAGTCTGTGCTATGCCGTCTGTCCGTTTATTTATTAAAAATACTTTGGACCAGGCGTAACGTAACATTTCTTCCCCTACTTAGATGCAGGAGTCTCTGAGCGAGATCACCGTGAGGACAGGCACTGAAGGAGATAGAGAGCGCATGCTGCGTGAAAGCTAGCACGAACCACGGACCTATGCAGCCGTGCTCTGGGAGGCAGTGCTCCCTGAATACCGCATGAAAGCCTCGCGCGGAAAAGTGTGCTATCACGGAGCACCCAATAAGGCAGCTCTCCCCAGGAACCTCCTGCTGATGCTTATCGATTAACGGCAGGAGAGCTTCGTGGCGTTCTCCCAGGAGGATTTCTGTTCTATCACCATATATACAGAGACCTCCTTTTCACACACTTCAGATTCCTGTTATATTAAGAATAAAAGTTAACATGGTTAAAGCACTTACCGACTGCTCCTACCCCTGATTCAGGATCCGGGTTCCTGGCCGGGGAGGGTTGGTAGGGGATCTCCGTGAGGGTGATGAAGAGATCCTGGCTGTCGGGGAAACCAGCGTTGTAAGCGCTGTCGCCTGCCTCGTCCTCCACAAACCCTTCCTCATCTTCCCCGTCCGTGAACATCGTCGAGGAACTGTCCGTCGACACTGTCCCATCATCAGAGTCCATGGTCACTGGTGGGGCAGTGGTGGCAGGCTCCGTAGCGTCCGTTGGCCGCTTTGATTTTTTGGTAGCCTTGTCTGGGGTCCTTGATTTTCACGCGGCGCTGCGTTGCATGACGGCTGTATCCTCTGTCTGGATCATGGCTTTGGAGACCTTCTCGTAGGTCTTTGCATTCCGTTCGTTGGAGAGCAGCTCCGAAAGCACAGACTCCTCGCCCCACACACCGATCAGATCCAAGAGTTCCCGGTCAGTCTATGCCGGGTCCCTCTTTCTATTCAGAGATTACATGAACTCCTCTGCTGGAGAGCTCTGCATTGCTGCCGGTGCTGCGGAGCTCGCCCCGATGTGCAACCAGAACGTCAGATTCAAACCGCCCAGACAGGAAAATGAATTCAAATTTTCGCGGGTCATTTCCTGTGTGGCTGGGCAGAGAATCCAAGCTCGGGCTGCTGTCCAGAGCGTCAACAGAGTGGTGCAGTGTGGGATAGCTCCCGGAGCTACTAAGTTCGATTTCCATCCACACCTAGCCTAATTCGAACTAGCCATGTCGAATTTAGCGTTACTCCACCTGCCGGGGTGGAGTACCAAATTCGAACTAAAGAGCCCTCTAGTTCGAATTAAATGGCTTCCTGGTGTGGACGGTTGAGCGGTTAGTTCGAATTAACGCTGCTAAATTCGAATTAAAGTCCTAGTGTAGACCAGGCCTTAGGGCTAGTCTACACTTACCGCGCGGGTCGACGCGGTGAGTTCGACTTTCCGGAGTTCGAACTATCGCGTCTGATCTAGACGCGATAGTTCGAACTCCGGAAGCGCTAGTTCGAACTCCGGTACTCCACCTCGGCAGCTGGAGTTAGCAGAGTCGACCTTGGAGCCGCGGAGTTCGGTTCCGCGGCGTCTGGACGGGTACGTAGTTCGAACTAGGGTAGTTCGAATTCAGCTACGCTATTCACGTAGCTGAATTTGCGTACCCTAGTTCGACCCCCATTCTTAGTGTAGACCTGCCCTCAGATTGTAAGATATCTACCTCACTTTCTGCACCTTTAACAGTTACATCTTTACAAATAAAAATTTTGAAGTCATTTAAATAAACTAATAAATCTCTTTTTTGTGCCCTGAAAACAGAGAAGAGTCAGAGATTGCATGAAGTCTACTAGGGACCTAGCTACTGCCAATCTGTTTTAAGGGTGTGCCTACACTTTGAGCTAGGGGTGTGAGTCCCAGTTCAAAGAGACATACTCATGCTAGCTCTCACTAAACTAGTGTGCTAAAAACAGAATGCAGCTGCAGCAGTGTGACAGGTAGCACCCAGATTACATGCTGAAGGTCTCAGATAACACTGCCATAGTCACATTCTATTTTTAGCACGCTAGCTCAATGAGAGCTAGCCCGAGTCTGATTCGAGATGGGAATCACACCTCCAGCTCCAAGTGTAGACATACCCTGTGTGGAAGGTACTCAGATACTATGGAGATGAACAGCAATATGAAAATAACATACCTAACACAGATGATACACTTCTACCATTTTCAAATACTAACTTAGAAATAACTGAGTTGTTTAAATTGAGAGAGGAGATACTTTATATGTAAAACAGTGAGATCTAAGAATTTTTAAAACATGCACATTGTGTTCCATGCCACAGATTAGATGCATAAAATGGCTACTGTGAAAAATCTGGTCAATTTAAACAAAATTTAGGATACGTACATTGCAGCGAAGTCTCTGGAGTCATAACAATGCATAATTATACCAGATTTTTTAATACCACTCAACCATGTTTATCTAAATGTAGAGAGTAGATGCAAAACATTTTGAATAAACTCAGTTTCTGATTAACAGGAAAGGAAGTTATTATATCAGGGAAAGTGATTGTCCTTTGGCTGACTGGTAGTTCTGTTAACTGGGATTATCAGAGTATTACACGACTAGTACAATTTTATATTTGCTGAGATTTCACACAGAATTTGAATGTCATTTTAAAGTGTAATATAATTTTGCTAATAAAAGTTCCAGCAAAAAGATCATTCACTTTTAAAACAGAAATGCATGCAGTAATCATGCAAGGCACAAAGATTAACAGCACTGGAGAATGAAGGTGCCCATGCCCAGAACATTGGCAGGCAGCAAAGACAGATAGTGAACCTTTTCCAGTTTCCCCACTGACCCCCTTCTACATCTGGTATCCTGATAGAGGGAGTGCCATTACGGGTAAAATAATAGATCATTCTCCATTGCTCATCCAAATCTTGACCTCTCCAGTGGGGCTTTCAAAATGTTGCCAACAGATATGGGGTGAAATCCTGACTCTAATGACGTAAATGGCAAAATACTCATTGACTTCAATGGGGTCAGAATTTTGCCCAGGGTGGTTTTTATGATGTGTTTCCTATTTATCTATCTATCACCTAGGTCAAAAATGGAGCCCACCAACTCATTTCACAAAGATCACTGAACAGTCATGACGTGGTAATAACATCGGCCCTCTGCCAACTTTAACTAGACCCAAACCAACAACCTGGTGGTAAAAGGCGCTACACACTCATCGCCAATCTCCCAAGCCATCTAGCCCCCTACGTAAAAACTGGAATAATCATGAGAACCGTGGAAGAACCAGAATAGTTCCATTAAAATTACACAGGTTCAAACAGATCAACAAATGGTGACAATGTTAATGGAAGAGTCTGCCTATTAGTGAGAGAAGGAATAGGTTGAGGGAGCTGTTAAAAATAAAGGGAAATCATTTTTGAAGTGTTACAATAATCTTGACAAAGTTTCTCTGTCCAGCAACAATTTTTCCTCATATATGGTTAAATTGTTTTAACTGGTTTTGCAGAAATATTAAAAAAAATATCTATTCTCCCCCACCACAGACATATTCAGGTTACAAAGAACAGTGGTCAGCTAACCTATCTCCTCCTTGCTCACTGACAGAATTTATTTCCCTTTACTAACCATACCTGGAAAATGATGCTGTTTGAACCCTTCTGGCTAAAAACTGCCAGATGCTTAAGGGTCCAATCTTGCACTCACTGAAGTTAACAGACATTTTGTCCTTGAATTGGGCCCCAAATGTGGTTCAGCAACAGGTTTTTGGTTCATGGTGAGCACTGGAGCCTTTTGCTAGATTTTTTTTTAATTAAACCTGAATTGTGTCCAATATTTATAACATTATTATAATTTCTGTTGTAAAATCCTTTTATCTTTAAAGGACTTTCACACATACTAGAAGTTCAACTGGACAAGTCTATTACTTGCTGTCAGATGCTAGTATCTCAGAAACACACTTGCAGGTCTGTTCCTATCATATACGTGTCTACAGTTACTATCCTTTAGATTCATATTTTCTAAAATATCCACTAATTTGGGGTTCTTGACTTTTGGGCTCCCAAGCTGAGAGATTACAGGCTGCCTTTGAGAGAGCTGTTAAGCATTCATTATACTATTTGCTATGAATAAAAATTGGGTACTCAGCACTCTGAAAATAAAGCTCAAACTGTCTCATGATGGACCCTTTTGCAAATTTGGGCCATTATGTATTCTAACAAACAGGTTTAAATACAAGACTTTATACTTCCAATCCCACACCTATCAATAAGGACCACTCTTTTTCACCATGCTATAGTGCCTGAGCCTCAATCACCCAGGCACTGAAAAGCTGTGAGCTTTCTAATCAATAGTCATACTGAGTCCTACAACAAAGCACTGTTCAGGAGTGAAAAGCCCACTCAGCTCAAAAGTCAGCATTATAGCACTGGATATCATGCTAACAGGCACCAAATACTAGTTTGATACCTGGGCAGTGTTCCAAATGGGAACAGAAAACCTAAAGATAAAAGAACTGACTATTCTGAGGAAGCTAATCCACTTTCTCCTTGCATGCATATCTGAACATGGAGCCCATACTTTAGAAATAAAGTGCTGTGTAACTACTGAAGTGCTTTGCCTGGGGTTGTCAGTATTAGAATTCTGGCACCTCAGAGTTAAGGTCGACTTGCAGTTCCCATTGTAAACTTTTTATTTTTAGGGCTGAGTAATTCAACCTTTTTCCATTCACACCAAGTTTTTGGCCCTTTGGCAATTTTTTTCTAGAAAATAAAACAGGATGCATTATTAATAATTTGACAATCCACAGTGTATATGGAGAATATACACTGTTTTTATTAATAAATGGATTCAAAGTAGTCTTGATATTATGACTGACATCACAAGGTCTCTGGAGATACTGGAGCATCAATCGGAAGTATCCTACAGCATGTTAAGTTGTTATAGTTTCCACTGTAAATCTCTTTCCATAGTTACATATCTCAAAACAAGCAAAATGGTGAAACAATTACCTCTGAGTCATTCTACGGGATCAAGAACTCAACACTGATGGGCTTCACAATATTGTTTTCCTTTACCTGCTGGCCAGAGTTCATTTGCAGCTGAAAACTATGTTTTGATAATTAGCATGGGAGCTTAATTCTGAATCCCATATTTATGAAGGAAGGCTAAGTGTAGAGTTCCTGATCCGATTAGAAAATGTGATCTCCTCTTAAAAGACTGCAACAAAGGGAAGTACAGAGACACCAAATGGATTTGAATTTTAAGTGGCAATTTAAATTCTTTAAACTCTTTTAAACTTACAGAATAATGTAAAGGCCTTGGATACCTAATGTGACACCAATTTTTAAAAAGGGCTACAGAGGTGATCCCGGCAATTACAGGCCGCCTGACTTCAGTACCAGGCATACTGCTTGAAACTATAGTAAAGAACAAAATTGTCAGTCACATAGATGAACATAATTTGTTGGGGAAGAGTCAACATGGTTTTTGTAAAGGGAAATCATACCTCACCAATCTACTAGAATTCTATGAGGGGGTCAACAGGCCATGTGGACTAGGGGGATCCAGTGGATATAGTGTACAGTAACTCCTTGCTTCACGTTGTAGTTATGTTCCTGAAAAATGCTATTTTAAGCAAAATGATGTTAATCCAATTTCCACATAAGAATCAATGTAAATGGGGGGGTTAGGTTCCAGGGAATTTTTTTCCGCCAGACAAAAGAATATATATATATATATATATATATATATATATATATATATATATATATATATATATATGTGTGTGTGTGTGTGTGTGTGTATACACACACACACACGTATACACAGTATAAGTTTTAAACAAACACTTTAATACTGTACACAGCAATGATGATTGTGAAGCTTGGTTGAGGTGGTGAAGTCAGAGGATGGAAGAGGGTTGGATATTTCCCAGGGAATGCCTTACTGCTAAATGATGAATGAGCACTCAGCTGAGCCCTAAAGGGTTAATACATTGTTGTTAATGTAGCCTCACACTCTACAACGCAGCACAAATGGAGGGAGGGGAGGCAGCATGACAGAAAGAGAGAGACACACCCTGTGTGTGAGAGAGGCGCGCATTGCCCCTTTAAGTACACTGACCCCACTCTAAGTACACTGCCTTTTTAAGTAGATCAGCAAGTTGAAACAGCAGCTGCTGCCAGCAAGCTCCCTCCATCCTGAGCCCTGCTGCAACCCCCTACCCTGGCTCTGTGGAAATGGGGTAAAGGAGCAGGGGACAGGAGCAGGGGGAAGGGGACACCCTGACATTAGCACCCCTCTTTCCCCCCTGCACAGCAAGCAGGAGGCTCCCGGGAGCAGCTACAAGGCAGAAGGGAGGAGCAGCACATGGCAGTTGGGGGAGGAACAGCTGTACTGCACAGCCATTGATAGCCTGCTGGGCGGCTGCTGCACAGAGAACTTAGGAAAGCAGGGCACTGATAGGGGGGCTGTCGGTCCACCCTGGTTCCAAGCCCCAACCAGCTAGCTCCAATGGGCTGCTCTTCCTGCAAGCAGTGGACAAAGCAGGTGGCTGCTAAACAATGTTATAAGGGAGCATTGCAACTTTAAACAAGCATGTTCTCTAATTGATCAGCAACGTAACAACAAAACAATGTTAACCGGGACAACTTTAAGTGAGGAGTTACTGTACTTAGATTTTCAGAAAGCCTTTGACAAGGTCCCTCACCAAAGGCTCTTAAGCAAAGTAAGCTGTCATGGGATAAGGGGGAAGATCCTCACATGGATTGGCAACTGGTTAAAAGACAGGAAACAAAAGGTAGGAATAAATGGTCAGTTTTCAGAATGTAGAGAGGTAAATAGTGGTGTCCCCCAGGGGTATGTACTGGGACCAATCCTATTCAACATATTCATAAATGATCTGGAAAAAGGGGTGCTGGCTGGTGAGTCTTGCCCACATGCTCAGGGTTTAACTGATCGCCATATTTGGGGTCTGGAAGGAATTTTCCTCCAAGAAAGATTGGCAGAGGCCCTGGAGGTTTTTCGCCTTCCTCTGCAGCATGGGGCACGGGTCACTTGCTGGAGGATTCTCTGCACCTTGAGGTCTTTAAACCATGATTTGAGGACTTCAATAACTCAGACATAGGTTAGGGGTTTGTTAGAGGAGTGGGTGGGTGAGATTCTGTGGCCTGCATTGTGCAGGAGGTCAGACTAGATGACCATAATGGTCCCTTCTGACCTTAAGTCTATGAATCTATGAATAAACAGTGAGGTGGCAAAATTTGAAGATGGCACAAAACTACTCAAGATAGTTAAGTCCCAGGCAGACTGTGAAGAGCTACAAAAGGATCTCTCAAAACTGGGTGACTGGGCAACAAAACGGCAGATGAAATTCACTGCTGATAAATGCAAAGTGATGCACATTGGAAAACATAATCCCAACTATACATATAAAATGATGGGGTCTAAATTAGCTGTTGCCACTCAGAAAGAGATCTTGGAGTCATTGTGGATAGTTCTCTGAAAACATCCACTCAATGTGCAACAGCAGTCAAAAAAGCGAACAGAATGTTGGGAATCATTAAGAAAGGGATAGATAAGACAGAAAATAGCATATTGCTTGAGTCTATATAAATCCATGGAACGCCCACATCTTGAATACTGCGTGCAGATGTGGCTGCCCCATCTCAAAAAAGATATATTGGAATTGGAAAAGGTTCAGAAAAGGGCAACAAAAATTATTAGGGGTATGGAATGGCTTCTGTATGAGCAGAGATTAATAAGACTGGGACTTTTCAGCTTGGAAAAGAGACGGCTAAGGGGGGATATGATTGAGGTCTCTAAAATCATGACTGGTGTGGAGAGTGTTATTTGCTCCTCATAACACAAGAACTAGGGGTCACCAAATGAAAATAATAGGCAACAGGTTTAAAACAAACAAATGAAACATTTCTTCACACAATGCACAGTCAACCTGTGGAACTCTTTTTGCCAGAGGATATTGTGAAGGCCAAGACTATAACAGGGTTCAAAAAAAAGAACTAGATAAATTCATAGACAATAGGTCCATCAATGGCTATTAGCCAGGATAAGCAGGGATAGCGTCCCTAGCCTCTGTTTGCCAGAAGCTGGGAATGGACACCAGGGGATGGATCACTTGGATGATTACCTGTTCTGTTCCTTCCCTCTGGGGCACCCAGCATTGGGCACTGTCGAAAGACAGGATACTGGGCTAGATGGACCTTGGGTCTGACCCAGTATGGCCGTTCTTATGTTCTTATGTTGTTCCTGATCCTACTCCCATTGAAATAAATGGTGAAACAAACATTGACTTCAATGGAAGGAGGCTTAAAATGTGGTTGTATATTAGTTTCAAACACTGCTGCACCAGGTTTCAAACAAACAAGTTAGTTTTTTTTAAAAGCAGACAATTCCCACTAAGGGCTTGTCTACATGGGGGAAATGACTGGAATAACTACTCTGGAATAGCTCTGCATGTGAATACTCTGTTCCAAAATAATTAGTGTGCTTTGTGGAACAGTTTATTCCACAACAGCTATTCAAGTAAGTTTCCCTGTATAGCCCAGCCCTTAGTGTGGATTATTCCTTTAGGGTACTCTGAAACACCTAAAATCTTTATGATGTAAAATTAAACAACTAAACATATGCAACATTTTTTTCATATTTTTAATTCCTCATACTAAATGAAACACTGTTTGTGCAGTGTAAATCTGCAAAACACACTGACACTTGATAATATTGAGGGAAACTAGTCAGTAAGATTCAAAACAGGATTTATATTTATACAAACAGGAGTTGAATCTATAGTTATAATCTTCCATTGTATGGTACTGCAAACCAAAGTGCATTATGAGGGGTTTATACCTTAATCCAAGCAACCAGAATTGGCCACTGTCAGACATAAGATACTAGGCTAGGTTAGGAGTGTGGTGTGAAATAACCCATGAAATATCTCTATTAAGATGTGGTGCACGCTATGAAAAAGTTTGGAAAGCCCCATCACAGAGGAATCAGGAAAACACCTGAGCCATTTCCACAAAAACAAAATAGGGATTATGGAATTTTTAAGAAATCCCACAGCCTATCACGGTACTTGAAGAAATCAATGAAGTTCTCACCCTTCAAAGATTACTAATTTTGATGAGTTTCTTTGTACATTGATTAGTTTGAATATTAAGACAATGTATTAATTCAGAAATAAAATGAACTTTTTTGTGACTATCATAAGTGCACAGAATGTGTGACATGAGTTTAAGATTTTTATGTATATTTTATTGAAACAAATTACATTATTTTAAAAATAATAGTTTTCGGTGGTAATGTAAAATACACACACACACACACACACACACACGCAAGATTGAGGTTTCTAGGAGACACCCATGATTTTTTTTAAACTAAACCACTGGGTATATTTTATTTGTTGAAAAAAAAACAGGAGTACTTGTGGCACCTTAAAGACTAACAAATTTATTGTAGCATGAGCTTTCGTGAGCTAAAGCTCACTTCTTCGGATCCGAAGAAGTGAGCTTTAGCTCACGAAAGCTCATGCTACAATAAATTTGTTAGTCTTTAAGGTGCCACAAGTACTCCTGTTTTTTTTGCGGATACAGACTAACACGGCTGCTACTCTGAAACCTTTATTTGTTGACTATCTCTTTTTGCTTGCATTACGGAAAAAAAACAAATAGGAGCTCCGAATGGCCTTTCTCTTCTTATGTGTCTCTTCTTCAAAGTAAATACTAAGTCTTTTTACTTTCTCCTTATGTGGAACCCCCATCACAACCCCTAGTTATTTTTAGACTCCATCTCTGAACCTTTATGTTTGCCACTATTTCTATTTAAAATCATTAAAACTGAACACAGTTCACAAGGTGAAGATACACCACCCGTTTGCTATTACGTTCTTTCCCTTCTAATACTGCACAGAACATCCTATTTCACTATCACTGAGCTTTGTCTTCATTGAGCTGTCCACAGTCATGCAGAGATCATTTTCCTGAGCATTTTCCTTCAAAACCCATCAGTGTATACAAGTATCTTAACTAGTCCCTTCTTACTTGCTTGTCTATGTTGACTTTACTCTGCCACCATTCGGTCTTAAAACCTTGAGGTTTTAGGTCCTACTTGAGTTCTCACAATCCTCTTTAGTCTTAGCTGTTTAATTTTTATCACCTCTCTTCCAAATTCTTAACAAACATGAGATACTGCACACCACTATGGAAATTTGTCTAGTACATAACCCTAGAGCACCCCACTATTAACATTTTCACCTATAAGAACTGGCCATTAATTCACACACTTTGCTTCACATTTCTGAACCACTTTTGAAATCCATGATGAGACGTTACCTTTCCCCCCACGGTTAACAAGTTTCTATAATAGCTTCTTGCAAGGAAGTTTATCAAATTCCTTTTGAAATACCTCTATAAACTATCTCCAGCTCAGTCTCCATTAGCTTGTTTAGGGCCTGTTCCAGTACCCAGTGACAGCGAAAACAGGCCCTTAGCCTGCTCCAACCAATCTGCTTTATCTGGTATTCTGTGAGAACTCTTCAAAAGAGTGAACAGGAGAGAGTCGCAAGTTACCCTTACAGAATACCTATCACACTTCATGCACTCAGTGTAGGAGCTTAACACAATCTTTAAATTATTTTCCTATTATTTTTCCTGGCCTATCTGGCCAATAGTTTTTAACTAAGCTACTTTGTTCTTGAATTCTTTGAGAACTAAGAGATATATTACATCTTTGGCCCTGGTGATTTACTCTATTTTAATTTCACTTCTTTTTTGATACTTCGATCGCTCACAGTATCTGACCTTTACTACTTGTTAAGAATTGCTTTTTATGTCCACCTTTCCATCCTGAGGGACTAGCAGTCACACTGACTCTCCCAAGTGCTTCCAACAGTCCTCTAGATAAATTTAGAAGAATATCTTCTTATTTTATATACTTCTAGCTACTTACTCCCCCAGTTTCCTCTGGGGTTTTCAAATAACCACTGAAGATGTTTTCCATTCTATTAGTATCATTTGAGTCCTTTTAATCCTAAACCTCTGGTACCTTGCTGTTCATCCCCCCTCTTTGTTTCCCTTGATTTTAATTTCTGTTGATCTGGAGTACCCCAATCTTGTATGACTCTAAGAAGTTTGTTTTTAAACAACCTTCAAGAGGACTCTCTGAATTTTAATCCCCTTAACTTTCTTTTCAAGCTATTTTTAACTAACTTCCCCATTCCTAACAAGAAAAAGAAACATGTTCTTGAAGTTCAGTTTCACAGTATTTGTTCCCCTGATTAACACTCCCTCCCCAGAAGAGCTCTGTTTAAGCTCTAAAGCTTGTCTCTCTCACCACCAGAAATTGGTCCAATATTGTCACTTACATAAAACCTCAACCATACTTTCTATACCATGGTTTAGTAGGAAATAAATAAAAAGATAAGCCTTTCCCTTTGTCTGCTCCTGAACAAACTCTCCCAAACATCATTCCCCCCGCCCCTCCTCCCACAAAAGTTGTGGAGATATAAAGTTCAGTCAATTTATATCCGACTAGCTGTAAATCACCTGGGGGCTCTGTTTTGCTCTGGCAATCCCTGTGGTCCCAGAAACTTACTCTTGTGACACCAAGATCATAGCAATGCTGTTGACTCAGCGATAATGCAATGTGGTGGTTACATGACAAAGGGGCAAAGCAACGTATTCCGGACCCACGCTCCCCCAGCAGCGATACAATGAGCGAGGGCAAGGGCGGCGGCGCCCGTTCTGCGGAGTGTCAATTGACCCCAGGGTTAAACGATTGCAATGGGTTAGTGTTGTTGTTAAATTGTTAGCACGCTGCTAATTGTCAGTGGGCTCCGAAGTCCCCCCCTTTGCTCCAGGCACCGCTTGAAACCCAGGGGTGACAGTGACAGGGGGCTGCTCTGGGGTGTGGGGGTCAGTCGCAGGGCGCTGCTATGAGGTGGGGGGTCGGTCACGGGGGGTCTCACCCCGCCCGGCCCTAGGCACACGGAGGGACCCGCGCGGAGGGACCCTGCCCTGCCCTGCCAGGGGCGGGCTCTCGGCTAGCGGGGTCTTCCCCCTCCCGTGCCGGGCATCAAGCGCGCCCGAGGCTCCCACCGCAGCGGCCGGGGGCTCCCAGCCCGGCCCCCACCCGCCTCTCCGGCTCTTGCTCGCAGCCCGCCCTGCCGCGGCGGGGCCCGCGCTCGCCTGTCTCCGCGCCGCTTCCCCCGCCCATGTGCCGCCGCGGGCCCTGCCCGGCGCTCGGCTCAGGCTGCTCCGGCCATTGTGCCCCTGTCACACGGGAGCCGACCCGCCCGCGCGCCGCAGCGGAGCCCGGCCCGGCCCGGCGGCCGCCGCCTCCCCGGGACACGCTCCCGCGAGCCCGGCCACCGCACACTCTGTGTCCGCTTCCGCAGCCCCCCGGCCCCGGGTGGCAACCACCCAGCCCCGCCGCGCAGCCGCTTCCCCCCGGCGCTACGAGCCCACCCGGCAGCGGTGCAATGGTCCGGAAAGCAGGCGCGAGCCAGAGCCGCCACCCCCCCCCCCGGACAATAGCCCCCCATGAGTCGGGGGGGGGGAGGCATTGTGCAGAGAACCGAACATTTACAAAACAAAACCCTAAAAAAAAAAAAAAAAGCCCCAGCAGCCAGGGCCGGGGGCAGCGAGGCTCCTCCTCCTCCTCTCCAAAAAGGCCTGTTGGAAAACTGCACACAGCAGCAGCGGCGGCGGCAGCTCCGCCGCCTGCTTCCCTCTGCCCCGGAGAGACGAGGCGGCCAAGGGCGAGAAGGGGCGATCGCAGCCCGAGCGGGGTGCGGGGGGGGACGCCAGGCCCGAGCCCTTTGTGTTACCTGCCGTGGAACCAGTCCTTGCAGGCATCGCACTCGATCATGAAGCGGGTTACGTCGTAGGGCAGCCTGCAGATGCAATAGACGGGCACCGTCGCCATGTTAGCTGAGCTCCCTTCAAAACAACACTGGACTCCCAGGCAAGCGAGCAGGGCTGGCGGCGGCTCCTGCCGCTAGGTAGCTGGCGGCTTCTCCTTCCAAAACGCAAGCAAAAAAATTGCAATGTCGAGAGACGGAGCGGGAAGGGGGGGAAAGAGGGGGGAGAAGGGTGAAAAAAAAATCAGATAATGCAATTACAGCTCCTCAAGGGCGAGCTCGCAATGTCAGAAAAATAATAAAGAGCTTCCCAAACTTTGGCTGCATGGCTCCTCTCTGGCTCTGCGAGCTCCAGGCGAACTGGGGCTTTTTTTGTGTGTGTTGTTGTTGGTAAATGATTATTATCCAAAATGTTTGGCGAAATGCATTCTATTGCGTGCCCCCTGGTGACAGTACAGTACCGCGGCTTTTCATAAACACTCCGAAATGTAGCCCTTTCCTTCTAATGTCCTTACGTCAGCTTGCAACATTGTAATATTTCCTCCGATGGGGCTGGGGAGGGAGGCTGCAGAAGGGGAGGCGAATCTGAAAACTCAGAGCTTGGCACCGGGCAAAATATTAGCCGGGGGGGGGGAGGGCTGAGAGGGGAGGTAACCCACCTTGCTGAGAAAAACAAGCAGGGCTGGGTGTAAAAACGGGGACGAGTAAAAGGAGGGAGATTTAAAAGAAATAAACGACGAGTGGAGATGGGCTGCGCTGAATGCCAAGATCTCGTAATCGTTCCGCACTGCAAGGAGAGACTTTTAAAAACTGGCCTTAAAAACAAAAATCAGGCTCCAGATTCGAGGGGGACAGAGTCCCCCCCCCCCCACACACACACACCTGCAAATCGAGTGACACCTGGCAACAGGACCGAATAAAGGGGGGGGGGGGGTAAATGAACCTAACTGTTAATATAACAAGTCAGAGCGCGGGAATGTCCAAAAAGGGACCTGAAAGTAGGGCAGCGACTCTGCTTTTAAAGGGACATAAATAGGGGCTTTAAAAAAAGTTATTTCGTTCTATGCTGCACACAGCGCAGGGGCGGCCAAGGGGCTGTGCTCCCTGCAGAGATGGGAACCGGGAGTGAATTCAAACAAGGAACTCACACCACCAGCTCTAGATCCCATTGGGAAAGGATTCTGCACCAGGGAGGCGTCCGAGAGAGCAGCCTTCCCAACGCTGAGAAGGGGGGGGCGGTTTACAGGAAAACGCCTCTGAAGACACACTACAGCTTCCAGCCAACACTTTTTGGAACAGGCTTGTTCTGTTCTGCGTGTTTGCGGTGCCCATCGCCGACAGCGCGTTGAAGGGAAATAAAGCTTTCCGCGCGGACCAGCTGGTCCCTTGCGTTCTGTGGCGCTTCTTTTCCGCGATCCTGTTTGCAAACGAGAAACATAAAACATGTCCCCTACGATAAGTTTCTATTTGCACCGGATGTGACACTTGCACCGCGTTGTTCCCAATACGCCTTGTCCATTGAATTCCAGCGGCCGGTTCAAACTTTTGTAAAATGGCACTTGTCCCGTTTTTCTCATGCTGATTCCCAACTTTAGTCATTTGATTGATTCAAATGGTCATAAACCTTCCCCCGGACCTATTAACATATTCTCCAGCACGCTCAAAAGCAGGAGTTTGTAAAGTACACTTACAGCTGTTGCCAAACTTGCTATACATGATGTGTGTGTGTGTGTGTACACACCCATATATACACATCATTTTAAGTAGACCATGTATAATATAGGTGTATATGCAAACGCCCATAAACATAATTAAGTACAGCATGTAGCGCTAAACCCCAAAACTTTATTTTGATGATAACCAACTCTATATCCAAAGGAGAGATGGTTAAACTTTAAAGTAACATGATTTTAACCCAATGCTGGAATTGCACTGTAATGCCTAAAGAAACAAAAGCTTTATAGAATTATTAGCAGGGGTCTAAGCAAGGTGTGGGAGGGATGCATGAAAGACCTATGTATTTTGAAGGGAAAACTTGTATTTGATGGAGATATTCTGCAATATTAAATTTCCTTAAAAGCCACATAAGTCTACCTAAGTCAGTCCATCCACCCTTAAATTAGAAATGGAGTGACTAGGTCTGTAACCCTTAAAAGATTAAAACAAATGGATTGGCTCTATGAAGTGCCAAATCAGAGCCGTAGGATATTGGGTACAGGTTGCTAAAGGCAGCCCAGGAGTACAATACTATACAGCCCAAAACTGCAATCATCCTCCACAAAAAGAAGAGTGAGTAACAGCAGAAGTGTAAGAGGATCCTCAGCTTGAACGGATACTTCTCTCTGAAAGGTGAAGACCTCTCTTCCAGCAGCGGGAGTCTGCCAAGCTGGTAAAGAGGCAAGGATCATGGTAGCTTGTGTAATGGACAAGAGAGGGGCTTGGGGGAGTGGGTTGTAGCCTTCCTCCGGCTTCACTTTGGAGTGCAGTAACTAACTTTAAAGCATTCACTAAGAAAGAGGCTTAAATTAGTTATTTACTTGGCACACTGAATAAATTGATATGGGATTAATTGTAGGGGATTTAGTGCTTTGAACGGTGCTCAGTTGACAATCTTCTATTTATCTCAGACCAAGGAGGAGCTATGTACATTTTCTTGCTCTGCTCCATCAATGTGCCTCCATCCTGATGTGGAGGCGTCACCTTTTGGCACGCGAGGGAGATTCTCATTTCCATATAGGCTTAGTTCTAGGTCTCTCCACTGAGATTACCAACAAGGTTAACAGTTGTACCAGTGGGAACTGTCCACCAAGACTGGTGGGAGACTGACAAGTCATTTTATAGAGGCCTCTGACTGAGACAGCAGTGTTAGAAGTGAAAGTCTCTATCCCATAATCAATATCCTGAGCCATCCACTTCCCCTGGGATTGTTTGGTAGTAGATGACCTTGCAAATGATTGTTAAATATTTTATGATGGCTTTCCTTTATAAACAGTGTAGGGTTTCAAATTTTCCCCATAAGACTGGGGTCAAAGTATTGCACAGTATTGTATGCACATCACAAACTCAGATTACTAACAATGCAGCTTACCAGGGTTAGTAACGATGCAGTCTGCCAGGGTTAGTAATATAGGCCTGCATTTTCCAAAGTGGATAGTGACTTTGGGACCCTCCAATTTTTTGGGTGCCAACTTGAGTCACGTTGAAGACAGTGCCGAGCACCTGCTCTCTAAGGCACAGGTCCCTTTTAGGATATCTCAAGATGGGCACCCAAAATCACTAGTCACTTTTGAAAATTAAAAGGAGACAAAACCTATGGTGCCCCAGTCAGAAAAACAGGAGACCAGGTCTAGGAGAGTAAAGCAGCAGAGGAAAAGGTGTAGCAAAGCATTCAGCAATCTTGCCAAAATGTAATACAGGGGAATTCCCTCCACCACAAACTAGTGGGGCGACAGTGAATCTTAGTAAGGAAAGGGCGGGGGGGGGGGGGAATTGAAGCAAGTGATCTCACCTGGCTTTGGTCTTGAGATGAAATGTGTATGCAGAGACAGCACTGCAAGGTGCCATTTTGTTTTCCTTTGAACATGGAAACTGAATTTTTTAGTGCCTTTCCAAAACAAAGTTTTCAATGTGCTGAAAAGCAGAGTAACAAAATCTGACTGTGATCATTACAGGATAGGTAGAGACTAGTGTGAAATGCAGGTATCTGATCACATGCCAAGCAATAGTCCTCTTATTCTATGGGCCAGAGCCTACTGCCATTGATGGCAATTTCCTATTGATTTTCATGGGAGTAGGACTTAGCCCAAAAAAGTTTAAGGAGGCCAAAGAGTCCACCCCTACTGGGAGTCAAGTGGGTAGCTCTAGCACTTTAGCTAGGGGCCCTGTAGGGGTGAAATGGAGCAGCACTCTCACAATCCCAGAGAAGCTGGATGTTTCCATTAACCTGGTTTCATGTAAATGAAGTCAACATTTAAACTGGAGTCTGTAGGCTTTAGAGTTTGACATGAATGGAGCAGTTCACATCTGTGAGAACTATCACTCAAGCCTGCTTGCAGAGTCAAGATGACAGCACTACAGACATTTATCCGGACAATCTGGGGCAAGAAAGTTAATTGTTTTTAAAATAAAACAATATATTTCCTTTTTAAATGAGATCATATTTAGCCCTCGTCTAATCTGGTATATATCAGGAGTTTAACCAGTATCTGATTAAAAGACAACTCTGTTCCAGTTTAATATCATCACAAAGGACCCAATGAATAATGTCACCATGTGTATTGTTAAATTTGAATTTGCTCCAGGAATGTGGAGTCTATTACTCTCTCTGTGTACTCATTTCAGAACATAGATAAAAAGAAAAGCTCAGCTGTTTGATGTAACCATGGGGATTACGTCAGTTAATTATTTCACTAGTGCTCAATATCTAGGCTTTAGATTTTAGCAATGTGAGTCGAGGAAAGACGGTTAGTAACGTTTTTTTTCAGTGAAAAAATAGTCGTATGGAGGCCGTGGTGCCCAGTGAGTAGAGCACTGGACTGGAACTCAGGAGAGTGGGGTACTATTCCCTGCTCAGGCCCTGAGCTGAAGGGTGACCTTGGGCAGTTTGTGTCCCATGCCTCAGTTTCCTTATCTATAAAATGGGGATAAAGATGCTGGCTGCCCTCCTCTGTACAGCACTTTGAGATCTTCTGATGACAAGTGCTACATAAAAGCTAGGTATTATCAATATACCCCACTGTATACCTCCTATCATAGAGAGACATTTATGACTTGCTCATGGATCACAATAGATGTAGCCTAAATTCACAGTTCATATATTTCTTTATTGTATTCCTTAGGTTTGAGTTCTGCATAACAATTCCTATGCAGGCTCTGGGCACTCCTGACAGATAATGACACACACAGTCCAACAAAGACACAAAGAGCTGTAACAAACCAACTGCCTTCCTCTGCACTAGAACAGGCCACTCCACACGGCTCCCTCTTGCTTACTCCAAAGGAGCACCAGCTCAAACACCTCCACTGCCCTCAGCTCTTGCAGTAGGAGAAAGAGAAAGAAGAGGTCTCAGGCAGGTGGATATCAGACTATTTAGAGTTTTATAGGAAAAAAATAAATCCTTAAACTCCCCCCAAAATCAACAAGCGCCAGTGTAGATCACAGAGCACTGGAGTCACATGCTCATGGTAACAGATTCTTGTTTAACAAGCAAATCACCATATTTTGCACCAGCTTCAGTTTCCAAACTGATTTAAAGCATAGACACAAGCAGAGATCATTGCAACAGTCCAATCTTGAAATGACAAAGGCCTGGGTGATGGGAGTGTGGTCTGCAACCAAGAGGAAGGATCACAAATTTATGACCATTGCAGATTGAATAAAACCATCCGAGTCTCTCTGGCTATGATTATCTAACAGCAGCTGGGAGTCTAACAATATCTACAAGCCACAAAGTGACTGACACTGAGCAGAGATACACCCTCGTTTCCAGATTCCCCAGATGCTTCTTCAATCTACCGGTTTTCTCTGGATGGGGTCACATCCAAAGCAGTCTCAGCCACACCCTAAAGGTCCCACCATAAACCAAGACATGGCGTGATGCACCCTCTGGGTTGGATGAAATGAAGAGAGGGGTTTTGTAAATGTATACACTAGACTGCAGTTACACTGTAAAATCATAGGGGATGGGCCTTAAACGCAACCACTCATGACCAGGCCCAAATCCTGTAAGGACATATTCAGGCAAAACATTCACCGAGTCCACTGCAGTTTGGCATGAGAAAGGACTGGAGAAATGGGTTTTGCATCTGCACACGGAAAGCATGTGTATATTGACTGATACATGTGCATTCTGGAGTTCATTTTTGCATTTGTACAATCAGTATTTTAATTTAAAAAAACCCAAACATTTCCCAGTTTGTGTGTATGCACTCGCAACCGTAGGAGCTCATCACTTTATGTTCTGTGCTTTGCACCAGCTCCCAACTGCTTCAGAAACTGCTTGAGACAAACCCATGTGATCTGGGAAAAACTTTATCCTTGCATCCCTACTATTGTCCTTTCTATAATTTCCACCAGCAGCTCCAGGCAAGCGGCCCAATTTCCAAAGCACTGTCTGAGCTCCATTGCCAACACATCTTCACTGCTGCCACTGGGAGCTAGGCCCTTTTAATATTGAGGGGACTCTGACAGCAACAACGAAGATAAACTGTGACATACCCGGTATTAGTGTACCAGCCAGCTGATGCAAAATCCTTAGAGCTCTTTGCTAGGAATCTCAGTTATTGTACTTCTGAGCCACCCTTAGCCATGTGTACCCAATATCCTACAGTTTGCCAGGTCATCTAGTTGTTCTAACGCCCTCATTGGCATTTAGACCTACCAGCCACAGCAAGAGACTGCTCTCATTAATGGGGAAGGAGCGGCAGGATTCAGTTGTAACGTTCTAATTGGTATAATGCAGATTGGAGCACTGAGTTCAACTTCCTCCTGTTTCTTCTGGAGCAAAGGGCAAGTACTGAAAACGTAGCAGAAAAAAAATCAGAACGTATATTCAGCTAACATCTTGATTTGAGTCTCTGTGGGTGGATAATAGTAACCCAGGCTAACACAGTATGGCTCTTTGTCCCACACTACTACCTATACCACATGTGAAGGTCTTCAAGTCCGCTACTGTCTTTGAGCTCATGGACACGGATGTGATTTTCAAATATGCCAAAGTGATCTAGGAGCATAAATCGCATTGCCTAGGACTTGTTATTTGGGCACTTCTGAAAACCCTATACCTAGACTGTTATCTCAAGCAGGAGAGTCTCATGCTCTTAGATCCAGGTTCACAGATCCCCACAGACGAGCACCAGCCACAGTTGTTGTTACGCAGATAAGAACTAGTAATCATTTGGGGAGTTTTCTGGGAGGGTTTTAAATGCCATTTTTGGAACATTTTTCCTCTAGATGCATAGTGTTTTCTCTCTGTCTGAGTGTGTGTATAGATATACTCTTATGAACCTCTTATCTCTTTGTACACACTTACCCTGTTTGGATTTTTTAACATTAAGAAGAAACTTGATTTATCACTTTTCTTCATCTGTGCCTGCTCTTTAAGAAAACTATAGGGAACAGAGAGGCAACCCTTAGCCTCAAGAACTTAAACAAAATAGGAGTTAGCTGGTGGCAGGGTACTTCTCTTCCAGTTTCCCCCTCTGTTTTTTAAATATGTATTTGAGCAGTTCACAACAGATCAGCAGCAATGCTGGGGATGGAATTGCCTATGTTCATCTCCTCGGATCATCAGGCCCCAAAGACAGGGAGAAGCACGCTAGGGAAGTAGATGGATGAATGAGATAACAGGAAAGCAGGGAGACATTCGAGTTTAGAGCACATCATTAAAGTGCTTGATTCAGGAAAGTACTTAGGTTTTAAAGGGTTCCACTCACCTCTATAGCACCCCCAGGTGTCAGGACCTGGCATTGCAGGCAGTTTCACCTCTAGTACCCCATGTTGACCACTTCTTTGGTGCTGCAATGGCCTGTCTCCATCTACATCTTCCATAGCCCAGTCCTCCAGCCAGGTCACCTTTTAAGTTCAACCCCCTTCTGGGGTAACAGAAGTCCAGCTGAAAATCCAAATAAGCATCTAAACAAACAGCTTTTCCGCCCCTCTTGGGCTATGCTGAAGTTCTGAGAGCTTTGCTCCTAATCCCGGGCCCTGCAGAGCTCTCCTAGGTGCTGTAAGCTGAGCACTGCTTCCCAGGGCTTTCTCCCTAGAGCTTCTTCTTCCCAGCAGGTTTCCCCACTGCCTCCCCTCCCCAGGGATGCTGGCAGCTTTTCCCAGGGACTTTCTTGCTTCTTCAGGCCCTACTTCAGGATTTCCCTCAGGAGCCTACACTGCTCCCTGTAAGTCCTTTCCAGCCTGCCTTCTCCAGGCCCTTCCCAGAGAGATGATTCAATCCCTTAAGGAATCAGCCAGTCATAGCATGGGAGAAGACCGTGTGCCCCTGCACTGGTGGGTGGAAAGCCGATATGGCTGCCAGGTGCACCTTGATGGACGAGGGCACCAGGCCTTGGGCTCTAAGGTGCAGGAGATAGTCTAAAATGAGATGGATCAGGGCAGCCACGGGGGAAAACGCCCCTTTCAGCCGCCCATAGGGAAAACCGAGACCACTTTGCCAAGTAGGCTCAACACGTGGAATGTCGCCTGCTTTCCAAGAGGACACGCTGAACCCCCTCCGAGCACATCCCTTCCTCCCGGCCTAACCATTGAGCAGCCCCGTCATGAGCTGGAGTGCCGCTAGGTTGGGGTGGAGGAGGCAGCCCTGGCCCTGAGAGAGCAGGTCCGGGCGAGACGGTAACAGCCATGGCAGATCAACCGCCAGGCTCATGAAGGTCCTGTACCAATGTTGCCTGAGCCACGCCGGGGCAATCAGGAGGACCTGGGCCTTGTCCGTCTTTTGCCAACAGGCCCAGGGTGGCACATGTGGACAGGAGGAGCACCACGTGATCCCGCACCTGCGACCGGGAGCTTCCCTTGACCAGCCAGTCATCCAGATAGGGGAAAATCTGGACCCCACGACATCTGAGGTAGGCCACCACCACAGACATGCACTTTGTGAATACCTTGGGAGCAGTGGACAGGCCAAACAGGGGGACCGTAAATTGGTAGTGCTCTTGCCCAACCGTGAAACAGAGGAAACGCCTGTGCCCCTCAAATATGTGAATGTGGAAGTATGCATCCTGAAGGTCGAGGGCGGCGTACCAGTCCCCGGGATCCAGGGAGGGAATGATGGAGGCCAGAGAGACCATGCGAAACTTGAGCTTTACCATGTACTGGTTCAGGCCTCGCAGGTCCAGGATGGGCCTGAGCCCCCCTTTGGCCTTTGGGATAAGGAAATAGCAGGAGTAGTACCCCTTGTGTTTGAACTCCACTGGCACCACTTTCACCACTCCTAAACCAAGGAGCCGCCCCACCTCCTGCTTGAGCAGGGCTTCCTGAGAGGGGTCCCCCAGGAGGGATGGGGGTGCAGGGTGATTGGGTGGGGTTGAGGTAAACTGGAGGGTGAGGCCCTGGGAGATGGTGTTGAGGACCCATTGGTCTGAGGTCAGCCACGACCACTCCACGAGAAAAGCACACAACCAGTTGGCGAAGGGAAGCTTTATTGTGGGTGGATCCCTGATGTGAACTGGTAGGTCACCCCCGGGCATCCCATCAAAACTTCCGTTTCCCCACCTGTTTGCCCATGGAGGACCCCGGCTGGGAGGCAGACCGGGACTGCCTCTGCAGGCGTTTCTTATAGTCCTGCAACTTTTTATGAGGAGGCTCGTATTTAGAGTGGGTGGTAGCCTGCTGCGGCTTAAACTTAGGTCTAGCCAGAGCCGAGACATAGAGGCCAAGTGTCTTAAGCATAGTGCAGGAATCTTTCAGGCCATGCAGCTTCATGTCTGTCTGTTCCGCAAGCAGAGCCGTGTCATCAAACAGGCGGTCCTGCAAGGAGCTGTGCACCTCACTGGACAGTTCAGACAGCAGGAGCCACGACGCCCTCCTCATGGACACCGTGGCAGCCATAGACAGTGCAGCCTTATCTGCTGCATCCAATGCTGCCTGCAGGGTCGTCCTGGCAGCCGCTGTACCCTCCTCCACCAGAGCTTTGAACTCCTTCCTGTCATGCTCCGGGAGGGAGTCCTCAGATCTGGGCAGAGAGCTCCACAAATTGAATTAATACTGACACAGGAGAGCCTGATGGTTCGCCACCCTTAACTGGAAACTCAAGGATGAATAAACCTCTCTCACAAATGAGTCCAGCCTCCTTGAGTCTTTATTTTTCGGAGTAGGGGTTGGTTGGCCCTGCAGCTCCCTGTGGTTGACCGACTCGACCACCAGGGAGTTGGGGGCAGGGTGGGTGTACAAGTATTCATGCCCCTTGGCGGGCACAAAGTACTTCTGTTCAGCCCTCTTAGAGATGGGGGGCAAAGAAGCCACAAGGCATTTGAAAATTTTGCCACCCTTCGTGGAGTGGGAGATCCACCCTGCCCGGCACTGAGGTGGATAAGATATTGAAGAGGGAGTCCGAGGGCTCCTCCACCTCCTTGGCCTGAAGGCTGAGGCTTGATGCCACCCTTTTCAATAGTTCCTGGTGGGCTGTAAGGTCCTCCTGCAGGATGGAGGGAGGAGGGACCACAATCGCCTCATCGGGGTGGGCAAGGAGGCAGGCGCGGTACTTTGCATGTCTGCCGGTACCAGAGGACCCACCACTTGGTTGCCCTCCGGGCACAGCACTGAAGACGCACGTCCCACCGACTCCTTTCTCGGAGGCTAGGACAGGAAGGCCGATAGCTGGTCCAAGGCTTTGGCCACCAAGCGAGCCCCCACTGGGGGCTCCGTCAGGGGCCACAGGGCCATTGGTACCACTGTGCTGGCCATGGAACCTGGTGCCGCTGGACCTGCTGCAGCACCGGCGGAACAGGCTGTTCAGCCTGACTGGCCTGTTCCATCGATGGACGACTATGAAAGGAGGCCGGGCTGGCGTATGACCTGGTGCTGTCCCTGGACCGGGAGAAGCGGCGGCGGCATTGGGAACGGTGCCAACCACGAGACCACGATCCCAACGTGGAGGAACGGTACCGCCAGTAGCAGCTGCTCTGCTATCAGCTCCGGCGGGTGGATCCACGACGGCAAGGCAATGGCGATCAATGCCCGGAAGTGCGGGAGCAGTGCCATGGTGGGGTCCTGGAGCGAGACAATGAATGGGAACGGTGTCGACGTTGATGTCGCGACCGGCTACGGTAGCCCGTCGGAGACAAAGACCTTCAGTGGCGTCTATCTCAGTCTCAATGGGGCCTGCTCCTTGAGGCTGAGCAGTGCCTGGAGCCCCTGTCAGTCGGAACCCAACCAGACAACCTGGTTGGGGGTCAACGGTGACCAGCATGGACTACGCTCGGGATGGTTGCCAAGCGGCGAACAGCGTCAGGAACATTCCCTCGACCGCGAATGGTACCGAGCCGGGGACGACTGTGGAGATCCAAGCGGTGGCTTGCCTCTGGACCATGGAGCCAGCGTTGGCGGTGCCCCTGGGACTGGCATGGGCATAACGTCCTGGGCAGCTTGCAGGGCCTCTGGCCTGGAGGGCATCTGGGGAAGCCTGCTCCAAATAGGCCAGGCTACTCTGCTCAACCTGAGTTGGAGGCCTGGAAACCGATGGAGACCGAGGACTGCCCAACATGGGTCTAGCCTCTCCCCCAGTCTTGCTCCGGTGTCACGGCGGCGAAGTCCTCTTCTTTGCCTTCTTGGCGTGCCCCGTGGATGGGGAGTGGTGCCGACTGGCAGATGGCACTGAGGGATTGCTGCGCACCAACACCGCGGTACCCAGTGCCGACTCAGAGTGGTGCGCCAGAGTTGGGGTCAACGCCGACTCCATCAGGATAGCCCGGAGCCGAATGTCTCTTTCTCTCTTGGTCCGAGGCTTGAAAGACCTGCAAATCTTGCAGCAATCGCCGAGATGGGTTTCGCCCAGACAGTGTAAACAGTCCGTGTGTGGATCACTCACTAGCATCAGTCGCCTGCAAGGGTCGCATGACTTAAAACCCGGGGCACGGGGCATGCCCTGGCCCAGGTGCACTAAACTAAACTAAGTTACACTAACTACTTTAACTACAGGTACTACTACTCTGAATGAACAAGAGTTCTGGAGGAAAGCTGCAGACAAGCTGGAGCAGAGCAGTTCCGAAGCACCTTCACTGGCGGCAAGAAGGAACTGAGGGTGGGGGGAGCGCACAGCACCCCTTATACTGTGACATGGAGGCGCCACTCCAGGGGTCACTAGGGGCGCTCCCATATGGGTACTGCTAGGGGAAAAACTTCTGGCACCAGTGCACATGGCAAGAACGCACACTTATTGTGGAATACACATGAGCAATCACTCATGTGTATTCCACGAGTGCGCTTTGTCCCTCTTGATTTTCGCTAGGACCTTGCTGATAAGTGGAATCGGATGGAACGCATACATCAGGCTTCCTGCCTACAGCAGAAGGAAGGTGTCGGAGAGGGAGCCCTTGCTCAGACTCTGTCTGTAGCAAAACCTGTGGCACTTTCTGTTCTGCCTGGTGGCGAACAAATCCACTTGAGGAGTTCCTCACCTCTGGAAGATCATTCTAGCTACCTCAGGGTGGAGCATCCACTCATGGTGAGAGGAGAAGTCCTTGCTTAGGTGATCTGCTATCATGTTCTTGGCACCCGGAAGGTGACACGTTTCTAGATGGATGCTGTGGTCAAAGCAGAAGTCCCAGAGACAGAGCACCTCTTGGCAAAGGGCTGAGGATCACGCTCCACCTTGCCTGCTGATGTAGAACATCGAGGCTGTGTTGTCTGTAAGGACTCTGCCCAACAGATGAGGTTAGAAGACCACGCATGTTCTGCACACCACCCTGAGCTCTTTGGCGTTTATGTGTAGTGTCAATTCCTCTGGGGACCACATACCTTGAGTCTGGAGGGTGCCGAGGTACGCCCTGCAGCCGAGGTTGGAGGCATCCAAAACCAACTCGACTGAGTGAGGAGTGCTGACAAAGGGAACTCCTTCCATGACTTTCCCGGTGTCGGTCCACCATCACAGCAAGGTAAGTACCGTTGCGGGGATGCTGATGACCTTCTCCAGGTTGTCCCTGAACTGGGAGTGGATCATCACTAGCCATTGCTGCAGAGGTCTCAACCGGAGCCTGGCATGGCGCACCACATATGTACATACTGCCATGTGACCTAGTATGAATAGGCAAACCCTGGCCATGGTCAGGGGAACAGTCTGGTAGGTCGCCCTCGGGTGTACGCTCAAAACAGGCGCTTGCCTGTCTGCTTACTGTGGGTCGAGCCCACCTGGCATGTAGACAGGGGTTGGTGGCCAGGGCACCTCTTGTAGCCCCTGGATCTTTTGTGGAGAGGCTCCTGGCGAGGGTGGCTCCCCTGCCTCTGAGGCTGCTATGGCTTAAACCGCTTGCAGGCAGGGCCGGGGACGTACAGGCCCAGTGTTTTTATGGTCATGCGGGAATCTTTCAGGCCATGGAGCTTAATGTCCATCTGTTCTGTGTGCAGGGCATGCCTGCCAAAAGGAAGGTCTTGCATTGACTGCTGAGCCTCCAAAGAAAGACCAGAGAGGAGCAGACATGAAGCCCTGCATAACAAGATGGCCAATGCCAGGGTACAAGTGGCGGTGTCCGCAGTATCTGATGTCGCCTGGAATGCTGCTCTGGCTGCAGTTGAGTCCTCATCCAGGATCGGCCAGAAATCCTTCCCAGAAGCCTCAGGAAGGGTGCTCTCGAACTTAGTCATGGCCTGCCACATATTAAAATCATAGCAGCCTAGAAAGGCCTGATGGTTGGCCACCCGCAACTGTAGATTGGAGGATGAATAAACTTTATGCCCAAACAAGTCTAGTCTTCTTGAATCTTTATTCTTAGGGGTAGCCCCCCATTGACCCTGTCTCTCCTTGTGGTTGACCACCTCCACCACTAGGGAATTGGGAGCAGGGTGGGTATAAAGGTACTCGTGGCCCTTGGATGGCACAAAGTACTTGTGCTCTGCCCTCTTAGAGATCGGAGGCAAGGCAGGGGGGTTGCCAGAGGGCATTTGTAATTTTAGCAACCCCCTCATGTAGGGGCAAAGCTACCCTGGCCAGGGCCAAAGGGCAGAGAACATTAAAGAGGGAGTCTGTGGGTTCCTCTAAGCCTGGAGGCCCAGTTGGCGGCAACCCTCTTTAACAGCTCCTGATGCACCTTAGTATCATCCTGGGGCCCTGGTGGAGGGGGCCCCTGTGACAGGTTCGGTCACAGAGACCCCCTTGGGACTGTCACCTGATGTGCTGAAACTACCTTTGAGCCCGTTTTCCCTGATGGCTTGGGACTCCAGAACCCTGCCTTGTTGAGTCAGACAATGCTAGTCTGCTGCAACACAGACCCAGGTCTGAACCACGCCCCCAAAGCTGCAGACTTTAACTGAAAACCACTCAGCATGTTACTTATCTCCAGCACCCAGACACCCAGCTCCCAATGGGATCCAAACCCCAAATAAATCCATTTTACTCTGTATAAAGCTTATGCAGGGTAAACTCATAAATTGTCCACCCTCTATAACACCAATAGAGAGATATTCACAGCTGTTTGCTCCCCCAGGTATTAATCACTTACTCTGGGTTTACTAATAAACAAAAGTGATTTTATTAAGTATAAAAGGTAGGATTTAAGTGGTTTCAAGTAATAACAGACAGAACAAAGTAAGTTACCAAGCAAAATAAAAACACGCAAATCTAAGCCTAATACATTTAAGAAACTGAATACAGGTAAATCTCACCCTCAGAGACGTTCCAATAAGCTTCTTTCACAGACTAGACTCCTTCTTGGTCTGGGCCCAATCCTTTCCCCTAGTACAGTTCTTGTTAGTTCCAGCTCAGGTGGTAACTAGAGGATTTCTCAAGACTGCAGCCCCCTTTGTTCTGTTCCACCCCCTTTTATAGCTTTGGCACAAGGCATGAATCTTTTGTCTCTCCAGGTCCTCATCCTTCCTTCTAAATGGAAAAGCACCAGGTTTAAGATGGATTCCAGTACTAAGTGACATGATCACATGTCCCGTGAGACTTCATTGCCCACTGGCTGGCACCCATGTATACAGGAAAGCTTACAAGTAAACAGAGCTATTTACAACCAATTGTCCTAGTTAATGGGAGCCATCAAGATTCCAAGCCACCATTAATGGCCCACACTTTGCATAGTTACAATAGGACTTCAGAGTTATACTTCATATTTATAGCTTCAGATAAAAGAATGATACATTCATACAAATAGGATGAACACAGTAGATTATAAGCTTTGTACTCATACCTTACAAGAGACCTTTTGCATAAAGCATATTCCAGTTACATAATATTTACACTCATAAGCATATTTCCATAAATATATGGAGTGCAACGTCACAGCCCCACTATGGCCTCATCTGGCGACGATGAGGAGGAAGCTGGTAGCAAGGGGTCCTCCGCCACCACAGGTGGTCTGGCAGCTTGCTCACCCACTTCCTCCTGTGCCTGTGGGGTGCCTGCAGCCAAGGCCTCTTGGGCTGGAGTGGGGTGGGAGAGGGTGGTTGCCGGTCTCTCCGAAGTTCTGGATACCAAGCGGGCAGACTGAGAGGGCTGAGTGAACCCCCATGGGTACCTCTGTGCCAGCCACGGAGTCTGAGGCCACGGGCCCAGCTGCAGTTCCGCCAACGTAGTCTGCACTGTAAGTGCCAGAACCTTTCCTGCCACTAGGGAACCTTGCTCCAAACCTGAGCCAGAGCCCAAGCAGTTGCTCTCCTGTGACCAAGATTGGGCTGATTGGTGGCTCTGTCCCAATCAGTAACGGTCGCCCCTCCCGGAGTTGGATCTGGCTGACCTCAACTAGCGTCTGAATCAGGGCCTCGGCGACTGGCGGCGCTCAGCGCATCCACAACAGCCCCGGGCCAGCGATCTATGCCTCACGTTTAACGAGCGGTACTGGGAATTGGAGCAGCTTGGCGTTGTGAAGATGTAGCCACATGCGGTGATGCCGCCCTGGGGGGGATCGGTGACAGTCTCGGGAACAGTACCGTGGGTCCCTTGACCTGTCCCTGGAGCAGTACCAGTGCCACGGAAATTTCGGGTGCTGACTCTGAAACTCCTGCCGGTGGGTACCTGCATCCAGAGGTCTGCACCCGGTTACCAGTGAGCTATGCCTCAAGCCTCTCTGCCCTTGTCCTAGGTCCAGAGACCAAATGGGGCTATGGGGCTATGAGGATTTGGCCTATTATGGTCAGAAGCGTGGCAGCTGCGAGAGGGTGACCTTTGGCGGGACGTCGCTGCGGAAAGGTGGAGACTGTGGTGGTCCCAAGGCGGGTTTACCTCGGGATTGGGACCCCGCAGGGGATGGAGTGAGCAGCACCAGGAGGGACATAATGTCTTGCACCGCTTGGAGGGCCTTCGGCGTGGGTAGCCGGCGGGGAACGGGCTGGGCTACACTGCTTGACCGGAACTGGGGCCCGGGATCCTGAAGGGAGTGAAGAGGCGCCCGAGACAGGGCCTTGGTCCACCCCAGACTTGTCCTTTCCTTTGCGGGAAGCTTCCTCACCCTGTCTTCCTGGGCTTCTTAGCTGGAGCCACGGAAAGAGACCAGTGCCAAATAGTAGACAGTACCGTCGGGGCGCTGCGCATCAAGAATCTGAGTGCTGCTCTGGCATCGGGGTAAGGGCAGACTCCATCAGGACCACCTTCAAATTAATGTCACACTCCTTCTTCATCCTGGGCTTGAAGGACTTACAGATTTTGCATTTATCACTAATGTGACCTTTGCCCAAGCACCGTAAACAACTATTATGTGGATCACTAATGAGCATGGGCCTTTTACAGTGATTACAAGGTTTAAAGCCTGGGGACTGGGGCATGCCCCATCCCGAGGCGAAGTCCCTTTAGGGACCTATTAAGTCTCTAACGTAAATAGGTTGAACTAAACTAGAGGGAAACTATATACAGTAATATTTGCAAGAGGAAAATGAATTTGAACAAACAAAAAGCAACAGCTCTAGCTGAAGCAGCACCAGTTCCATGCACCGTCACTGGTGGCAAGAAGGGCCAGTGGCACCCTATATGCTGTGGCATATGCACGCCACTCCAGGGGGCACCAGAGCCAGTCCCCTATGGATACTACTGAGGGAAAAACTTCCGGCACCGGCGCATCTGGCGAGCACACACACGTAGGCTGAATGGACATGAGCAATCACTCGAAGAACCACCATGGTTGCATTGGTGCAATGACATTTATTTCAGCAGTAGAAATAGTTCCAGACTATTGTTTTGTGGAGAATATTATGCTGGCTGCATGCCACTTGCCAAGGCAACTCACACATATTCTAAATCTCAAAAGGAAACTAAAATGCACTGTCCAGATTTTTCTGCCCAGGGTGGGGCAGGGTATCCAGGTGATTGTTTCCACTCCAAGTAAAGCCAAGACCCAGGCTTTCTGCTGAGTGGTCTAAAGGTCTGGGTGTTTAGAACTGTTCAGGCTAGGAAGTGAATAGCATGGGAAGCTGCTGGTTTGAATGTTCAGGCTACAAAGGGATAGCATCTCCAATTTTCAGTGCAGATAATGGAAGAGAACCCTAGTTAATTTTAGCTCAGAACATATCATTACAACACTGTGTAAGTTTAGTTCAGTATTCTTGTATACTGAAGCAAATGATTCAGGGTGTGTTCTTACAGGTCTTTTTCATGATGATGATGATATTCTTTCAAGCCTGGCTCACCTTTCCTTTTCTGTGTGTGTATTTAACCCATTATTTTTGTTAGATTATGTGAATAATTTTGTATCAGATTTCCTCTACCTTGAGGAGATTACATAAAGTGCATGCAGGAGAGAGACAGACTAGGGTCTAGTCTTGTAGCATGCTACTTAGGATTGAGAGGGCTTCAGAGACATGACCTTTACCCCTGGAAAATGTCAACACCTACAACAGGTTTTTCTAGCCACAAGATTAAGACTGTGCAGGTTGCCCTGATGGCATATGGGAATTTTCAGAAATACACACAACAGCTACCCCACTGCAAGACAAGTTTTCCTTTACAGAATTCTCATCCTCTAGTTAGAAACATATTTCTACGTGCTCAATAACTGTTTATTTTCATGCTATTTGAAAGATTAAAGTGAATGACAGCAATGTCAGAGGCTGATTAACAGCTGGATTTCAATCTCCCATGAAAAGGTATTAATCTCCACAGATGCCTTATGTCAGTATCCCACAGTGCTCTCCAGGAATTTCTGGTGGTGCATGGGGCAATGTGTTGATGGTCTACTGATGGGTGGCTGGTCACACAGTCCTGGTTTCCTTCATGCATTGACCCTACCTACCTGAGAACACCTCTCGCTCTATATACTTGACCTACCACAATAGCTGTGTTCCATTGGAGTAATAGAGCAATTGGTCCTCAGGGGCAGGCTCAGGAATGAAGGAGACAGAACTTTCACCACAGGTGGGCCTAGATTCTGGAACTCATACCTGAAAGACAAAAAGGGACCAGGGACCTCACTACCATCAAAACGAAATATGTGTAGGAAGAAAAGTAAATATGGCAGGCGACCAGCTTGGCTTAACAGTGAAATCCTTGCTCGTCTTAAACACAAAAAAACAGCTTACAAGAAGTGGAAGATTGGACAAATAACCAGGGAGGAGTATAAAAGTATCGCTCAGGCATGCAGGAGTGAAATTAGGAAGGCCAAATCACGCTTGGAGTTGCAGCTAGCCGGAGATGTTAGGAGTAACAAGAAAGGTTTCTTCAGGTATGTTAGCAACAAGAAGAAAGTCAAGGAAAGTGTGGGCCCCTTGCTGAATGAGGGAGGGAACCTAGTGACAGAGGATGTGGAGAAAGCTAGTGTACTCAATGCTTTTTTTGCCTCTGTCTTCACAGACAAGGTCAGCTCCCAGACAGCTGCACTCTGCAGCACGGTATGGGGAGGAGGTGACCAGCTCTCTGTGGAGAAAGAAGTAGTTCGGGACTATTTAGAAAAGCTGGACGAGCACAAGTCCATGGGGCCGGATGCACTGCATCCGAGGGTGCTAAAGGAGTTGGCCGATGAGATTGCAGAGCCATTGGCCATTATCTTTGAAAAATCATGGCGATCGGGGGAGGTCCCGGATGACTGGAAAAAAGCTAATGCAGTGCCCATCTTTAAAAAAGGGAAGAAGGAAGATCCAGGGAACTACAGGCCAGTCAGTCTCACCTCAGTCCCTGGAAAAATCATGGAACAGGTCCTCAAGGAATCAATTCTGAACCACTTAAAGGAGGGGAAAGTGATCAGGAACAGTCAGCATGGATTCACCAAGGGCAAGTCATGCCTGACTAACCTAATTGGCTTCTATGATGAGATAACCGGTTCTGTGGATGAGGGGAAAGCAGTGGATGTGCTATTTCTGGACTTTAGCAAAGCTTTTGATACAGTCTCCCACAGTATTCTTGCCAGCAAGTTAAAGAAGTATGGGCTGGATGAATGGACGGTAAGGTGGATAGAAAACTGGCTAGATGGTCGGGCTCAACGGGTAGTGATCAATGGTTCCATGTCTAGTGGGCAGCCGGTATCAAGTGGAGTGCCCCAAGGGTCGGTGCTGGGGCCGGTTTTGTTCAATATCTTCATTAACGATCTGGAGGATGGTGTGGACTGCACCCTTAGCAAGTTTACAGATGACACTAAACTGGGAGGAGTGGTTGATACGCTGGAGGGTAGGGATAGGATACAGAGGGACCTAGACAAATTAGAGGATTGGGCCAAAAGAAATATGATGAGGTTCAACAAGGACAAGTGCAGAGTCCTGCATTTAGGACGGAAAAATCCCATGCACTGCTACAGACTAGGGACCGAATGGCTGGGCAGCAGTTCTGCAGAAAAGGACCTAGGGGTTACGGTGGACGAAAAACTGAATATGAGTCAACAGTGTGCCCTTGTTGCCAAGAAGGCTAATGGCATTTTGGGTTGTATAAGTAGGGGCATTTCCAGCAGATCAAGGAATGTGATCATTCCCAGTGGTGAGCTGCAGCCGGTTCGCACTGGATCGCGTGAACCAGTTGTTAAATTTAGAAGCCCCCTTTAGAACCGGTTGTTCCCCGTGGGACAAACTGGTTCTAAAAGGGCATTTAAATTTAACAAGCGCTCCCTCCCTGCTGCCGCCCCAGCTCACCTCAGCTTTGCCTCCACCTCCTGCCATGAACGCTCCTCCTTGCTTCTCCTCCCCCACAGCTTCCCGCGAATCAGCTGTTCGCGCGGGAAGCCTGGGAGGGCTGAGAAGCAAGCAGGTTTCCCCGGCCCAGGAAGACGACGCTGAGGTAGGAAACTAGGGGGGTCCCCGTGCCCCGGCCGGTCCCTGGCCGCGGCCCGTCCCCGCCTCCCCGGCCGCCACCCTCCCTGGCCACCCGGCTCCAGCTCCGCGTCCCCGACCACCCCGGCCACCCGGCCGCGCCCCCCCCCCCGCCCGACCCTCCCCGGCCGCGTCCCCCCCCACCCCCGCGTTCCCGGCCGCGACCCTGCCCGGCCACCCGGCCCGCTCCCACCCCTGTCCCCGGGTCCCCGCCCGGCCCCGACCCTCCCCGGCCCCGCAACGACCCTCCCCGGCCCCAGTCGCGTTTCCCCCCCCCGCGTTCCCGGCCGCGACCCTGCCCGGCCACTCGGCCCCCCCACCCCAGTCCCTGGGTCCCCGCCCGACCCTCCCCGGCCGCGGCCCCCCCACCCCAGTCCCCGGGTCCCCGCCCGACCCTCACTGGCCGCGGCAAGGCCCCGCGTCCCCGGCCACGACCCTCCCCCGAACCCCCCCCGGCCGCCCGGCTCCGGCTGCACCCCCCCCCGGCCCTGCCGTGCCCCCACCTACCGGGATGCCCGGCTCTGGTCACGGCCCCCCACCTCTGGCCCGGCCTGGCCCCGTGGCTCCAGCCGCCCCTGCTGTTTTGCCAGGGGGCCGGGCTCCGGCAGCGCGGGTCTGGGCGTGGCGGCGGCCCCGGCTGCCCGGCTCCCGCTCTGGCTGCAGCCCTCCCTGGCTCCACCCGGCCAGCCACTTGGCTCCGGCCGCCGGGCTCCCGCCGCATCCTCCGGCTCCGGCCGCGCGACTCCTGTCCCGGCCCAGCCAGGTCCAGGCAGCGCGGTAAGGGGGCAGGGAGGGGGTGTTGGGGAGAGAGGGTAGGGGAGTTTGGGAGTGGGGGGTCAGAGGGCAGGAAACAGGGGGATTGAACGGGGGCCAGGGTCCTGGGGGGGCAGTCAGAAAGGATCAGGGGTTGGATAGGGCGGTGGGAGTCCGTCAGGGGTAAGGGTTCCAGGGGCAGTCAGGGGACAGAGAGAAGGGGTGGTTGGATGGGGCAGGGGTCCTGTGGGGCCATCAGGAATGAGAGGAGGGGTTGGATGGAGCGGCGGAGGGTACTCAGGGTACAGGGAAGGGGGGTGGATGGGGCAAGGGTCCCTGGGGGGGGGCATCAAGGAACGCGGGGGTTGGTTGGGGCAGGAGTCCGTGGGGGGGGCATGATTCCTCCTGGGGTGAGGAGGGAACCGGTTGTTATGATTTTGGCAGCTCATCACTGATCATTCCCCTCTATTCAGCACTGGTGAGGCCTCATTTGGAGTACTGTGTCCAGTTTTGGGCCCCACACTACAAGAAGGATGTGGATAAATTGGAGAGAGTCCAGCAGAGGGCAACAAAAATGATTAGGGGGCTGGAGCACATGACTTATGAGGAGTGGCTGAGGGAACTGAGATTGTTTAGCCTGCAGAAGAGAAGAATGAGGGGGGATTTGATAGCTGCTTTCAACTACCTGAAAGGGGGTTCCAAAGAGGATGAATCTAGACTGTTCTCAGTGGTAGAAGATGACAGAACAAGGAGTAATGGTCTCAAGTTGCAGAGGGGGAGGTTTAGGTTGGACATTAGGAAAAACTTTTTCACTAGTAGGGTGGTGAAGAACTGGAATGGGTTACCTAGGGAGGTGGTGGAATCTCCTTCCTTAGAGGTTTTTAAGGCTTGACAAAGCCCTGGCTGGGATGATTTAGTTGGGTTTGGTCCTGCTTTGAGCAGGGGGTTGGACTAGATGACCTCCTGAGGTCCCTTCCAACCCTGAGATTCTATGAAAGTTAAAAATCCATCACTTTGGTTTAGCTTTCCCTCAATAATTCCTTCACACAGACACCCAACCCACACAACTCACTCTCACACAGACAAGCAAAGCAGACAGGCAATCTACAAACTAATCAAGTTATTTCTCCTAGGAAGACAGAGAGATTGTTATATCCACTTTTAAATACTTGAAAGGGACTCCGATGCTATAGTGATGGGAGCCAGAGAAGTATCTAAACCAGTGGTGCTCTCCTTCCTCCATACTGCACAGTTGGCTCAGCAGAGGAGTTTAGGCTGAAGGTGGAGCTGGGGGCAGAACTGGGGATGGGGGAGGAGCTGGGGGCAGAGAGGGAATGAGAGCAGAGCTGAGCTGGGGGTGGAGCAGAGATGTGGCTGGGGGTAGAAGTGGGGCTTGGCTGGGGACAGAGCGGGGGGGGTGTGGAGTGGAGCTGGGGCAGAGCTGGTCTAGGGGCAGAGTGGGGTGCTCCTTCTCCACTCCCTGTGGGGGCTGGCCTAGGCCCCACTGTGCACCCCCCGTAACATTGCTAGGTGCCCCCCTAGGGGGTGCACTCTACAGTTTGCAGATCACTGATCTCCATGGATGGTTTCCAGCTGCTAAATTTCACTGAAAGCAAAAAAATACACTAAATGCTCGGATGGAAAAATGATAATAGGACAGTAATTACTGTAGGCCCCACAAGGATGTTAGGTGCTTATGATTTGGAGAGAAGGGGACCTGCCCAATGGAGGCCCCCATAATTTACACGAGGGGTCATCACAGAGTTAAGCTCATGCGGAAGGTATAACCACGCTGAGTTCCTTCTTTCCTATCTTTTAGGCCTGGCCTTTTTACAACCCATTTCCAGGCTGCGTTACTATTAACTGACTGAAGTAATCGTCATCAAGTGGGAAACAGTCAGTCATACCATAAGCAATCACTTGCAGTCATGAGAATCACGTTCATAAAAGCATAGTTCCTGTGCTTCACCTATATCATATGCACTCCTTTTCCAGGCAATGTGAAGAGTTTACATACCGCAGTTACCATAAACAGTCTTAAAGTGTCATTTCACAACAACTGCATCATGCCACTCATATAACATATTCAACGTCTGAGTTTTACTCTTATTAAAATAGCCCCTGTGCTTGGGAAATGCTCCTAAGAGCAGCTACAGTTGTAGTGGAATGAAGGGTTTGAGTGATCCTTTTTCCGCAAGAGTTTCTTCTCCACAGAGATTCTCTCTGTCAGCGTTAACACCAATAACGCCTCCTTGTAAAACAATCCAGTTGTGCTAGGCAGCCCTCTTCAGGCTCTGCAAACAAATGTAACATCTAAAGGACCGTTTTTCAACATTCACTTTGCTGTGAAAATTAAAAACCTAAGGCCCAACATTCCAGCATATCCCTTCTCTTTCCTCCTTCCTTGACCTCATGCATCTCCTCTTTTGGTAAGTGCCCGTCAAACTGGGGTTCTCTCTTCTATAGCAACAGCAAGCCCAGACAAAAGACACAATATCTGTGAGTCCAGATTAGCAGATACAATAACCCCCTTGGGAAAACATAATGACCTCCCCTACAACCGTGAGTGAGCTCTCACGCAGCGAGGAAAGCTGCAGCATTCCCTCAAACAATAGCCAATGAAATACAGTTAGGGTTGCCACCTACACAGAGGTGGAAACAGCACAAACCAGGGGACCTCCCTCAGAATTAATCTGCTAGATGAAAGAGAGAGAAATCCATTCTCCTCCATCATCTCCTTTCCCGCAAAGATCTCACATGATCTGCTACACAGTACATGGCAATACCATTCCCTAGCTACATCTACAGTCATTCATGAGCCTGATGAACAATGACCTAAATACAGGAGAGCATAAACGAAGTTTGAAAAATAGAACAAGCCCGCTACTGCAGAACAAACATCCAGGAGAATGATGCAGGTAGAAACCATCAATTAATCTGCACAAGGAAAGGAGAAAGACACTTCTCCTCAATAAACCCTCTGTTGCTGCTGTTGTCTATCCTGGAACCACAAGGATAGAATCTGCCTATTCCACCCATCATGAGCTCGGTAGCTGCTGAACTGCAGAAGTGATAGAGAAGGAAACCTCTCCTGAGATATACTGGAGCAAGAACTAGTGAGTACGGAAGCTGCTGGACTCAACCCCCATTTCTGGAAAGCAAACCATTATCCCAAGAGGTTATTTTCCAGAATCTTATGTTTCCAGCGAGACTCTGCCCTGCTTCCAGACTGCGCTGCCCTCAACAGCACACAGGCGGATTTCCTCTGGCATGTGCTTTGTCTGATGGCTACCTCAACATGCAAGTCTCTACCCTGGTTTGGCCATTAAGGCTCTCTCTGCACCGCAGAGACGGCCATCGCAGAGAACTGTTCAGGAAAATGCTTTTTAAAAAATGATTCCCATGAAAAGGCTTGTGCAATCAGCATGGGCAGAGTGGAATTTGTGTAAAGCCGTTTATATAAACAGCATTTTAAACCATTAGCAAACTGCATTTCCTAACCCAGCAGTCCCCGGGCTTCATTTTTGCTAAAAGCACACTGCAATAAGAGCTTCCTGTCTGTTCCCTTCAGGAACATTAGCAGGGAGATCACAGTTGAAGAATTGAAGCTATTTTTCTATGCTTTGCTATGGTATTTTTCACCTATCTTTGTAAAGCCCAACCACTTGGGACAGCTCACATGGAGTAGACGGGATGTGTCGATTTTCTAGGAAGTTAATCTACAGCCATTGCCTTCTGCTGGAACCGTTCTTCACAGATGAGGATTCGGGTTTACCAGTATATCTATACATCTGTTTATTTGTTAGGTGACAGCACTCTAGCCTCATTCAGATCACAATCTTCTCTGCTACCCAGAAATATAAGGCACCATGAGGGCAACCTCTTCAGGAAAGCACTTCCCGTATCTCTGAAACATGTTTGCGTTGCCTCACCAGAACTTGTAAGGCTTTTCAGAAAACTGGGAGAGCAAGATGGTTTTGTTACATAATCTGTCTTTGCAGAGAAACAAATCCAAGTGGAGGGTGCAAAGAAGAAGGGAAACATCATGAACATGAGCTGGCAGCCTTAGTGATATTCTTGCCTTATGCAAAGAGGCCAAATAGTGAATGGTCACAGAAATGAAACTATCCTCCCAGCCATGGAAATGCTTATCAGGATCAGGACTGAGCTGCTTTGGAGAGGCAGTGGCGGGGATGTTTTTGCTGCCACTGTCCATGCTATACCTGGTCTTCGGATAAAAAGATGACTTCTGTTTCCAGTGCTGTTGCTCTGGTGCCTTTCATGCCCACCACAGTCCCATATACACTATTCTCTGAGAATATAATGCAACAGGGCAAGGGGAAGAATCACAAAATGTGGATTTTCGGTGCTCACGAAAGGTGCCAGGTGGCAACACTAGACTCAGAGGTAAACGGAGAAAGTAAATGGAGACGCTCCATTCCCACTAAACTATTAATTTTTCCAGTGGCGCTAGCTGGTAACAACCATGCTGTCCTAGCTCTACTAGAGCACCCAGTAAAAGCCAAGGGCAGAACCACAAAGGCTGCCTAATGGCATTCTGAAAGTGAAACCGAAAGGAAATCTGTTTCCTTTCTGTCTGCATTCGCTTGTGAAACAACCCAACCAAGTAAGGGAGCAATGCAACTCCAGAAACCAATCTTTCCAGGACCTCCTTGGGCCTCAGAGAAGTACTTCATCCCGGGTTAGCAGTTCACCCCATTTATCTAATGCAATAACCAATATGGCCAATTCCAAGTGTTTAAAAAACACAAGTCAGGGCTACCAAAAATGAGATTGGCAAAAGTGCTACATTTTGAGCCTTGGGGTCCTTTTTTTCCTCCACTGGTTTTGGATCTTTTCAGGTTCATATTTTCAAGCTTTTCTCTGCAGCCATGAGGGCTAGAAACTGGGCTTTCGTTATAAAAAGGAACATTTTTGCATAACAACTTGACTGCAGGAACTGGGGCTTTAAACACCAAAATATCACAAGAATCCTGATGGAACTGGAGTAACTGCTGTTTCATAGGTCTTATCAGTAACTGTCTTCAGGCCTGAAGTCACAAATCTATCTAGCTTGGTAAAAACCCGAATGCTAGACTTAATCCAATGGTTAGATTACAAGGAACAAATCAGAACTTCCCAAACACGTCAGATGGGTTATTCTGAAGGTGAACTCAACTGGACCAGGATCCTTTACATTCCTTGTAGCTTGCAGCTGAACAATGGGAGAGGAGGCACAAAAGGGTGGGAGTCGGCCTCTGCCATTAGTGTAATTAGTATTTATTTAACCCCCCTCCTGTTTTTATTAGGGGTTCTTGTGAAGCAATGAGAGGCTCATTCACTACAAAGCAAAGGAAGCCAGAAGTTCACCTTGAAGCGGTTTCAAAGTGTTGCAAGTTCCACTATTATAACGCGTTTGTTTTCCTCTTTGTTAAGTGCACACAACTTACATACAGGGTTGTTAAATGAATACTGGTTTGTACACCAAAGCAAAACAACACACAGCCAAAAAACAAACACCCCCGAATCCCCCCACACACACTTAAATCAACATTTACAGGAACAGGATATAGGGATATACCTGTTAAAAGAAAAAGCTATAACTGCTGGGGGAACATCCTGGCTCCACGGAAATCAATGGCAAATTTCCCGCTGATCGACGCCAGTGGAGTCAGGATTTCACCCTGATGCACAAGCTAAACCTGTGAAGGATTCTGATCTATTGGAAAACTAGGTTTGTGGGGGCCCCCCACCCTCAACTGCACCATGCTTAGTCAAGTGGTCTAAACAGGGGAGTGGGAACCAGGAGCTCCTGTCTAGCTCTATTTCAGACACCGAGGGGAGGCAACTTATCCAAGGTCACACAGCAAGTCATTTGCAGCTTGAGGCACTGAACGCAGGCCTCCTGAGTCCGCTTCCAGGGTCCGATCCACTGGATCAGGCTGCCTCTCCTGACGCTCTTAATTTGGAATAAGGTGTTTGTCCACTTTCCTAACTCAAGAAAAGTCATCCCTAGCAACAGAGACGGTCAGTAGGAACAGGATCACCTCCTACGCACAAACCCATCGAAGGTGGCACCTCTTTACAAATATATTTAGACAGTCATAGTTGCTCCCCTTCCATTTTAGAGGCGATCTGGAGTAAGAGGCATAAGAACGTAAGAATGGCCATACTGAGTCGGACCAAAGGTCCATCTAGCCCAATATCCTGTCTTCCGACAGTGACCAATGCCAGGTGCCCCAGAGGGAAGGAACAGAACAGGTAATCATCAAGTGATCCATCCCCTCTCACGCATTCCTAGCATCTGGCAAACAGAGGTTAGGGACACCATCCCTAATAGCCACTGATAGACCTATCCATGAATTTAACTCGTTCTTTTTTAAACTCTGTTATAGTCTTGGCCTTCACAACATCCTCTGGCAAAGAGTTCCCTGTGTGTTGTGTGAAAAAAATACTTCCTTTTGTTTGTTTTAAACCTGCTGCCCATTTGGTGCCCTCTAGTTCTTGTGTTATGAGAAGGAATAAATAACACTTCCTTATTTACTTTCTCCACACCAGTCATGATTTTATAGATCTCAATCATATTCCCTTTAGTTGTCTCTTGTCCAAGCTGAAAAGTCCCAGTCTTATTAATCTCTCCTCATACGAAAGCCATTCCATACCCCTAATAATTTTTGTTGCCCTTTTCTGAACCTTTTCCAATTCCAATATATCTTTTTGGAGATGGGGCAACCACATCTGCACGCAGTATTCAAGATGTGGACATACTATGGATTTATGTAGCGGCAATATGATATTTTCTGTCTGAGAAATGGCACCAATGCAACATCACAGAGGGAGGGAGACGTTCCATATAACACAGTTACCTTTTTCCGTAACTGGTGTTCTTCGAGATGTGTTGCTCATGTCTATTCCACAGTAGGTGGGCATGCTCGCCACGTGCACCGGTGCTGGAAGTTTTTCCCCTAACAGTACCCGGGGCGGGGGGAGGGAGCGCCTCCTGTGCCCCCTGGAGTGGTGCCTGCCTGCGGTGGTATAAGGGGAGCTGCGCGCTCCCCCCACCCTCAGTTCCTTTTTACCAGACAACTCCGGCAGCAGGGAAGGAGGGCAGGATGTGGAATACACATGAGCAACACATCTTGAAGAATACCAGTTATGGAAAAAGGTAACTGCCTTTTCTTCTTCGAGTGATTGCTCATGTGTATTCCAAGCTGTATCTGCTGGAGGTGGGTAGGAGTTCACAAATTCTCGGACTGGAGTACCGCACTGCTGAACCCAGTGTCATCCCTGATTTGGGAGACTATCGCATAGTGCGAGGTGAACGTGTGAACCGAAGACCACATGGCGGCCCTACAAATGTCCTGAATAGGGATGTGGGCCACAAAGGCAGCCGACGAGGCCTGCGCCTACGTCGAGTGTGCCCTAACAATAGGCAGCAGGGGAACACCCGCCAACTCATAACAGGAGCTGATGCATGAAGTGATCCAGTTGGACAGCTGCTGAGTGGAAATCAGCTGGCCTCTCACGCGCTCAGCTGAGGCGACAAACAGCTGTGAGGACTCTCTGAACAGTTTGGTTCGCTCAAGGTAGAAAGCCAGAGCCTGCCTCACATCGAGCGTGTGGAGGTGGCATTCCTCATAAGTCATGTGTGGTTTGGGGCAAAGGACTGGTAGAAAAATGTCCTGACCCATGTGGTAGGCGGAGAATCGGGAGGAACGCGGGGTGTGGGCAGAGCAGGACCTTGTCCTTATGAAACACAGTATACAGTGGCTCTGAGGTCAGGGCCCTGAGCTCCGAGACCCGCCTGGCTGACGTGATAGCAACCAGGAAGGCCACCTTCCATGAGAGGTGAGACCAGGAACATGTGACCAGCGGCTCAAACGGGGGCCCCGTAAGCCAAGCCAGCACCAGATTCAGGTCCCACTGCAGGACCAGGGGCTTAGAATATGGGTAAAGCTGGTCCAAACCCTTAAGGAACCGGCCGGTCCAAACCCTTAAGGAACCGGCATGGGGGGACACCGTGTGACCTTGCACTGGGGGATGGAAAGCAGATATGGCTGCCAGATGCACCCTGACTGACGAGGGCGCCAAGCCCTGGGCCCTCAGGCAGAGGAGGTAATCGAGGATAAGCTGGATTGGGGCGGCCGTTGGGGATACACCTTGGTCCGTCGCCCACCTAGCAAAATGAGACCACTTCGCCATGTAGGAGCGGCAAGTGGAGGGCTGTCTACTCTCAAGGAGGATGCACTGAACCCGAGCATGTCCTCTCCTCGCCACCTAGCCACTGAGCAGCCACGCCATGAGGTGAAGAGCTGCCAGGTTGGGGTGGAGGAGACGGCCCCAGTCCTGAGAGAGCAGGTCCGGACGGCGTGGCAACGGCCATGGCAGAGCCACCACCAGGCCCAAGAGGCTGCCTGGGCCATGCCAGGGCAATGAGGAGAACCCTGGCCTTGTCCATCTTTATTTTCTCTAGGATTCTGCTGATCAGCGGAACAGGGGGAAGGCATATAGGAATTGGCCTGACCAGAGCAGGATAAAGGCATCGGAGATAGCACCCCTCCCCAGGCCCCCCCGCAGCAGAACCGGGGGCATCGTCGGTTCTTTCGGGTCACGAATACGTCCACCTGGGGAGTTCCCCACCTCTGGAAAAGCTAGAGGGCCACTTCCAGGTGTAGGGACCACTCGTGCTGAGAGGAAAAATCCCTGCTCAAGCGATCCGCCCTCACGTTCCAGGCACCCGGTAGGTGAAAGGCTTTTAGGTGGATGTCCCACGGACTGAGGGCTTCGTGACAGAGGGCGGAGGATCGGGCCCTGCCTTGCCTGTTGATATAGAACATTGAGGCCATGTTGTCCGTGAGAACCCTGACTACCTTGCCCTTCAGGTGTGAGCGGAAGGCCGTACATGCCAGCCGCACCGCTCTGAGTTCCTTGATGTTTATGTGAAGGGTCAGGTCTTGTGGAGACCACAGGCCTTGGGTCTGAAAATTCCCCACATGGGCTCCCCAGCCCAGGTCCGATGCATCGGACACCAGCTCCATGGACAGGGCCCTACCCCTAAACGGGACTCCCCGGCGCATGTTGCTCGGTGTGGACCACCACCGCAGGGAGGTGGTCACTGAGTTCGGCAGGGTGAGGACCTTGTCCAAGAACTGCGAGGCCAGCCAGAGTTAGAGGGGCCTCATCCAGAGCCTGGCGTGGCGGACCACATACATGCACACCAACATGTGACCTAGCAGCTGTAGGCAAGACCTAGCTGTCGTCACCGAGAACCTTACAATCGAGTCAATGATCCCTTTCAGGGTCTCGATCCTGTCTGGGGGGAGAGAGGCCCTGGCTGATGTTGCGTCCAGGAGCGCCCCGATAAACTCTATGCGTTGGACCGGGACTAATGTGGACTTGGTGTTGTTTACCAACAGGCTCAGTGCGGTACATGTGGACAGGAGGAGCGCCACATGATCCCTCCCCTGCAATTGGGAGGTGCCCTTGACAAGCCAGTTGTCCAGATAGGGGAATATCTGGACCCCCCCCACGGCACCTGAGGTAGGCCGCTACTACTGACATGCACTTTGTAAAGACCCTGTGAGCAGTGGATAGACCAAACAGGAGGACCGTGAATTGGAGGATTCTGTCCCACCACCAAATGGAGGAAGTGCCTGTGCCCCTCGAATATGTGGACGTGGAAGTACGCGTCCTGCAGATCGAGGGCTGCATACCAATCTCCAGGATCCTGGAAGGGGATGATGGAGGCCATGGAAACCATGCGAAAAAGACGGTTACCTGTAGTAACTGTTGTTCTTCGAGATGTGTTGCTCCTATCCATTCCAGTTAGGTGTGCGCGCCGCGCGTGCACGGCATCTCGGAACTTTTTACCCTAGCAACTCCGGCGGGCCGGCTGGGCGCCCCCTGGAGTGGCGCCGCTATGGCGCTGAATATATACCCCAGCCGGCCCGTCCGCTCCTCAGTTCCTTCTTGCCGGCTACTCCGACAGTGGGGAAGGAGGGCGGGTCTGGAATGGATAGGAGCAACACATCTCGAAGAACAACAGTTACTACAGGTGAGTAACCGTCTTTTCTTCTTCGAGTGATTGCTCCTATGCATTCCAGTTAGGTGATTCCCAAGCCTTACCTAGGCGGTGGGGTTGGAGTGAGACGTGGCGGAGTGTAATACCGCGTAGCCGAAGGCTGCGTCATCTCGAGACTGTTGCACCAACGCGTAGTGGGAGGCGAAGGTGTGGACCGAAGACCAGGTGGCCGCTCGACAGATGTCCTGGATCGGAACATGGGCCAGGAAGGCAGCCGACGAGGCGTGCGCCCTCGTCGAGTGGGCGGTGAGTCTATGGCACCCACGCTCAACAGAGTGTGAACCTCTTGTAAGAGGACTTGCTCGTGAGAGGGGTCCCTGAAGCGGGACAGGGAGGGTGGGTGGGAAGGTGGGGGCGAAACAAATTGCAGGCGGTATCCCGACTGGACCGTTTGAAGCACCCAGTTGTCTGATGTTACTTGGGACCACGCCGAAAAGAAATGGGAAAGGCGGTTGTAAAATAACGGGGAAGGATCCGGTAGGGAGAGTGATGGGCCGTCCTCGAGCGTCCCATCAAAAGGCCTGCTTGGCCCCGAGGGGCCTTGGATGAGGCCTGGCCCTGGTTACGGCGGTTGCCTGAAGGACGACGGCGATTTTGGGCTGGTCGCCGGCTATTGTATGGCCGATATCGGGACTGATAGACGGGTCGGGAGGGCTGCTGACGGAAGGACCTGCGCTGCGTCGCCGGCGTGTGCATGCCGAGAGTACGTATCGCAATACGTCCGTCCTTCAAAGTTTGGATTCGAGAATCCGTCTTTTCGGAGAAAAGGCCCTTTGTGTCAAAGGGTAGGTCCTGTAGCGTGTATTGAACCTCCGGCGGCAGGGTGGAAGACTGCAGCCAAGCGATGCGCCGCATCGTCACGCCGGAGGCCAAGGTCCTAGCACCTGAGTCCGCAGCGTCGAGGGCGGCCGTGATGGAGGATCTAGATGACCTCCTTCCCTCCTCCAACATCGCCGCGAACTCCTGTCGGGAGGCTGTTGGCAGGAGCTCCGTAAATTTCGCCAGGGACGTCATGATATTGAAGACGTACCTGGCGAGGAGGACCATCTGATTGGCTATCCGCATTTGCAGACCGCCAGCGGAATAGACCTTTCGGCCTAGCAGGTCCATATGCCGCGCGTCCCTCGATTTGGGTGCAGGGGCCGGTTGGCCGTGCCGCTCCCTATCATTAACCGATTGGACGACCAGGGAGTCCGGGGTCGGGTGCGTGTACAGATATTCATAGCCCATGGGAGGGACAGAGTATTTGCGTTCAACCCCATGGGCTGTAGGAGGTACGGACGCAGGCGTCTGCCAGAGAGTGGTGGCATTCTTTTGCACTGTCCGCACGAAAGGCAGTGCAACTCGCACTGGCACCTCTGCCCCCACTACATTTGTGATGGGGTCCTCGTCCTCCTGTACCTCCGCTATCGGCAGAGCCATAGCCGTCGCCACGCGGCGAAGGAGGTCCTGGTGCGCTTTTAAGTCTATGGGTGGAGGCTCCTTCGTCGACGCTCCGGCCACCGCTTCATCAGGCGAGGACGAGGACAAGCCCTGGATGACCGCCTCCGAAGAGGGATCCGCCGCGTGATTGTCGGGGGGGTCGGGCTGCGCGTGCCCCTGGGGTTCAGGTGGTATAGCATCCGCAGCAGGCGGCGAAGGGGCCGGTCGGCTGATTGTCGCCTCTGGAACCCTGCGCTCGGACGCGAGGGGTCTTGGGGGGAAGGGCACCCCCTGCGCCTCATACTGGGCCCATGGAACCCAGAAGCCCCACGGCTGTGTCCCTTGAGGATGGCCCTGCGGGGTGGGTGGCAGGAGTCCGTAGCCCTCCGTCCCAGAAGCGACCGATGCGGGACGGGATGGCCAAGGAGGTGCCGAGGCGCTGACGGAGTGCGCTGCGGAGTGAGGTAGTCCATCCCCGGATGGCAGCGAAGAGCGATGCTGGTCCGCTCGGTACCGGGATGGCGACCGGGAGCGACGTCCGTCACGGTGCCGGGAGCTCGACCGGTGCCGGGAGCTCGACCTGGACTGAGACCTGCGGTGCCGGGAGCGCCCGCGCGAGTCACGGTGCCGGGACTGAGACCTCTGCCGGTGCCGGCGTGATGGCGACCTGGACCTCGTGCGACGCCGGGAGTACGACCGGTACCGCGATGACGAGCGGTACCGGGACTGCGACCGACGTTTCGACGGCGATCGGTACCGCGATGGCGAGCGGTGCCGAGATCGCGAGTGACGGGACGGAGATCTGCCATGGGACCGGGAACGTGACCGGGACCGGGTGTGCCGTCCATGTCGCCTGTCCAGAGAGGGCGGCCGGGTCATTCTGGCCAGCTTTCCCGCCGACACGACAGCCCGCACCGGCGGTGCCGGGGTCCGGAGGCTCGGTGCCTCTATGAGCTGAATCAGCTCACGCGCGGAAGAGAATGTCTCCGGCATTGACGGCAGCCGGGGCTCAACCACGGACGGCACCAGGGAGCGTGGCGGCGCCGGACTCAACGGGCCTTGTGGCGCCGGAGTCAAAGGTCCGGTGCACGGCTTGTGCACGGTCACCGCGGGGGCCGCAGGTGGCGCAACCGCTTTCGCCGAGTCCTCAGCGCGAGCCTGCGCCAGTGCCTTCGCCAGCCTATGTTTCTTCGAAGGCGAAAGCGAGCGGTGCCGAGACTTCGTAGCCGCTTTCTTAGGCTGTGGTGCCGCGGCGCCGGAGCGGCTCGGTGCCGCCGGTGCGCTCTGTACCGAGGAAGCTCGCGGTGCCGGCGCGGACGGTGCCGGTGGCTGGAGCGACGCTTCCATCAAGAGCTGCTTCAAGCGGATATCCCGCTCTTTTCGAGTCCGCGGTTTAAATGTAGAACAGAGCGAACACTTATCTGTTCTATGCCCTTCGCCCAGGCAACGGAGGCAGGCGTCGTGCGGGTCTCCGACGGGCATAGGCCTCTGGCACGCAGCGCAGGGCTTAAAGCCCGGTGCTTTGGGCATGAGCCCGCACCGGGTGAGGCAAAAGGGGAACCCCCCCCCTTTTACCTTATCTATTAACACTAACTATCTAACTAACTAACTGTAAAACTAATCACTAAACTAACTATGTACAAACAAGAAGCGAGAGCTAGGGTCGTGGAGGACAAGAGCACTCCACAGTTCCAACTGGCCGTCACGGGCGGTAAGAAGGAACTGAGGAGCGGACGGGCCGGCTGGGGTATATATTCAGCGCCATAGCGGCGTCACTCCAGGGGGCGCCCAGCCGGCCCGCCGGAGTTGCTAGGGTAAAAAGTTCCGAGATGCCGTGCACGCGCGGCGCGCACACCTAACTGGAATGCATAGGAGCAATCACTCGAAGAAGAACTTGAGTTTTACCAAGTACTGGTTCAGACCTCACAGGTCCAGTATGGGTCTGAGCCCCACTTTGGCCTTCAGGATAAGGAAATACTAGGAGTAATACCCCTTGCCCAGGAACTCCTTGGGCACCACCTCTATCGCTCCTAGTTCCAGGAGCCTCCAGACCTCCTGCTCGAGCAGAGCCTTGTGCGATGGGTCCCCCAAGAGGGATGGGTGTGGGAGGTGGTTGGGCGGGTAGGAGGTAAACTTGAGGGTGTAACCTCGGGAGATGGTGTCGAGGACCCAACAGTCCGAGGTGAGCCGCGACCATTCCGGGAGGAACGCACACAATCGATTGGAAAAAGGGAGCTTTATTGGGGGTGGATCCCTGATGAAAACTAGTGGGGTACCCCCAAGCGTCTTGTCAAAACCGCCTTTTACCCGCCTGCTTGCCCTTAGAGGACCCAGGCTGGGGGGCAGGCCGGTATTGTCTTTGCGGGTGTTTCTTATAGTCCCGTTGCTTCTTATGGGTGGCCTCATATTTTGGGAGGGTGGCCTGGGCGGGAGCCTGCTGTGGCTTGAACTTGGGTTTTGCCGGAGCAGAGACAGAGAGGCCCAAGGTCTGGAGGGCCGTGTGGGAGTCTTTCATGCTGTGCAGCCTTGTGTCTGTTTCCTCCGCAAACAGTGCCTTCCTGTCAAAAGGGAGATCCTGCATCGATGACTGTGCTTCACTTGACGGCCTGGAGAGCAGAAGCCAGGATGCCCGTCTCATGGACACCGCCGAGGCCATGGACTGTGCGGCCGTGTCCGCTACATCCGAAGCGGCCTGCAGAGACGCCCTTGTGGCAGCTGCCCCTTCCTCCACGAGCGCCTTAAACTCCTTTCTATCACGCTCCCGGAGGGAGTCCTCGAACTTGGGGAGGGATCCCCAGAGATTAAACTTGTAGCGACCCAGGAGAGCCTGATGGTTTGCTACTCTCAACTGGAAGCTTGACGATGAATAAATTTTTCTCCCAAAAACATCCAGCCTCCGAGAGTCTTTGTTCTTTGGGGTCAGGGCTGGCTGCCTCTGTTGCTCCCTGTGGTTGACTGACTCGACCACCAAGGAGTTGGGCGCCAGGTGGGTATACAAATACTCGTGCCCCTTAGTGGGTACAAAGTACTTGCACTCCGCCTTCTTAGAGATGGGAGCCAAAGAGGCTGGTGTTTGCCACGGGGCACTTGAAATTCTCGCCACCCCTTCGTGGAGCGGCAAGGCCACCTTGCCCGGTGCCGAGAGGGACAGAACATTGAACAGGGAGTCTGAGGGCTCCTCCATTTCCTCTGCCTGGAGATGGAGGCTTGCTGCCACCCTTTTTAGTAATTCTTGATGGGCCCGGTAGTCCTCCTGTGGGACAGAGGGGGATGGGGCCGCAATCGGTTCCTCATGATGGGGCGAGGAGGCCGGTGCGGTACTTTAGGTGTCAGTTGGCACCGGAGGATCCACCACCTGGTCGGACTCCGGGCATGGCACCGAGGAAATGGGTCCCATTGACTCTTTCCTTGGCGGTCTTGGGATGGAGGCCGATAGTGCTTCCGACGCCCCAGCCACCGAGCGAGCCCCCACTGGGGGCTGTGCTGGAGGCCACAGTGCCCACTGGCACCACTGGGCTGGCCACAACACACGGTGCCACTGCACTTGCTGAGGCACTGGCGGGGCTGGACGATCAGGCTGGCTAGCCTGGCCTGTAGACGGGTGACTGAGAGCGGAGGTCGGTCTGGCGTACGACACGCTGCTGCCTCTGGACCGGGAGTGGCGGCGGTGTCGGGATCTAGGTCGACCATGGGACCGTGACCTCGAGGCGGGAGAACAGCACCAATGGTAGTAGCTGCTCCGCGAGCGGTCTCGACGGGCAGACCCGTGACGACAAGGAGCCGGCGATTGACACCCGGAGCTACGGTGCCTTGGCAGAGACTTTGAGCAGGATTCCGAGCTGGAACGGCGTTGACGGTCATGCTGCAACCGACTGCGGCACCGCCTTTGAGACGAGGACCATTGGCAACGTCCGCCACGGTCCCGTCTGTGCTTGCTCCATGAAGACAAGGGGTGCCAGGAGTCCCGATCGGATGGCACCCATCCAGACAGTCTACCTGGCGTCAAGGGCTATCCACATGGACTGAGCCCTGAACAGTCGCTGGGCGGTGAGCGGTGTCAGGAACATTCCTTCAGCCGAGACCAGTACCGGGCCAGGGGCGACTGCAGCCATCCCAGCGGCAGCTTGCCTCTGGAGCATGGGGCCGACATGGGCAGCAGTCCTGGCACTGGCATGGATATGACGTCCTTAGCCACCTAGAGGGCTTTGGGTGTAGATGGCATCCAGACATCTGGAGAGGCCTGCCCCGAAGGGGCCGGGCTACTCCGCTCTGTGTGAGTCGGAGGCCTAGGGCCCGATGGGGACCAAGGACTACCCGACATGGGCCTAGTCCCTGTCCCAGACTTCCCTCGGTGCCGTTGCGAAGGAGTCTTTCCGGTCCTCTTGGCATGCCCCGTGGAAAGGGAGTGGTGCCAAGTAGTCGAAGGTACCAGAGGATCTCTGTGGTGCTGGGTACCAGATCGGAGTGGCATGCTGGGGTCAGGGCCAGCACCGACTCCATCAGGATGGCCCGGAGTCTAATGTCCCTTTCTTTTTTAGTCCTGGGCTTGAACCACTTGTAGATTTTACACCTTTCGCTGATATGGGTATCTCCCAAGCAGCAGACACTCTGTGTGCGGGTCACTCCTTGGCATAGAACGCCTATAGGAGCTGCACGACTTAAATCCTGGGGCATGGGGCATGCCCCAGCCTGGGCTTACTAACTAACTAAACTTCACTGAAAACTAAACTGACTACAGGTACTACTGAATGAACAGTTCTGGGGACAAGCTGCAGTAAGGCTGGAGCTGAGCCGTTCCAATGCACCTTCACTGGCGGCAAGAAGGAACTGAGGGTGGGGGGAGCGCACAGCTCCCCTTATACTGTGCCAGGCAGGCGCCACTCCAGGGATTGCGGGGGGCACTCCCCCCTGCCGGTACTGCTAGGGGAAAAACTTCCAGCACCGGTGCACATGGCTGTGGAATACACATGAATAATCACTCAAAGAGGAATTGTTGTTCCCCAGTCTAAGGGTGACCATCCAGATTTCAATGCTAAGTACCCTAAAGCTCTTCAGTGAGGTCCAGCAGGTTGTCTGGACAATTAGACAGACTTAGGAGTGACTGTCATCCAAGGAGATTTCCTTGCAAAGAGAGACCTGCATGTATAATTAGGTGGGAATACAAGTCTGAAGCCCCAACTCTCCTCCAATCCTAGCCGGCATGAGCTAGGCTAGTTCCAGAGCCAGTCTACTTAGTCCAGTGGGAGAGGTGAGGGGAATCCAGCTATCCTCAGCTGGAAAGATGGTTGCCCCAGGGGAGATAACATATAAATGGGAAAGTGGTGGCAGAATCCTCTGGGTTTCCAAAAGGAACTTAAAGGACCCCTTGTAGGGCAAAGAAAAAAAGATCTGTTATAGAAATACATTTTCTCTATCCCTAAGACAGCAGTGCCCCCCTAAACAAATGGGAACACTGATAACTAACATGTAGGTGCACAAATCTGTTACTCCTCCAACAGGTTTTTGCTGCACTTGAACATTTGACTGTAATGGAGCTGATGGATGAACTGCTGTATGTCATTCACAGCCAGTTTTGGTCAGTGGAGCTGCCCAAGGCAGCAAATCCCCTACCCAGGGTCTACTCACTGTGGGCAACAGAATCATCATGAAGCCTCCCACAACCCTCAAGACTGCAGATATCATTGCAGAAGGCACTGGAGGCAGGGCTAGCACAAAGGGGCCAAATAGCGGCATAATACTTAAGGGTGTGAGTGAGACTTTAGCCCAAGGCCATCGCCCCTGCCTAAGCCAATCGTTTCCTATGCCTGGACAACAGTGCAACCTACTTGTGAGTTGCCTCTGTCTTTACAGAGATGTCATGGAAGAAGGCCAAGATTAGCACTCCTCCCAAACCCAGAGATCTGCAGGGAGAAGCTCCTCTTTGGTATGCGAGGTTGGGTCCCAGGGACTGGCAAGCAGGGCAGGCAGGATGGTCTGGAGGGCAAACTCTGCCCCTCCAGATAATCATACAGAGGTTGTATGATTATCTCCCTGCCATGACTGTAGTGGGGGAACATGGTTCAGGTCCCAGGATGTTCCCACCAATTCCTCTAACCCCAGAACTATTTCCTGGACAGGGGCAAGTGTAGGGCATACCACAAGAGGAGCCAGTGAATCATCTGGCATTTTAATGAAGCCACCTACTGCTGCTGCGGTGCTAAATCTGTGAGAGTAATAAGTGCACAGACACCACGCCGGCTAATCTGCTGGTTCACTGAGGAGCATGTAAGCTGGCTGTGCCCATATACACATACAGGCACTGCAGCTTGTTACACAATGGCATCCCAGATGAGACCTGCCCTTCTGTACATCTCAGGCAAGTCTGTCCAAACGGGGAAGCGACCCACATTTACACCCCAGCAACAAACTTCTCCAAGCGTGCTGGGGTCTGATGGCTGCTAGGCCTTGGGGATCTGTGGGAGCAGTTTAATGGATTTTAGGAGGTTCTATGAATGTCTGAATTCTCCAGTCCCCGGAACTGAGATGGTTTCCAAGTTGTTCTGAATCCCATCCTCCAGAAAGCCACCATGCCTTTCAGTCTGTACCCCCATACACTGCATCAGGATGTAATGAGGCTTCATCACTGCAACGGCACAGACAACCCATCACATTCACTACCACTGACTAGTGACAGGAGACCACCAGAGGGCTGAAATTAGGGAATCTGATCAGATCCACCTCCCATCTCTGCAGCCACTGGCCTCCTCAAAGGCACTCTTCTGGAGTACAAAGTTTACTTGGTGTAGGCAACCTTGTGTGAGTGTTGCTGAGTTACCCCTACAAGCCGACCAGCACTCACCCTCCCCTCCACTCTCCTCTCATTTCTGCCACCTGTCTCAGCCAAAGCACTGCTGGTTCTGGGTTCTCTGGGGACAGGCTCATCTATGGAAAAGCAAAAAAGAAATGAACTCCATGTGCTGAGTTCACCACAGAAGTGTCTCAATCCCCTTCCCTCCTCAGCCTGCACTCTTATCTCATCTGAATTCTTTCCCCGTGTCACTGAGACTCTGGACTCTAACATTCCGCCCTGCAGCTTCCCAGAGACACAGATCCATCCCTTTGCCCCCTTTAGCTTTTTCACACTGGCAGTGAATGAAGGAGCAAAGGACACGTGGCCATTCAGAAATTCTGCACAGGCGCCCATGTAAGCGCTCTCCATCTATCAGATTGCAAGGCAGACTTTGATGGCATCTATTTAGTGCCATAAGGAGTCAGATTTTTATAATAAAATAGCTATACAATGACATAATTAAAGTGTTGCCAGTTTAATAAGTCCCTATTTTTCTACAGTATATTCACTGACCTTTGCTTAACCGTTGTGTCATTCTTTCACCACTCCTGGATTGGGCTGCAAAATCCCACATGCACTGTAAGCATTTCATATGACAAGTGGGCCTACACATTCACCAGCTTTATCGTTTTATACAGTACTTAGCTGGGTCTCAAGAAACAAGCCCAAAACAATTTCTGATCTTGCTGGTTAACATCCTGTAGTATTTATCTTCAGAACTATGCACCTTTGCTCGTTCCTTACGCTTTTCCTTATCAGGGGAATTGAAATCCCCAGTGAACTGGCATTAGAGAGTTTTGTTTTGAAGTCTCCTTTATCTGCATATGTCTGTTAACAACAACAAAAATGCTTACCTCTTGTGTATCCATCCAATGTGCCTTCTCAGTTTGCCATAGAGTGGTTGCTTCCACCCTCTCCACTTCATTGTAAATTCTGTTCCTGTGTAGTCAGAAATAATTTATTTCTTTGCAGAGAACGGGGTTTTAAAGTTAAAAATCAATAAAGGGTGCCTCTGTTCAGTGAAAAGTGGCAACTGAAATATACTATCCAGTGAAACCTACTAACATGCACTTATTCCTTCTGCTCCCAACACCCAACCTAAGCTAGGCTGTCACACTACTGTCACCATGGGAAGCAGTTCCTCTGTACCAGTCATCTCTCTCAGTATCTTCAGACATTCCCTCTCCTCTTGTGTCAAACTTCATTCCATCATCCCTCTAGCTCCTGGACAGTCAGTCAATGTAAGCTGTCCAAGTCCTGTTCTAGCAGAATCTCACTACTTCTGATTCACTGTAATTTGTCAGAGGTCTTCCATGAAGCACCAGTTAGTAAAACTTGATCCTTTTGTTCCTTTCCTGTTTAAGCCACATTTTCACTACCCCAATGTCTCAGAGTTAGCTAGACACACCTGTGTCCAACTTGGATGGGGAGCAAGGCAATCTATCCACCCAAAGAGGTTTTACTGTCATCGTATTTTCAGGTTGGTGAAGCAAACTGCTTTGCTGCTAGGTTTCAGTTAAACTCAGCAAGAAAGTGACATCTCCACAGTAATCAAACAAGAATGTTTCTTCCCATGAGGTTCTTAAGATCAAAACAAAGATGCTCCTATTTCAGGACGACAAGGCAGCAAAGAGGGAAGTGGGTTCTGTGGACTCCATGGGCAGAATGTCCCCTTGCTGATGGGAACAGAAGGTTGCTTCTGGTAGAAAAGCTCTCTTTTTCCCTTCTGCCTCATTAAACGCTCAACTTTTTTTCTTTAACTTTCTTTCCAGCTGTCACACCTTCTGCAACTATACATCGCTACACTGATTTAATAAGGATTTAGCCCTCAGGACAGATTAAGCAGCATCATGTATCAGATAAGGAGGACCAAAAAAAAAGGGGGGGGGCACAGAAACCTCTAGGGAGCAATGCTGCATCCAAAGGGGAGAAGAGCAACGCACACAATAAAAAAGCTGAGAAGAAGAATTAAGCAAACAGTTACCAGTGAGCACATCAAAGGCACCATGCAGATTTAACCAATATCTATTATTTGAGGAACTGTCTTTTAAGGATGTATAGTGCACATTTAATGCAAGAAGCTCTTCCTTGTTCTAATTATTAATTTACATTACAGTAGCACCTAGAGCCCACAGCCATGACTAGGGTCCCATCACACTAGGGGCTGTACAAAAACACAAAATGAGGCAGTCCCGGTCACAAACTGACAATCTACATGCACAAAACAGACAAGGGAGAGACAGGCACCAAGAGGGGAAGAGGCTTGTCCAAGGTCACACAGCAGGTCAGTGAGAGTCCGGAACACAATTCAGGGCCTCACTGAAATCAAAAGCAAAACACTCATTGACTTCAATAGGGCCAGGATTTCACCGCTGGTCTCCCGATTCCCAGTCCAGCAGTGAAGCATCAGCAGTGGAGCTCAAGGGTTCTGTCTCAGCAAACATATCATGAAGTACTATCAACTCTTTTTACCCCAGGGGCTGGGATTTAGCTCATGCCTTAGTAACCACACTCTGTAAGGATCGCTAGCTGTGGAAAAACTTGCATACAATTTTCTCACTGTACTTATCAAGAAGGCCATATAGATATACATACAGGTATTTGTAAAACAGTGCCCATCACTAGAGCAGCAAGACTTCCCTGCTTCTCCCCCACCCCCAAAAGTCTATCACCCACATCACACATACATATTAAATTACACTAAAATACACCCATGAGACTCCTCTTTACTACGACCCTGGAGAGCAAACAAACCCTGCCCACCAGGGAAAGTATCTTCTATACTATAGCCAAGGGCTCTCTGCCGACAGAATTCTAGGAACAGTTGCAGAGCGTTATCTGAGGACTGAAGCATCCCCCAAGCTGATGTCTGTGTTAGTGCTACAACGACCCTATAATACATTGCAAAGCATTACAGAAATCCACTTTTATTATAAGGGGGCATGGGCAGTAGTACAATATAGCTAAGGTTGAGACAAACTAATATCTTCAAAATCTAATCAAATGATGTAATTTAAACACAACTGTGAGCTGTGGGAGAAAAGACAGGATTTTCCTGAATACCCTAGTGCATTAGACTGGGAGTCAGGCGGGAGAGAGACTACTCACAGATCTAACACTCACTCGCTGCATCACATGTCAAGTCACTTAGTCTCTGTCCCTGAGTTTTGCCATCTGTAAAATGGAAATAATAAAGCTTACCTTTGTAGGTACAGTACTATATGAGCTCTATGGATGAAAATTGCTATAATATACAAGTGGTAGGTATCAGTATTAACCTTCCAGAATCAGCTCTCTCCACAAATTTGTGACCCCTCCAAATTCACCCATTTAAGCCTGAGCCCTTCAGTACACAACAAGGTTTACTGAAGGCCCTAAATCTGCCCTATTGTCAGTAATTATTCACCTGGCTCATGAAACATTGGATATAACAATGCATTAACTGGAACCTAAACAGATCATTATTAGAAAGTTAACACCGCAGTTAAAATGATTAGCAACTAATTCTACAAATAAAGAACAAAAAGGCAGAGGGGCAGCTAAGGCAACAAAGTTCACTCCAGGCAGATCATTCAAGGACCCCTGTTGCTTTATTGCTTCTTATAGGCAGGCTCCATCACTTGCTACAGCTTAACACTTCCAAGAGAAACATTTTACATGCTAGCAGTAGCCTTGTTGTAGCTATGGTGATCCCAGGATATTAGGACCAACCTCTGTCAGGGAAAAAGACAAAGTGAACTGAAGAAGACCTCTCTGTAGCGCCAAAGCTTGTCTCTTTCACCCACAGTTGTTCTAATAACAGGTATTACCTCACGCACCTTGTCTCATTTTACATGTTAATTGCCTGAAAATTAAGAGTCGTTAGGGCTCTGACTTTACTGAAAAAAATCAAATCAAAAGGTGCGTTTTAAAAATTGAGTTAGCTACACGAACATATAATCTGTAGTTTCTTCCTCAACTTTGTCAGTTGAAGTCAACCCCAGGGAGGAATTACAGGGCTCACCTCGACCAGCTCTTTCAAGGTAGAATCTACCTATCCTCCACTAGGATTGTGCATTGGGAGAGAACTCAGGACAGTTATCTCTATGTATAAATCTCTGTGTATAAATCACACTGTTGTGCAGGGAAGACACTCTCTCACTTTGGCTTCCATTCTGAAGGGGGGTAATGATGTCTTAGTTGCCCATAAAAACAAGATGGGTTACATAGACAGAGCACACACACATTAAAGAACAACATCTATTCCTACTTATGGACAGGGACAGTCTTGGTCTTCCTAATCTCACCACGGAGAAGAAAGAAAAACTCCAGCCTGACCACACACCCCACAAGTCCTACTACTGTCCATGAACACATTCTCACTGGGGGGTTTTCTGCTCTCTGTTGGACTTGACTGGGTACTCACCAATGACAGCCACACATGGCAAGAAACTGGCTTCAGCCCCTTCACTCTGAGACAAAGGGTGGCCTATATTTTTGGCTAAGATACCACACCTTGACCCAGGGTGCAGTATTCTGATTGCAACATCAACTAGTCTGCACACGGACTGCCAGCAGAGAGAAATAAGGAGGGACAGGACAATGGGTATACGGACTGCCAGCAGAAATACGGGACAGGACAACAGCGAAGGGAGGATTGCCAATAAAATCCAATGGTCAGTAGCCTGAATACTTGAGCTCAGAGCAGAGCTGCTGGGAAGAGTTGTTTGCTGTGGTACAGATGCAGCACAATAGGGCTATGATACAGGTCCAGGTCTTATATCAGAGACTGGCAACCTTTGGCATATGGCCCACCAGGATAAGCCCCTTGGTGGGCCAGCCCGGTTTGTTTACATGCCGCGTCCGCAGGTTTAGCCGTTCGCGGCTCCCACTGGCCAATGGGGACTGTAGGAAGCGGCATGGGCCGAGGGATGTGCTGGCCGCCACTTCCTGCAGCCCCCATTGGCCTGGAGCAGCATGGGAGCCGCGATCATCCGAACCTGCGGATGCAGCAGGTAAACAAACCAGCCCGGCCCACCAGGGGGCTTACTCTGGCGGGTTGTGTGCCAAAGGTTGCCAATCCCCATCTTATATATACCCTGTCTAGACTAGGAAAATGGCTGACTTTTAAAACTGTTGGCTAAATGCTTTAATTAACACATTTTAAAAACATCACTAAGGCTTTGTCTACACTAGCACTTCTGCTGGCAACATTTTTGTCAGTCAGGGGTATGAAAAAAACCAACACACCTCAGACTGACGTAAGTTTCACTGACAGCGCTATGTTGGCAGGAGACACTCTCCGCCGCTCATTGGGGATGGTTTAATTATGCTGGGCAGGAGAGAGCTCTCCTGCAGGTATAGAGCAGCTATACGGAAGCCCTTACAGCGGTGCAGCTGCAGCAGTACAACTGTGTCGCTACAAGGTCCATAGTGTAGACACAGCCTTAGTTTTAAGACAGGATTTAACACCTCTGTGTGTGTAAGCTGGGCATGGTCAACTCTAAAACTGAGAGAATACTTCCCTTCTCTCACCCTGCATAAGTGTTGTCTATTCAGACTGTGAAATCCTCAAGGCAGGGCCTGTCACCTACAATGTGTATCATGCTCTATCAGGGCCTCTAGGTGCTCATATAAGACAATAAAACAATAGATATGTTTTGGAGAGAAGCAGCAGCCACTAAGGGTTTGTCTGTGCTGGAAAGTTATAGTGGTATAAGCTAAGGAGTCAATTTATGGTTATACTGGTGTAACCCCATGCAGATGTTCTTATTCCAGAATTAGGGTGCCTTTTTTGGGTTAGCTTATGTTGCTTTGGCCAGGGGTTTAAGCTAAACCAAGAGGAGCCTGTGTAGGCAAGCCCTAACAAGCACTTGGTGAATATCCAGGGTACTGCTTTCACCCTAACATTGTTGCCACTCATCATGAGCCTCTCCATAAGGCAAAAACCACAGCTAGTGAGCCACCCTGAAGATCAAAGAACCCAAGTCAGTTCTGGGGGCTGAGAGAAGGGATTATGTTTGCCAGAGAAGTCACATGGAATTTGATTTTTCTTTGTTTTTTGTTCAATTTGCAGAGAACCAGAACAAGTCACAGGGCACCATTTCTTTTGGGAATAAAAAGCTTCTCCTTGGGAAGATTCTAGCACCTTAGCTTCTGAAATTCTGCTTTTCAATATTTCATCCATTTTTGCTAATACAAAAATACAGCACTCTCTAAAGTAACCACAACAATAATAATTTTGCTTCTCAATTTGTTATTTACTGCATTTTTTAATTCTCTCTGTCAGCAGGGCCTTGAATGGGAGGCCTTGCTGACTAACTTATGTCATATTTCAGAGAAAATATACCTCTCCCCCCACCCCTCAAATTTCAGACCAATTATATTTTTGTAGCTGCCTTCAACAGTTAAGTTGAACACTTGCAACTTACTAACCAAGTCATAAAATCTGCATTGTTCAACAAAACAATTAGGACTGAGCATTGTTCTCATCAAGGGCGACATCCCCCTACATAAGGATGATGACAAAATGCTTTGCTTCCTGTCTCTACCTGCTAGTAGGAGATCATGTCAACTTATTCACAATATGTTTAATTAAAGGTCTATATGACAATAAAAAAGGCATACATTATTTTATACTAAAAGAATAAAGATTTTTATTAAGCATTGTAAGTTGCATTCAATAGCCTTCAAATACACCACACCACAATCCATCTACAACCAATCAAACCCAACAGTAGTTCATTCTTGCACAATCCATGAGTTGGGGCAGAACTCCCTTCAACTTACATTAAGATACCTACTTAGCTCTTGCGGGCAGGGAATGGGGAATTACACCTCATTTCTGATCACTAATGTGTGATGAAGAGCATCAGGAGAATTATATGAAAACGAATATAAAGAAATGATTCTGATTTTGAAGTACATTAAGTTTGGAAACACTAACAAAAACATCAAAATGATACAGGTATATTTGCTTATACTAAATTCTTGATGGGAAAGTTCTCAAGAACAAGCCATTTGTTTCCTGCTACAGAAGGGGGTATTTTTTGAAGATCAAAGCTTTTTTTGTTTTTTTTGTTTTTCACAGAATTTCATATTTGCTAATATGAAGGCATAAAACAGCAACAGAGAACAATAATGCATACAGCAATGAGTACACCAGGGTAACGTTGATATTCAAAAAACGGCTAGATAATTTTTTTTTTTTAAGTTTTAGAATAAATGCAACAGAGGTCAATAATCACAAAATTTTAAGGTTAGAGCAAGATCAGTCAATGACTAAACATAGTTAACATCTTTTATAGGACTATTACTGATTATTAGCTTTTTGTTTTGCAAATGGGCACAGTACTTGTAAGAATGGAAGAAAGAGGACAATAACATGCATAATATTAACTACACACTTTAAAAATCATGAACCATGCAGAAGTTTAGCTCAAATAGTAGTACTAATGGTCTACGTCTGATTCAAAACCACATAGTTCATTGATCACGGATGCATGGTATTAGTCACAAAAAGTTTCAGAACACATTGTGTTTATTTTGAAAGGTCATTTGTATCTTCTATGATTTCAAGTTTATCTCCATTTAACTTCCTTGTAAAGTATGTATGATGTATATTTAAAATCAGCAGAACTGCAATATTACTCTATAATTTTTAGTTTCGATAGTTTGCACATTTTAACACAAAAGAACCACATCAACGGTGATGAAATTTAAGAAAGAAAAACTGTGGTTGTGCCTTTTTACCCCCATAATCATGAAATCAAAGCCTTAAAGAAAGCTTTATTGTGACACAGTAATGCAAAATCAAATATAATGGCATACATATGGTGCCAAGTACTAAAAATTATATTTTAAGCTATATATACTTAAAGACTGCCAAAATTTGTTTTCCTTATATTTCAAGAAACAAAACTACAAGCTTTTGTCATAACCAGTTTAAACTTTATGTATACTTCATTTTAAGTGCGGGAGTCAAATGCTCTTCATTCTCTTTCTTTTTTGTTTTATTGTAGCATTTTGACTACAACTGGTTAAAACTAAAAATGTGTTGTTTAAATCTCTGACATCAAAGAGGGATCCGAATTTCCAAAGTCCTCATTTTTCTCTTACGGAAAGGAAAAAATGTACGTAACTGTAGGCTCTCTTTCTTTCCAGATATTCCTAATCCTGACCCTTCCCAACATCCTTCACCCTCTATAAAAAATAAGTTTACTCTTCTTTTTTTAAGACAGCAGCCTCAAGAGTATCATCTTTATGGCAAACACTGTCTGCATTTAGTGCATTTAAGTGAGGATTTGTATTGCACATTTTAGAGTCATTACTCAAGGCACTTTCAGACTGGTTGGAACCCCTGACGTCTCCCGTATTCCCATTCATCTGGGAAGCTGGCTTCTCCTCATTCACTACTCCATTTTCAGCCAGGGATCCATCTGAAGACACAATTGAGGATTTAGATTCCTCTGATTTTGACTTAAGTTCTTTGGCCACTTCTTCTGCTGAAGCAGCATAAGGAGGTTTGCCCTATTTTAAAAAAAGAAAATACATTATTAAAGAAGCTACCATTGTACATTTGTAACTGATTATCTTGACACCACTTCCGATAGTGTGCTGTAGGACACAGACAGAAGTATTACAGGTTAACTTGAAATATTCCAAACACAATCTACTGTTGTAACAAGAGTTGGCATACCATACTAAATTCCCAGATTAGCATGGATTTAAAGACTAAATATTTCAATCTACAGACATGGAAAATTTACCTCACTGTGGAAGGGGTGCACAAGGTCAAACAAAGCATCTAATGCCAATTTCATCTTTGGGGAATAACAGAGACAACATATCTGGGCTTCCCCTGGTTTATGCAGTAAAGAAACCAACTTTTTTTTTTTTTAATTAACTAGTTACAGAATTGGCTTTTTATGACCAAGAGCCAAAAATGACAGAGCTGGCTACCATAATTATGATTACCACAATTCAAAGAATTTCAGTCCTTAAAGGAAAATTAATGTGAACACCTTTTAGCTCAGCCCAGTTTTCTGACATGCCCGTGGGAAGTTGCACTTTGCACCAGGTGAAATAATTACACTGTTTAGACCAGGGGTCGGCAACCTTTCAGAAGTGGTGTGCCGAGTCTTCATTTATTCATTCTAATTTAAGGTTTCGAGTGCCAGTAATACATTTTAATGTTTTTAGAAGGTCTCTTTCTATAAGTCTATAATATATAACTAAACTATTGTTGTATGTAAAGTAAATAAGGTTTTAAAAATGTTTAAGAAGCTTCATTTAAAATTAAATTAAAATGCAGAGCCCCCCCACCCCCCGGACGTGGCCAGGACCCAGGCAGTGTGAGTGCCACTGAAAATCAGCTCACGTGCCGCCTTCGGCACGCATGCCCTAAGTTGCCTACCCCTAGTTTAAACTGTATAATTAAGTAAACAAGAGTCAGGAAATGCCAAAATTAAGATTCAGCACACAACATTAACTGTGTCCTCATTTGCACGCAATGTAGTCTAATGATATGATCACATACTACTTCTCAAATACAATATAAAACATTTTTTAACAAAGGTACGAGTAGTGTCATGTAATACCATATACTGTGCATATGTAAGAGCGCCCATGAAAGTGACTTATATACAAAATGCACAATAAATACTCAGAAAACGTACTACAGATGAAATAAAGCCATAAAGCTAATATTGAAAATGTAGACTTATAGGGCTTGAGAATTAAAACTACATTTAACTTTTCATTAGCGGCAATAATAAACCATACAATTCCAAAACACAACACAATAAAACTTCAGGGTTTTTTTTTAATTTAGTTGCTAAATGACATCACAAAACACATAGGGCTTTTCTACATGAACATGCTCCAGTTTGTGGCAAAATAGAGTGTAAATCTACCCCGCACAAGCTTGCCAGGCACTAAGTGTCCATGTGGACCTTGCTAAAGCACACTAGCTGTTCTCCCCAGTGGCCTCAGATACAGAAGTAGATTAAAGCAAAAAAGCAAATAAATGAATACATTAAGGACATGGTGTAAATCTTACACAGCCCCCAATTTCACAACAACAATCTTAACTGTAACTATGGGAAATATTAGTTAAGGTATTTCTGAATTGCTGGGGTTTTTTTTGGTTTTGGTAAAATAGTCAAATTGCTGTCCCTTAATATTAGTGTTGCATAGGTGGCTTGCTAGGAAAGTGTATAATATCAATACGAAGTGAAATTATGTATGTTATGTAGCCTTGCATTTGAGGCTGATCAATATTGTGTCACCAGTGGTCACATTCTTTTTAGATGTCCTATTCAGGTTGTTTTTTGCTGTGTTGCTATTTTGAAACCACTAAGAAAGCACAGCATTTATTTCAAGTCAGAGTTAAGGGTGTTATCCTGGGACAAAATGTATATTTCTTTATACTTCTTAAGAATGTATTAATTAAAGACCAGCAACTTGTCCCGTCCACTCCTGCTGAGTAGCACCTTACTTTACAAGTTGTCTCAATGAAGTCATTGGAACTCTTTGAGGGGTAAGATGCTACATATTGTGGGTACTTGTTCTGCTTTGTGCTGACTGGCTGTTTGCTCCAACCTTCCCCCTCCTTTCTCAGCCTTCACATCTCAGCTTCACTGCACACCTGCCCCTCGTACCCTCCGCTCCCCAGCCCTGTTCCTATCTTTTTCTTTTCATTTAGCTGAACCCCTCCTAACTATACCCACCCTTCAAAAAAATAACTGGAACTAACATGACATTTGCAGCCATCACATTGTTCATTCTGCTTGTGTGTTCTACCTCTTTCCCCACCTTGTGTCTGTCTTGTATACTTAGACTGTGAAGTCTTTGGGGTGGGGACCACCTACTACAGTATTTGTGTGGTGTCTAGCACAATGTGGCCCCATTCTTGGTTGGCCCTTACACACTACCATAATAAACAGGATTAATTATAAGGAAGGGTATCAAAATCTGGCCCTATATCGGTAGTGGAAGATTTACAATATTAATTTCCTTACAATAGCCTTTTCCTTGCTTTTAAGTGCTGTCTGATACCCAAAGACTGACATACCATGAAGACTGGTCTACTCTCTCAATCTCAAAAGTATTCCCTGGGAAAGAGACTTATGACACTAGCAAACTTGGACTGCTGTGCACATACTATATTGGTTCTATGGGTAAACAGAGGCCCTCTGTTTCCAGGCCTGTAAATTCAGTACAGAATCCCAGCAGAATACTTTACATTGGGGTGCTGGGAATGAGAATTAAAGCTTTAAAAATACAGAAATTAACACCAGATGTCACACACACACACACACAGAAATTTAGATCAATTTCCACAAACATTGACAAGGAAAATAGGTTGCAATAACTACAAAGAAGTAAATAGAACAAGCTTGAATTTTTGTATCTAGAAAACTTGAAAAGAGTTTTACTTGAAATTAAGATTTCCCTCATCTCTCACAAGAGAGCACTCCTCTAACTGTTAGCACCCCACCCCAACTCCTATCTGCTACTATCCATGTGACACAATGCAGAGCAACATGATACATTTATCATGTACTTTTGTCCACCTCGTCTACTAGCTGCCCACTAATCCATCTCCCCTGGGACTCTTTTAACTTGCAAAAGTGCTGAGCAGCTGGAATGAAAGACTGAGCAAAACGGGGGGGAAATGTGAAGCTGAAACAAATTGGCATTATATGTGTAACACCAATTTGCTTCAGTTACATGGTTTCAAAGAACCATGGAAAAGGTAGAAGCTATGATTTATGGACTCTTTGTACCACTACCAAAAGATGGGACTGTGTGCTCACATGGGACAGAGGCTGTTCCACAATTTCCTATTAGTATTTACAGTGAGTACTCTAGAGGTAGAATTCTAGCATTACCTTTTGGTTTGGTGTATTTTTTTATTTTATTTTTTTTAAAGGAATTGGGGGACCAGAATGAAAGTGAACAAAAACTGGGGGAGTTGGCCGTGGAGAATATAAAATGCCAATTTGTTTCAACTTCATAGTTCTCCTCAGTGTTTGCTCACCGATTTCAGTTAAGGTCCCATATCCCTCCCCTTCAGCTGATCAGGATTGTCCACATGGGGCCTAGGCATATTCTTCATAGCAGGGTGCATTTTTCTCCTCTAATCAGATAACCAAAGCTTGCTTCTGAATGAGATGGAACAACACTGGGAGAACTGTCATCACTGTCCATATGGCTTATTGTTTCAGTAACCAGTATATACACCATGGTAACTACAGTAACTCCTCGCTTAAAGTTGTAGTTATGTTCCTGAAAAATGTGACTTTAAGCAAACCGATGTTAAGTGAATCCAATTTCCCCATAAGAATTAATGTAAAGGGGGGGGGAGGGGTTAGGTTCCAGGGAAATTTTTTTTCACCAGACAAAAAACTAAATATTATATAGATATACAGACAGTATAAGTTTTAAACAAACAATTTAATACTGATCACAGCTATGATGATTGTGAAGCTTGGTTGAGGTGGTGAAGTTAGAGGGTGGAATATTTCCCAGGGAATGAACTAGCACTCGGGCTGAGTCCTCAAGGGTTAACACATTGTTGTTAATGTAGCCTCTCACTCTACAAGGCAGCAGGAATGGAGGAGAGGGGAGAAAGCATAGCAGACAAAGACAGACACACACCTTGTGTGTGGGAGAGAGAGAGAGATGCACACTGCCCTTTTAAGCTGACCCACTCTTAAGTGCATTGTCTTTTTAAGTGGATCAGGAAGTTAAGACAGCAGCTGCTGCCCCAAGCTCTCTCTGTCTCTCTCTATCCATATCCCCTCCCTGCTCTATATGGAGAAGGGGTAAGTGGGGTGCAGGAGCAAGGGGGAGGGGGACAGCCTGACATTAGCCCCCCCCCCCCCCCTTTCACCCCTCCCCTGCACAGCAAACAGCTCCAAGGCAGAGGGCAGGAGCAGCACATGGCAGTTGGGGGAGGGACAGCTGAACTGCTGATTGATAGCCTGCTGGGCGGCTGCAGCACAGGGAACTTAGGGGAGTGAGGAGCTGATAGAGGGGCTGCCGGTCCACCCTGGCTACAAGCCCCCACCAGCTAGCTGCAACGGGGGCTGCTCTTCCTGCAAGCAGTGGACAAAGCAGGCGGCTGCCAAACGACAGGAAGCATTCCACAACTTTAAATGAGTATGTTCCCTAATTGATCAGCAAGTTAACCAGAACGACTTTAATGAGGAGTTACTGTACAAGAAGCACTCTATCCTGCCCTTCTCCCAAGAGCTGTCATCAGCAACTCCTGCTGGCCTAGGGAGCCTGTGACCACACTAGCCTGTAAACCAGAGTTATGGAAGTAAATCACACCACTTTATTACCTGAATTGCTCCCTGGTTTTTATAACCTCTCCCATAGTACCTTCCACCTCTTCCAAATGTTCTTATCACTGGAGTGGAAATAACTCCTCTAGGACGCCTATGTGTATTAAAGAAAAACAAACAACAAATGCATTTAAACTTTGTTTAAAAATACCTTAAACTAAATAGAATAAAGGGTTTTTTTTTGCTAATGCCATCTAATTATTATAGAAAAGTTTCACTCCCTCCCCATCCCAAGAAACAACCTGATTAATCATTCGGCGTTTTAAGATTGTATTACTTGTGAGAGTGTAAAGTCTATGATTGCTGCATCTAAAAATCTTGTTTTCCTAGCAATAAAATGGCTATTTCACAATTTCACTTCAAAACAAGCAATGGAGAAGTACTTTCAAACTCTATGGAAATTCCTATCAAGTTACCCTTAAAATTCCTTTAAAATACATACCAATTTTCCATCAGTGGCTAGCATATATACTAAAAGCCTGGCAAAAGACAGCCATTCTGAACTATTTATTTATATTCATAAGACCATTCTTTCCACTGAATAAAATACTTTCCACCCACAATGTGCAACTCAGGAGAATTCACAAAAAAATATAATTCAACAATGAAAAGCTGCTGCAATATTAAAGTTGGTCAGTGATTTAAGTGCTTATGAAAGGGACGGAGCCGCTTGAACCATGCCTAGTCCAGGCAGACACTGTACAAGCTTATCAACACAGTTCTGCTACACTCTCTTAATTATGATTTATAGTTTTAGGACACTCTTGAGCAGAGCTCCAGTCACACCAAATCATATAGCAGGGTTTCAAGTTATCTAAATGAGGATTAGATGAGATCCACACAGATTTTAATTTGCCCTTCATTACAAATTTTGAACCCAGGTTCCAGGGGTGGAAGACCCACCTATACCCCAAATGTATGCTTTACAGTAAGCACTTACATAAAAAAACCTTAATGTACTCTACCACGATGTCAGGAGCTTTTTTTCTTCCACTTATAAATTAGCTTTCATTGTCAGTATTGGAATCTAACAGCAACAGGCTGCTCCTGACTTTACTCCAAGTATGTATATCAAAACCAATGGGCCAGAACCTTAGGCCTAGTCCAGAAGAGGAATGAGAAATAAGACAGTCAGGGGATGATCAGGAGCAACTTAGAATCAAAGTACTATAGGGTTAGAAGGGACCACAAGGGTCATCTTGTCTAACCCCCTGCCAAGATGCAGCATTTGTTGGGTTTAACCCATTTAAGACAGGTGGCTATCCAAGCCTCCTTTAGAAACCCCCCAGCGAAGGAGCTTCCACAACCTCCCTAGGAGGTTAGAGCAGTCTCAGGGTAGGTCCATACTTACCCGCCGGGTTGACGCGGAGAGTTCGACTTCTCGGAGTTCCAACTATCGCGTCTAATCTAGACGCGATAGTTCGAACTCCGAACGCGCTCCCGTCGACTCCGGAACTCCACCACCGCGAACGGCGGTGACGGAGTCGACGGGGGAGCCGCGGAGTTTGATCCCGCGGCGTCTGGACAGGTAGGAAATTCGAACTAAGGTAGTTCGACTTCAGCTACGCTATTCGCGTAGCTGAAGTCGCGTACCTTAGTTCGACCCCTCCCCGTAGTGTAGACCAGGCCTCAGTCAGGGCTGTTCTATGCTCAGCTGGCTGCACCAGCCCCCACTGAGTCATTCCAGCAACTGGTGATTTCTGTAGCTTGCCATCCATGCCTCCTTTTCTGCATAGCTGGCTCTACACAACCTGAGGATGCCCCTATGCCAGGAGAGTCTCCAAGTAGCTGATTTTGCTAGCTTTAAGGCTGCTTTGTGCTGCCAGAGTGGGACAAAGCAGTCAAAGGAGGAGCCAAGTTCCAGTCCAATGTTTCCACTTATTCTACTCCTACAATTTGTTGTCATCTTTGCTGTATTTTGTCTAATTTAGATTAGATCATCTCAAGTGCCAACCCCAGTCTCTGTATGCACACCCACAATGCAATAATAAGTAATAAATAATGGAATTAGAAGGAAACCAAAAGAGGAAATGAATACTTTACACATCTGACCACTCTTATTTTAAACTGGTATGCATTTTTCAATCAATTTACAAAGAAAACAAGACAGACCCATCCCATTTCCTAATTATATTTAGGATGAAGTGACAATGCCCTCTAGATAGTTGAAAAATAGGTTTTTGCAATTCAGATTTCACATCTCATTGGATAATGATGGATCAAAGTTAAAGGAAGTGCACTGGTCACACTTAACGGTATGGAGAAGACTGAAAATCAGTGGATTGCATAGAGAAGCCATTTGAGAATTAAGTTGCATGGAGTCAAGAGAGAACAATGAAGGTAAGCCTGGATGTGATCTGCCCTCTGTTAAGAGAACAGAGATGAGAAAGTGAGCTGGATTAAGTGACAAAGCATGGACAATGGTGTCCCCGTCTTCAGTGCAGAGTAAATTTTGCTCTTTGGTAGCAAATCAAGTCCACAGATGAAGTCCTCAATCATTCAAACACCTGTTTTGAGAGAACTCTGACACAAGGGTGTATTTCCTGTCAGCCCTTTATGGGGACTGCCACTTTCCGGTCAATGGCATTTTCCCCTCTAAATCATAGAATCATAGATTATTAGGGTTGGAAGGGACCTCAAGAGATCATCTAGTCCAACCCCCTGCTCAAAGCAGGACCAATCCCCAAATGGCCCCCTCAAGGATTGAACTCACAACCCTGGGTTTAGCAGGCCAATGCTCAAACCACTGAGCTATCCCTCCCCCTAATGATCCATTTTTAGTAGCTCCAGATACAGAGAGGTGAGCTTCCATTATGATTTGGCTGCAGGAGAGCAGGTTTGACATTGCAAAGAATTTCAGCTTTTGGAGGTGGTAACAAGTCTCCCAAAATAAACTCCCTACCCAAACATAGCATCTTTAGTTCATCTTCCCCCTAGCAAGCTACTACCAGAGAGTGTCTCCACATCTCTTTTCCATCTAGGTATTGCTGGAAATGATTAGATCCTTGCAGCAATGTGACTGCTCCCCCAGACACAGTGAGATCCCTATTAAGGATGTCAGTTTAGCACAGGGGTTCTCAAACTGGGGGTCGGGACCCCTCAGGGGGTCGTGAGGTTATTATACGGGGGGTCACGAGCTGTCAGCCTCCACCCTAAACCCCGCTTTGCCTCCAGCATTTATAACTGTGTTAAATATATAAAAAAGTGTTTTTAAATTTACAAAGGGGGGGGGGGGTCGCACTCAGAGGCTTGCTATGTGAAAGAGGTCACCAGTACAAAAGTTTGAGAACCACTGGTTTAGCATCCTGATTATAGGTGTCTGGGTGCTAGTGATTGTGCATTTGCTTCTTCTAGTACCCAGAAAATAGAAGGGCTCCTCTCCAATGCAAATGAGTGAAGTGAATCACTTACCCACTGTGCATCTGCTCGTCTATGCGAGGGTGCCTTCAAAGAACTAATGGTAATGCCCTAGCCGCTACATATCATATGCATGGATATTCTGTTTTTGGACCTCCTCCCCCTTGACTGTGGCAATATACATCACCAGAACTCTTCCACAAACCGTGTTGTAGTCAGAAGTACCACATTTAGCTTACATCGGGATACTGAACTCATTCTACAGATAGGGACGGATTCCCCTTTTAATTAATGCCCATTAATGCCTGCACTAGCCAAGAAAAGGGGAAACACACAGGGAACCATTTAACATAGACAAGATAAGCCTGGAACGTAAGATGAGGGGAAAAGTAAATTGTACATGGACAGTGCGTGATCAGAGGATGGTGTATAGGGATTGGTTCCTACGAAGTAACGAAGCCAATCCCAAGACATGTGATGCAGTGTATAGTAAATGCAATATAAAGTAAAAATATATATAAAGGAAGATGTTTTCTGTGTAACTTTGGATGTGTAGTATGCCGTATACCTACTCCATATGCCTGAGTCTCTTCAACTCAGTATTGCCTTGCTGCATGACAAATAAAAATATCTAAGTGACAAAATCTGGAATCAAATGGCATTCTTGGGAAGCCAAGTGGAAAGAAGTCTCAGATGAAATTCCAACATATAGTGGTGCCGTGACTTGGATGACTCTTGTCTGGAACAGGTAAAGTAACCTCAGCGACAAGACTGAAATAAACCCCAAATCCATACATCTGGAGTAAATTAAGAAGATATCCCTTACTGTAAGGGTCACTACCTAACAGTAAGGGAAATGGCACTAAAAGGATTTAACTATTAAGTATGAAATTAAGTCAATGTGTTCTAAAAATGTGTGTAACGTAAAAAATACATGATATACAAAGTAAAAGCAGCCTTTTGTGATATGGAGCAAGAAAACTTGCTTTCTTATCACCACCAAAGTTATATATTTAATGCAGAAAAGGTAACGCCAGAAGGTGCAGGGTAAAAAATTAACAAGGGTCCAATACCATAAAGGTAAATGTAAAAGCATTTCAATCCACACAATATTTGTCCTCCTCAAATACTGCTGCAAGGCAATGCAAGCTCTAAAAAGCCCCAAATGTGCAGGGCTGTTTGCACTGGGGGACACTTACATGGGCAGAAGCAACAAAGAATCCTGTGGCACCTTATAGACTAACAGACGTTTTGCAGCATGAGCTTTCGTGGGTGAATACCCACTTCTTCAGATGCAAGGTGGGTATTCACCCACGAAAGCTCATGCTGCAAAACGTCTGTTAGTCTATAAGGTGCCACAGGATTCTTTGTTGCTTTTACAGATCCAGACTAACACGGCTACCCCTCTGATACTTTACATGGGCAGGTGTAAGATCTTACAGAGAAAGTTGCCAGCATCTGGGTTCACCCTGGGGGAACAGTCTCCAAATTGCACAGTACAATTGAAATGCTGAGACTTTGGTAAAGTAAAAACTGCCTATGCTGGTAATAACAAGTATTGCGCAACAGCTGAAATGGACCACTTCTGGTATGGACACAGGGAATGTTATTTTAATTGGACTATGTTCTGTTCCACATCTAAAATTACTATGGTAATAAATGAAAAAAATTATATTTTGTACTCATTTTTATGATGTAATTAAAATAAAAGCAAAGTCAAAATTACAAAAGGATGTTTTAAAGGCAGAGCAATCTTATAATGTAAAATTACACCCTGATAAGCTATACTATAAAAGGGAAGCTTGCACTCCCTGGTTCATACTTTAGTATTAATAATAGTCTAAATAATTACAACTACTCTTGTCTTAATATGTTGCTGAGTAATAAACTTACAAAAAACAGGAATATAATGCAAATAAAACAAATACTAATATAAAGAAGAAAAGCAAAAGCAGTGGACTATAGGCCTGGCTTGACATGAGACAGGATTAGGGAGGCAAATGGATCAGCAGGCTGGAAACAGAATATCTGTACTAACTATACTCCTGGGGGAATTCTGCGCCAGTGCGATGTGCAGAATTTATGTCCGGGTCAGACCCACTCCCAGATTTCTCCCCCAGCTGCAGGAATCTCTGCAAACTCCGCCCCCCACCACTTCCTGCATCCATCACTCCTCAGCTGCAGGGGGAGGGATCCCTGTACGGGGAGCTGCTCCTCCATCCACCCAACCCGTGCATCCAGACCCCCTCATACCCAGACCCTCCCGCCGAGCCTCACTCTCCAAATAAGCCCCACTCCCCATGCACCTGGACCACCCCGATGGGCCACCCGCACCAAGATCCACCCCTCACTGAGCCCCACTCCCCTAGCATCTGGATCCCCCACACCCAAGACCCCCCTGCCAAGCTCTATTCCTTCCCCCACCCCACCACTGAGCCCCAACCACCTTGACTTGGTCCCCCATGCAGAGTCCCATTACTGTGCATCCAGATCCCCTCCACAAGCCCCTGTGCATCCAGATCCCCCCCACATCCAGAACCCCTACTGAGCCGCTCGCACCCAGACTGCCCCAAACAGAACCTTCTCAACCCACACCTGAATCCCCCCACATTAAGTCCCTCCACACTGGGATCATGCCTTGCTGAGCCTGACTGCCTGCACCTGGCATGGAGGGGCGGGACAGGGCCCTGGGGTGTTTCTGGAGCAGGCCCAGTCCTTGCGCCGTGCAAGGGTTGGGGGTGCAGCCTCACCATTGAATCCGTGTCCGGGGGAGGGGGGGAGGGAGACATCTCCTACTTCTGTGCAGCCAGTGGCCTGTGCTACCCAGTGCCATGCAGGAGCCTCCACATTTATTTGACAAATAAAATTTGCAAAATTTAGAATATTGTATGCAGAATTTTTAATTTTTTGGCACAAAAATGTATAATTTTTGGCACAGAATGCCCTCAGGAGTATAACTAAGAGAGGTAAATGGGTCAATAAACTAAGAGACAGAAACCTCCACTAGCCAACAAAAGGGGGAACCCCCCAAGGAATCATTTACAATGGACAAGATAAGCCTGGAATGGAAGATGAGGTAAAAAGTAAGTAGTGTATGGACAGAGCATGGTGTACAGGCATTAGTTCCTACAAAGTAACCCAGCCAATCTCTAAACTTGATGCAGTGTATAGTAAATGTAATGTGTAACTGTATATAAAGGAAGAGGTTTTCTGGATGTGTGGTACCCTCTATGCTGGAGTCTGGTCAACTCAGCATCACTTTGCTACGTGCCACATAAAAATACCTGAAGTGTCAATACCTGACACTGAACTGAGTTCTTGGGAAGCCATGTGGAAAGAGGTGTCGGAGGGAGTCCCAATTACTGTGAAATAAATTTATATCTACATACTGTCCTCATTTCAAAGCTCAGCTCCCACTGAAGCCCATGGGATTGTTTGTACAAAGAAGCAGCGCAGAATACATCTTTATGTATATCTAAATCTGCTCCCTTTAGTACTATTATTTCTGCCCTTTATTTTTCTTCCTTCCTTCCCCATCCTCTTTTCTGTTTGCCTCCCTTTTGTCTGTCACTGTATTTCTTCTGGTCTTCCCCTCTGCATTTCCCTCCCTGCAGCAACTTCCAGTTCTTTCTCTACCTATTCCACCCACTTCCCTATACTCGCCAATAAAATGATCAGCAATGAAATAGTCAATGACATTACAGAGTTAGAATTGAGCTTTATAGTTTATATCTCAACTAAATTAAACGGGGGAGGGGAAATCATGCCTCCCAAACTCATTGTTTCTGGCTACCCGCAGACCCAGGAAGACATGGCTGCATTTACATTCACTTCACATTTGAGGGGCTACCTTCAAAGCCTGAGGGGCTATAAACTTTTTTTTAAAAATAAAAGCTTAGATTTTGCATGATCTAATAATGTCATACAGGCCACAAACACATCAGCTGAGGCCAGATGTGGCCTATATGCTAGGTGTTTGATACTGTTTTGTAAATGGTGGGGAAGAGTTATTATATAAGAGAGATATTAATACACCTATTTTACTCTGCTCCTTTGAAGCTACACCTGACTGCAAATCATTATAGACACAAAATATATTAATTTCCTGTTAACTTTTGCGGTTTAAATTATTTGTGTAGTGCCTAGCACAATGGAGCTGAAATCCCAATTAAGTTTGCTAAATGCAACTATAACACAAATAATGATCATAAATCTCTGGGAACCTTGTAACTGAAATACTATTGAGTCATATCCTGGTACAGGACCATTATCTGACCTACTGAGAAAAAACATGTTAAAATTAACATACAAGTGCTCTTGAACTCCTGTGTAATGGCATTACTGTTACCTAGTCCACTCCACATGCAAGTCAGAAAGAAATGTAATCATAATACGTTATGCAACCTCTGCTGTCACCTCATTCCCCCATTCTGGATTCTCTAGTGTATCAAATCACTGAATTATGTTAAGAACAGTTTCTGTGGTTTTGCACTTACCCTCTTGCTGGTCCTCCAACAGAAACCACCTGTAGAGGAAATGGCCCTCTACCGCCACGTCCACGTCTGCTTCCAGCCCAATGGCCGACGACAGTGCCAGCTATTTCAAGTTTCCCTCCTTGAGAAGGAATAGGTTGGACTCCTGCACATAAACGCAAAACCAAAAATTGTTCTTTACAATCATAAAATCAAAGTTATTAGTGAATGGAAAAATATGCTCTGTCAATCTTCATTACACAAAGAGCTTCCTTTTCTGATACTGTGAAACTAATTTTCATGATGTGGTTGTTTAAAGAAATTATAGCTAAAATTGGAGTCTAGAAGTCCTTTATTAAAATAAATGAATTAAAAAATAAATACTCTTATGTGACTACTTCAGTTTCAGTCATTTGAAATAATGTTTAGATAGATACTGAGAGTCTGAAGGGAAATTTTGAAAAATATGTAAGGATTTTTTTTTAAACAAGGTGATAGCATGAAGGTAACTGAGAACGAATTATTTTTAGATTCTCTTGTCCTAGATTTACTATTGTACTTTCATCAGCATGATACACAAGAAACGTCATTAAAAAATTACTAACGTTGGACTATGTTATAGAAATAGCATTTGAGTTGACTTAATTGTAAACACTACTTTTACCCTCCTTTTTTAATGACAGAAGCAAAAACCTTAGTATCCAAAAAACAGAGAATATCAGTATCACTGACATTCAAAATTTGCATTTTTATACTTGTCTAATGTCCTTAAAAGTTAATGCTAGATCAGGGCATAACATATTTCCAGAAATCCAAGTAAGCACACTGGAGCTAGATGTTATTGGTAAGACCATCAGCAATGAAAGGGTTAAAAATGATGGTATTTATGCAGATGTAGTTAGTTTTTAACAGGTTAATACGCTTAAAAACGACAGCCCTGGTTAAATGCAGATGGTTCATACTTCTCTATACAATTCTTTCAGCTTTAATTGTGTACTGTTTACACTGGCAAGGTTATTTTTGCAATAGAGTGTTAGAAATATTTGCTTGTTTTTTTTAAATAGAAGCGCAGAAGCTAGAGAATACAGCTAGGTATATGGGAAACCTGCAGCCCAAGTAAGTAACTGGAATTCATGGATTTCTAGTGTCCCCTTTTACAGAAGAGAAAAACAATGGACAAAGAAATCTAAACACTTACATTAACTTAGGCCAGAAATCCAAACTTTGATATGAGGCACCAATGAAGGATGGATTAACAGTAACACAAATATAAGAACTTCTACTGTGTCACTTTCTCAAGATGCCTTTTTGCTCTCCAATTTTAGAAAATCTTTAACGTATCGAAGCAAAGCTGAGCTTGTTTTAACATAGCCTAACATTACGAAGCACAAAAGACAGAATTTCTACTTAAATGTTAAAGCATTTTTATATTGGAACAAGAATGTAACAGGCAGACTGGCACCGAGACCACTGTGCCACAGGGACTTAGGGAAGAGACTCCAGTAGAGGACAGCAGTCAGTGAGTGAGTTCTCAGCAACCCGAGAAGGTTCTAGAAGAGTGACAGCTGGAGACAGTTCGGGAGACAGGAAAACTGGCAGCCAGTGGAAAGCCTGAGACCAGACTGTGAAGTGAAAGAAGCTGTTGCCAGAAGCTCTAAGAAAAGGGGTTTGGTATAATTACCGCCCTGAAACTTGCTAGTCCTGTTGTTGTCATTGCCAGAGAAGGCTCCGGAGTGTCCTGCTGCTGCTGCCACCCGGAAGGCCCGGTAAGCGCCTGTTGCTACTGTTTCCCCATAAGGGCCTCCAAAGCCACAGACTCCTGTTAGACCCAGGGTAAAGAAAGACAGGGGAAAAGCTGTGAGGGGGCTGGGTATATGGGAATTCCCTGAAAGATAAGCTGCTGCCATGTTCCTTTTACAGCCACAGTGACTACTGCCATTCAACACATAAGGCAGGAGAAAGGCTGCTGGTTTAGCAGCCAGAGGGATTACAGCCACATGAGAGCCCCACTGCCCAGCCAGATCAGAGGCTGATGAAATGCAAGAGCAACTCACCACCAGTTAGAGGGTCCTATCCAGAGTAACTTCAACCTTGGCTTATGTGTCTCCTAGCCACCAAGTATAACCCTTTATTTGGGTAGGAAATATACTTGTGAATCTGTAGATCTGAACCTCCAGTGCGTAAGTTAACATGCTTACAAGTTTTGAGGCAGCAAGCCTCCATGATAGCACTTGCCACACCAAAAAACCCACCCAAAAAAACAACCTATTAAACTTCCTAACTTAAATATAAATTTGTATGTAGCCCTCTATGGGTGGGCTACTGCTACGAGGAAGGGAAACAAATCGAGAATGGTGTTTTCATTCAGTCATCTCCTGTGCTTACTCTAGGACATGCCTCTGTTTAAATGAAAGTACTAAAATTAAATGTAAAACGTGGGTGGGGGCATTGTCTTCAGCCCCAACAGCTATCCTGTTCCTTTAATAAATTAAGCATTAATTCATACTCTAACACTTACAAATGTGAACACTTTAAAGTAAGGCAGTTTTATCATTTGTACTTTTCCTATCCTCTTATGTGGATTTACTCCTCTTTTCTCCTCTACATACAAACAATAGCCTCCAAGGCATTTTGCACTGGCACAGCTACTTACAATCTTGAAGGAGACAAATGGTATTACTACAGGCTCCACAGTTACTAGGGCACAGCCATTAAAAATTATACTTCCAGCAACAGACATGCTGGACCATATTCTGACCATTTATTTTACTGCACTACAGTTATGAAATTGGGCTGATGAATCAGAACACAATCTTGGAATGTGAATGACATGACAGTATTTATTTCATACCGATTTGAATCCATGTACATGTACTGTCAACCACTCACTTACCAGCAAAGCCTCTCCCCCTGCCCTGAGGTGGTGGGACTGGCCCAAAGTGCCGAGGATACATAGAAGCTGGATAGAAAGGCATGGCAGGCGGAGGTGGGAAAGGGAGTGGGTGATTCTGCCTGGAGAAATTTAATCCTTCTAGGATGCTCTGACGCATCTTTTCAACCTTGGCAGCCTGCTCAGCCTACAAGTAAACAAAAGTGCACAAATAAATATTAAAATCTTGTATTTGTGCTATGAAAATTGTGTTTATCAACCTGACTGAAGGAATACTAAATGTAGACTGGTGTTGGGACACACTCATATTTCTTACTAAAGCTAGCTTTCAATGAATAAATCACAATTTGCTATAGTGGGTAAAAATCTACTATTCACATTTCACTGATTCACAAGAAATCCCCATATTCAAGTTAATATAGTAGTCTACAATCAATTTTCCAAGCGTCAGAAACAAATAGAGCCAAATGGTAGTCTTATCAACTCTTCTCTCTCTAGATCACCCAGGAAGTCAAAAAAGGGGATAAGCATTTATTATACTATTATACTACTGCAGTATTTCCTCTTCTTAGAAAAGGAAATACTGAAGTAAAATTAACTACCATGAGCAGGCACTTGGTGATATTTTGTGATACTTGTATATTGTTGTTTTTTTTAAAATCTGTTTTCTGTAAGAAATTAAGAGTTTTTGATAGTAGGTGTTGTAAGCCTGACTTCACTCTTTACAATTCTCTGTCAAATATATCAGGTACTGGATTTTGTTTGTTTGTAAAAGCAATGTTAGCATAGCCTTTTTTGACAGCATTGCCATCTTGATGCAAAACAAGATGCTACTGCTGAGAAGGAACAGCGATAACTGCCAGCTCTGCTTGATTTGCCGATTACCTTGAGAATGTACAAGATTTCAATTTCCGGATACGTATCTTACATACGTATGCATAATAGTCTTTTGATAATTTGAATTCATGTACATCCTCAAAGTAACTAGTAAATCCTTGAGTCTGTTTACTGAGATTACAGGACAGAGGAAAAATGAAGTCATTCTACTTCCTTCAAAGTCTATTAAAATTAAAATGCCATTTCTCCCCAAGAGGAGCCCTAACAATTAAGGTCCATTTCCCATCCCCAAACATATCTATATTCCAGATAGGAAGACCACACTCTCTTAAATCAACAATAACTGCCAGATAAACTGCATTAGACACTAAAGAAAATTCAGAACACAGGAAAACACTGCATTTCAGAAACTACCTACCTGACCATCACAGAGGTCAATGAGAGGAACTTTCTCCCGGCTTGCTTTGATGAGCTTGGTCTGGAACAGTTTCCCATCAAAATACATCCATGGACAGCAGTGCTCCCATGGGATTGGCTGTCCACAAGCATCATTTGCAAAGAGTGCCATATCCACACCACTCATAAACAAAGCAGACAACTGAATTCCTCGGGGATCCAGATTCTCAATCTTTAAGGAAAATGAAATTTCAGTTTAACATAGGGAAAGTACCAGATAGAATTCCAAGTTATTAATTTATGCCAATTTTGAAAACAGAATTGTTAAGAGTCTGATTTTCAATAAGTGGACTTTTATTTGTGAGCAACTTTGTACATAAAACCATCTGTGTGTGCAGGTACTGGAGTCTACTACCTGTGCATCCAACATTACAATGCTCAAGGAGGCTGGATTGTCATCCCCTATAAAAATAAAACCTTTGATGCCATACAAACACAAGCAAAGAAAGGAATTAAAAAGACTAGATTTTTCAGTTATGGACCAGTGACAAATCTTACTACAAAGTCAGGGAGCCAGTGAAAATTTAAAGGAAATCCTATGAATCACTTAGAAATTAACGTTGTGTACTGCTGGGATTCTTTTACCTTTCTAACTATATATAGCAACTGTCTCTAGATCTAGGACACAGGTGGGCAAACTATGGCCCACGGACCGTCCTGCCCGGCCCCTGAGCTCCTGGCCCAGGAGGCTACCCCCTGGCCCCTCCCCTACTGTTCCCCTCCCCCACAGCCTCAGCTCCACCACCAGTGCAATGCTCTGGGTGGCGGGGCTGCGAGCTTCTGGGGCAGCGCAGCAACAGAGCCCAGCTTGACCCAGTGCTCTGTGCTGCACGGTGGCGACGGTGTGGCTGGCTCCAGCCGGGTGGCACGGCTGTAGCGTCACCAGCCACCAGCGCTCCAGGCAGCAAGGTAAGGGGGCAGGGAGCCGGGGGGGGGGGGGTATTGGATAGAGGGCAGGGGAGTTCGGGTGGGTTGGAAGGGGGCGAGGGTGTGGATAGGGGGCGGGGCGGTCACAGGGTGGGGAATGGGTTGAATGAAGGCAGGGGTCCTGGAGAGGCAGTCAGGAATGAGAGGAGGGGTTGGATGGGGCAGCAGGGAGCAGTCAGGGGAAGGGTTCCAGAGGCAGTTGGGACAGGGAGATGGGGTGGTTGGATGGGGCAGGGGTCCCGGGGGGGGGGGGGGGAGCAGTCAGGAATGATGAGGGGGTTGGATGGGCCAGCAGGGGGAAGTCAGAGACAGGGGTTCTGGGGGCGGACGGGGAAGGGGGTGCTTGGATGGGGCAGGAGTCCCAGGTGGGAGGTGGATGGGGGTGGAGGCCGGGCCACGACCCCCTCCCCGGCCCTCCATATAATTTCTGAAACCCTATGCGGACCTCAGGCCAAAAAGTTTGCCCACCCCTGATCTAGGAGTTCATGAGCTACTAAACCTTAAATTCACATCATTCTGATTAAGAGCTTGCTTTCCTATCACACAAACGTAAAATATGACATGATTTTTTGTGGCCACTGCGTTAAGCACTGCTAGAGAACTGCTTTAAAATCCATGCAAAACCATTTAGTTGTAAGATTGGCATTTGGCTTCCAAATGGCATAAAGCAGTGGTTTTCAACCTTTTTCATTTGCGGCCCCCTACAAATTTTTGAATGCAAGTGCGGACCCCTTTGGAAATCCTAGACATAAATCTGTGGACACCAAGGGTCCGTGGGCCCCAGGTCAAAAATCACTAGCATAAAGCACAAAATCTTCAGCTCTAGTGATTACTGAGATATTTCTCACTAAAACCACATTGGAAACAGCTAGGAAGAAAAACAAGACTATCAAGAAGAAGTTTTCATGTCCAATGTGCCGTGACCTACCAGTTCCAAAGCTAGAAATCCTTTGGCAGACCACTACAAATGCTTTCAGAACAAGTACGTATTGTAAGGATTGCTCCCAGACCAGCACCCCAAAAGAAAACATTTGATTTCAAATAATGCAAGTTTACATTTCATATTTTAATATTCATTCATGAGTCATGACAAGTAGATTAGCTAAAGAAATGGGATTTAACAAAGGGAAGAATAAAAACTCATGTTTGTTGTAGTGTTATAGCCATGTGGGTCCCAGGATATGAGACACACAAGGTAGATGATGTTTAACCAATGAAAGATATTACCTCACCTACCTTATGTGTCTAATAAAATTCATGCCAAAGTAAAACCCAAATGTTGGTGGGAGAGGGAAGGGGTCATGTGACTGGAATAAGAGGAAGGCTGCCTTAAATATGCCCTGTGCTGATTTAATGATTGGTAGCAATCATATTTTTTTTAATTCTTTTCACAGTAGGACAAAGACAGTACTGTTTGCTTATGTTCTCAAGCAAGGATCTCCATTGTGAGATTTAAAGTAATGTTTCCATGCAACTGACAGTTGAGAAGCTGCTCTCTGACTTCACCACATCCCTGGGAGAAAAGGTACATCTTCAAATAGCGTTGGGCTTGTTTAACTAGAAGTATTAAAAGGAGCTAGAAGTCAGGCGCAGGTTAAAAACTATCAATGCTATTCTTCTCCTATCTTCTCCCAAAATGAGAAGAAATTAATTTTTTTAAATTTTCTGTTGGTTGTAATTATTTGGACAGTCAAGTAGGAGACCTCACCCCCCTCTCCCCCGCAACCCCACATACACACTAAAGAAACTTTTTTGTTTAAAGAATAGAACTTTGAAGTTAGCACACAGATCAGAATACAGCTTCCATTTACCTACTCTTCGTGATCTGATGTTAAAAGAAGTTGACAGTCAAGTCTACAACAAAAGCAATGTGCTGAACTCTACCATAATTTCCTGTTTAACAGAGTATGTCATTTGGTGATTGTGATTATGATTATCCATGAACAAGCCCCATACCACTCACCTGTAGTGTAATTCTAAACCCATTTTGATAGAAGTTACAGTAGTTTGAATTAGATTACAGTGGTTTCTAATGAAACTCTGAAAATACTCAGACTCCTATAAATTGCACTGGATCTGAACTAGCCACTGGATTGAGGAAAGAGGAATAAAACCATCCTTGTCTTCCTCACTCCCCAGATCCTGTGCTAAGAGCATCTCAGCTGAACTCCAAAGTTTGAGGCTTAAGTATACAAATCTTACAAGGTGCACACTACAGTTTAGTGCTGCTTTAAAAGCACCCACAACAACATGTATTATGCAGCTGATTACATAAATTTTTCAAACAGTCTTGGAACATGTTACAGCAAATAAAGGTTAAGAGATTTCGATGAAATTCTCTGCTGTGATAATGTTTGCATTTAATATTGTTTAAACTGTAGATAAAAAAAATATTTTGATGTTTTCAGTATAGATTCTGCGGTTTACTGCTGGAAACTCTCAGGAGTGCTCAACTTTAAGATTTCGCTTTTTAATGTTTCGGTTCTGAAACATTGTGTTTTTCCCCTCTGGCCCACTTCCTTTGCAAAGGAATTTCTATTAGCTCTAGGTTGCCATCTTTGAAAAATTGTGTCAGCATCTGTAGAAATTGGGAAAGGCAGTCTTGTATCATTAGAAAAACAAATTTTATTAATGAAGAGTTGGAGCTGAAAGAGTGCAGAATGACTATGTGACAGTAAAATAATAGACTGGTTGAGGGATAAGAGGAGATAATGGAAAGAAAATAAGGAGCATTTATTTTCGGTGTGTAAACAAGATAACTCTTACTCCGGAGAATTCTGTGTCACTGCGCATGCACGGAATTCATGTCCCCTGCAGATTTCTTTGCTTCCCCACAGAAAAAATGACTTTCTGACAGGGAAGCAAAGGGAAGAGCAAGAGCAGTTCTGCACCACTCCCTAGCTGCGCAGGTACACTGTTTCAGGCACCCAGAGCAACCAGCAGAGAGGTAAATCACCACAGGGCTGGGTACACCCCAGCCAGTGGTTCCTATCCTGAGCTGGGATCAGCTGCTAGTCCCGGCTGGGCAGGAGAGGATGGACTTCCTCTTCCCCTCAAGGAGTGGCTGAGGCTGTGTCAGACCCACCCCCAGAAACCTCCTCCAGCTGCAGGAAGCTCAGCGTCCTCCCTTGCTTCCTGCCCCCATCGCACCTCAGCTGCGCAGGGAGGGGTCTCTGTACAGGGAGCTGCTCCCCCATCCGCCAAACCCATATGGATCTGGACCTCCCATACCCTGAGACCCCTGCCAAGCCTCACCTTGTACACCCAGAACCACCCTAGCCCTCCATACCCGAACCCCACCCCACGGGGCCTCAATCCCTGCATCTGGAGCCTCCCTGCACTCAGACCCTCTGCCTCTGGACCCCAACCCCGGCATGCAGGCCACCCCTCACTGAGCTCTCTGCACTCAAACCCCCACCCTGACAAGCCCCACGCCACTGACCCCCAACTAGCTGCACCCAGACCCACACCCCACCAAGCCCAACTCCCTCAGCACCCAGCCCCCTCTGCTGAGACCCACACACCCAGACCCTTCCACTGAGCCCCAACCACCTTCACCTGGAAGCCCCTGCAGAGTCCCATTGGCCCTGCACTCCAAACAAGCCTTGGTGCATCCAGATTCCTCCACACCTAGACCCCCCACTGAGCTGCCTGCACCCAGATTGTCCCACACAGAATCCTTTCCCCCCACACTGAGCCCCTCCACACTTGAACCCTGCCTGGTTGAGCCTGTCTGCCCCACACCTGGGGCACCTGGCCCAGAGGGACAGGGCCCCATGGCATTTCTGTGGTACGCCCAGGCCTTGTGCTGTGTCAGGGTCGGGTGCAGCCTCACCACTGAATCCGTGTCTTGGGGGTGGGGAGGCTGCAGGGTGATCTTCTATCTTTGTGCAGCCAGTGGCTTGTGCCATGCTGGAGCCTCTGCATTTATTTATTGACAAATAAAGCTTGCAGAATTTCGCAGAATTTAATAATATTGTGCGCAGAATTTTTAATTTTTTGGCACAGAATGCCCTCAGGAGTAAACTCTTCCTGTTCAGTTGACATGTGAAGATGTCAATCCTTCCTTGGGAACATTTGCCATTAATTTTCAATAGTAATTAAATTGCTTATCTTTCATGCACATAAATCAGAGATCTCCAAGATCACAAAAAGAGGATCCAAATCACTTTGCAGATATGCAGCTGTGTTCAAACCCACATGCTCCTTCTGTGCCTGACTTCAACAGAAAAAAGCAGCAGTTGTGTGTGAAGACAGTAACAATGGAGCATTAAGTATTTCATTTGCAGTTACCAACAAGTATTATAGAAATATTCCAAATTAATCCTACACACAACCTAAAAATAAAAACTTGTTGATGGAGAAAAAAATTCTCTATCAACAAACACAATGTTTTAAGGTAAAATATCCTGTTTATCAGTGGCCTTGTCTCTGCCACTCATTTTTCTCAGAAACAAAAAACATTTATACTCCTCTGGGAATTCTTTTGCTGGAACCTTTGTGTCCAGCAGTCTTCACAGTGGGGTTTCCACCTCTACCCACTGAAATTGGAGACAGGGGCAAGACTGTCTACTTTGTTAACACACACAAAACAAAATCTGCAGAGGACTTTATGTCTACAGTGTTGGGTTATGAGAACGTGAGGAATAAAGACCAAGTTAATGCCTTGCAGATTTCCTCATATGCCACAACCCACCTTTTGGCCATGAAGATGCCATTTGAGTTTTCATCAATACCTACAAATAGGGTTGCCCAGTTAGCTTTGTGAGACCCTGAGATACATGTCTTGATCCATCCTGCCATTGAGACTTTGTATGGCTCCCCCAGCCTGCTGCAGGATAAAGTACTTGTGTTGACTTCTGTAGGCCTCAGACATGTGCAAATATATTCTGATCATACTTCTAAACATTTAGGGTGTCTCACTCAAGAGATGTTCATGATTTGGACAAAAGCTGCGTATGTGTTTTCCTGGAGAGAGGTACGCTGCCTCTCTGATGGTGCAAAATATAGTTATCCTTTGGTCTGACTACTGAGTCAGCACCGTTAACCACCTTATCCTGAAGGAAGGTGACATACTGTAGCTGAATGATTAAAGCATTTATTTTAAGACTTTCCTTAACTGAGTGTGAGAAACTGAGTGTGAGAAAATATGGAGACACTGATCTCAGCAACGGTCCTGAATGACTCAGTTCAGGCTCCATATGGGCAACTGTGAATGATGAGAGGACTTAGTGATGCTGCTTTCAGGAATCTGATATGTTGCTTTTTAGCAAATCAGAGAAGAACTTCTGCAAATTATCCCATTCGCAATGGCTGAAACAGGTTTCTTGAGAGCTTTTGCTTTGAGAGCAACAGATGAGCAGACCTGTAAGAACCCAGCATGTGCTCATTTTGGCTGACTGCATTCTGTCCTAGGTCTCATTATCTCCTTTCTTCTGGTAATTAAAAGCTTAAAGAGAAAGATGACAATGAAGAATCTCTCTTCCCTCATTTCCTTTTGGATATATATTATATATATATATATATATATATATTTTTAGTCTGGGCTTTTCAGGCATCCTTGGGCTGCGAGGATCCTGGAAAGTGATTTATTCTCTCTATCTGCTGAATAACAATCCAAATAAGATTCTGATCTAGACTCAAGATTATGTTCTTTCGCATTATCATTCATGGGATTTATTAGCTCTTTAATACTTAAAATGTGGGATTCACTGGGGTCAATTGATTTGGTTTTCTTGCATGCATTTCCTTATGCAACTTCTTTTTACGGCTGGATGATAGCCAGAGGATCCTTCCTGAAACGAGTGGGAGAAATAGGACATGGCTTCTTAAAGATGATATCTGACTTGCTTAAAGAATCAGACAGAGAGAATACACAGCTGGGGGCTAGCAGTAAACACAGGCAGCTAAGGCTCTGACAAGATATAGCCTGCTTGACACCATAGGAAAACATACAAAGAATGCATGATCTCTGCAGCATCCCACTGGCTGGATCCTGGTGGCAGGAGGAAACACAATGCATATACCTGTCTGAGCCTAGATAGCTGAAATCTAGGTGAACTGCATCTGCTCCAGCTACTAGGGAGAGCAATGCCACAGGCTGCTGCTTCTCCCTGTAGTGTCGTCTTCTAACTGTGGATCTCAACTTGGGGAAAAAAAGATGTTTTTGCTGTCTGCCCATTCAGTTCAGTACAGCACATGCTCATGCACTAGCTTGGAGCAATCATCTTCAAGTTACTGTAGGAAGACACAGTCCTCTCTGGCTTGGTTGGGCTCTACTTCTTATACTGGGGACTCTGGAAGACTATATACAACTATTCCTTTAGTGTGAGGCCACAGAAGTGGAACACTTCCTATTCCTTTACCCCATTGGCCATCTTCCAACAACATAAAGAAGACTGAGTGGGTTGCTTCAAGTCACCAACTCCTTGCCCCATGCTAAAGCTTTCTTTCATTTTCATTTAGCAGAGAGTGTTGGATGGGCTCAAGATCCATCTGTCAGTTATAAATACAGGAATAAACCTTGCCATTTTCTCCATTCTGGGGCACAGAATTCTGGACAGGGGTTCTAAGAGGGTGCCACTGTGAAGACAGACAGAGACATACAAAGGTCCCTCCTATGCCCTAACTCCCTCCCCACACCTACACCTGTACCCCAACTTCCTGCCCCAGGTCAGAACCCTAACTCCCTCCCAAACCCCACACAACCACCCGCATCCCAACACCCTGCCCCAGCCTTGAGCCCCCTCCCACAACCAATCTCCCTCCCGGAGCCCACACCCCAAACCTCTTCCTGTACTCCAAACCCCTGGAGCCCCCTCCTACACTCCAAACTCCCCAGTCCCACCCCAGAGCTTGCACCCCCAGCTGGAGCCCGCACCCCCTCCCACACCCCAATACCCGACCCCAGTCCGGAGCCCCCTTCCGCACCCTGAACCCCTCATTTCTGGCCGCACCCCGGAGCCTACGGAAGCCACAAACCTCCATGCCCTCTGCAGGGCTGGAGACGTGAGCGCCGGCTTGCTTTGCTGTGGGGTAAAGCCCCATGCCTCCATGCCCCCCCGCAGGGCTGTGTGTGGCCTGCGACTCATTTTTTCTGTGGGTCAATGGCCCCAACAGAAAAAAGGTTCCCCACCCCGGGTTAGCTAGTTATGTTTACTTCATAATATATAATTGTATCTAGAAAGATAAGCATCTCTGCTAAAGTCTTTTAAAAGTATGCAAGTTAATATTTATGGAACACAATCAGTGCTGGAAGACTGCTTCCCCCACCTCTTTATTTATGCTTTTAAGTCTACATAAACTTCTCTGTGTTTCTCCACCCAAAATAAATGCTACAATGATCTTTTGACCCTAAACAAAGAAATCTATTTATTTAAATCAGCAAAATGATGATTCAAGAGCAACCTCAGAAGAAGAAAAATAGAGCTCTCTTCAGAAACAGATTTCTGGTTTAAGCTTTCAAAGGGCTATCATAAAATAGTAAGAATAAAATCTCACCAAAAAAAAAAAACTTTATTCTTTTCATAATATAAACAATACACTATAACTGAGTGAGTATCAGTCTTTGCTGCACTTAAAAAGTTTGCATTTCACACGGTACGTCCAGACTACTCGCCGTATCGGCGGGTAGCAATCGATTTTTCAGGGATTGATATATCGCGTCTAATCTAGATTAGCGGTAGCAGAGTCGACACGGGGAGCTGCGGACGTCGATCCCGCACCGTGAGGACACAAGGTAAATCGATCTAAGATACTTCGACTTCAGCTACGCTATTCACGTAGCTGAAGTTGCGTATCTTAGATCGATACGCCCCCCCCCAGTGTAGACCAGCCCACATACTAAGTGACCTATATACATTGAAGGGACACACCAGATTTTTAAAGATATTTAGGCATTATGGTGCTCAGTGTTGCAACACCTGATTTAGGAGCCTGAAATCCCATTGACTTTAAAGTGCCTAAATCCAGACTAACACGGCTACCCCTCTGATACTTAAATCCTTTTTGAAAATGAGAAACAGGCTCCTAAATCGGTTACACATTGTCACTTCCTAGTGCCTTTTTCTTCTTAATCTTTCTATCAATATGTTTACTACTTCTAAGAATTGAATAAGCGATGGAAAGAATACTTTAAAGAGCTGTACAATATTCAGAACATAGGAGATTAAATGATCCTGGAAAAGCTTCCCAGCACAAACAAGGCACAGTGGATACCTAAATCACCTTTAAAAAACTGGGCCTTAATGCTTAATGTCTTTAGAGAAAAACATCACTTGCTCAATGTTAATATTATGGATCAGTTGGGGGTAGATTTCTCTAATGAAGGAAGTTGGATTAAGAATTACCTTAAGTTCCTGTAGCTGGTCAGGTTCATAGAGTTTTGGAGACAACGCCTGAGAAAGGAAAGCATCAAGTTCCTGGCGACGAAGTATACGGATCCCTGGCCACTGCACCATATACCTACAGCAACAGCAAACAAAGAACAGTTACTAACCTTTCTGTAACTGCTGTTCTTCACAATATGTTGCGTATGTCCATTCCATGTAGGTGTCTGTGGACTCCAATGCACAGCTGGAGAGTTTTGATCCTTAGCAGTTACTGTCAGGACAGCCTGAGTGCCCTCTGCTGTCTTGCGCACATTACGCAGGCATAAAGGACTGAGCCATCCCAGGATCCCCTCAGCTCCTTCCTACCAGAATTACACTGATAGAAATGGGAAGGAGGGCAGTGTGACGTTGCACTCTATATGATTTTATGAAAATATGCTAGTGAGTATGAATATAATGTAACTGGAATATGCTTCATTCAAAAGATTTCTTGTAAGGTATAATTACAAAGCTTATAATCTACTGAGTGCAGTCATCCTATTTGTATAAATGTATCACTCTTGTATCTGAAACTAGAAATATAAAATAACTCTGAGGGCCTATTGTAATTATGCAAAGTGTGGGCCATTAATGGTGGTTTGGAATCTTGATGGCTCCCATTAACCAGGACAATTGACTGTGGACAGCTCTGTTTGCAGGCAGGCCTTCCTGTGAGTCAGGCTGGGAGGAATGAAAGCTTGAGGTCTTACAGTGACATGTGATCATGTCACCTGAACTGGAATCCATCTTTAACCTGCTGTTTTTCCATTGAGAAAGAGGGGTGGGAACCCAGAGGGACAAAGGATTCCCGCCTTATGCAAAAGATATATAAGTGGGTGGAACAGAACAAAGGGGGCAGCCATCATGAAAAATCCCCTAGCTACCACCTGAGCTGGAACAAGGACTGTACCAGGGGAAAGGATTATGCCCAGACTAGGAAGGCATCCAGTCTGTGAAAGAAACTTATTGAAACATCTTTGAGGGTGAGATTTATCTGTATTCAGTTTTATTACTGTATTAGGCTTAGATTTGCATGTTTTGTTTTATTTTACTTGGTAATTCACTTTGTTCTGTCTGTTACTACTTGGAACCACTTAAATCCTACTTTATGTATTTAATAAAATCACTTTTTACTTATTAATTAACCCAGAGTATGTATTAATACCTGGGGGGTGAGGGGGAATAACTGTACATATCTCTCTATCAGTGTTATAGAGGGTGAACAATTTATGAGTTTACCCTGTATAAGCTTTATACAGGGTAAAAACGGGTTTATTTGGGGTTTAGACCCTATCGGGAGTTGGGCATCTGAGTGTTAAAGACAGGAACATTTCTGTAAGTTGCTTTCAATGAAGTCTGCAGCTTTGGGGCACATGGTTCAGACCCCGGGTCTGTGTTGGAGCAGACTGGCGTGTCTGGCTCAGCAAGACAGGGTGCTGGACTCACAGGCTGGCAGGGAAAGCAGGGGCAGAAGTAGTCTTGGCACATCAGTTGGCAGTTCCCAAGGGGGGTTTTGTGATCCAACCCGTCACAGACAGGTCGTGGAATGAACACATGCAACACATCTCAAAGAACAACGGAAAGGTTAGTAACCATTTTTCCTTCTTTGAGAGATTGCACATGTCCACTCCACTGTAGGTGGTTCACAAGCAGTTCTATTTGGAGGCGGGATCAGAATCCATTTGAACAGAAAGACTGGAGGAGCACTCATCCAAATTTAGCTTCATCTCTAGATTGCTAAGATTGCATAGCGAGAGGCAAACATGTGACACTATGACCAGGTTGCTGCCTTGCAAATGTCCAATATTGACACATGAGCCAGAAGAAATGCCTCAAAGGCTGCTTGTGACCTAGTCAAATGACCCAATACTCTATCCAGCAGCTCGGCATTAACCAACTGCTAACATAAGTGAATACAACTGGATAGCCATGCTGAAATCCTCTGTGTGGAAACTCTGTCCGCAAATGCAACGAACAACTGAGATGAAAATCTAAATGGCTTAGTTCACTCCAGATAAAGCACAAATCTCTTCTGCCTTCTGGAGTGAGCAGTGACTTCTCTCTCTTGTTACTGTGAGGCTTTGGGAAGAAGGATGGTAAGTAAATCTGCCTACTTGATGTGAAAAGAGGAGACCACTTGCATAACAAATCTTGGATGGGGATGAAGGCAGACTTTGTCTGCATAAGAAATCATATATAGAAGATGTGATACTAACACCCTCAACTCCCCTACTCTCCTGGCCAATGTAATGGCTACTAAAAATGCTACTTTCACTCAAAGGTGTAACATAGACTATTAGGTCACTAAAGGCTGAAAGTGGGGACTCATCAACTTGAAGACTAAATTCAGGCTTCATGGCGGAATAGGGCTCTGTACATGTGGAAACATCCTGTCCAAGCCCTTTAAAAATCTTACAACCATCAGTCTGGAAAAAAGATAATGGTTACCCACAGAAGAGTGAAACACTGATAGAGCTGCTACGTGTACCCTAACTGAGCTAATCTTTGATGTTTCAGATACAAAAGATAGTCCAGCACTTACTGAATAGAAGCAAGAACTGGGGAGACCCCTTTCAGCCTCAATCAGACAGAAAACCTCTTCCACTTAGCCAGTTGTCATCCTTGATGATTTTCTACTATTCAGCAGTACCTCCTGCACCTCTCTGGAGCAGAACTCCTTGGCTGACATCGGTAGAGAAGTCTCCAGGCCATCATGTGAAGGGCCTGGAAGTTGGTGTGAAGGAGGTGGCCACAATTCTGCAAAGCTAGGACAGTGTGAAGCAGGAGTAATAAAGGGGGGCTGACAGAGGTACAAGAGCTGTGAAAGCCAGTCCTGACAGGACCACACCGGCACGATCAGTGTAAGACTGGCCTTGTCCTGTTTCGCCTTGCACAGAACTCCGGACAGAAGAGGGACGGGGCAAAAGCATATAGCAGACCCTCTGACCAGAGCAGCAGAAAAGCATCAGTCAGTGAACATGGGTTGCGACCTGCTCTGGTGACATTTTGCGTTGTCCTTTGTTGCAAACAGATCCACTAAGGGGGTTCCCCAGAGCTGGAAAATGGATCTTCCTATGTCTGGGCGAAGGGATCACTCCTGGTGATTGATGAACAACCTGCTTAGGCAGCCTGCCAGTGTGTTCCGAGCCTCTTGGAGGTGGGCCTCCTTCAGAAATAGAGAGTTGCTGAAACAGAAGTCCCAGAATAGGTCTGCTTCCTAGCTAGTGAAGACGGGGTTACATAAAACCTAGTGATCACAGTGCTGGTTGGCACAAATATGTGCACTCCCTGATGTGAAGAAGGAATGCTATGCAAGCTAAAAGGATAAACATCAGGGAGCTGCAGGTTATGTACAGACTAAGATCTTGGGAGACCAAGACCTTGTGTTTGCAGGTATCCCAGGTGAGTTCTCCCACCTCAGATCCAGGCATCCCTGACTAAGGTAAGTGAATGCTGAAGCTGAGTGAAAGGAACTCCCCTGCATACATTGGTTGGGACTACCCACCAGTCTAGGGAGTATAAGATGCAACTTGGGACACGCACTAACATGCCTATGTGGTGCCTTCTTGGAAAATACACCTCTGTCACTCAGCCCTGAAGGGGTCTCAGGCACGGTCTGGTGTACCCGACCATGTAAGTGCATGTGGCATGTGCCTCAGCAGTCTTAAATAGTGATGGTGAGAGGATAAGCTTCAAGTTCAGAATGAGGCTTTGAATTGCAAGAAACCTTGTCTGTATAGCAAGGCCCTAGCTGTTGTCAACTCCAGAATCGCTCCAATAAATTCTATTTTCTGTACTGGAGACAGGACTGACTTGTCTGTGTTGCTTTCGGGATCAGGACGTATCAGGAGTGAAACCTCTTTCCCCTGAACAAGGGAGGGACTCTCTACACAGGAAAAGCAAATATATATCTTGCAGACTTGCTTTCTTGTGAGAGTTGTCCCTGAAGAGGGATGGGGAAAGGAAAAGGAAAGGCAAAAATAAAACAGAGCAAATATCCCACTTCCGCCATGCTTACAACCCACCAATCTGTTGCAACGTGGGCCCAAGCACTACTGAAGTGGGACAGGCGTTTTGGAAGAACTGGAACAATAAAGGATGGCACTCTTGGAACTGGTAGACTGCTCTCAACCTACCAGTGAAAAATTAGTTCTCGGAAGATGCTGCCTGCCTTGAACCAGTGGCTGCAGATACAAAGGGAAGTGATGGGGGTTACCATTTGTAATCTCTGCTCCTTCTCCATGATAGGTCTTGGACTCAAGGAGTAAATCACTAAAAACGCTGAGAATGATGAGGACAGAACACCTTCTGCTTCACTGCTGGAGTGTAAATGCCCAGGGTCTACAGAGTTGCTCTAGAATCTTTGAGACTATGCAGAGTCTCATCTGTCTCTTCTGAGAAGAATGGCTGCTCACAGGGTAAGCCCTGAATGGTCTGTTGCATCTCTGGAAGGAGGCCAGAAGAGTGCAACCAGGATGAGCGCCTCAAGCGAAGGCAGAGGCCATGCTGCGTGCAGCAGAATCTGCTGCATCGAGACATGCCTGTAGAGCTTTTCTGGCGACCAACTTGCCCTCCTCTATCCAAGTGAGGAACTCTTGTTTTGCCTCACATGGGAGCTTGTCTTTCCATTTCAAACCCATCCCCCACCGAGTGAAATCAAAGCACCCCAGCACAGCTTGCTGGTTCACAATGTGAAGCTGTAATCCACCTGTGGAATAAAGCTTCCTCCCAAATAAGTCCAACTTCTTGTCCTCTTTATTCTTTGGTGCTGAAGTCTGGTGTCCCTATCATTCCTTTTCATTGGCTGCTGCAACTTCAAGGGGCATTGGAGGAGGATGGTTATACAGTGCTCAAACCCCCGGGGAGATAGTACCTTCTCTCTACTCTTTCAGCAGTCAGAGGCAGGGAAGCTGGAGTCTGCCAGAGAATCTTGGTGGGCTCTAAGCCACATTTATTGGCAGAGCTATTCTAGCTGGAGCTAGATTAGAACGTGCACTAGCTTGTGGAATTTTTCCCACTTCTCGAGGTGGATATCATGCGCCATAGCCATCCTCCTCACAGCTCCTGATGAGTCTTAAAATAAATCACCCAGAAGTGAAGAAATAGGCTCCACCATGACTGTCTCATCAGGAGAGGAGGAAGAGAATACTAATGGTTCAGTTCCTACAGTTGCTCATGTAAGAGATCCCAAGTCTGTTCAGTACCAAGATGCTTGTGGCGACGATGCTCCTGGTGCCCAGTAGATGGAGCCAGCTGAGATGGCTTCAGGGATGCTCTTGACTGGGGTGGGGAACCTACAGGTCTCAAAAGGGCCACTAGTATGTCCCTGGACCCCAGCTATACACAACCCAAGGATCCCTTCTGTAAACTCCCTGCAGGTATTGTGGCAGAAACCCAGGTGGGCAGGTGGCATCTCTCCCCCAATGGGACCAGCGAGGTTGGGAAACATAGGAACCCACTTCAGAGTCTGATAAGGATGAAGCTTTTCCTTGAGAGCAAGGTGGTACTGTACCCATTGGGACTGCAGAGGAAGGCCAACTCTGCAGCAGAGACAGGGATATCATCTGTGCCTTTCCCTTAGATGGTACCAGTCTCATTGGTACCTTGATACCGTGAAGGGAAAGGCACTGGAGGTGGTACCATATTCACTGGTGCCAGGTGAGACCACTGGTGATGGCAACACTGAGGTTCAACAATCCTTTCGCAGCCTCAAACACCTCAGGAGTAGACTGGGTACCAGAAAGATACTGTGTGGTATACTGGGGCAAGGAAATGGCAATGAAGATGCTTAGGGAACCAGGCTCGACAGGCCCACATTGGCCTCTGGAGTCAACAAACTCCTCTGTCTAGAGGTGTGCTCTGGGGAGTGCTTCCTTTTTGATCACCCATCTGAGTTTTTATTAGAGATCATCCTCTTTGATGATCCTCGTGCTGAGTCCGATTCTTATGCCTCTTCTTCGGTACTGGGGATCCCAATCTGCCTCTCAGTACCAGTAGCGTGGCAGGTGCACTACTGACCAACGCCAAGGTGCTCTGTATCCAGAGCAATGTAGAGGGCTCAGATGGAGGACACAGAGCCAATTCGATAAGCAGATATTTTAACCCGACCGCCCTATCTTTTTTCTGAATAGGGTTAAAGCCCTTACAAATGCTGCACTCGTCCCTTACATGAGCTTCCTCCAGGCACTTAAGGCAGGTGGGGTGAGGTTCTCTATTTGGCATATCCTTACTGCAACAGTGGCAGGGCTTGAAATCCAGAGAGTGTGGGGGATACCTCCTGTACCGGGGCTGGTACATGCTCAAACAATAAAAACAATTTTTTTAAACTAACAAACTGAGTAACTACTAGACTACACTAACTACACATAGGTAAAATATATAGGTATCAAGAAAGACTTGCAGAAGCAAGGATAGGGAGCTTCAATAACCGTAACAGGTGGCAGGAAGGCACTGAGGTAGGTGTGGGGGTCTCAGCCCTTTATGCCTGCCCAATGCGTATGAGACAGCAGAGGGTACTCAGGCTGCCCCAACAGGCACTATCAAGGGAAAAAACTCTTCAACAACTGTGCACTGGAGAGCACAAATACCTACAGTGGAATGGACATGTGCAATCACTCAAAGACAACTTACTCAGAGTCCTCACTTTAACAGCTAAAGTAAACAGTAGTACTGTGTGAACAGAAAAGCCATCAGAATGAAGCCAAAAACTTTTTGTTCAGGCTTCAAATTAAAAAATAAGACATAGCTAAAAAGACTGAAGTGATTTCTTAGGGTTTAATGCCAGACAATATTTTGATAATACTGCTAATGAAAATGACAAATTAATTATTGTTTGCAGTACTGTTGCAGCCCTACTGATCTCATGAGAGAGACACAGTAGGTGAGTTCTGTGTAGTTCGATAGCTTGTCTCTTTCACCAACAGAAGTTTGTCCAATAATTAATTGTTGCAGTTTGTGCTGATCCAAATACTTTTGCATACTATAAAAATGTGTATTTGGTCAAAAGTTACTCAAGGAAAAATAGTAATGTTGTTTGACAATATTTTTACATTATACCCCTTGAGCTGGCTCCTTAGAGTAGATGAATTAGGAAAATATCCATTATGTGATGTAAATGTCCAAGCAAAATATACTGATGAGACACTGCATGTGAACTCACCCCACAACACACATGATCATCAGAACCCCACACTGCTTTCAATAACAAAGGGTACGATAGGCCATAAAAATACTACCTAAAGCAGAAATGCATGATGATACATATAAAAATAAGACATACTGGTGTAGTATAAAGGCTTCATCAACATGAGTCAGAGATGAACACATTACTCAGAAGTGAAGTCACAGAAAGTTGTATGCGGGTCATTCCAAACAAGTGCCAATAAAACTTTTATACCTCACATAAACTATTTATGTTACATCACAGAAAAACTATTTTAAAATGTGTTAAGGGTTTTAATAAAATATTATTGGAACTATTGTATTCTACTCCTACAAAGCCAAGTGCCTTATTTATAATTCCACCCCACCCTTTATCGCCTTGGTCGAAACCATGAGGCAGTACCAAGGGCACATGCACAGACCAATTGACACTACACCTATACCTCGATATAACGCTGTCCTTGGGAGCCAAAAAATCTTACCGCATTATAGGTGAAACCATGTTATATTGAACTTGCTTTGATCCACTGGAGTGCGCAGCCCCGCCCCCTCGGAGCGCTGCTTTACTGCGTTATATCCAAATTCGTGTTATATCGGGTGGCGTTATATTGAGGTAGCGGTGTACTATTTTTAAAAGTTCCGGCTCCGGGTCCATGCTCACAACCCTCAGTGGAATACAATAACCATCGCTCAAAGAAAAACTATACATAACTCAAAAGGCAAGAGAAATTAATATTAAATTGGAAGCAAACTTACATTTATCATCTCAAAAATATACCTAAAATCTCTCTTCCATTCGTATAAATCTCACCTTTCAGCTTGAGATCTTGGGTCCTGCCAGATTAAGAAGCAAGAGCTGGGTCTTACTAGGTGACTAGGGATTCCCGCCCCCTCCCCGCCAAAGGTATAGGAGCGCTCATTCCTAATTCAGCTCCGAAATTGAAGGCTAGTCTCTTCCTTCTTAATTCTGCACATCTCATGTGGGCCAGTCAAATCAAGGAAGGGAACCAGCAAGCCTAATACAGCGAATCCTAGTACCTGGTAAATGGGAAATCATTTACATGAGCTTTCCAAACCCATAAAGCACTAAGCAATTATTTTCTGCAGCACCTTTTGTTTTTTCTTTGAGAATGTACAGTGCCAGTTTCTGTGACCCAAAAGGCAATGTTTGTGTCTGGCTACTTAGAGGCAGGGCCGGCTCCAGACCCCAGTGCGCCAAGCAGGCGCGTGGGGCGGCATTGTCGGGGCAGGGCGGCATTTGGCTCTGGCGGGCCTTCCGCAGTTATGCCTGCGGGAGGTCCACCGGAGCCCGGGACGAGCGGACCTGCCGCAGGCATGACTGTGGAGGGTCCCCTCTTCCCGCGGCTCCGCTTGAGCTCCCGCAGGCATGACTGCGGCGGACGCGCTGGTCCCGCGGCTCAGACGGAGCTCCCGCAGACATGCCTGCGGATGCTCCACCGGAGCTGCGAACCAGCGCACCCGCCGCAGACACTTCTGCCCCGGCCGCCCCTGGGGCGCCGTAATTTATAGAACCGCCCCTGCTTAGAGGCCTTAAATATAACAAGAAACTATGAGATAGCCAATTTTTCTTCTTTCAACTCTCTATGGAATTAGCTGAAAAACTGACAAGTAGCTAGCACACTTTTAAGAATCATAGAAGTGAGGAAGTCATTTCTTCCAAAAATACTTGCAATATGAATTATTAATTTTCAAAGTCACAGTTTAATGCAGGGTTAGAGAAAGACTTGCTAGAGCAATATATTATACAATGTAGTAACATTTCTTTTATGCTATTTTAACTTGTGATAAACCCTCACCTTAATACACAACAGAGCACCATAAGATGAGTGGGCACATTAGCTGGATTGAGCATTGCTGGTGTATCTGATCTCATACAGGCCAAAAATGCCCTCATTCTTCGGTTCTTGTCCTCTACTGCTTTTCCCAGCCACAGCTTCTTCAGATTGGGACAGGTCCATTCCCTGAATGCAAGCGCTTCCACCAGCTCAGGGGTCTGGGGAGATTTTCCTTTGTAAGCAGCCCATTCTTTAATTATCACTGGTGAAACTACAGAACAAAAACAATTGGAAAAAAATTAAAAGACTTGTATATTTTAAACTTCATATACAGATAGCTTCCCCATTTAAATCAATAGGTCATTTTAACCCAGGTGGTGTTTAGATGTTATATTGGCTGTACTGATTCTGTATTGTGTATGCTAATTTGCATGACTAGTAGCCAACCAGCAAGGTCCTGAAGGATTATTTCTTTCACATGCACTCACTTCAACATACACATTCTCTAATATGCAAAAGTTTTCATAAAAAACACAAATATATTGTAGGAATATTACTATCAACTTGTTTTTAACCTAATTAGTTTATTATCTAAATTATTTTTCTCCATTATAATGGCATAATGGAAGATAAGCTACTTAATTTCTCTTTTTACACAGATATTCTCCTAATTAGGTTTTACATGTTTGATTAAAGAGTTGGAGGGATGTAAAGTGAAGAATATTTCCCAAAACAGCACATAAATACAAAATACTTCCTAAGCATCGGCTAGTTTCATCCCTACAACTTTATTTTTGTGCAGCTAATGATGATGAACAGGTGGCAGAGCTTTACAAAACAAAAAAGGAGGACTGGAAAGGAGGGGTGCATAGGGAGTGGAAATGTAAAAGGAAGCCTTGGGCAGTGATGTCTAATGTTCATTTGACAGCTGTGATAACCACACAGGCCTGGTGGAAAGGGGTCCTTGGACATGGGGCCAGGCTTCAAATCAGCTGTGATATGACAAAGTGATGTAACTGCTTCACTCTCCTGTCAAATCTGTTCTCTGCAAAGACACTGGATTGGTTAAGGAGGCAGAAGTCTGGCGTCCCCTACAATACCTGGGTTTTGCTTTGTGGGCTCTCTGCCCTGGGGGAAGGAAAACATCTTCTGCCTTTGCTGGTGGGTACTTGTATGGCTTTTTGTAGGGAGAGTGTGTAAATTCCGACATACCATAGTGTGACCCTTGAGTCCTTGAGGAAGTGGAGTACTTTGTCTGTCCTTTGATTGAAGAGCTCCATCTTCTGAAAGGATAGGTCCTCTATCATGAACTGTACTTGGTATGCTCAATGTCGGGAGCCACAAGGCTCATCTGATTGTGACAGCCATGGCCAATGACCTTGCAGATGTATCAGATGTGACCATGGCTACCTGCAGCAATGTCCTTGTGTCCATCTGGACCTCCTTAATGATCTCCTTCATTTCATCACTGTACTCCTGTAGGATTTTTGAAAGAAGTGACCCTCTCACATGTGAAGCAACTGTATTTAGTGAATAATGCCTGGTAGCTCCCTACTCAAAGCTGCGTGAGGATGATGAATGTGCCTTGCATCCAAAAAGGTCTAATTTCTTAGGATCCTTGTCCATATGAATATGTTTAGTGAACTTTAGTTTTTCTTGTACTTGTGTTTGGGTGAGCGTAGAAACACTAAGCCCTTCTAGGGCACGTAATACTTCTTTTCTTTCCACTTCCAAGTGAGCGGAGAAATGGCCAGGATCTACCATAGTCCTTCCAGTTCCTCTATCCACTCGCTAATGAGTGGATACACTGAAAATATCAAAAAACTTAAGACTTTTCTTGTATGAATTTGGTCTCAATATCAAGGGTCTCCACAATTCTGGACTAGAAGTCCTGGAAGGCTTTAAAGTCACTGATCACGATAGTGGGGGCTAGGTTGGGGTCACTGCTTCATCCAGAGATAAGAATGTTTCCTTGGAAGGAGACAGGGATCATTGTGGTAGCCCCCGTGTCATCTCCTGCAGCCCCACATGTGTTTCCAGTGTGGGTGACCTAACCAATGATAGTGCCAGAGAGTGGGATCTCCTCCTCCTGCTAGAAGCACAAGAGGGTAATTTATTTGACACACAGGATGAAGGACCTCAGTAATGCCAATATGGCCAAGCTGAAATACCATACAGATGCTGATGTGGTTCAGACTGCACAACCCAGTCCCACTTGCAGACCTTTTTGGGCAGTGATCTGAAGCCCTTATGCTCTCCTTGGGGGTCATTCTCCAGTGGCATAGGAGATGGATCTCTGCTTGACGTTGTCAAGGAGTGTCGGTGATGGTGAGAAGTAGTATTTCTCTTCTTCAGAAGGTGGTGCCAAGGGGAAATATGGAGCTGGTTCCAGTTCTAGTCACTTCTTCAGTACTAGGAACATGTCTCCAGGGCTTATCTTGGGCCCTTACTCAACTCTGTCAGGAGTATCAGTGACATATTAGTACTGGATCTTTGACTGCTTAGGGCCTTTGTCTTTGGAAGAGCGATGTTTCATGAGCTCCCTCAGTTTAAGCGCTATCTATAAGATCAGTCTTCTCGTGTGAGTCTATGTCCCCTTTGAGTGGGAACAGAAGCCAGCTTTACTCCCTGCCATACACACGAACAGTGATAGACACTGACACATACTTTGAAGCATTATATATCCACGCATGTGTGTGTGCAATATATGTTATATATAAAATCTCTCTCTCAGAGAATACTATATAACATGAATGCACAGCTGCTCAAGTTGCCACAATTAGCAATTGAGAAGACTGGTAAAAAAAGAGTCACAATAACTAGAAGCCTTAGATCTCCCTAGCCCCCGTCACTCTGGTTACAGATCTGGATACTGCATAGAAACCACCTTGTCACATTGGACAACAATCTCATCCCAGCAATGGGCAGTGATCAGGTGTCTATGCTGATATTAGATTTATCAGCTGCCTTCAGTTCCAGTGAACATGAAGTACTGTTGACTTGCCTGAAGTTATTTCCATGTGAGAGTGGGATGGGGCTCCTTGAGCAGCTTTGTTTCTTCTGGGCTGAAGCCCCAGAAGACTGTATTTGTATCATCAATCCTAAGGACGTTCCTGTACAGGGTTTCATCTTGCTACTATTCTCGTTCAGTATATGCACAAGGCCAGGACTGAGTATTTTTGTGTACTTTCTAACTGTATGATCTCAGTGCTGTAGTGGACATTGCAATTAGGAAACTTGACTCCTTTGCACAAAAGGAAGAAAATAATGGCTGAAATTCAAATTCTAGCTTCCTCCATCTAATTTTTTTCACCAACAGAAGATAAGCTGTGGTCTCATTCCACTTCATATATGCAAGAAAGACAGCTTAAGTTCTTATGTATAATTAGACGTAAGCTGGTATCCAATGGGAAGAACTGGTGGGACTTAAGACCTTGCCCTACAGAGAAGCCCAAGGGCATTCTGAAATCAAATCTGTAAAGTACAAAGCAGCTTTGTTTAGGTCTGAACAATGAAGAAACATCTTGGCAGAAGACTAAATGATTGCAGTGTAACTCTACCCTTACTCAAGGGATAAACAGGCAATACTATCATCTTGGCAAATTTAATGTTGAACGAATTAGTCACTATAATTAGAAATTCCATACGAACAAATTTAAGTTAGTTGCCAGGAGGAAAATAGCTACATATAATTTTTCATCCTAATTTCCAAGAAGATTTTGTTTATTCAACAGGTTGCTTCTTCCTGAAAAAAAATGCATGCTTTTCTCTGCATCAGCTCAACAATAAATGTTACTATTTACTGCAAAGGAATAATACATTTCTCAGTTTTTTAAAAGGACACAGTCAACTAAAAAATACTTGTGTCAAAAACAAAACAAAACACAAAAATACCCTCTATTTCCCCATGCCAAACTTCCCATTACTGTAAATGAAAGCTATTGGGAAAAAAAAATCTATTTTTTCCCCAGTTTGTTCACTTTCTGTATATTGTTTAACCATAATCAAGATTTCCCTCTTTGTGTGTGTCTTTCACACAGCGAAAGAGGAGAGAAAAAACTTTAAAGGAAAGCATGGGTGAAAAACAATAAAAACTTTAAAGAAGATTCAGAGGCACATATACTTATCCTTTTTAAACTGAATAGACAGTGTCCATGTAAGTTATTTTTTGCCAACCAAACCTTATCTCCGTGGAATGTGGTGTAAGGAGGGTCAGCCATGAGAGCTTGGGATTTGCTGGCTCTTCTCGCTGATGTAATGGTGACTAAAAAGGCTGTCTTCAGAGTAAGGTGATATAAAGAGCATTCAGAAAGAGGTTCAAAGGGGGGCTCCATGTGATTTGTAAGAATAACATTAAGATCCCACCTTGGAGGGCATTCTGTTGACTGGTTGGTAATTATGCAGTAACATCTTTAGAAATCTGGATCCTAGAGGGTGAGAAAAAAAACTGAGCATGACTGTACTGGAGGGTAGTGTGGCGAGACTGCATCCAGGTGGACTTTGATAGAAGAGTGTCCAAGGTGTTTCAAATATAAAATATAGTTGAGGATTTTTGGTACAGAAGCCTTCAGTGGGTTGAGATTGTGCTTGGCTGCCCAAATTGCAAATCTTTTCATTTAAAGGAGTAAGTCTTCCTTGTGAAGAGCCTTCTACTTTGCAGCAGAATCTCTTGTACTTGTAGTGCACAGCTTCTATTGGTTGCACTCAGGTGACCGACATCCATTCTATCAAATATTGTGACTTTGGGCATGGATGAAGTACCTCACCTTGTTTCTGTGATATTATGAATGGACTGTCTTGCAGTGGTACAGAAGCCTAGACAGACATTTTAAGGAGCTATGTTAGCTAGAACTGTCCTGAAGATAGCCGTAACAGTATGACTGCAACCTGTTTGATTTTGCACATCACTCTTGGAATCAAGAAAATCGGCACAATTGCATATATGAGACCTTCATCCCACTCTATGAAGAAGGTGTCTTGCAATGATTGAGGGCTCGTGCCTCCCTAGAACAAAAGGTTGGGCATTTCATATGGTCTTTAGTGGCAAACAAGTCTATAATAGAATTTCCCATTATACTGGTTTAAGGATGGAGCTGTTCAGAGACCATTTGTGGTTGGAGATGGATTGCTTGTTTAGGAAGTATTTTAGGTTGCTGCTGGCTCCTGGAAGATGAAAAGTGACAGGATATCCCATGTTCATAAACACTGTATCTATAACTTCATTGACTCTTGATATGGGGTGATAAGAAGGCACCTCCTTGATTGTTCATACAGTACACTGCAGATATGTTGTGGGCAAGAATTTGTGTTCAGTAGAACAGTCCTTTTGAGACCAAGTCCCTTGTTTATGGACACAGTCCAGATGTGCGCCCCAACCTGTACTTGATGCATCTGTGACCAACATCTTTCAAGGGGAGATATGGAGAAAAGGGCTCTGAACATTCTTGTGGTCTACCCACCAGTTTAGAGCTGACATGATACACACTGGGACCACCATTTGTATGCTCACTATATGCTGTAGCAATGCACCTCCTTCGTCTCACCAGATTTAGTGCTTCCCCCTCTAGCGATGGCAGGCCTGGGGTAATCAGCCCCACTCGCTGCAGGGTTTGCCTTCCCCCTTCTGTACTCCCTTGGTCGTACTTTAAGGGTAGGCCTGAAGGTTGGCGTAGAGGATTGATCTTCCACCAAACAAAAAGGAAAATAGTCTCATAAACAAAGAAAACCCAGTGGGGTACCTTTCTCTGCCTCCTCCCGGGTGCAGGGTGTCGCCCTGGGGTGTCAGTCCTTCCCCCAGCAGGCCTCAGGTTTGGCAGCTTCCCCTACGGGAAGGAGTCCACCCTCCCACCCTGAAGAAGCTTATTTCCCAACTGCCATTAGCCTGGCAGCAGCGTGTCTCTCTCTTCCCCCTTTTCTCTCACCAGAGGAGGGGTTTTTAAAGGCCTCAGGCCGGCCTTAATTGGAATCAGGTGTCCCTCATTGACCTGAGGTAACCGCTTCTCAGCAACTAGGGAAGAGGGCCTTTAACATTCTGGGACTAATGTATCTGCCTTCTAGCATCCTCTTGCAGCCTTCCAGCCTGACTGTCACAATGCCTTGACCTTAACCAGCCTTGTAACGGACACAGGGTGAAGTCTGGCTAGGGGCATCATGTGTGCAAGCAAACATGTGGCCTAGAAGCTTGAGGCAATTTCTTACTGTAGTTGCTGGATTAGATTTGATACCAGTGATTACTGTATGAAGAGAAAAATCCTTCTTCAGAAAGATATGCTTTTGCTAATTTGGAGTTGATTAGGGCTGCTATATAAATCCATGGCATGCCCACACCTTGAATAGTGCATACAGTTCTGGTCACCCCCATCTCAAAAAGATAAATTAGAATTGGAAAAAGTTCAGAGAAGGGCAACAAAAATGGTTAGAGGCATGGAACAGCTTTCATATGAGGAGAGTTTAAAAAGACTGGGACTGTTCATTTTAAAAAAAAGAGTGTAATCTGCTTAGTCTGTTCATGGGTCACAGAGACCAGCAAGGAAGGTGGGTGAGGAGCCAGCACAGAATGGAAGTGGATGGTGTAACCAGATGTTTTAACGTCCCACGTCCACCTGTTGGATGTTATCTTTTCCCAGAACACCCAGATTGGTCAGACCATTTCTAAATAACGGGAGAAGAGGAGGAGAGTGGAACTTCGAATCTGAATGACAGCATGGTTTGCAGCTCTCAACCTGCATATCAAAATGAATACTTGCCAGATGAAGTCTGCTACGTAGTCTTGTTTACAGAGGTCAAGGTCTCCTGTTCTGGAATCTTGGCTTAGATGGTCTTTGCTAAAACAGTATCTATGCAGAACAAAACTCTGAAATGACTGAGGCCTGTTATATTTTCTTCTGTTAGCCAAGAGAACAGAGGATCGCTCTGGAATGTTAAGTGAACTAAGTGACTCAGCTGTCCTCTCACTGATAGTTTTGGTGGCCCAAATGAGAGTGTTTGGACTTCTTTTGGATGGAACCAGGATGCATGAAGCATGACTACTGCAGTAGCCATGAATCAGGACACATATCTGCTGCATCTAAAACAACCTGTTGAGATGGCTTGGCTGTAAGATGACCCTCAGAGATGATGAACTGAAATTGTTTCATGCTCTTATGGTAGTTGCTCAATAAAGTAAGCAAGCTTATTATAATTGATGTCATTGTATTTTGCCATAAGGGCTTGATAGGGTAGTTTGCTACTCTGAATTGCAAACTGGTGGATAATTAGATCTTATGACGAAAGAGATCCAAATGATTTTGATTTTTCCTCGCCTGATGTTGTTTTAGAAAGCTGTTGGTTACGTTCATTTGCTACATCATCACTAACCAATTAGGTACCGGTTGGGGAAAAAAAGGTACTCAGATCCTTGTGACAGTATATAATATTTCATGTGAGCTCTTTTACATGTTGGAGCTAAAGTTAGAGTTTACCAGACTGTCTGAGCTGGCAGGGCATCATTAATTGGCAGGACTACTCGCCATGTGGCTGAAGTGTGGAAGTTCCATGAAATTGTGTGGCGCTTCTTGGATTTCTTCCAAGGGGATCTGTAATGATTCAGTTACCTGTTTCATCAAGTTCTGAAACTGCTTAGAACTGCCAGCATAGAATGGTGGTGAAGGCATTACAGCCTCATCAGACAAGGAAGATATATTCACTGGTACTAAAGTTTCCTCTTCAGTATGTTGTTCCTCCTCAAATGGCTGTTGAGACTGATGCAGAGGATCTTATGGTAGAGTTGGCTGCCTCCACAGATTCACTTTCTCAGAATCCCTGATTATTCTAAGATAATACTCCTTATCTCATGAGTTCCACAACAGCCTGATGTGCCCCATATGGATATGGCTGAGGACCCCAAGGTGACTGTTACCAGGTAATTTGAGGGTGGTATTATGGATCTGTCCTGTCTAGATCTTGTAGATCCCTATCTAAGTGGAACTTTGGGGAGGAAGCCCTGGAAGAGTAATCTGGTGAGTTCCTCACCCACAGGTACGAATCTGATGAACAATAAACATCAGATTCAAATGAGAAAACCAAAGATGGTAGAGTGACTGGAGACAGAACTCTAGACCTGGAGAGTAATGCAGAGTAAGATGGTACTGGAGACAATCTTGTGTCCAGCACCAAAACATCTATATCCTCTGCTAGTAGAGAGGACTCTGGTTCTTCTGAAATTACTAAGTCTTTAGATAACATAAATCTACTCAGTACAGGCAACTTGGAAGCTACTCCCCTACGAGCCACTGTCGGTACCAGAGGAGCCATAGACTTACATGGCACCAAATGGCCCTCCACAGCCTCATCAGCACTGCACACTTATTTAGAGAGATCACAGCCAGTACCGCCTTGCAAATACACTCAGTACCATAGGCTTAGTAAAGGCAGTGACTCTACTCTTTGTTAAAAGTTTACTCAGTACTAAGCTAATAGAGCCAGGCTTCAATGTCAGTACCATCTCAGTCTGTGCACCGATGGATTTTTAACACTAGGTGCTAAAGTAGTGATTTTCCTGATCAGTAACGAAGCACCAGTACTGAAATCACCTAGAGCCTCAGCAATGTCTTTATCGGGGCATGAAGTCTCCATAGCAGTGACTCCTTCGGGCAATTTCAGCCTCTTATTGTCCACTTCTTTTTGAGGTGATCGAGGTCAGCTCCTATGTTTAGAAGGTATTATAACACCACTTCAGTAAGATGTCCTTGCATCGTCCTACCGGTTGCATGGGTCCTGGGAGTCACAGAAACTCAACACGGTACTCTGAATTTCTGCATTTCCTTATACAAATGGGGTCAAGGCTCTGGACCTGAAGAGACCCACACAGATGAATCTATGAAAAACATTTCTAATTTGGTTTCTCTGATCTTTTTAGTTATCCTGCTAAATGATCTACAAATATTAAACTTAGAAGAACATGAACTTCTACTAAACAATAGAGAAAACTTATGTGACTGTCATTCAAGGGAATAGCATCCCTGCAGACATCACATGACACAGCAAGGAGATTTAGGCATTCCCATCAAGAAAACAGTAAACCTAGAAAATTGAACTCCCCATTCTGACTAGAGAATTGAGAAGACATGGGGGAAATAAACCCTATGTTCCAATAAATTTTCTCTAAAGCTATTTACACTAACTATACAAACAAAACTAATCACTACACTAAGCACTAAACTAACACTACCTATTCATCTAAGTATTTACCATGTAAATAAACGAGCTACCTAAAGTGAACACTGCAGGACACTAAAGCCCTGTTTCAAGCCTAGGTGGTGAGGCACCGCCCCTATATACCCTCAGAAAGGGGTACAAGGATAATCAGGCTGCATGTGTGGACCAATCAGACACTGCTGGCAAAAATCTGAAAAGGCACATGTGCCCTGAAGTGGAGCACCCATACTGTAAGGGACCAGGGCATAGGCGGTCTAGCCTAGCAGTCACAGCTGGGCTGAGGTCTGCACATTAGGGATGGTAGTCACCGAGCATGAGTTGGACGAATTGCAAGAGCCGGGTCCCATAAGCAAGAGTCAGAGTCAGGCTGGAGTTGGAGACTGGAGATCAAAGGCCGTACCAGGCTGGAATCAGGGTCAGAGTCAGGCTGGAGTCGGAGACCAGAGATCAGAGGCAGTTCCAAGCTGGAATCAGGATCAGAGTCAGGCTGGAGTCGGAGACAGGAGATCAGAGGCAGTACCAGGCTTGAATCAGGAAGCAGGAATGAGGGTCACAGTCAGGCTGGGATCGGAGACCGGAGATTAAGCAAAGTCTGGCACTGCAGCAGGCTGAAATCTGTGCCATTGCCCAGGCAACTTTCTGGGGCAACTCCTGGGGTTAAATAGGGTGCTTGGCCAATCAGACGGCTGCAAGGTATGTCATTCTAGGCCTCTTGGGTGGTACTTCCTGCAGTGTCTATTCTCTACAGTGCTCCCCAGCTGTGCCTCTGCATGACCTCCTTGTGGCACTGTGAGAACATCAGCTATCCCAAGCTCTGCAGACCCAGGTTCTAGACCCCAGATTCTTACACACAGCAACAATCACTCCAAGAAGTCATAAGGGACTGGTGCAGGTGTTCTTGTTCTGCTCTTTATGCCCTCACGTGGGTGAGTGGGAGAACAAGGACATGCATGATACAGGCACAGCATAGTAGCTGCTGCTATTCAAAAGATTCCAACCTTTGATGCATGCACACAGACCCATTCTTGAAGAACAGCACTTGGTTTTGTTTGGCCTTCTGAAAAAAAATAAGTTCACTAATTGCATCTTCTAACAGATTTTTTTTTATGACTTTGATAATTACCTACAAAGAACATCACAATATAAAAGTATGGCAGTGGTCAGTTAGTTTATATAAATATTCATTACCCTACAGTTTGCATATTCAACGACAACACTGACACAGTTTACCATGTGTATTTCACAAACCTAACTCCAACTCATGACAGCTACATACTCTTAAAAACACACCTTACTTACTATACATATTAGACTATGCAATATATATAACGAGTGAAGCTCGTGTCGACAGATTTCAACAATGAGTATTATAGATCAGAGTTAAGGTTTGTATAACAAAGATGGCAATTTTTTAGACATCAGTACAGCCACTAAATTAATATATAAACTGTAATTGTAATGAATAATTTATGCACACTGTCTTAGCTGTTTGTTTCCATACTTCTTAACAATTCATTTTTGAATGCTGCATGTTTTAAATGTATAGATATAAATATAATTTAACTAACTCTCTGTGGTCTCCTTGATCTCTGTCCCTTCCCTCCCTCTTCTCCTCACTTTCCACTTTCTGATAAAATGGCTTGATCTTCTTTACTCATGCCATTTTGCCATACCCCTGGCCACCATAATAAAAAACAAAGAAATAATACTTTAAATTGAAAAAACCTACAAGAAATTAGCATGTAACCGTCACAACCCTGAGCACTTTGCTTGTATGTTTTACCTCTTGCCTCTACCCTTTAATTTTTGTCTTTTTAGATTCTAAGCTCTTCAGAAACTGCAGGTTCTTATTAACATTACAGTAAATTCTACATATTAGCTAACTCTCGGTTCCCAGCAAAAAGAAGCTATTATCTGAAGGCTGCAAATAAGCAGACGGCAGGTTTGCAGGACTGCAGCCAGGGAAGAGAACGCTGGGACGTGCCCAGTACCTCTCCCTTCAGCCCCACAAGCCTGTTTGTAGTTGGTGCTCAGCACTTCTCAGCACTTTCTTCCCTAGCTGGATCCCCACAAACAGGTTTATGGGGCTGCAGCCAGGGAAAGAAGCACTGGGACATGCTGAGATCACAATAGGGCACTGCCTGGAAAGCACAGAGGTACCATGCAGTCCTGAAGGCCCCCAGCATGCCTATTCCCCAAGGAGAGCCACCAGTATCCAGGCTGCAGCCCTCCCCTTCCTGCTGCTCCCCTCCCAGCTGCAGGCAGGTTTGCAGTGTTGAGGCAAGAAAGGCATGTCAAAAAGTTGTCATACGCTACAACCTGTTGCCATTATCCAAATATTATTAAAGTAAATAGGAGAGGACTGATTCCTGGCAAAATGCTATTAACCAGAAGTCGTTAATATTAGGATTGCTATTAAGCGGAACCCACTGTATTTCTTACTTATATTAGTAAAAAAATAATCCTTATTTGCACCAACATGCTTGGGCAGAGCTGAAAACTGAACTTCTCTTGAGCTCAAGTTCTATGTCTTAATTACAGGTACTGCACCTAGCACAATAAGAACCACAACCACAATTGGGGCGCTGGGATACTACTCCAATAAACACACAAACATCACATGAGACTTTCCTACATTAAAAGAAAAAGAGCCTCTGCTAGGCGTTTTCTACTCATAGAAGCCAATGACTGTAGCCAATAGAAGTGATTCAGAAATTTAAAGCAAGTCAATAAATGTTTAACTGGCTGAAATAGAAGACATTTTACTTCTAGAAACATGAAAGTTTAAGGAGACGGAAAGGGAGAGTTGGTACCCCTATTTCCTTGTTACCGGCACCACCCTCATTAGAAACACCAAAGGATAGTGAGAGCTAAGTCAGCAGCAACTTCTGCCTCCACAGACTAAGGAAACTCTGAAGGGCAGTGTAAACTAAGGGAGGGAAGAAGGGGGCCCAGCGAGGTAGCTCAGAAACTCTAGGGAACTCTGTGAGGTTTTTCAAGAGAAAAAAGGAAACCTGCATAAAGCTAAGATAGTTAAGGGCTTCAGCACTTACAGCTTTAAGCACTTTAGCTATTTAGGTGCATAAAACTGTAAATCAATCTATACAGCAGCTTCAAGGACAGTAATCCAAGTCAGCAACAATGAACATTGCAAAGAACTTTATTATTTCAAAGCCAATCTCCTAAAACTCTGTTAAACACAAGTGTGTTTAGAATCTACATGTGTGAACTCATGGGTTTGGAAATTATTCTGTTTGAGAAAGAGAGTCGGATAAAAAAAAAAAAGACTAGAAAAGGGGTAATCTGACTACTTATTTCAAACTATTTCTTACTTTAGGACTTCTGAATCTCAGTGAAACATTTTCCTCCTGCCTATAAGAGTCACAAAATATTTCACAATAGCTTGTTCCAATTAAAATTGGTGGGGGGGGGGTTGTAAATGAAAATAAGGCATACAAATGATTACTGTATGTAGCCTTAGACACGAAAATTGCGAAGGACACATTCACAACAAACAATATTTGCTTTTTAAATTTGGTCTACTGACAGCAGAATCCTACAAATAAATATGTTGTTACCTTTTCTCCTGTTGACAATCATCTATTTAATACTTTGCTTTTCCCTAACCTTCCCAAGATCTTGTTACAGAGGTTCATCCATTTTTTGGTTTGTGTTTGACATTAAGAAAACCTTTCCGTATATAAACTGGGATTTTCTCAAATGAAATGAATCACTGGCGACTACAGATTTGAAAATGTGTATATCTGATTAACATCAGCACTAGTACTCATGCTTTTGACTGCATTAGCAAACAGACCCTGTAACAAATCTGCTCACAAAAAAGTGTAGCTTTTAAATTGTTAGTTGGTCTATGACCAAGTTGTTATACCTGAAGCCTAAACAAACGACTGTGTAATAAAAATTAAATTTTCATGTGTCAACATTTGCAAGCTAAAAAGAGAGAGAAAACTAAATTCAACGGAAATATACTAGACAGAGTATACTGGAAACACAGAGGGGAAAAACAGGGACAGCTGACATATTCATTTGACATATGCATTTAACATTTCTGTGAAAACTATTTTAATATTTGTGTGAAAATAGGAAGAGAAATTTCTTACATTCAAGTCCTAACATAATACTTTGAATTTAAAGAGCATACCAGGACCAAAAACGACAGACTATTCAGGAAAAGTCAGGCAGTAGCCGGACTGTACATTTTTTTCATGTTAGTTTTCCAACTATAAACCTCCAATTTTGCTTACTGACTCCTATCATTTATATTCATTAAACAATTAAAGGAAATAAATATAGTAAGAAAAAAAGATTATAAAGTAATTGATGTATAAGGACCCATTTTTGACAGAACATTAAAATTTTATCTCAGTGACATTCATGAAAGCCTAGTAATTACTCTAATTTTTGATCATGCTGAAAACGTGCACAAGATTATGGAGTTTTGAAGAGAAAAACGATGGCTAGTGTACATACATTCTGGTGGAAGTCTGTTCTTTCTAAAAGCAAGTCTTTCAGTTTTCTTTCTGCTTTCTGCCAAACTAAACAGGACTCCGTAAACATACTGACGAACTGGCCTATAAAGCAGAGCAGCAGGAGGCAGGTCTTTGTTGGCTTCGTCTTCAATAGAAACAGCAATTTTGATTTCACCCTTTGCGTGGAAGAAAGCAGAATAATATTGCACATATGTATATATAAATTTTCCATTCAACATAAAAAGTATGCTAACACAATCCTGCTTTAAAACCATTTCAGTCATATATTTAATCAATACAAAAGATATATTTGAAGAACAGATGCCAAGAGTTAAGCTAGAATTTAGGGACTACTTTCAAAATTGCAGGTGACTTAGCAGCACAAGTCTCACTGAACATATGCTCCTAAATTCCTTAGAGACTTTGAAAATCTTCCTCCGTAGTTCCCCCCAGTCTGAAATAAGTTTTTGCTTCTCAGTCACTGAGACACACAATTATGCAGGTGATGCAAAGCATTTTAAATAGCCAAAAAATATATTAATATAGCAAAAATATTCAAAATTGAGCATTTTACCAGTAAAGAAACAATTAGGGATACGATGAATCTGCCTTTTTTTTTTAATGGATCCCAAATACTAGCCAATTGTATTCAAAGACTTAATAGGAAAAGTCAGATAAGCCAATAGTTTGAAAAATCAGTAAAAATTTCTTTATAAAAGTTAGAAGTATATTTGTAATTAAAATATGCTTTAAGTAACGCTATTTAGCTATCCATTTAATGTCTTGTGTGGCTTTCACTAAGTTTTGAATACTAAGCACTAAGTGAACAATTTAATTTAAAATGCTGTATAAACTGAAAAGATACATAAGGTGTATATATACAAGAATTTTAAAATAAAAATAAAGTGCATAGCTTACTTTTGTGTTCACTATGAAAAAGGATTAATACAATTACATAAATATAGAACTTCTTGTAGATAAAACCTGTTGGGAAAGGGCAGCATTGAGTACAGGGCTGAGGGCCAGGCCTGTCTGATTTATAATCCCAACTCTACTCCCTGGTTGTACTGGCTTGGGGCAGGTTGCTTAACCCTCTGTCTCAATCTGCTCATTGTAATGTGGGAGATAAATACCATCTACCTCACAAGGATGTCATAATGTTAGTATCTGTTCTCCCCCTATTTCAATGTGGCTCTTGACAGGGCAGAACTTTGCAAGCATAGTGTCTTTATGCAAGTAGTCAAACCTGACTGCTTTCTATAAGCCCTAACCTGGAAGAATTTTTATAGCAAATTTCTAATGCGGTACAAATTGGCCCAGATGTATCACTTATTAACCTAGACATGGACTATTTTCTTTACTCTAATTGTCTCAGACTATCACTAACCTCTCTTCCTACCATAGATACATTTGGGGGCTCTTGGAGAACACAAAAATAGATCAATGTCTCCCCAACCTTTTGAGGTCAGGCTCTTTACAGGGTTTGACACTTCAGCTCCTTATTAAAGCCCCCACATTGCTTGGAGTCTTCATGGAGTAATGAGCAAATTAAAAAATGCCCATTTTGATCCACTGTATTCCAGACTTCTCAATACTTTCTCTTGTGTAAAGTCATTTTGGCTCAATGAGCAAGTGTAAGAAGACCATTCAACTTTCTAGTTTCATTTGACATCAGTGTCCTAATCAAAGTTTTCCCACAAGGATCATATCTGTGTGGGTGTCTGACTACATATTAGAATGACCTGATTCATGTGAAGCTAGAGAATCAGAAAGTACATTCATTTCTTGGGACACATCCGACAAGCCATTAAGTGGTCATATCTGATGTTTTCTAGGATATGCTTTTTTCTCCCCTGCTCTTTTCTCTACCTGTTTGTAATTCTGATTTTTTGAGGATAGTATCTCACTGGACACACACCCATATGCCTCCCACCACCAAGAGTTTGGTGGTTTTTTAATAGAACGGAATATGTTTACCCTCTGTATAAGTGCTTACTCATTTGCCCATTTCTGAGCTTTGATGTTGGTCACTTTGAAGAAATATTTTTTGCAATCTTTGTGTAACTAGAAAGTTAGGGCAGAGCTCTTGCTTTCTGCTCTTAAAAGATATGAGGAGAATGTTCTGGAACCCCTGAAATACTTATTGTTAGACCATGCTAAGTAGGGCAGAGCACACATGCCAGACTATACGTGATTTTGTAGGCTAAAAATCATAAGAACTTGGCGAGTTTTCTACCTGACAAATGCTGCTGAGATCTTCAGAGAATTACAAGGTAAGTACTTTTCCAATCAAGGCAGGTTTCTATTTTCTGACCATCTCCTGAACAAATAATCTATAGACAATCCTATATCCCTCTGTTTGTCTCAGATTTTGGAGAGTGTAATGGAGTAATGCAACCACCAACTTGTACTGATCAGTTTTCAATAAATCATCATCATGAATGCACAGCTGCAGGGTATGTACAAACAGCTCATCCTACAAATATTACAATTGCTGAAAGCTCTTTTTGTTTTTGTTTTAATGTTAACAGTGTTTCCATAATGAACAAGGCTGCCGGTTTTTGCCATCTACAATGCCTCTAGCAGATTTTTAAAGTTATCAGAAATAGTAGTGCCTGTGTGCCTGCTGTCAAAACATTCCAAAGTCACATAAAGGCTCATCTGTAAATTTACTAGCAATACAAGTAGAAGTTAGGCTGAGGAACATCCGAGTTATAATATTCTAGGTCCACACATCAGCTGCAATGTCCTTAGACTGTGGCGATTCAGACTTACTCTGTTCTATAGATCAATGTTTGATTCATTCATGTTTTAAGATGTCTGGATTTGTATTTAAAATCAAAGATTCATACATCCCTACTAATAAAAATACCATATCAATAAGCATTTGAACACTTGGAATTAGAAAATCACAGTCTTCCATTCCACAGATCATGTAATTTATTTTTTTTATTATGGGGGAGAGGGGTAATTTACACAAGGCAGAATCTTAAATTAGCTCACATATGTTACCTTGTCTTCAGATTTTGAAATTAGGGGAACTGTGCTGAAACTGAAATCTGCTACACATAGAAGGACGAAGATCACTAGACGGTGTTAGGTTTATGGGGAAAATAATAAGGACTTAACCTATCATATAAGCATCTATAAACCATTTCAACCACAAAAGTTACTCCTCCCTTCTAAAAGGACAAACAAGTTAAATTTAGCAAAGTAGATTTTAATGTATGTTTTCACAGAGGCTCAACTGCAAACTTCTCTCTGCTTACCACAAATTATACCACCCCCATGACTTTAAAGGCTGATTGTGTTTATTTTTACTGAAAGAGACATGGTAGATGAGGTAATATCTTTTACTGGATCAACTTCTGCTGGTGGAAGGTACAAGCTTTCAAGCTTCATAGAGCTCTTCTTCAGGTCTGGGGAATGTAACCAGAGTGTCTAAGCGAATTACAAGTTGGGACAAATTGTTAAGCATAAGGGGTCCACACATGCAGTAAGAGACCACTTAAAATTAAATAGGCAACTAAGAGATACCAGGCAAACAACTAATGCCACTTTCTACCTGTTAAGAATTTTAAATCTTAACTATTCCTTTTTCCCATTCTATTCTGACAAAGTCTGCACCAATAATTTCTGTAGGGTCATAGACTACTGTCTGTCAAGTACACGCAGAAATGCCACCAATACCAATGTCAACTGCACAAGTGGATCAAGAGTAGTATATGTCCCTAGTAAGATTCAACCTGTACCCTCCCACCTTCTTTTTTTTTTTTAAACTTTAAATAGGACTCTTAGGAAAATTAAAAGCATTCACTACTAACTTACCTTTCCACTCACAGAGTCTCAATTTAAGATGTTAGAATCCCAATTTTCTCTATAGTATTACATATTATACAAACATCAATCAATACAAGTATCCAATATTTTGTTTGTATATACACTCATTTACTTTACCCACAATTAAAACTTTATTTTGTCTTTTTCTTTTGAATTAAATTCTTTACAAGCTACATTCCAAGCAGCAGCAACATCTCTGAAGTCACATGGCAAGATAGCCAACCCTGGCACAATACTGTTACCTCAATCCCCTTCCTCTCAGCTTTTAGGTTTTCAGTATGCTGCAGATTGTTGTACAGACAAAGTAACTGTACTGTAGTAATTGGCAGGGAAATGCAGGAGTGTTTTGGAAACTGGGGAGGGAGTCATTGAGGCTTTTGGTACCCAGGAAGGTATGAAATTTGTATTTGGTACCCAGGAAGTAGTCAGGGCTTTTGGTACTTGGAAGGGGATGAACTGTGTACCCTCCTCTCCATTTAAGGGAAGGGCAGAGGTGTTTTTAATTTTGGAAGTGGGAGAGTAGTAATCCTTGGTAGCAACTAGCTGCTCCACTGCATCCTTCCCCAATATTTGCCACTACATCCAACAATGACAAATAAGCATATTAGTTAACTGTTTCTGATAAAATGGTAATTTAAACCATCAACAGACTTCAGTGTTCACATCCAAGAGATGAACAATGAAGTTCATACCTCCCAGACCTTTGTTTTAGGCTCTTGGCAAACTCAGAAAATACTGCATCAGTTACACTCAGTTTATGTTTTTAAGGTTTCCCCATAAACATGAGGGTTATAGAAAAATGAAAGCTTTAGATTCTGGAAAACAATTATGAGGCCATTTAAAAATAATCCACAATTACGCAACAATTTACGTGGCAATGTAATCATATAACACGTTGGACCCTGCCTGCACATGTTAAATACCATTTCTATTAACTAAGAAAACAGATCAGTCTTTAAATATTGATTGCCCTACTGTATTCAGTGCAGAGGTCCCTACATTTATTTATTTATTGCTGGAACAGATTCCTCACAATTTAGAATAATTCTTCTTTTGATGTTTAATTGCTTGGATACTTTCTGCATTCTATGATCACATATTCAGATAGTACGTTTAAACAACATCAAATATAGCATTTGACTATTCACAAAGAAATTAATCAATCAGACAGTCGCTTCTGTGTTTTTCTTTTACGGATACGGAAAGTAAATGGAGAAAAAGTGTATCAATGCCATGTTATGGTTGAGAATTAAAACACAACGAAATACAAAACTAAACTCTGATGCAGGTACACTTACGCCTTTCAATTCTCAATCACTACACTGCATTACTGTCCATTTTTGTACTGAAATACATTGCTAAACATATATTTGACAAAACAGAACTCCATGACAAAAAATAAGCTATGCAAAGATTAACAGAAGATTTGTATGCTCAAAATTAAGTGCCAGGTTTGCCAATTTTGGTAGACTTATGCAAATTGTTATATCTATGTTGTTGTCAGGGTAATTGATAGGTTTGTTTAGTGTATTTTTAAAAGATTATCAAGGGTGCTCAAAGCTTTAGATGGGAGATATTTTACTACCAGGTATTTAAAATCTAAATTAACATTTAGATAGATTAGACAGATACCGCAGTGTACCCCAGGGAAACGCCAGACAACTAGCGTTGCCAGGTGTCTGGTTTTCGACCAGAACGCCCAGTTGTAAAGGGACCCTGGTGGCTCCAGTCAGCACTGCTGACCAGGACATTAAAAGTCTGGTTGGCGGCGCAAACAGGCTCCCTATCTGGCTCTGCGCAACTCCTGGGAAGCTTCCGGCATCTTCCTTTGGCTCCTAGGTCAAGGAAGGGCCACAGGGGTCTGTGCTGCCTCCATCCCCAATGACAGCTCAGCAGTTCCTATTTGCCAGGAACCACAGCAAATGGGAGCTGAGGGAGCAGCACCTGCAGGTGTGGGCAACACCCAGAGCTACGTGGTCGCGCCTCCACTTAGGAACCGGAAGGAGATGTCACTGCTTCCCGGGAGCCGCCTGAGGTAAGCGCCACCCGGAGCTCACACCCCGCACCTTCTTCCATGCCCCAACCCCCTGCCCCAGCCCAGATCCCCATCCTGCACCCCGAACCCCTCATTCTGGCTCCACCCTGGCCCCCTTTCCCGCACTCCAACCCCCTGCCCCAGCTTGGAGCCTCCTCCTGTATCCCAAGCCCTTCATCCCTGGACCCACTCACTCCCACACCCCAAGCCCTTGCTCCAGCCCAGAGCCCTCTCCTGCACCCTAAACCTCTCATCTCTGGCCCCACCCCCGAGCCCTCACTTGCAGCTGGAGCCCTCACCCCTTCTCACACCCCAATCCACTGCCCCAGCCCAGTGAAAATGAGCAAGCGAGGGTGGGGGAGAGTGAGCGACAGAGGGAGGGGGGGATGGAGTGAGCAGAGGTGTAGCCTTGGAGAAGGGGTGGAGCAGAGGCAGGGCAAGGGTGTTAGGTTTTCTGAGAGAAGTCTTATTGCAAAATTCCTGACGACCAGCAAACAGCAAGACTGTGTGCATGTATCTGCTGGAGTCGTGGATACTAAGAGTTGCTAATACTGAAAAGTCAATGAGATGAAAAATATATATTTCCTAATTCTGTAAGAATGGCAAGCAAGTGGGGATTTCCTGTGACTATATTAATTCTTAACCAATAAATAGATGCAAGACATTTTCTTTTCTAAAAGTACGTATTACATCAGCCCCTTTGCTTGGATCTAAAAAGCTATAAGCATGCTTAAATTATTTGCACTCAGTTTCACCACAGATGGGCCAGTACCCTGGAATGACACTGAGCTAGAACATATCAGAGGGTTGTCACTCAGATGCAATGCAGAAGACCAAGATTTAAAAAAAGGTGCCTAAAGTTAAGAGCATAAATCCTTATTTATAATTTAAATAAGTGGGCTGATTTTCAGAAGTGCTGAGCAGCCAGCAGCTCCCTTTAAAATCACTGGGAACAGCAGGGTACTCAGCACTTTGGAAAATCAGAATGCTTATTTAGGTGTCTAAACATTTTGAAAATCTCAGCCCAACTCTCCATTTAGTTTAAGACCACTGAGACCTCAGGTTCCCGGATTTAAGGGGAGATATACCTGTTGCACTCCTCAGGACTTCTTCATTGTGTTAATAACAAGTATTAATGATCCTCATTGAAACCTGCTGATATTTCCTGTTGTTGCAGGTGGCAAACAAGTCATTAGGGGAATGCCTCCCCCCATTGGAAGATGTCCCTCACAATGTCTGGCTGGGGAGACCACTCATGGTGAGTGGAGAAAAACCTGCTGAGGTGATCTCCCAGCTGGTTGTGTGCTCCTGGGAGGTAGGATGCCTCCAGGCTGATGGACTGAGCAATGCAGAATTGCCACAGGTGGATTGCTTCCTGATATGGAGGAGGGGAAACAACGCGCACCACCCTGCCTGTTTATGTAGAACACAGCCGTCATATTGTCCGTGAGAACCGAAACAGTCTTGCCCGTCATGTGAGGTAAAAATGCCTGGCAGGCCAGACACACCACCCTGAGCTCCCTGACACTGATGTGGAGGGAAAGCTCATCTTGGGACCAAAGGCCCTCAGTCCTGAGGAACCTTAGGTGGACTCCCCAGCCAAGGGCTGATGCATCAGACACTAGGAACAACGGTTAAAGTCTTGAGAAGGGTACCCTGCACATACCGTGTGGCTGTTTTGCCATCATGACAGTGAGCTGAGGACTGGGTAGATACCATAAGCACTGGGTCCAGGTGATGACAAAAGGAGAAGTATACGATGGCCAGCCAGACTGGGAGAGGTCTGAGACATAGCCTTGCATGTTGCACTACGTACGTGCATGATGCCACATAGCCCAGGAGGCTCAGACATTTTCATACGGTTGTGATCAGATGAGCCTGGAGGGACCTATCAGGGATGTCTGGAAGTAGAACTCTTGCTTGCTCAGAGTCAAGTACCAGACTGATGAACTCCATCCTTTGGATTGGGATAAGGGTGGACTTCTGGATGTTCAACAAAAGACCTAACATTCTGAAGGTCAATTGAATGAGACAGATGTTTGCTTCCACTTGAGCTCTGGATCGGCCCTTGACCATGTCTCCGGCAGCACCACAGCCAGAGAGTAATTTGGTTCCCCATGGCTACTTCCTATACTCCCCTTCGGTGTACCTGCAACCAAAGGTCTTCCGTAGGGTTGCCAACTTTCTATTGACTAGCCAGTCATTGAGGTATGAAAATACATGGACTTCCTTTCTTCTGAGAAAGGCTGCTACTATTGCCATGCATTTGGTGAAGACTTGCGGGGCGGCTAACAGGCCAAATGGAATCACCACAAACTGGTAGTGAACTTGGTTCACTACAAATCTTAGGAAACGTCTGTTGCCATGGAACTGTCTGAGCAATGAAGGGTTCCAGCAACCATCACGGGTGGTAAGAAGGAACTGAAGGGGTAGTGGGGTCAGCAGGGCCATTTATAACGGCGCTATGAGAGCATGGCACCAGAAGCCGCCGGAGCCGATCCAACGGATACTGTTGAGGAGAAAAATTCCAGCAACTGTGCTTGGGGCACACACACACCTACATTGGAATGGACATATGCAAGCACCTGAGGAATAAATAACTTCTTGCAAATTCTTTAAGCAGATGGTCTCAGACATCCTGATTAACAAGAAGTATCATTGTGGGAGATCTGGGCATGAAGCAGGTAGCTACTTTTTCCTCTCCCCATATGGAGATTTAGAATGTATCAGGGGAGTCCTGCAAATCACTCATCCAGACAACAAGAGTTGCTGCAATTGTGTCAGGCCAAAAACTAACACAAAGTGCACCAAAAGTACAAAATCACAGACATCAAAAGCCTCAAATGAAGTCACTGTAGGAAAACTAATGTCATCAGTCAATATATTATTATTCCTGGGGGAATTCTGTGCCGCCACACAATGCAGAATTTTGCAGAAATTAAAGCTGTGCATAGAATTTCCTTTCCTCCACAGAAATGGGCTGCAGTGCTGCTAGCCACCACCAGGGGCCGCTGGACCCAGCAGAGCCCAGCTCGCCTATAGAAGACACTGCTGGGGGTAGGGAGAGGGAGCTAAAGGGTTCCTGGCAGCTACAGTTCCCAGCATGCCCTGAGGGAAGGAGAGGGCAGCACACAGGAAACTCCATGCAAGCCTTGGACTGAGCATCAAGCTGTTTCTCCCTCTGGATCCATGGGCTCTGGGGGACACGGGTATCTGGGCTGGGAGGCGGCGGGGAGGTGTCTGGCCCTGCAGCTGGGCTGGGGGAAGGGGAGGAGGATAAGGGGCAGAGAAACAGGAACTGGGTTGTCATAGGGGTTGCTTTAACTCTCTACTCCCTGAGGGAATTTGTGTGTGTCTGTATTGTTACAGACATACTTGCTGACAGGTATTTTGAAATTAATTACCAAAATAATTGAAACTGGTGTGATTATGTAGTGTTATCTTGACAAATAAAATTTGCGGAATTTTAAAATATTGTGCGCAGAATGCCCCCAAGGAGTAGTAGTATCTATATTGCTATTGCACAGAGGAGTCCCATCCCTATTGGGCGAGGCACTGTATAAACATAGCAAAGTGACAGTTCATGCCTCAAAGAGAGCATGGCATGTCCATCTGCAAATTAAATGACATTCTGGCTTTAAGGATATCAATGAGAATAATATAATAATGTTTAACGATCCAGTGACTGGACTTATTGCTGCTACAACTGTTGTGGATGGAACTACTATAGGCATTAAGTTGCTTTGAACAGGAGTGTGAGAAGATGAAACAGAATCAGAAGGGTCAAGTTGTAGGATCTTTTCAGCCTGCACTTAGAGGGAGGTTTGGATTGAATCTTGTCCTCTGAATCTATACTAAGCAAAACCAAAGAGTTGTGCCAAGGGCATCATTGCATCCCACTGGCTCTAATGACTGAGACAGTGCTGACCTCTGATAGTTCCAAAACACACAGCTTTGGGAACTCCCATTAAAACTACACTGAATCAGCTGGCATTGACACAGCCTCTTCGTAGTAAGATGAGGAACTCTCCTCCATTGCTGTGGAAGATTTGCTCTCCAAGGCCATCCAGAGAGATTTCTGTTGGACTTAGAGTGCAGAGCAGGGATGTTCAAGTGATCTCCCTAAGACATGCCCACTTGCCATGTATTTGCCAGGCGCTGAAGATAGCAATCATGTTTATCCATAATGAACATTTTATGACCACACCTGGAGGAATTTCTTAAGCTGCTGGGCTGTTTCTCTTCAGGTATACCAAGAGAAAAAGAAACAGTGAAGGGAACAAGAGAGCCAGACAACAATCACATCAAAATAAATATCTAAACGATTCTGAAACAGGTAATGTCAGAGAGAGACTGGCAGAGATGCCAAAGCCTCAAGAAGCACCACACACACCAAACTTTTTTAAAATAGAAAAGGGAAAAATAGAGAAAATTCAGGAAAAAAAAAGTCAGCTATTTTGTGAGTAAGCAGTTTTAACAATGAGGGTCAGACACCTGTTGTGCAATTCACTCCCAGAGCTACTGTCTGGAGCTTCTTTTTCACCAATTGTTAGAAGTACTAATAGGCCAGAGCTCTAAGCAGGAGCAAGTGTGCATCACCCCTCATGATAGTGTCTGGTCAGGTGTTTACCTTTACAGAATCGCTGTTTCACAATACCTGAGTTTGAGAGTCATACCTTGGTTAGGACATGAAAGATGTAGGGATACATTAATCCCTTCTTGTGCCTGTGTTCTGCCACTCTTAATACTTCAGGTGCTACAGGAGGCAATGGAGGGGTGGTAATATCCATATGGTTCCTGGTGGGCATTGACAACAGACATGGGATTTGTGGACTACTGGCTTGATTCCCTTTGACTTCAGCTGCCTGGCTTCCTGAAGAGGCAGTCGAGGAACCTTCTGCCTGTAATACATCATACAAAAGAAAACATGCTTTATTGGTTACATAGAAAAATAAACTTGTACATTAACAGAAAAAAGGCACTTTGCATGTCTCTCCCTGCACCCACAATGGGAGCTTAAATTCATAACTTTGCTAGACACTAAAAATAATGGCTTTAATAAAGGCACCAGATTAATGGCTTATTACAACAAGCTGAAACCCCCGACCCCCTTTTTTGGCCTATGACTGCAAAGGAGTTACAGGCAACTTCACCTTGAATGGTGTCTCAGAATACGTTAACTATTAATTCTAAACCATCTGTTTCACCTTGTATTTAGCTGTGACACTTTGGGTATGTCAACATAGCAATGTCACTCAGGCTCAAGGGGATATTTCATTGCTGTGTAAACTTCCAGGCTCCAGGGTCCTAGAGTCCAGACCCCAGCCCAGAAGTCTACAAAGCAATGAAATAGCCCCGCAAGCCCAAGTCGGCTGACATGGGCCAGCCTCGGGTTTTTCTTTGCTGTGTAGACACTCTCTGGGACCTGGTCTACACTAGAAAATTAAATCGGTTTAACTACATTGGTCAAGTGTGTGAAACATCCATACCTGAGCGACATAGGTAAGGTGACCTAAGTCCCTGTGTCGACAGAGCTAGGTCAACAGAAGAAACCTAGTTAGCGCCTGGTGAGGAGGTGGATTACCTATGCCAACAGGAAGATGGTGTCTACACTGAAGCGCAGCAGCAGTGCAGCTGTGCCACTGTAGCATTTTAAGTGTAGACAAGCCCTGAGTACCTTTCCCGCACCTGACGAAGAGTTCTGTATAGCCTGAAAACTTTGGCTTGTCTACATGTGAAATGCTATAGCTGTCTCTTTCACCAACAGAAGTCAGTCCAATAGAAGATATTATCTCACCCACCTTGTCCAACAAATGAAAACATTCATCTTTTTTTTGGCTATACAAAAGTGCAAACATGTAGAATGGATTACCCAAAGGCAGCTACAGAAGCTGCAAACATGAACAGTGTAAAGTACTACTCTTAGGTACATACGGCTGTAAGTGTAGATGTAGAGTACAGACACCACACACCCAGCTAGCCTGGGTACAAACAGCAGTGTAGACAGTGAGGCATTGCTTAGGCAGGTAGAGTGTCCTACATGCCTGAATCCTCAGGACACTATTTTTGGCAGTATAGTGTCCCACTGCCTCTCTTCTTCCAGAGCCTTTCCCTGTCACAGTAAAAGGCTCCTGCAGCAGGGAGTTACCAGAGCTTTACCTTGCTGCCTGAGCCTTTCACAGCGGCATCTAGCTACGTGTGTAGTGCATGTACTCTAAAGGCTGCCACAACTGTAGACACAGCCTTAGGAAGAAATAAACACACAACTACAAAATGAGGAATAATTGTCTAGACAGTAGTACTGCTGAAAAGGATCTGGGAGTTATAGTTAACTCATATTCAATTTGTGATCCACAACATGATGCAGTTTCAAAAAAGGCTAATATCATTCTAGGGTGTATTAACAGAAGTGTCATATGTAAGATTCAGGAGGTAACTGCCCTGCTCTCCTTGGCACAGGTGAGGCCTCAGCTGGAGTACTGTATCCAATTCTGAGCACCACACATTTAAGAAAGATGTGGACAAATCTGACAGTCCAGAGGAAAGCAACAAAAGTGATAAAGGTTTAGAAAACCTGACCAAAGAAGAAAGGTGAAAAAACTGAACATATTTAGTCCTGAGAAAATAGGACTGAAGGGGAACCTGATAACAGTCTTCAAATATGTTAAGAGCTTTTACAAAGAGGGCTGAAATCAATGTCCACTTAAGGCAGGACATGAAGTAATGGACTTAATCTGCAGCTAGAGAGATTTAGTTTGGATATTAGGAAAGACTTCCTAACTATAAAAATAGTTAAATTCTGGAATAGGCTGCCACGGGAGATTATGGAATCCCATCGTTGGAGGTTTTTAAGAACAGGTTAGGTAAACACCTGCCAGGGATGGTCTATACTTGGTCCTGTCTCAGTGCAGGGGGTTAGACTAGTTGACCTCTTGAGTTCCCTTCCAGCCCTACTTTTCTATGATTTTATATTCATAAGTGAATCAAAATTGTAACCCTAACAGAATGCTGAAAATAAAATCTTCCTATTCTGTGGTTACTTTAGTCGTTGTTTGCCTGCAAATAACCATTATTAAAAACAAGATATATTCATGTCATTGTGCAGTTTAAATTTTAACTTTTCATATTCAAAAGAATAATTTTTCTTTACATTAATATTTTCCCAGTATAGCAACAACAACCTCTGATAAACATTTCTGGGGAGTCATTGACTAGTTGGGCAAAGGCAAAACAAAGGGCCTTCAACTCCAGCCTGGCCGGGGAGGGGAAGGGAGAGAGGAGGAGAGAAGGACGGGGGGACAAAACCTTCCCCTGCTCATTTCTTGAACAAAATGGGAAAACATACAAGCACTGACCACGTAAGGTGATTTGATCTTGAGGGGCCTATGGTTTTTTCCCCATTATGAATGAAATTATGTTCCCTGTGTTAAGAGGGCTGCACAAGATTTTTGCTGCCTCTTCTGGTTAAGAGTTGCTAGTATAGCATTCAATTCTGTTGGTAGAAATTCAATTCAGTATTAAGGGTACGTCCAGATCAATCCCCGAACGCACTCCCGTCGACTCCGGAACTCCACCGGAGTGAGCAGCGGTAGCGGAGTCGACAAGGGGAGCCGTAGACGTCGATCCCGCGCCGTGAGGACCCGAGGTAAATCGATCTAAGATACTTCGACTTCAGCTACGCTATTCACGTAGCTGAAGTTGCGTATCTTAGATCGATACCCCCCCAAGTGTAGACCAGCCCTAAGATTTACAGCCAAAAGTGACATACTGTTGGACTTATCCAACAATGAAAAAGTACTTGGATAACTTTCAGAGATGCTTAAAAGTAAAAAGCAGAGAAACCCATAAAAAATCTCACTAACAACAATCTGGTAATCTCTCAATTTAGGAGGACATCATAAATCATATTTTCATCTGAATTTGATATCTACTACTATAACAAGTAATTCCTAAATTGCTATAACTGAAAGACTAAGGTTTGTTAACTTTGTGCATGTGACAGCACTTTATGATTAATCAGTTTCATGGTTTTGCAGATGTGAACATCCCTTCACATGCAGAAAGGTGTGCAGGGTCCCCAGCTTTTTTTAGGTAATTCCAGGTACCCCCATCAAATCTTTCTAAATACCAAAAGGTATTTTTTAACCAAAGTGTCATATTTATGGTATATTTTTATTTAGATTTAATTATTGTAAATAGATTCCTATCCCCAACTCTAGTGGCTCTAAGAATGAATTCAGAAGATGCTGAAATGGCACTATAAATAAGAATTTACAAAAACACTGTGCTGCTATTGAGGGGGAGTGGGGAAATCTAGTTAAAAAAAAAGTGTACTACCACAAGACTCATGTATTTGCACTATCTAGGTTATTACCAGGCTGAATACAAATTGGTTTAGAAAATTCTAAAAATCTGATTTTTTTAAAGTTAAATACAGATTTTTATTCTTTTCATAAATTTGTCATTGACAACCTATGTTAACGCCTAAACTTATAATCTATTAAAAACATTACATACAAAAATACTGAGTACATATTTGCTGATAAGTTCCAAAGTAATACCACTAAACTGGTGGAAGTCAATGGCTTACACCTGGAACCAGAATTTGCTGAAGTATTAAACCAGCTTTTGATAGCTGTAGCCTCTTCTGCAGGTACAGAGAGACCATCATCTTCATTTCAGTTTATTCAGCTAGTTCCGTTCAATGACCAGTTCGTTCAAAGTTTAGAAACCAATTGGAAGTAGAAAAAGAAGGAAAGTTAATTTTCCTTTCCCCATCTATGAATAAAAACTATTAAATCTACTAGTTCTAAAGTCTTGATGACATCATTACCAGAAATAATCAGTTCAATTCACTAACTACAGATAATACTTCCTCTTTTAACAAATCAGCTTTAAATGCAAGACATGTTTTGATAAATGCAAGTTAAGGTAGTTTTATTTAATAAAAAAATTAAAATGCGGTTTTGTCCATTTTTAACTGAATATTAATGTCCATCCAGGCAGAGCTTGACACACATCACAAGTAAAAAATTAATCTAATAAATAAGAAATGCATCATTCTCCATTTTCTAACATAGTAAGAAATGTAAAAATTAAGAATCTGAATAAATGTAAATTAAGCTGCAGAATTGTTTAAATAAATTTGTATAGACATAATATATCCTCCTGGTTAGCAAAAAGCAGCACACAGGCTATATTTAGTTGCAAACCAACATGTTTTAATGGTTACCAACCTCTCTCAGGAAAATAACTAAAAAGTACAATTGCAATACACAATTAAAATCAGTAATTTAAATCAATCCACCCTACATAATGCACCCAACACTGCAAACAACACAATGGTATCCAAGAGACCACTAGTACCTCCACAGTTAGGAGTATTATTATTGTTAGTATTTATTTGTATTACTGTAATACCTAAAAGGCCTAACCGAGATGGGAAGCCCATTGTCCCAGGCACTGTATAAATGCATAGCGAGACAGTTCTCACCCCAAGAGCTTGCAATTTAACTAAATGAAACAAAGGATAAGAGAAAGGAAGCATTATCATCAGGGTTGGCGCTAGCTTTCTGTTATAGGCCAGATTTTCAACTCCCTAAATGATCTACCTTAAAACTTCACATGCCACATCTGATTCCAATGTGAAATTCTTCTGGAAAGTTTGAAAACACACAAAGTTTCAGAGGAACTAGATTTAAAAAATGTATTTTCACCTTTCAAAGATTTTTCCAATATTTTGGCTACCTCTCTGTGAAATAAATATAACTACAAACTCTAGACTTGGCTTTTCCTATAGTGCTTAACAAATACAATTGCTTTTAACTGGTTTAGGGGAGGGTAAGGAAGCAATTACACATTTAAAACTGTTATCACAGAAACACGAAGTATACACTTTAAAATGTACATAGATACTAGTATATACAGGTGTCCATTTGATTATCTACACACCAGTTTTCTGCATACTTTGCAAATTGTATGGCCCTATGGAATTGTGAATGGTCCACATGCAGATAGCTATCACACAGGGAGTGGCTTGCAGGAATAAGTATGGATGGGTGAGGTCTGTTTCTGACTGTTATCAGGTTAGCACTATAGGGACAGATCCAAGGTGTTATCTGACTGGAATTTCCAGATTAAAAACTTGTATTTTATTTTATTTTATTGGGTGGGGGGGGGGAAAGAGAACTAACACATTCTCAAAAGGGTTTATAGCTAAGAAAATAAGGTCTTTTCACCATAACTCCAGACTTTGGTTTGGCTTTATTTTTATTTATCTTTTTTGCCTAAGAATAAATTAATTGCTAGCCTTCATCTCTATTATAAACTTAGTTTATATTGGAGGTATAAAACGTGTGAATTTTCAATGAAATGTAGTTGAAACTTGGCATGTCTGGCATGATGTCCTTCAAATAGACAATGGTTTTGACACTTGCTTTTTACTAGAGCAATTTTAAATCAATGTTGAATTCTTAAGGTATTAATTGTACCATCCTTACATTAAACTCATAGAATTACTTTACTATTCATTGTGAAATTCATCCCAACCATTTGTAAAAGTAAAATCTCTAACTGATAATTAATACTATTTTTTCCATCTTTGAATTCTCGTACATTAATTGATAATAATGACTACACAGTTCTGAGTTGTGCATTTATGCCCTACCTTCAAACATCCGTAATGGAACTGCTCACAACAGATAGACCATGCAGAGCTTGAGAGATATAGCAAACATCCTGTAGATGCTACATTAAGACTACTAAAGGCATTCATATTGAAATCAACACAGTATATTATCATCGTGTATATGAAATGTGCAGAAATATCCAAGAATGACAGGGTGAGCTAGTCTACTGAGTTTACAATTTTGTACGCATATCATGACATATTTTAAAGCCATTTCTCACTGTATATTACAGTTTGTCTTTTTTTTATTTTTTATTTTTTTTAAAGTCCTCATGGGTGCTTTTGAAAGTTTTACCCATATGCCTGTAAGGCTGTAGCAATAAATGTGGAGGTTTGGAACTTAAGATATTACCTTTGTTTGGTCTCCTGGGTCTCCATGTGCTTGGTTTTCTGACTGTGTTCTTGTTTTTTCCCAACTCATTTTGTTCCCACTGACATGGCTGAATAAACACACAAAAAGAAAAACTACAGTATTTAGTGCAAAATGGAAGATGCATCTTAATAGCTTTATTAATAGTCAATGAGAATTTTTATCAGTGAGTGCTCTAATTTTAAAAGACACCATATAAATTAGAAATGCCAATATACAGGAGTGTCTAGAAAGCAGTGTAATATCCCCATAATTGTCAATTAAATGCTGCTAATATTTGGATTGTAATTTTAAAAAACTATAAAGTTTCCTTTATAAGGACTAAGTATTATCTCCACCATCCTTTACCTGCTCTTAAAAAACCTCCAATGACAGAGATCCCACAACTTTCCTATGCAATTTATTCCAGTGCTTAACCAACCACCCTGACAGGTAGGAAGTTTTTCTTAATGTCCAACCTAAACTGCCCTTGATGCAATTTAAACCCATTTCTTCTTGTCCTAGCCTCTGAGGTTAATAAGAACAATTTTTTACCCATCTCCTTGTAACCACCTTTTATGCACTTGAAAACTTATGTTCCTCCGCTTAGTCTTCTCTTCTTCAGACTAAACATCCAATTTTTTCAATCTTCCCTCATAGGTCACATTTTTTTAAACCTTTAATCATTTCTGTTGCTCTCCTCTAGACTTTCTCCAGTTTGTCCACATCCTTTCGGAAATGTGGTGCCCAGAACTGGACACAATACTCCAGTTGAGGCCATATCAGCATGTTTTGCTTACAACACTCCAGCTATTATATCCCAGAATATTTGCCTCCCACCCCCCACAACGGTATTATACAGTTGAATCATATTTATCCTGTGATCCACTATGACCTCAGATCCCTTTCCGCAGTACTCCTTCCTAGGCAGTCATTTCCCATTTTGTACGTGTGCAACTGATTGTTCCTTTTTAAGTGGAGTACTTTGCATTTGTCCTTATTGAATGTCATCCTACTCACTTCAGACCATTTCTCCAGTTTGTCCAGATAATTTTGAATTTTAATCCTACCTTCCAAAGCACTTGCAACCTCTCCCAGGTTGGTATAGTCCACAAACTTTATAAACGTGTATTCTCTATGCCATTAGCTAAATCACTGATAAAGATATTGAACAGAACTGGACCCAGGACCGATCCCTGCAGGACCCCACTCGTTATGCCCTCCCAGCTTGACTGTGAACTGCTGAGAACTACTCTCAGGGAACGGTTTCCAACCAATTATGCACCACCTTAAGCCTGGTCTACACTAGGCGTTTAAACCGGTTTTAGGAGCGTAAAACCGATTTAACGCCACACCCGTCCACACTGAGAGGCCATTTATATCGGTATAAAGGGCACTTTAAACCGGTTTCTGTACTCCTCCCTAACGAGAGGAGTAGCGCTAATATCGATATTACCATATCGGATTAGGGTTAGTGTGGCCGCAGATCGACGGTATTGGCCTCCGGGTGGTATCCCACAGTGCACCACTGACCGCTCTGGACAGCAATCTGAACTCGGATGCAGTGGCCAGGTAGACAGGAAAAGCCCCGCGAACTTTTGAATATTTCCTGTTTGCCCAGCGTGGAGCTCCGATCAGCACGTGTGGTGATGCAGTTAAAAATCAAAATAAAGGAAGAGCTCCCGCATGGACCATGCGGATGTGATCGCAGTAAGGGCAGGCAAATCTGTTCTATCAGCACTCCGTTACAGAAGATGAAATTCAAAATCATTTTTAAAAAATCTCCAGACAGACGCCATAGCAGGGGCTCAGCGCACTGCTGCATGACAAGCGTAACGGAAAGCCAAAGAATCAAATGGACGGTCATGGACTGGAGGACTCAAGCTATCCCACAGTTCCTGCAGTCTCTGAAAAGTATTTGCATTCTTGGCTGAGCTCCAAATGCTTCTAGGGTCAAACACAGTGTCCGCGGTGGGTCAGGGCATAGCTCGGCAATCTACGCACCCCCCCACCCACCCCCAGAAGTGAAAGGGAAAACAATCCTCTCTTGACTCTTTGACATGTCACCCTATCTTTACTGAATGCTGCAGATAGACACGATGCTGCAGCACTCAACACCAACATCCTTGCTCCCCCCCTGCCATGGGTGGCTGATGGTGCAATAAGACTGATATCCATTGTCATCATCAGCCTATTGGCACATGGGGCAGTGCAAAAGGACTGGTAACCATGCAGACTAGCATCCATTAGGTCGATCAAGGGTGCCTGCCCCTAATTTTTCCTGGTAGATGGTGCAATATGGCTGGTTACCATCCTCATCATAGCAACAGGGGGCTGAGCTCCATCAGCCCCCACCCTTCATGTGTAAAGAAAAGATTCAGTTGCCCCTGGACTAGGAGTGGGATGCTGGGCTCCTCTCCTACACACTGCTTAATGTCCTGTCTGGACTATCATAGCAGCTGGAGGCTGCCTTCCACTCATTTCTCACTAACAAGTCACTGTGTCATCACACAAGTGGGGGGACAATGTTATGGTAGCCCAGGAAGGCTGGGGGAAGAACAGAATGAACAGGTGGGGTTGTTGCAGGAGCACCCCCTGTGAATAGCATACAGCTCATAATTTCTGCAGGATCTGACACAGAGCAGCTGTGCTCTCTGGTTATGATATACAGTGGTTCTCTAGTACACTTGCCCATATTCTAGGCAGGACTGATTCTATTTTTAGATACCAAAAAGGAGGGATTGACTCAGGGAGTCATTCCCAATTTTGGCTTTTGCGCCCCTGGCTAAGAGCAGCCAGGGGCACTTATGACAGTAACAGATGGTGCAGTGCAAAAGGACTGGTAACCATGATCATCTTTTTACCAATTTATGGATTGGTAGATAGTAAGTAAAGTAATAAGTACAGTATGGCTGGTAACCATCTCCGCTGTCATGCAAAAGCAAAAGCATGCTGCTGTGTAGCGCTGCTGAATCGCCTCTGTCAGCGGCATCTAGTACACATACGGTGACAGTCACAAAAGGCAAAACAGGCTCCATGACTGCCATGCTATTGGCATCTGCCAGGGCAATCCAGGGAAAAAAGCCGCGAAATGCTTGTCTGACGTTGCTTTCCCAGAGGAAGGAGTGACTGACGACATTTACCCAGAACCACCCGCGACAATAATTTTTGCCCCATCAGGCACTGGGATCGCAATCCGGAAATTCCAAGGGGCAGGGGAGGCTGCGGGAACTATGGGATAGCTACGGAATAGCTACCCACAGTGCAACGCTCCAGAAGTCGATGCTAGCCTCGGACCGTGGACGCACACCACCGATTTAATGTGTTTAGTGTGGCCACGTGCACTCAATTTTATACAATCTGTTTTACAAAACCGGTTTATGCAAATTCGGAATAGTCCCGTAGTGTAGACGTACCCTCATAGTAGCTCCATCTAGGACCTAGGCTGTATTTCTCTAGCTGGTTTATGAGAGAGTCATGCAAAACAGTATCAAAAGCCTTACTAAAAATATACCACATCTACTGCTTCCCCCCTCTCCGCAAGGCTTGTTACGCTGTCAAAGAAAGCTATAGGTTGATTTGACATACTTTTTTCTTGACAAATCCATGTTGTTACTTATCACCTTCTCTTTTATTAGTGTAGAAAAACATCTTGAATGAAGTTCCAATGTCTGTCAATTTACCAACTAGTTTCCCACTTAAGAGACTGTCTCTAAACATAGTGATACAAGTGATATTGTCTGGATGCCAATTTCTAAATTAATTCAGAATGTACTGCATAAAACAAATTACATTATTGTGAAAAACTAAAAATAATTTCTAGTGTACATATCTTATTAACATAGATGTACCAATTTTATAAGTTGACAATTTTAATTGTGGATAAGTAATTGTACATAGGTCATTAAGCAAAGCAAGCATAATGTGGTCCACAGATCCCCAGTGTGTACCAACTACATCACAAAAAATAAAATTTAGGGTTATTACCATTAATTGCAGACATGCTCAGAATTTACTGCCATGAAGAGATGCATTCACAACTGCATACTAAGCACCACAGATTTGAACGTCTAAAGGCATCTTTAGACTAAGTAGTGTTATGTGCCGTGGTGCATGCACCAGGTCTTCATCTATTTAAGGTTACATGCAGATAGTACCCATAGTACACCGAGATAGTACAGGACAAGAGGGGGAGAGGGATAGCTCAGTGGTTTGAGCATTAGCCTGCTAAACCCAGAGTTGTGAGTTCAATACTTGAGGGGACCATTTAGGGATCTCAAGCAAAAATCTGTCTGGGGATTGGTCCTGCTTTGAGCAGGGGGTTGGACTAGATGACCTCCTGAGGTCCCTTCCAACCCTGATATTCTATGATTCTATGAAATCTTTTGTTGGAAATCAGTAACAAAGACTCCACAACTGTCTTACCAAAATGGACATATGACCTAGTATAGGGGTTCTCAACCTTTTTCTTTCTGAGGCCCCCCCAGCATGCTATAAAACCTCCACAGCCCACCTGTGTCACAACTGATGTTCTGCATATAAAAGCCAGGGCCAGCGTTAGGAGGTAGCAAACAGGGCAATTGTTTGGGCCCCCATGAAACTAAGCTGCTCAGGCTTCAGCCAGGGCTCAGGGCCTTGGGCTTCAGCCCTATGCAGTGGGGCTTCAACTTTCTGCCTTGGCCCCAGTGAGTCTGATGCTGGCCCTGCTTGACGGACCCCCTGAAACCTGCTCGTGGCCCCCTGTTGAGAACCAATGATCTAGTATAAACCTGAACATATGAATTAGTCTGAATTACCTTTTCACTCCAAGCAAGGGGCAAGGCACAATGGTAGGGCAGAACAACGAAGTTTTCAGCGCTACTCTCTGTGCTGTATCTGTTCTGTGGATGAGGGCCATCAGTCACTTTCTAGAATTGTTAATCCTTGCATAAACTCTAAACTTCACTGCATGACTACATTTCCCTAAAGTTATAAAATTGCAAAAACTGTAAGTTGAGTAGGGTTTTATATTTTATCTATTAGAACTCTAATATATAATGCTTTGGGGTGTTTTTCCACTGTGGAGTTGAAGAGAGGAGGTTTTCATTTATCAGGATCTCACAATGCATCATTTTTCTTTTTAGGGAACAATGAAAAAGTGTGGGGTAAAAAAACCTGCCAGTAGTGGGTTTTTTTTGTTTTTTAGAAAAATGGCTAAAGTACACAGATATATTGGCAGCCACAGTGACTCAACAAAGTACAACTTTTCTGTCAGTAACCTTCAAGCCTTCCCTGTACTCACAGGATACTGAAAAAGGTTCTGCTCATGAGTAAGTATTTCAAAATATGTAAAGTGTTACTGAAATGATCTCATCCATTACTTACTTCACAGCACCTCCATTGCCTTCATCATTGTCAGAGGAAGATGATGTAGAAGAGGCAGGAAAATAGGTTGAATCCACATGATTGGGGCTCCCACTCTGAGCTGGGTTTATTGGAGAGGATCGTTCATACAATGGAGTATGTTTTCCTTCATGAGGAATGTTACTGTAGTTGTTCTGCTCAGAAAGACTTTTCCCACCTCCTTCCAAGGTGATGGCTGGCTCCGCGAGATTATATGGGTATGGACCCGGACCTTGGGCTCCACCCTGACTGGACATCTGTGGGGCCTAATACAATTTTTTTTTTTAAACAAAGGTAACAACAAAAAGATTGATGTTATAATATGAATTCTGTTATTTAAATACTTTTTTTTTTAAACGTCTTCAGTTCAGCCTTCCAGACTGCTCACGAGAAATGCTTTCATTGGAGTCTACCAAGTCACTGCAGTTACAAGATGAGATTTATCAATCAACTCTGATTGTGAAAAGCAGGCTAGGTTTTTATCTCCTTATCTAGATTTTCATGAATCTAGCAGACCACATTTCTAATAGTTATTAAGTCAAGAAAATACTTGCCACAGGTTTTGCTTGTAGAGAGGTCTGTGGAATGTTGAGCATCTGAGAAGGAACATACGGTGGCACTATCCCAGGCATCCCAAACTGATTTGGTCTGGCTGTTTAATTAGCAAATGGGGAAAAAGGAGTGGAAATAAAAATGGGAAAACACACAATAGTACTCATTTTATATACGCATCCCCACACATGCAGTCTGGTCAAAGCGCAGTTGTCCAATGTGTGTTTTAAGTAACGAATCTATATGTTAAAAAAAAAAAACCTCACTGAGTTTTACGCTTGACCGTGTTATTTTGTTTATTTATATATTTTGCCCTTAATTTATTTGTTCTTGTTTTATTCCCGTGTGTCTATTTTTACCATTCTAAGCTCATTTCTGCTTTTTTATTATATAATTCTCCAACTCTGTAGTTTGTCAAGTCAATTTTAACTTGTTTTGGTTTCTCTCTATTTTGATTCCATTTCTCTCTCTCATCATTCTGCCTACTTTTATTCTCCAAATCCCATCACATCCAGAACTCAATCCACACAACCCTTCAGTGAAAGTGGCTTGACATTCTCAACATACTGTAGTGGAACTTGAAGTTTTAAGTTTCTAGACACTAACTATAAGAATATTTGCTGTCCAACAAGCATTCAAAAGAGAAAAAAACACTGTCAGCCAGTAGCAGCATGCTGTCTTTGTTAAGAAGGAACAATCTTATTTACATCTTCCTCAGAAAGATGCAAGGTAGTTAGTATACTGTAATACGAAAACTATCTGGAGATCACCTGCTTCCTCTCCTTAGAGCTTCCCTTGCACTCACTACCTTCTCTCCATACCAACCTGGGCTTGCAACCAACCCAACGTGGATTGATTAATTAGGGTTAGCAGAACAGGAAAATCAGTGACAATAACTGTAATTGCGAGTTGAGATGGCACCAACTGACAGACTGAAAAACACTCAGCTATTTTAACCCTAATGCAGGTCTTGGGAGACTTAAAACAGGCTCTGTCTCAGATGAGTTACTGTTCAGGGGCCCAAGAGTGGCGAGAAGTCCAAAAGTAGTGGCAACCCAGAGGGCAGGATGGAGACCACAGTGCCAGGGTGTTAACTGCACAAGGAAGAAGGAATGAAGGTAGATAAATGGGGACAGAGCCAAGTCAGGGTTGCAAGGAAGAGTTGTAGTAGCATGTGACTGCCAATGCCATTCAGCCTGCAGCACCAAGAGATAAAAAAAAATGTACAACATATCTGAGCTCAAGTAAACTTCTGAGTACCTGACTCTGCAACCTTAACATACTTTTAATCTAGCCCTTCATTTATAACAAAGGATATACAGTAAGCTGGGAGGAAACTGTTTTCCAAGTTACTACAATAGTTTGGTCACATTTAGCATTTGCATATTCAAGCTCTGGTGGTAACAGTTAACTTAAACTATGAACTACCACGTCTGTGAAACATGTAATTTCAATGTTTTCATTTCCTCATGTATACAATGGAGGAATCGCTCTCAGAAAAAACTTGGGAGACGCAAGAACTCTGTTTTGTGAAAAAAGTATAGTACACCTATTTTCCTGCTGAAGTTGCTGACCAGTTTTCACTTGTTAATTGTTTAAGTATCCAGATTCCCAACACAGAAATGAATTAGGCACTGTTTAGGATGAAAGACTATTGATGTTGTTGATATAATGGAAACTCAATTTGGGGAATGAGCTCAACCTATCTGTTTACCCTATTTTAAAAGAAATGAAACCACTGCAGTGAATACTGGGTTTTTAAAAGGTAATTTGATAAAAAAAAATAGAGGTAATGAATATAAAGACAACCTCCTCAACATCGCTATATTTTATTTAGGATTATCTCTGTCAGTTTTCTTATAAACAGACTTTTGTTACTTACCTAGGTAATGTGGTGGATGAAATGGCATAGGTTTATTAGTTGCTGAATAATATGCAACTGCTCTCTTAAATCGAGTAACTTTGTCTTCTGTTCTAGACTAAAATAAAAAGTAAAACAGGCTTTGTAAACAAATATACCCATGTGACCTATACATCATGGTATAATATTGTAACATGCTTATCTGTGCTACATCATATAAAAATAAATTTAATATCTATGGATCAACAGACTAACATCTTACTATGGCACGCTGGTTCAGAGAATTATTTTTAATAATCATCATGGTGATTGAGTGGATATAAAATCCACTTTTATTAACAATCACCATAGGAACAAAGCATATTTCAAGCTTAGAAAAGCAAACTTTATAAGAGTGGGCTCATAATGACAATGAACATAAATAAAGTTAAAAGGCAAGGTGGAAAAAATGTAGTGTCATTTCAGTAATCATGTACCCAAACTGTTAAGTGCAGACAAGGAAAGTGTATTTCTTTTCAAAACTGCTGAATACTAAGTTTTGACAATCAAGACATTATATATACACACACACGAAATATAAACTTTATTTGTTTTCAGCAAAGATCCACAACACAATTTTAGCTGAACCAAACCCATGTATTTTTGTGTCAGCCCTACTTTACCTGTGAATGTTGAAAAACATCTTTTGCTATGGCATCCAAATCAGTGGTGTCCTGAATATTGCGGACGTAGTCAGCTACAGCCTTGATCACTACATCACAAGGTGGTAAAACTAACTGGTGTGCACGTACCTATGAAAACACATACTTGTTAACATCCAATAGGCTTAAGTAACTCCAAAAAAGCTCCAAGACATTTCAGCTTTGTAGTTGAGGACTAGTCTGATGGTCCACTATAAATATATAAAACATAATTTCCAAGCTACAGGGTAGATTAAGAGTGTGTGGATTTCGACTTTTCTGCAGATTTTTTTTCACCTTTGTGTTGTAAGGATAACCTTCCAAATTTGTAGTGATACAACAATACTCTTAGGGGGGGTATTAATTGTCCCATACAATTCCATTAAATATTAGCTCTAAAACAATGACAAACATGTAAAATGTCAACAATTGCTAACTATTTTACTGCTTAACATTTTAGAACAAATGCCCAGCTAGTGCACTTTACGCATTATAGTTACATTCATTTGAAAGATCTCTCAAAGGAACGTGGTTTCAAGTCTTTAAAAATGCTCATTTAATTTTGACAAGGTTTGGTACTCAATTTAGGAGTCTAAGAGGGACAAGCAAGAAAAAGCCTGGAGGGGTAGGAAGATCTCCTTGGGTACAGGAACTGAAACACAGAAAGAGAAAAAAAGAGATCTCAGGGGTGTGTATTTCTTGTTAAGACAAGACTGAAATAAATCCGTATTTTATTTCAAGCCGCTCTAAAAAATTTTAATATTTTGCAGGGTTTTTAAAATAAGTTTGCAGAGAGTTTTCCCTGAAATCTTCAGAACGTTTAATCAAATCTGGAGAGAAGAAAAGTCCACAGAATTTGATAAAATTCCCCACTGATTTCAAGTGGTCTTGCTGACTGCCTAAAATATATGGAAAACAGAAATATGACCATTTACTTTTAATTTCTGAAGACTGAATAGATTCTTTTTTTTTTTTTTATATATATTTTTGTTCCCGCTGTGTATACCACAGTGAGCCTCCAATGGTGGCTGGGATCCTGTAAGTGCTACTGTAATACAAATAATCCCAAAAAACGCAATCACCAAAAGTTTAGACTTAGTACACAAATGACTAGATGGGATAAAGGACATTCAATATTCCTAAAGGCAAAGGGAATTTTATTTCTTAATTACAAGGAGTGAAAATTCATGTTACTAGTTCTTAAAAATACAGGTGTGAAGCAAGATATAGCTATTAGTATGACGACTAATTCAGAATTCAAAAAACAAGTTGAAACACTAAATAATAAATTGTGAGCCACCCATTTACCAACTGGTTGATGCGCCTAAGATTGTTCTGAAGAATTCGTCAGGCAATGCTAAGGCCTTGATCCTGTAAAGACTTTGCTCATGTGCTTGACTTCAGGAATGTGTGTGAGGTTCTGCAAGTGTGTGTGGGGGGAGGCTAAGTGATTTATTAGCCCAGTATATTTCAGCAGTCAGTTTCTCTCCTAGAAACTACACATTTACCTTAAAAAAAACCTTAAAAAAAAAACAACCCTCTATTTCTGACAGTAGACAGAGAGAAAATTTTAAAAGCAGCCAGACTCTCATAATCCTTAATATCAAGAGTCCTGTATTGCAATATACCTGGACTATACTCTTCACATGCAGCTTGGTATCACAAACTGGATTCCAGGTGATGGTAAAGACAAAGGATTTTTAATCAAGTTATGTTGTACATAAAAGTGAGTAAAGAGATGTGTTTGGCTGTCTAAAGTTCTCTCTCTCAGGTGCGCGCACATGCAGTCTGAAGGGGAGCACAGGATCTAGTCCAAGAGGCGAGTATAGCTGAACCATTCGGCAATAGCAATCATAATGTACTTCAGTGTAACATCTTTGTACAGTGGAAATACCAAAGAAACCCACCATAGTAGCATTTAACTTCAAAAAGGGGGACACAAAAATGAAGCTAGTTAAACAGAAATTAAAAGGAACAGTCACAAGAGTGACATGCCTGCAAGCTGCCAGGAAACTATTTAAAAACACCACAATAGGGGTGTATACCCCAAACAAAAAAAACCACAGGAAGATGACCAATTTTTTTAAAGGGCTCTAGAGGCGAATTATAGGACTGTAAGAATAACTTCAGTACCAGAAAAACTGGTTGAAACTACAGTAAAGAACAGAATTGTCACACACACAGATGAACATATATTGGGGAAGAGTCAACACGACGTTTGTAAAGAGAAATCATGCCTCACAAATTATTACTATTCTTTGAGGGTGCCAACAAATATATGGACATGGGTGATCCAATGGATATATGTACTAGAACTTTCAGAAAGCCTTCAACAGGGTCCCTGATCAAAGGCTCTTAAGCAAAGTAAGGAGTTATGCGATAAAAGGGAAGGCCCTCTCATGGATCAGCAACTAGTTAAAAGATAGGAAACAAAGGGTAGGGATAAACTGTTGTTTATCACAATGCAAAGTGATAAACAGCAGGGTCCACCAAGCATCTGTATAGGGCCCAATGCTGTTCAACTTGTTCATAAATTGTCTGGAAAAGGCAGTTTACAGTGAGGTGATAAAGTTTGCAGACGAGATTAAATTATACAAGATAGTTAAGCCCAAAGCTGACTGCAAAGAGTTACAAAGGGATTGCAGAAAACTGAGTGACTGAGCAACAAAATGGCAGATGAAATTCAATGTTGAGAAGTGCAAAATACTGCACATTTGAAAGCATAATCCCAACTACGCACACAAAATGATGGGTCTAAATTAGCTGTTGCCACTCAAGGAAGATCTTGGAGCATTGTGGAGAGTTCTCTGAAAACATCTACTCACTATGCAGCAGCAGTCAAAAAAGCTAACAGAATATTAGGAACCATTAGGTAAGGGATAGACAATAAGACAGAAAATATCATAGTGCCACTATATAAATCAACAGTATGCCCACACCTTGAATACTGTGTGCAGTTATGATTGCTCTGTCTCAAAAAAGATACAGACACTCTCCTGGTTATGCAAGACCCAACTTACGCAAATTCGCACTTATGGAAAAAGTTCCATAAGCCAGAAATAGGATTTTCGAGTTGCCGAAGTGTTTGCGTAACATACGGATATACGTTTCCGATTTATGCAAAATTCAAGTTATGCAAGGCTTTCTGGAACGGAACAATTGCATAAGTCGGGAGGGGGGGCATCTGTATTAGAATTAGAACAAAGAATGGCAACAAAAATCATTAGGAATATGGAACAGCTTCCATATGAGGAGAGAATAAAAAGACTGGGACTGTTCATCTTAGAAAAGAGAAGATTATGGTGGGGGGGGAGGATATGATAGAGGTCTCTAAAATCATTAATGGTTTGGAGAAAGCAAATATGGAAGTGTTATTTACCCCTTTCACACAACACACGAACCAGGAGTCACCCAATTAAATGAATAGGCTGCAAGTTTAAAACAAACAGAAGGAAGTACTTCACACAATGCACAGTGTTAACTCATTGCCAGGGATGTTGTGAAGGCCCAAAGTATAATAGGGTTTAAAAGAGAACTGGATAAATTCACGGAGCATAGATCCATCAATGGATATTAGCCAAGATGGTCAGGAACATGACCCCATGCTCTCGACACCTCTAAACCTCTGGCTGTCAGAAGCTCGGACTGAATGACAGGGGATGGATCACTCTGCAATTGCCCTGTTCATTCTCTCTAATGCATCTGGCACTGGCAATTGTTGCAAGACAGGATACTGGGCTAGATGGACCATTCCTCTGACCCAATATGGCTAGTCTTATGTTCTTATAATATACTTTCACACATACATGTGGGAAGCTGACATTGTTCATAGATTAATAGACTTTAAGGCCAGAAGGAACCATCATGTTCATCTAGTCTGACCTCCTGCACATTGTAGGCCACAGATCCTCACCCATCCACTCCTGTAAGAGAACCCTAACTGCTGGCTGAGTTACTGAAAGTCCTCAAATCACGGTTTAAAGACTTCAAGTTACAGAGAATTCACCATTTACACTAGTTGCAACCTGCAAGTGACCCGTGCCCTATGCTGCAGAGGAAGGCAAAAATCTCTCAGGGTCTCTGGCAAAATTCCCTCCCTATCCCAAATATGGCAATCATTTAGACCCTGAGCATTTGGGCAAAACCCACATTGCTGAACCACGCTAGACTAATAAATCACTTTGGCTCCAATTTTGCAAGGATTTATAGAACCATAGAATTTAGATGCTTAAAGTTAAAAACTGGATAGAGAGGAAGGTGCTTTGAATTACCAATTGCCACTATCTCATTTGCAAACTGGTGTGGTTTCTTTCTACTCCATTTAGACAGCTCAATGCAAACACAACTGGCTGCTCTTCCTGCACATTTAGTTGTCCTAATGTATTCTGAAGAACATGATTGGGCACTTGACCAAACAATTCAGAACTGGAGAATCTGTGATCTGTTTTGTAACTGTTTGAATGCCTCCCTATGTCTGTGATCCTAATGCCTGGGAATGTTATTTTCAACCATTCCTTTGAAAAAAATGTGCACGACTCCCATATTCTCTAGCTTTTTGATTTGGTAAGGGACATTTGCTCAACAGATGGTCCCTCGCTTTGAAGTTTGCTACTTGGGTCATAAGGACCATAGATTTGTCTCTGGCCCATGCTGATGGAAGCTCTTCATGGAACTTGCAAAATAGAGTAGGAGACTGCTCCAAGCCTTCTCATCAAAAGAAAAGACGCCCCACTGACTTCAACAGGTACTGGATCAGGCCCACAGGGAATACTGAAATCCAGTTCCATGAGAACTTTGGTTCCAAGAGGTCTGAGAAGCCAAGAGTAGCTTCAGATTGTGCAGCAAAAGATCCTCTCTCTGAATGAAAAAACCAAAGAAGAGATCGTAATATCACCACCCCATATAGCTCCTCTTCCACAATACAGGTCAGTCGCAACTTACGCGCATTTAACATGTGCAATTTCAGCTTTACGCTGTAGGGCCGGAGTCGGGGGTGGCCTCAAGCGGAAGAGGCGTGGCCTCAAGATTTAAAGGTCCTGGGGCACCAGCTGTGGCTGGGAGTCCCAGGGCCTTTAAATCACCCAGGGGGCTCCCAGCAGCAGAGGTGGCTGGTAGCCCCTGGGGCGAACTAAAGGGCCCAAGGCTCCAGCCACCATGGAGCTCCGGGCCCTTTAAATGCCAGCCCCCGCCCGGCTGCCAAAGCTGCGGGCGGGATTTAAAGGGCTCCGCCGCGGCGGGAAGCCCGGTGGAGCCTTTTAAATCCCGCCCACAGCTCCGGCGGCTGGGCCAGGGCGGCATTTAAAGGGCTCCTCCGGGCTCCCTGCCACGGCGGGAAGCCCGGTGGAGCCCTTTAAATCCCTCCCGCTGCTCCGGCGGCCGGGCCGGGGCAGCATTTAAAGGGCTCCTCTGGGCTGCGCAGGGAGCCCGGAGGAGCCCTTTAAATGCCGCCCTGGCCCAGCCACCGAAATTTTAAAGGGCTTGGGGATGTAATTTTGAGTATACGCAGGTTTTCGCTTTACGCACTAACCGCGGAACGGAACCTCCGCGTAAGATAAGACTTGCCTGTATCTAAGGGTAGCAATAATGTCAAGAGTTCAGTGGAAACAGGGCAGAAAGCTTCTGTTGCTCTGTCATACCAAGGGAAAAGTTTCTGGGCTGTATTGGTCTGCTCATCTCCTTTGCATCATTCAGGTGTCACAAAGTGAGAAAACTAGCAAAGCTTCCCAGCTGGTGAGTTCCCTGAGGTAGAGGAGCCACAAACAGGTGTAGAAATTGGATAGTTGGCTACTACATCAACCTTCACAGGCATAAGGGCATGAGTTAAGTAGACTGCACTCTGGAAATTCCCAGGGGCAAGCCCTTGGGAACCTCTGTTCTCACACACACATCTATACACATGTATGTGGGAGAACTTTAGGACAACCAACCTTTGGGGACCAGTGCAAGCTGGTAGAGTTTAGAGCAGCCATTAGTCTACTCTAAAATCTGCCAAGACCCTGGTCAGGAAATCAGGGAGTTATGATCAACTCTGTATTGGTCCCCCCACCTTCACTGCACCTTGCAGAAACTCTGTGTAGCACAGAATGAACTTTCATCTCTGGTTAGGGCTGGGTAATCACCCCTAATGTAGAGTGGAAGATCATCTTCTCTGGCAAAATTACTCTGCTTGGTTCTAGTCTGAGTTCTACCCTTGGAGTCAAAGAGAATCCCTGCCCACCTCCCACCTCCCACCCCTCGCAGCTCCATCTTCAATTCAGCCAAGTCTTGAGGATTAAAATCCTTAAATAATAAACTCATGGTTGTCACTCTCATGGCTTCTGAATAACCCTCCTGGACTAAACAAATGAAATTAGGAGGCAGTTACAACCAGCTAGTCAAATCATATTAATGCTTTCTAATTAAAAAAAAATGGAAGCAAGTTTCACTCCAAACATCCCTACATAGATGTTGTCTCCATTTCAGATTAAACGACAAGGTAACAATTACTAACACACCCATGTCAACATCTGTAGTATTAGGAGTCACTGAACAGTAAATACTACTAATCTTGAAAGGATTTGCCCCAGAATTTTGAACTCCGCCCCCCCCCGCCTTTTTTTTTTTAAGTACCATTACAGCAAAACTAATGCACATTCACCAACCTGTATACACAAACAAAAGGTTGGATGTATCTATAACTTGAATCCCCCTCTATTCTCTGTATTTCATTCTAGTGTAAGCGCAAACATGGTGAAGAGTGGTTAAATATTTGATATACACGAGGATAAACTTGGAACACAAACTGTTCATGGGAGTCTGATGCTGGAATCAGAATGGCACCTCTGCCGACAAAACAGGGATTCAGAAGCATTTGTAGTACATTGATGCCATCTACTGGATACCAGAGGAAAAGCAGTTCTGAACCCAAGAACTAAAAACTGACACCTGAAAAACAGATCTAGTAATAGAACCAATCAAAATGAAAATATGTAACCCTTCTCCAACACCCACAACAAAAACCTGAGAAAAGATTAACCATGTTCTCCAGCTGAGCCCAGTAGAGGCGGGTTGCTGTGATTGGAAAAAGCTACACAAGCTCCCAAGAGCTTTCCCAACATAGTCCACTCCAGACCCAAAAGCAGAACACAAAAAGCTGTGAACCAACCAAAGTTATTGTAGTCCTTTATGGCACCAACTGTACTGATCGCTAAATTGGACACTTTTTATTTTATGCTAACTACTTGAGTTCAGCACATCTGTTGTCCTCATTCTCATGAGAAATGAGGGATACGGAGGAGCATGTTTTAAATTATTTAAATTATTGCTTAAACTGACATCCATTTTTCTGCAATGTTGCCTTACAAATCCATTAGGCTGAGTGAAAGCAAGTGATCCATCTTTAATTCTATATAACTTCCAGAACACAGTAATATTTAATAAACTTCAAGTAGCCAGGTTTGTGAGGAGAGAGGGCACAGAATGTAAGTATACAAGCATCCCGTTCAGACTCCGGAAATATCTAGTTCACAACAGTGGGCATGCTCAGAAGCTTAACACAAGAACCTCAACTGTGTAGTCATTCTGATATGAGTAATTTGTTAACAAGTACTGAGAACTGCAGGACAGTTACTGTACCTCATTAACAGCTCACATGACCATTTTAACTGTCAAAATGAGAGCCCTTTATAAATACATACTGCAAATTTAGAGACGCCTGCAGATATCTGGATTTTATTTTAACAACCATCCAGTCTATGTATGGGGACAGGAAACAGTTACTCATACAGAGTGAATCTAATATTTCAACAGCTTTTAAGAAAGCAATTTGAGAACAAAAATTCAGATCTCTCTCAAAATTAAATATAAATAAAAGCTGTTTCCTGATCTTAGCAAAAAAGATCAAGTTGCTTTGTTATGTACACCAAGAACCTTTTAAACCATCAATGTCATTTTCATTAGAATGTAAATTCTGAAATTTTCTATTTTAAGATAAACTGTAAGACTTCTAAATACAAAGTTTATTAATAAGTACATTTAAAGAATAGACTAGTTGAGAAGTTAGTAAACAGTAGAAGCAAAGAAAAATTAGGGAATGGTCTCAGCAGCAAAAAAATTAAAAATTGTAAGTGGTTTAATACAAACTTATTTTTATGATACTCTCAGCGTGTTTCAAAACAAAGTCATAAGCCTTGAAATCATAATTTACTGAATATTCATCAAGTGGTTTCTTCTCACCCAGATAAGGTCTCCTAAACAGGAGATATAAAGGAAAGAGGTTTTAAATGGAAAATATTTGGGAAGGGTCCTGGTTTCTTTTCCAATTGAAAACATAAAAGTTCACACAAGAACGGCCATACTGGCTCAGAACCAAAGCTCCATCTAGCCTTGTGTTCTGTCTTCCAGCAGTGGCCAATGCCAGGTCCCGTAGCAGGAATGAACAGAACAGTTAATCATCAAGTGATCCATCCCGTCGCCCATTCCCAATTCCTGGCAAAATCCCTGGCCATCCATGGACCTATTCTCCATGAATTTAACTACTGCATATACTCATTCATAAGCTGAATTTTTTTAGTAAAAAAGGGAAGCATCAGAGAAGGGGGTTGGCTTATGAACGAGTTTAGAGAGGGAGAGGTGAGACAGCCCCTCCCCCCAACAGAGGGAGCAAGGAGAGGCAGCACAGCCAGCAGAGCCAGAAGGGAAGAGGCGGGGCCAGAGTCTCTCCGCCCGAAGCAGCTGCAGCTCCGGGGCTGGCAGGTTGTGGCCGCGCCGCCTGGTCTGGCCCGCCGGAGCAGGCTGCAGCCAGGCCAAAGACATCTCTGCCCTGGCCTGCCCCAGGTAAGGTAGGAAGGGATGGGATGGGGAGAGTGTGGGGATCCCGGGCTAGGGGTGGGGTTATGCGGGGGATGGTCACAGGGGTTATTCCCTAGACCCCCAGCTTCTCTCTCCCCTCAAAAAAAAATGTCACCACCAGTTGCTGTCCTGGCCCATCAGGGTAAGGCAGCTTGCGGGCTGGGACACTTTGTTTACTTAGATTTACCTCCGTGCCTGTGGATGCTTGAGTTAAACAAACCGTCTTGGCCCGCCAGCAGCTTATCCTGATGGCCCGGGAGCCAAAGTTTGCCAACCAACCCCTGAATTACAGGGTCGGCTTATGAGTGTGTCATAAAAATTTTCCATTTTTACTTATCCATCGGGGGGGGGGTGTCGGCTTATAAACGAACCAGTTTATGATGGAGTTATTTTTTGAACCCTGTTATAGTCTTGGCCTTCACAACATGGAGGGGAGGGATAGCTCAGTGGTTTGAGCATTGGCCTGCTAAACCCAGGGTTGTGAGTTCAATCCTTGAGGGGGCCATTTGGGGATTTAGTTGGGGATTGGTCCTGCTTTGAGCAGGGAGTTGGACTAGATGATCTCCTGAGGTCCCTTCCAACTCTAATAATCTATGATTTAACATCCTCTGGCAAAGAGTTTCACAGGTTGACTGTGCATCATGTGAAAAAATATTTCCTTTTGTTTGTTTTAAACCTTCTGCCTATTAATTTCATTTGGTGATCCCTAGTTCTTGTGTTATGAGAAGGAGTAAATAATATTTCCTTATTTACTTTCTCCACGCCAGTCATGATTTCATATTCCCCCTTAACTCTTTTCCAAAGAGAAAACTCCCGGTTTTATTAATCTCTCCTCATCTCCTCTTCACATTCCAGATTTGAAGAGAAAAGGAAAGTGCTCTATTGGTACATTTTGGAAAGATTAAGAAGGGCAAGAAAACTAATCCTACATACACATTTTGTCAGAAATTGAGCCAGAATTCATCACCACAAGTCCTGCAGCCATAAGATAAAAATGCATTACATCAGCATAAGATACACTTTATCCAAAAATAGTACCACAATATTTCCAATGTAACTACAGTACTCTGATAATATTGTGGAAGGTAGTGACTTCACACCTGGAGACTTGTAGTTCAGAAGCAGAACTCTAATCCTGGAACAGGTTTAATTTTCATCCTCTATCTGAAATCCATAAAAGTCCACAAAGGAAAGTTTCAGCATTTACTCTGTTGCTGCTGCAGAAGACAGGTATTTAACTTAATTTTATTCTAAAACTGTTGGATGAAAGGAATTCAAACACTACCCAGGACAATGGTACCAGAAAACAATAAAACCACGAGCTAAACCTGAATTTAATGTTAATGGGAATTATTTGTGGTAAATAATGGTATGAAACCAAATAAATGGTCAGAGTAGCTAATATCACATCATATATAATTGATGGAACTACAGCAAAAATTTAGTGTCATGAGAAGTAAGTGCAGAGCAAATAATACTCCACAAAACACAAGGCCCAGGTACAAGATTCTGTGATAAAGAGTAAGCTAATAAGCCATCTTTTGGAGGGGCTGAAAAACCAAAATCCTAATTACTTGTAGTAATTAATGATTCCATTGAACTTTTGTAAGGCTAGGGATGTTAATCTGTGCCTAGGCCTGAATTCATATTCTACCTATTTAAGTCCTCATATCGTTTCAACTGGATTCAGAAGTCTTCACCTCCTGAACTACTGTTCAGTGTTCATGTGTTATGTTTCACTACAGCAGGGGTCAGCAACCTTTCAGAAGTGGTGTGACAAGTCTTCATTTATTCACTGTAATTTAAGGTTTTGCGTGCCAGTAATACATTTTAACATAGAAAGAGACCTTCTAAAAATAAGTCTAATATATAACTAAACTATTGTTGTATGTAAAGTAAATAAGGTTTTTAAAATGTTTAAGAAGCTTCATTTAAAATTAAATTAAAATGCAGAGTCTCCTGGACTGGTGGCCAGGACCCAGCCAGTGTGAGTGCCACTGAAAATCAGCTCGAGTGCCGCCTTCGGCACGCATGCCATAGGTTGCCTACCCCTGCACTACAGCAATCCATTTGAATGGCAGGTGAGCAATGTATAGCCACTTTACTTTTTAAGCCTAAAAATAAAAATTCTTTGCTTGTGTTTACAACCAAATGGGTCCCAGAACATGTTCTAGGTACATGCTGAGCACCCATGAAGCACATGTATGCTACCTCTACCTCATGTCTTCAGCACCACTCTCTAACGGTACACTTATACTGCAGGGACTATACAGCTAGGACAGCATAACCTCATAGCGCAGATACAGCCCACACCAATTAAAGGGTTTTGTCCATCCACGTATGAGCTCCACCACCCAAAGTGACAGTAGCTATGTTGACGGAATTATTCTCCTGTGGACCTAGCTGCAGCTACACTGGGGTTTAGGTCAGCATAGCTACATTGCTCAAGGGCGTGGAGTTTTCACACCCATCACTGATGTAACTATGGGCTTGTCTACACTACCGTGCGGGGTCAATCTAAGATACGCAACTTCAGCTACTTGAATAGCATAGCTGAAGTCGACATACTTAGATCTGCTTACCGCAGTGTCTTCACTGCAGTAAGTCGACAGCTGATGCTCTCCCATTGACTCCGGTTGCGCTCCTTGTTCTGGTGGAGTACCGGAGTCGACGGGAGAGCACTCAGCAGTCGATTTATCGCATCTATACTAGATGCGATAAATCGACCCCGGCTGGATCGATCGTTACCCGCCAATCCAGTGGGTTGTGTAGACAAGCCCTATATCAGCCTAAAATTTAAGTGTAGACCAGGCCTAACTGACAGGAAGTTTACTCAGCCTGATTTCAGAGGTGAGAATAAGTGTCCTTTTCCTGAAGAGAAGGAAAAGGAGTGAGAAGAACATCTTTTCCAGCAGTAGAAAATGAGATGGGGAAAGTAAAGAAATGAAGATCTCCCTCCAGTAGCAGAAAGAAAACCCCTGCGAGAATCTATGGGGCGGGAGGAAGACGGAGAAAGAAGAGAGGGGGAAAAAACATTTCTACCGGAGAGAACTCTAAGAAGTTGTATGGAAAGCAATGCATGAGAAAGATCTCGTCATGTTGATAAAAAAAGAACTATGAGATGGAAGCAGAAAGGCAGATTAAGATGACAGTGTCCTTTTTAAAAGCCTTTAAAGTAAAGTGTTCCACTGGGGGCGGTGAGGGGGTAAGAGTGCATTACATCCCTCAGCAGCAATCTTGTCGTTGCTCCAAGGTAAAATGAGAAGGTAAACAAAAGCACCCAAAGTACAAAAACAGTGAGGTATTCATATGGAATTTAAAAGGTATTTAAATATGATACAAAGAAAATATTTCCCCAAACATATGATATATAATTTACCTATGGAACTCACTGACACAAGATACCAAGACAAAAAACTTAGAAGGTTTAAAAAAAAAATTAGACACTGATACAAATCAGGAGAATGTCTAGTTATATTTGATTTTTTCCCTTAAGGGAAATAAACCCACATGTTTCAGTGCCTAAGCCAAACTCAAACTTACAGTTTATAAAATAAATTTCTCCTGTGCTTGGTTATTCCACATGCATGTGCTACTTGCCACTGTCAGAAATAGGATAAGAACACTGTTCTGATCAGACGTGGCAATATCCATGTTCCCAATCAAACAGGATAGGTCCATCAATGGCTATTAGCCAGGATGGGCAGGAATGGTGTCGCTAGCCTCTGTTTGCCAGAAGATGGGAATGAGCAACAGGGGATGGATCACTTAATGATTACCTGTTCTGTTCATTCCCTCTGGGGCACCTGGCATTGGCCACTGTCAGAAGACTGGATACTGGGCTAGATGGACCTTTGCTCAGATTAGGGTTAACGGAATTAAGATGCAAGACACATGGGCCTTAGTTTTCATGCATCTTCAACCTTTCCTGTCATCAAAGGGTGCAGTCAGAAATAGTCTACTTTGTCAGCTCTTTGTCATTTAGATTTTTAGACCACAAATAACCTCTGAGAGGCCTTAATCCTAGCTCGTTGGAACCTGTCTGAAATTGAATCTACCAATCTTGGAGGCTGGAAGTGCACAACACCCATGGGATCAGCTTTCTGAAGAGATGATGACCAATTTACAGGATGATATGGAATACGTCAACCAAGGAAGAGGAGTTAGGATTCCATGGAGATCAGGCTGTTTAAGAGAGGTTCTTTTTACTCTAATTGAACAGCTGACCTGGACCCTTAAATATGGAGATCTTGGAGAACGAAAAGGAGCTTTTAAGGACATGGCTAAACATCCTGGACATGCTAAACCACAGGAGCCTTAGCAGCTCAATGCCCTGGTGTAGGACTCTTTTTTTTAATCGTCGTTATTCCAAAAGAGAGTCCAACATCTCCAGGTAGATGAGACCACTCTCAAAATAGATTTCCAATGATCCATAAAGACTCAAATGGACTGTAAAGCAGGGATTATGCTCAGCTGTTTATTCAGCCTAAATGACTATGGCTCTATTAAGGTAGATACGGAAACTGTCATCAGGGAATACTTTTCATTTAGATTTCTTTTAGGTTAGGATATAACGTTGGTAATCAGTCTCTCTGCCTACCAAGCCCACACACACTGTGGCTGCACACACTCTGGTGAGCTGATCTCTAGAATTGCCTTAGCTGGAGGACAATATACGTCCGATTAGGATGGCAGATCTAGTGTGGCTTTGCCAGATCCTCCCCCTGGGGCCAATCCCTTCAGAAGCAAAGTAACAATGGGGCTAGGTTCTAGGACTACATTCCTTACAGACCTACAAGGAAACTGCCATTCACTGGTGCCAAATTCTCCTGGATTGCCCAGTCCAGCTCATTCCAGGGCAAAAAGATCAGTCCAGTGGAGGAAAAGGTGCCAATTCCCCTAGCCCCAACTCTACATGAAGAGCTGTGAACTATATGCTCTATCCTCTAATCAGGTGATCATTCCAGGCTTTTGCACAAAAAGGGCCCTTATTATGACTGATCACTGGGTGCTACAAATATTTCTCAGGTACTCAGTAGTCTTTGCATAGATAAGAGCTCTTTTCTTCTCTATTTCCCCTGAAAGGTCCGTTCAAAAAGAAGTCTGTACCCAGTATATGATAGATTACTCGATTTTAAAAAATGTAGTAGTATGATTCCATCCTTCTTAGGCAGGCATTGTGGCTGAACTCTCTCACTCTCACTGTGTCTAGTGCAGGGGTTGGCAACCTTTCAGAAGTGGTGTGCCGAGTCTTCATTTATTCATTCTAATTTAAGGTTTCGCATGCCAGTAATACATTTTAACGTTTTTAGACGGTCTCTTTCTCTAAGTCTATAATATATAACTAAACTATTGTTGTATGTAAAGTAAATAAGTTTTTTAAAATGTTTAAGAAGCTTCTTTTAAAATTAAATTAAAATGCAGAGCCTCCCTGACCAGTGGCCAGGACCCGGGCAGCGTGAGTGCCGCTGAAATTCAGCTCGCGTGCCGCCTTCAGCACACATGCCATAGGTTGCCTACCCCTGGTCTAGTGGTTCCTGCTCCTTCTCAAGCTAACATCAGTTTCCTGCTCTAAGTGCCATTCAGGAAGTCGTTACTCTTTAATGATTAGAAGGATGTTTAATCTCATTCATTCCAAACATGATTACTTATCTGTAGCACTGAAAGTGTGCCAGGCACTTTACAAAACACAAACAGCCAAAGGCCTTGCCCTGAAGGGCTTATGCTCTAAACAGTTCCTTTGTGGCAGCAATAGCAGTTCAGATCTCTTCCCTTTAACCTAACCACAACATTCCACACCTTTTCCAAAGGGAAGGTGGTTCTTGCTGTGGCCCTCTGCAGGGCAAGGCTTTTTGTCCACTTGTCTCTAGCTGACTAAATCAGGGCAAAGTCAGAACAGCAAGGTTCAAACCTTCTCGAAGTGAACAGCTAGCAATAGAGCCAACAGACGTTCTCTTTTCTGAGAATTTTACTGCTTGGAGTTTTGATTCTTCTCCCTCACCTCCACAAATTATTGCTCAAGACGCTTCTAACTGAGTTGGTTCGGCCAGTTAACCCTTTGAAAAAGGGCAAAAAGGTTATTCTACTTTTGCTTTTCCCCACCTCACCCTGCTAATTCTTGGGCACACTGGAGAAAGTACCATTATTAAATGTTATCCAACAGCACTGGTGGTTGTTTTGCCTCCATTCCATGCTTCCGAGCGGGCTGATAAGTAAAGCTTCATTCTTTATAGCACTATTACTTTGCTACTGCATAATAAAAAGGGCAGAGAATGTCACAAAGAAAACAACTCAAGGGACCCTAATTTATCAAGTTTCTGTTTTTCTTGATAAAAAACCCAGTCCTAGTTTTCTGAAGTGCTGAGGAACTCCAACTTAAGTCAAAGGAAGTAAAGGTAACCAGCACCTTAAAAACAAAAACAAAAAAACCCACACTGTCTTTACACTGTTAAAATGACAGGAAATTTTCTAAATCCCAAATTTTCATGAGAGGGAATGAAAGGTCCCTGGCTTCTTGCAGCTATAGGGGGTGCCCAATAAAAATTCATAATGGCCATAAACTGATACAAAAAACACAACAAAAAACCCCATGCTGAGCTCCCAAGCTGAATCCAGGTCTAGTGACCTGGTTTGGAATCACAGCACCATCCCACTTCCAGCATCTGAATGAGAGACCAGGCTTTTCACCAAGGTCATTGCTCCAAGACCTAGACAGTGCCTAACCCCTCTTCCCACTCATCTTATTAAATCTATGGCTTGTAAATGTGCGTGGCAGGGTTGGTTGGTTTGTTTTTGTAGTGTCTGGAAAAAATATAAATGTTGTGTTTTGTTTTTGCCACATCTGCAGTTAACCAAAAACCCACTACTCCCAGAGTTGCAATGACATCACTGATGCTACTATGTCAAATGGAACTAAAGATGTTAAGTCATGTTAAGTTAGTTCTCTTGGAAACTCAAGAAGGCAATATCTGTCAAACGGAAAAGCAAAAAAGCAGTTGAGAGAAAACGAAGAGTAAAAAAAAAAAAACTTTTTTGGAAGTATCTGACTGGAGTCTTAAATAAAGAGTAAAGTGAATTTAAAAGCAAACAAGGCAGAATACATCTTAATTAAAATGATTTTGTTTTCATAATAACCAAGTAAAATTTAGCATATATTTGGCAATTATCTTATGGAACATGACTGTGGTCATATTGTTCAAAGCCATATTCTGAATTGGCTATTTTGACTGTGAGTAATGTTACACCTGTAAATCAGCTCCCACGGGTAGATATCTGGGCTCTCAAACAAAAAGGAAAATCCCTATGCCTTTTTAAATAACAAAACAAAGATGGATTTATACAACTCTAAGGATTTCTCTTCCACTAAACTAACTACTGATTCCACTTTTTTCCATTCCGTGACTTCATCACAGAATGATCCTTTCATGGATCAATAACCCTCCCCCCAACAAAAGAGATGGAGAAAAGCTTTGTGGGTCTCTGATGGTTTCCCAACAATGGTTTAAGAACGAGTGGACTAAAAGATTATTCTGAAGAGACAGGAGTCCCTCTCTTCCTCCCCTAATTTTTCAGATTAATAACTGAATTGGGAGCCTTAAATCTGTCTCCAAATTTAAATTTCTAAATTAAGCTTTAGCTTGAAAAATGCTTCACCATTTCCACATTTAGCTGAGATGGCAGAGAAAATTACTGTTTCCATTACAAATGCCACTGCTACCTCTCTTGCAGTGGCATGTCAAAGTATTACTTTGGTCACCCAGCCCCAGTTTTCAAGAGACAGTAAAGCAACTTTTTTTTGTGTGATTTTTTTTAATTGCTTTTCATTAAAAGTTGCCTGACATTTTTTTCAGGCTATACTTGACACAAAAAAAGCAAGGCAATTTTTAACTTAAAATGTAGGTCAGAAAGTTGAGTGCTTAAGCTGTACAGTTCAGGACAGGGGGAAAGTTAAGTAAATTGGAGTAAAGAGGAGAAAAGAGTGACAGTTCTGAACTACTGCCATCATTCCATCTCCCAGTGAACCCAGCTGCCCTATCAGCAGCAGTTTTTGGCTTATTACTACTTTTAACTCTCAGCAGAAAAAGGTTCTTAAGTTAGTATTTAACAGAAAGTAAGAATTAAACTGGTCACTGAGCCATGAATTGCTACAGACAGGACAGCCAAACTCATGGGAAATCAGAGGAATTAGATGTCCAAAGTAATTTTAAAAGGTTTTTAAAATGACATACAAAATTTTAAATATATTTTATTACAGATAAGGGGCCAATTTTAGCATTGAGGTAAATGACAGTGGAAGTAGGTCATTAAAAGTTGTGCAGACTGAAGTACCATACCTTGCACCCAACTGTCATTAGAAAGCTATTGGTGTATTTCTGAGGAGTTGAAGGTGCCTAGTCTTCATTATTGTACCTCAAAAAGCACCTAAGTTGTGAATCAGCTGCCTATGAAGCACATACTGCTGTGGTTTGTTGCTATAATGGACTATAATGTTTAACTGCTAAAAATCAGATTAGGTTTGTACCTTAAGTGAGGCTAGTGGATGTTCTGGACCAAGTAAACTCCAATGAAAGGAAGCCAAATCTTCATCAGGAAGAATGTGATTACCTAGAATATACAACATGCAGAACTTTTAAAAAAAGTACACCTTTAAAAATCAAACACTTTGTATAAACTGATTCTGCAGCAAAACTGATTGATGCAGCAAAGCAGATTTGCAGTTAAACCCAAATACATATAGGTTTATCCTAGGGGGTAGGGGAGGAATTAAGTTTGTAAACAAATCTATTATTTCATAAAGCCTAATTAAAAAATGGTTACCTACCTTTCGTAACTGTTGTTCTTTGAGATGTGTTGCTTATGTCGATTTCATTCTAGGTGGGCACGCACGCACGTGCGCGGTCAGAGATTTTTGCCTTAGCAGAATCCCTAAGGCCAGTTATGGCGCCCCCTTGAGTGCCATGCTCATGCAGCGGTATTATCAGGCGCCGCTGGCCCTACGCCCTCTCACTCAGTTCCTTCTTACCAGCAACAGAGGGGTAGGAGGGCAGGTAATGGAATAGACATGAGCAACACATCTCGAAGAACAACAGTCACAAAAGGTAGGTAACTCCTTCGAGTGCTTGCTCATATCGATTCCATTCTAGGTGACTCATAAGCAGCATCAATGGAGGTGGGCTCAGAGTTCACTGTCTTGCAGCTTACAGCACTGCTCTGCCAAAGCCAGCATCATCTCGAACCTGTTGGGTAAGCACATAATCAGACGAGAACACATGGACAGACGACCAGATCTCTTGGATTGGTACCTGTGCCAGGAAGGCTGCTGACGACGCTTGTACCCTACTCAAGTGTGCTGTCACGATCGCTGGCAGAGATGCTCTCACCAGCTTACAGCAGTAGCAGATGCAGGCTGTGATCCAGGACGAAATCCTCTGAGCAGACACTGGGCGACCTTTCATTCTGTCTGCCACTACAATGAACAGCATTGACTTATGGAATGGCTTTGTTCTATCTGCGTAGAAGGCCAGCACTCTCCTGATGTCCAGGGTGTGTAGCCTGCGCTCCTCATCTGACGCGTGAGGCTTTGGAAAGAAGATGGGTAAGTATATGTCCTGGCCTGTATGAAATTGGGAAACGACCTTGGGCAGAAACACTGGGTGCAGTCGCAGCTGGACCTTATCTTTGTAGAAGACCGTATAGGGCAGCTCCGAAGTAAGTGCCCTAATCTCGGACACCCTGTGGGACAACATCATCATGACCAGGAATAAAACCTTCCAAGAGAGAAGCAGGAGAGAGCAAGCTCAAGAGAGGCCCGATGAGCCTTGACAGCATGACATTCAGGTCCCCAGAGGGGACAGGATCCTGGATGCGTGGGTAGAGACGCCCCAGACCTTTCAAAAACCTTTGTAATCAGGTTGCTGTCATGTCATGAGCGAAGATCAACCTGCCAGAACTGGAGCCGTGCGGAGGAGCACCAGGCGGTTGTGGTGGGGCTGACTGAGGCGGCACCATGAGCAAAGCACACCTGCCTGAGCTGAAGAAATTCATGGACAAGAAGCTTTCACTGAAGTTAAATGGTGGCCGACATGTCCAAGGGATATTGCGAGCCCCATAAGTTAAAATTGTATCTGCCCAAGAGGGCCTGATGGTTTGCCACCCAGAATTGCGGGCTGGCTGTTGAATAACTTTTTGTCACAAAAAGGTCCAGCCTCTATTTTTGGGAGCTGAACGAGGGAGGGATAGATCAATGGTTTGAGCATGGGCCTGCTAAACCCAGGGTTGTGAGTTCAATCGTTGAGGGGGTCACTTAGGGATTTGGGGCAAAAATCAGTACTTGGGCCTGCTAGTGAAGGCAGGGGGCTGGACTCGATGACTCACAGACTCAGACTTTAAGGTCAGAAGGGACCATTATGATCATCTAGTCTGATCTCCTTTCAAGGTCCCTTCCAGTTCTAGGACATAGGATATCTCCATTATTTTTAGTGTGCCCCTGCTTTTCATTGGCTACCGAGACAACAAGTGAGCCCAAAGGTGAGGCAATATAAAGGTACTCAAACTCTTTGGCCGGGACAAAGTACCTCTTTTCGGCCCTTTTGGAGGTGGGAGGGATGGACAATGGGGTTTGCCAGAGGGCCTTGGCAATTTTCAGGACCCCATCGTGCACTGGTAGTGCAACACATGCCAGGGTAAAGGCTGAGAGGACACTGAACAAAATGTCCACCTGCTCGGCCATCTCCTCCACCTGTAGGCCCAAATTCTTGGCCACCCGTCGAAGCAGAGCCTGGTTTTCCTTAAATTCATCTGGGAGGCTGATCCTCAAGGGTCCCGTGACCGCCTCGTCTGGGGATGGGGATGAGGATGACAACTGTACCACCGGTGGAGGCTCAAGTGCATCATCCCCAATGGGGAAGGGGGATTTTGGGGTGGGTGCTGTCTCCACTACCCTGACCTCTGAGCGGGTCTCATGCACCAAGCCCGGTGCAGTCAGTGCTGCCAGTTGTTGCTCCAAGCAGATGAGTGGTGTAAAGGGGGCATCGTCATTACCAGCATGCCCCACGCACTCCAATAAGGCCACTGGCCGTGCTGCCAAGGCAGCACTGTAAACGTTGACACGGCCTCAGGTGCCCATTCACACCGATGAGATCTTGGCGAAGGGCTGAACTGCCCTTCTGTGCTAGAGGAATCCCCTTCCGGTGACTATGGTGGAGCCATCGACCCCTGTGTCTGCCTGCTGTCCGTCGCCACCAGGAGACCAGTATTTGGAGTGAGGATTGGTGTCAGTATCGAGGGGACCAATGCTGGGTGGACTGTGGCGAGCCCCAGAGGATCTGGTCTGCAACACCAGAGATTTGCAGTGCAGAGATTGAGAGCACTGCCTTGTCTTGGGGAATCGGTGGGGCTCCACTGCCCCCAAAGGGGTCGTAGCAGCTGGCTTGCCCTCATAGGGAGCCTTTGCTACTTCTTGCAGCACATGTGGTGCCAGCGGAAGTTTCTGCTCTCTCAGTGCCGGGGGAGCTTGGGAAGGCATCGATGCCATCAGAAGTTTGGGTCCCCTTCTGCTCCTGGGAGTCAGTGGTGGATCCTTGAAGGGGCAAAGGGTGACAGAACTGAATCCTTTGCCCGATGCCCCAGGGCCTTTCTTGCCTGGTGCTGGGGAGCCGTGCTTCTTCATTTTCTTTCTGGGCACTGGTGGTGGGGAGCGGTGCCGGGGGTGTGCTGTGCACCTAGGCCGAAGTACTAGGAGAGTCTTGGTGGGATGCCTCGGAAGCCTGACAAAGGGCAGCCCCCATAAAGAGAGCCCGCAAACGAACATCCTGCTCTCTCTCAGTCCTGAGTCGAAAATTTTTTTAAATACAACTTTTGTCCTTCCCATGTGATTCCCCCAAGCGTCAGGCAGCTGCTGTGGGGGGTCACTTACAGGCATAAGCCTGTTACAGTCCTCGGAGGGCTTAAACTCTGGAGACCAAGGCATGGCCCGCCTGGGACAAAGTCCTTGCTGGGATTCTAACTTCTAACTACACTTAACTACTTAACACTAACTACTATTTACAAGGCCCTAAGGCTCAAAGTCAGAAGAGAGGAAACCTCTAGCCCTTCCTATGCAAGGAAAGGTGCTCCGACTAACCATCACAGGTAGTAAGAAGGAACTGAGAGGGCGTAGGCCCGGCAATGCCTGATATGCCGACACTTAAGCACGGAACTCAAAGGGATGCCACAGCTAGCCCTACTGATACCGCTAAGGAAAAAATCTCCGACAACCATGCACGTAGGCATGTACACACCTAGAATGGAATCGACATGAACAAGCACTCGAAGAAGAAAATGTTGTTACAGAAAGACAATTATTTCAAAACCTGAAGGTCCTATATTAAGAGCAAATTATTAACTCTGCATTTCCATATTTTTCAAGTCCAACCTTAGCTTTGAATTTTCAGATTAATGTAATTATATTATCTAAATTTTAATAGCTGAAGTGTTCTAAATTTTTTCTGAAATAAATAATCTGTATATACTATTCTAAATCTGTCTAAGTTTTATATCTGGAGTCACTACAATTGGGAGATGCAGCCTCTACAGAAGTTAATAAGATATCTTCTTAAAGCTTCAACTGAAGACACTTAACCCTGTCTCCCATCCTGGCTGTTTCTTTCTGAACTCCATGTGATGCACTTGGGTATCTAAAACTCTGCAGCCATCTCCCAGGTTTAGTTAATACTCCTCAAATGACTTCAAGCTAAAACAGACACTTTCCAAAAATAATTGAATACCAATTCACTGATGCCAGTAGAAAAAAACAAATCTGAAGTAACTGGGCAAAGCCATTTTGAGACAAGGTTGCTGAAAACCATTGGGAAACTTTTGTAATATTGAGGACTGTTCTTTTTAAAAGCTCTCGTGTTTTCCAAGTGGCCTACCCAATTAGCTTTGAAAAACCTTTCCAACAGAAGTCTGACCCTCAGCAAACAATATGCATAAGAAATATCAGGCAAATTGGCTTAGTCTGGCAATGCTAAGTGAACAAGAGGTTAACATAAAATCCTACTTTCAAAAACGTAACTAAGCCACCATCTGAAACTATTCTCTCCCCATATTTTCATTATATTTGCTAATTTTAATATGGGCTAATTTTAAGATAGGTTATTAAGCAATGCAGTTCTACTAATTATTTAGTAAATACTACCTCAAGTCAATTGGTTAGCCTGGGAATGAAAAAGGTTGGCAAGTTAATGACTAAGCTACGTGGTCATTTACCACCTAAACCACTTTAGCAAAGTGGAAAATTATTTAAATAATTTTGATCTTCCAAAGCATAGTACATTGCAATCAGACAAAAAGGATTGAAGAAATGGGAGGAAACATCTTGAATAAAGCAAGAACATGATTCACTGTTGACAGCATCTGAAAATGGATTTTACAAAGCATGAGAAGAAATCCTAGCAGACTCAATTAAATTTAACTGTCATAAATGTAGCAAAGTATTTTTTTCATATTTAATACGTTTGTAAAAAGCTACAGGCTTAGTCTCTAGTGCTGTCAATATATTTAAAGCAGGATTTTTCAAACTTTTTCACTGCTTCGACATTTTAGGGTATGTCCACACTACAGTTTCCATAGCAGCACCGCTACAGCACTACAGCTATGCCTCTGTAATGCCATAATGTAGACGCTTCTTACACTGACAGAAGGGGTTTTCCATTACCACCACTCTGAGTGGCTGTAGTTAGGTCAACGGAAGAATTCTTCTATCAACCTAACTGTATCTACATTGGGAGTTAGGTCAACCTAACTATGGTGCAGAATTTCTCATAGCCCTGAGCAATGCAGCCAGGTCAAACTAATTTTTCAGTGTAAATCAGCCCTTAGCCTTTCCTTCCCATTCACAAATCACATATTGCTGTGGCAACCACAGCAACTGTTTACAAGGAAAATTAATATTAGGAAAGTAATGTATTTTAGCTGACTTGAGGGAAACCAGTACCTTGCTGTTAGTCACCCTCTCCACACCACTAGAGGATGCCCTCTGGATCACAGTTTGAGGACTGCCAACTTTAACAACAACTGCAGAGACAAAAGCAGTTCAAAATTCTTCAAACTAATCGAATGGAATATCTCACTCCTTACCTGAATGGACAAATATTTAGTCAACATGCCCATTCAAATCCTTCACTTCCTGCTGAGACTGCCATCAAGGAGAGAAATGATATTGTGTGTCCTCATGTGGCCATTAAGAACCAGACTAATATTAAACAGTTTTCATAGAGCAATTACTTCATCACTACAGACCTCTAGGTCACTTGAGCCCAATTTAAGTAAGGATTAGTAAACCTCAACTCAAGGCTGAAAAAGCCACTCAACGTGGACAAGTAGGAAGCTTTCCTGGGTGATTCCCATCAACTTCAGCAGGATCTAAGATTTCATTTTTAAAATAATTATGTTTCTAGCCCTTGGGCCTGATACTCTTGTGTCAATCTGGTTAATTCTGATCATAGAATCATAGACTTTAAGGTCAGAAGGGACCATTATGATCGTCTAGTCTGACCTCCTGCACAACACAGGCCACAGAATCTCAGCCACCCACTCCTGTATCAAACCCCTAACCTATGTCTGAGCTACTGAAGTCCTAAATTCTGGTTTAAAAACTTCAAGGTGCAGAGACAAACTGCTATAATAAATATATGCACATGATCATTTCTCAAGTATAGAATTTTTAAATAAAATTTAAGATATGCAGTAGAAGATGCAGCTGCACTTAAGTACTACGTCTGATATATCATACATAGAAGATACTACAAATTACAAAATGTATCTGAAGTTCTTTTACCAAAAACAAAAAAAAACAAAAAAAAAACCAAAAAAAAAACCACCAATCCTGTTGTTTGAGAAATAGCATGTGAATGAGTAATTAGACTTCTTATACTGCATACGCACAATGGGGAAGAGATTAAGGTTACACAAGCAACCTTAGCTCCGCTATTTCCTGATCTGAGTGCTTAACTATGTAACCTCATTTTTTTTTCATTTTTATTACATTTACTAGGGTTTTTTTAAATAAAAAGGTTAGACACCAATTAAAGATATTGCCCCATATAAGGAATACACTAAATAAGACCCCTCTACCTCACATTGTGCTTAGTTTTCCACTGACCAAGGTTCACACAAGGTTTTCAAGTATACAAATCAATACTTACCGAGTGGATCCAAACTCCCACTGTTTTTGAGTTGGATCAGACGCCTGTAAGTGCACACACTACCCAAAACAGGGTGTCTCTGGCAGCATCTTAACTGCCCAGTATCTGAGGCACTCTCCTTCCTACAATAAGCAGCTAAGTTAAACCTGAACAATACAAACTGTGTTCTCTAGTTAGAGAAAACTTCAGGAGAAGATTGAAAAAAATCATACCCATACGCACATCACAAAGTGTGATTTTTAAGCCCCCAAAATTGATCCAAATACTTTGCTGCAATACTCAAAAGCACTTCCCTGCCAAGTTACAACTTTTTAACCCCAGCCATTTTGTTTTTTTAATTTTTATTATTATTATTATTATTAAAGAAAGGTCACCATTTGTCTTCACTCTGTTCATACTCAATAATGGTGGAGCCTCTCTCACCCTCAAAGTTTCAAGAACAATTCACCTTTGGGTAGCACCGGGTATAGAAACTTTCAGCCCAAAAGGTGAACTTCAACAGGGAACTAGCAACACATTAAAAACAGAAACACTAAGGGCTTGTCTAAACATGGAAACTGACTAGCATAACTATATGGTGAAATAATTATTCCACCGTGGCTATGCTGGTATAACGCTTCCATGCTGACGCACTACTCTGAAGTAAGTGACTTTATTCTGATATAACAGTAATTTATTCTGGAATAATTGTAATTGCTGTTTAAGATACTATCTTAATTGTAATTATTCCAGAATAGAATGTTCTCATATAGCCATAGTAGAATAATTATACCACTACAGCAGTGCCGGTTATTTTCTCTGTGTAGACAAGCCCTTAGGCATCCTTACCACCAAGTGATTCCTTCACCCCATCTATGAGGTTTAGAGGACACGTGGAGACCACATGAGTCAAGTCTGAGACATCTGTCAAGACATGCAGCCCACCTATAGTTTTATTCAGGTTACGTAAGATGTGCTGCTTTTAAACATTTACCAGATTACATACAACTTTCACTGTATTTAAGATATGATTAGAATTACACACTATCTTTCAAGAACAAGTAATATCTCAAAATACTGAGATGACCTTAGTGACACTACGCCCAAATAAACCAACAACCCTTCCTATAAACCTTTATAAAAGTTTATTTATAGTACTGCAGTGCCTAAATTCAGTAATATTCATTACAATATTCAAATACAAACAGCATAATACTGATAAATCTGCAGACTCCTAGAGTTCAAGTGCCCAGAGTTCATACAGAACCTTTTCTATAACTACATCACTCAGACTCTAAAAAATAAGAAAACAGTAAAACCAATCAGGATGTTAGCTCAATGGTTATTCACGGTCTGAACCAATACGAAGCAAGCCACAAAAATACCTGGTAACTTTTTTTGTTTCAAAGAGCTAGTGTCTTGTTTTATAAGTAAATTTCAGTGGAATATACTTCAAAAAACTTACAAGCCATTCAAAACATTAAATCACAGAAAGGCAAGGTTTTCTCTGCTAAAAACAAATTTTAAGGACTATTTTGTTATTTAAAGTGTCAGTTTAGACAGATTCTAGCAACAGCAATACCAACCACCACCCACATAAAACTCCTAGAATCACTAGCTGTTTTACCAGTACTTCATATTAACAACAATTTATCAATTTGGGGAGTAGTGTTGTTAACTATTCTTGACACAGAAAGAAAACAAGAACTGACATGACCAGAAATATTATCTATTTCCTGCATGGTCCCACTGCAAGTGTTTTTTGAATCACTCACTGCTGTATGGTTCTTTCTATTCTTATGTAAAGGATTTCACCTTTTAGTAGGGAAAATATTAGCTTTGACAAAGTATGTGTGTATATGAATTTTAGTGTTTACTAGAGCACTGGCACATCAAGAGAGTAATACATAGCCCTTTTCATCTATAGATTTCAAAGCACTTGAAGTATTATACTCATTTTACAGATGAGAAAGAACTAAAGAGGTTATGCAATTTGCCCAAGGTCACTCAGCAAGTCAATGGGAGAGGTGGAAATAGAATCCAAGTCTCTCGGCCTAGTCTGGTGCTCTATCCAGCATACCATGATGGAAAACGTTTATTCATTACTTTTTGCCCAGACAGAATTTAGAATACCAGTCTATGTAAGTTTTATTCTTTGGAGGTCTCCCGTAGAAAACCTCAGTGCTGCAATGATACTAGTGATACAGTAAATGGCAAGTCAGTAATAGAACAAAGTGCTAGAATGGTGTGGGCGGTACTGTGCTGCTAAAAGTGACATCTTTCAGATGAGACATGGAACTGAGATCTTCACTAGTTGGGCTCATTAAAGATTTCATGGCATGTACCATCAGAGGCAGGAGAGTGTTCTAGCCAAACTCCAGCGGAGATAGTTACATACTGCCTACCAGTACTTCCCTGCAGTTTCAATTAAATACAGTACTTTTCAGTTCTGGACATAAACTATCCTGTAGTGAAACAGTTGCTCAGACCCACCTCAGTGACAGAGAAGTGATCCAGGCAGCTGAGGCACTACTAATGCTTGTACAATACTCATATCTGAGATAAAAAGTACTCTGGAAGTGCAAGATAACTACACAATTCAACATTTTTAGCATGAATGGATAGAGTTCACAAGTACATCTGTCTATCTGAAAACTTACTTAGACAAACCATGGTTATTAAAAGTAGAGCTTAAATACAGTGTATTAATATGACTAAAGCCATCTGAAAACTTTGATCCCATTCATGAAGTAAAATGCTTTGGCTACTGAGAGCTTTTGCAGAACTCCTACTTTATTTCCATAAAAGATTTGCATTACTCTTTTCACAACCTTTGTAGCTATTCACAGAGCACCTCTCTAGACTCAAAAGTTGATTGCATTCACAGACATGCGCAAGTTAGTGCCACAAGGAACCTAAAGCTGCAGTGAGTATGGAATGACAGAATATAATAGCTCAAAAACAATGGAAAGGGAAACAGGTCATACAAGGAAAGAGCTTTGTTAAAGATATTATACACATACATCTTTTACAAATCATTTATTGTTAATATAAATATAAGTTGTAAGTTTCACTAGTCACAATATGTAAAATTATCTTATTATTTAACCTACCTAACAGAGCAGCAAAAATAGGAAAGCGGTTTGGATTCAGGTCCAGTTGCTTGGCAACTTCATGCATCAGATATTGGCTTGTTGTGAGACTTTTCCCATTACGGCTCAGTTTTAGGGCATGGGCACTGAAATAGTAAGGGATGTTGCACAATGCATAATCGGAGTCATATGCAACCAAACCATGGAAACCTTTTTCTCTGCAGAAAGCGATTACTTCTTGATGGTGATCCTCAATGCTCTGTGCAACCTAAAAAAGAAGAGAAAAAAGCATTAACAGTCTTTTCTCATATTTAGTATGATAAGCTACAGATATGGATCTCAGTGTAAGGCAGTGGTCCCCAACCTTTTTCATCTGGCAGCTGCCAGACGACGAGCCACAGAGGACCGTGGCGGCGGATGAGCATCCGCTGAAATGCCGCTGACAAGCGGCAACATCAACAGGCGTCACCGCCGAAATGCCACCAACAAGTGGCAACATCAATAGGTGTCACCGCCGACAAGCAGCGTCATCCAGAGGCGTCGCCGCTGAAGTGCCGATGATGATGCTTGTCGGCAGCATTTCGGAGGATGCTCGTCCGCTGGCCAGTACACAGGCACACTTAGACGGCCCAGCGGGCACCATGGCACCCGCGGACACCACGTTGGGACCCCTGGCTTAAGGAGAACCTGAACATTTGGAGTAGGATTAAAATAAAACAAAGACCCAAAGAATGCATTTTGAGCAGAGATTTCATACAATGCTATAGGTAGCATGTTGTGAAAACACTAAGATCTGAAAGGTATTTAGACAGAAGTGATACTACTTAAAGATAGCTCAGCATTATTGTATTATGTTACATTTTAACAGTTTTTCAAAATACACACATACACTACTACACCAGTCAATATCAGCCAACTTACGGAAAAAAGATTCTCAAGGATGTACTTTCCTAATCACTGAAAGGACTAGAACAGAGTAGTCCCAATGGAGGCAAAATTACAGAAGACTCAAGTAAGTCAAATAAAGACCAACTTCTGACATTGGCAATAAGCAAACTTCCTGATCAGACAACAAGGGGCTTGTGTAACAATAATTTTTAAAATAGTCAGATAAGTATCCAACACTCCACAGTCTGCCCTTCCATACACTGAACTTCCAATGACTCCAACAAGTTACAGGAACCACAACTGCAATATCAAGCCCGGAACAAATTAAAAAAAAAACAAACCCACTGTGTTTATGAAAACTTGCTCCTTTGTCCTCTGCTGTTACCTACATCCCGAACTATTAGTCAGTGATTTGGAAAAATGCCGAAAGCTTTCATGCTGGTACAACCTACTCTCAACAAGCATCTGAATTTAAAAGTAAAATGCCTTGAGATACCTATTCAAACCCAAGAAAAATAGCAAACACAACAAGGGTAAAACAATAGTTCATTTCACCACAATACATATGTTTATATAGTTATAAACTTAGACTTACATGCCCCTACACCAGAGGTGCTACCCCTCCCTGAACACCCCATACACCCCGGATGAATCCGAATCCGGATGAAGTAAAGGACAAGTTTTATGAAGATCTTGATGCCCTACTCTCATCCGTGAAGCGTACCGACAGGCTGATTCTACTTGGCGATTTTAACGCGAGAGTAGGATCTGATCACTCTGCCTGGGATGGCGTCATTGGAAAAAATGGAATCGGCAAATGTAACAGCAATGGCCTACTACTCCTGAAGACATGTGTGGCTCATGATCTGATCATTACCAATACTATCTTCCGCCTGCCCACTCGCAACAAGACGTCCTGGATGCATCCACGCTCCAAGCACTGGCATCTCATTGATTATGTCATCGTGCGGAGGAAAGATAGACAGGATGTAAGGGTGACTAAGGCCATGCCGAGTGCTGACTGTTGGACTGATCATAGACTCATCATCTCTAAATTAAGCCTTTACATCAAGCCAAAGAGACGTCCGCAGGGAAACAGAGCTGTGGTGAAAAAGATTAACGTCAGTAAACTGAGGAACCCCAATACAGCAGCTTTACTAGCAGAAGATCTTGACAACCAACTCTTAGAGCTGCAATTAGAGGAAAATGCTGAGAAGGACTGGGAACGCTTCCGGAATATTGTGCACTCTTCTGCACTAAAGGTTCTTGGACCCTCACACAGGAAACAGCAGGACTGGTTTGATGAAAACGATGAAGAGATCAAGGCCTTACTTGCTGAAAAGCACCGCCTTTACCGTGCTCATCAGAACGACCCGTCGTCATCAGCTAAGAAAAATGCCTTTAACAACACTCGCAGGACCGTACAGAACAAGCTTCGCAAGATGCAGGACTCCTGGTTGAGTGCCAAGGCAGGTGAAATCCAGATGTTTGCTGATAGAAACGATGCCAAACGGTTCTACGAAGCCCTCAGATCCTTGTACGGCCCTCGGCCCTCAGGGAGCTCTCCTTTACTGGATTTAGATGGTGTAACTCTCATTACTGAGAAGACTCTGATTCTACAGCGTTGGGCTGAGCATTTTCAATCTGTACTGAACCGCCCATCTTCCATTAATAACGAGGCGATTGATAGAATGCCCCAGGCGGATATCAACCACAGTCTGGACGTTCCACCATCAGAGTCTGAAATCCTACAGGCCATCAGCCAGCTGTCCAGTGGCAAGGCCTCAGGATCTGATGCGATCCCAGCAGAAGTTTATAAGGATGGTGGTGCAGTGCTTGTTGACAAACTCACTCAACTGTTTCAGTCCTTCTGGAATCAAGGGTCTATTCCTCAGGAATTGAAAGATGCATCCATCGTACACCTCTACAAGAGGAAAGGAAATCGAAAAGTCTGCGACAATCATAGAGGAATATCATTGCTTTCCAGCGCAGGCAAGATCCTTGCACGAGTGTTGCTGAATCGCCTGATTGACCACCTGGAACAGGGTCTATTACCCGAGACACAGTGCGGCTTTCGTAAAGAGCGTGGCACTGTGGACATGATCTTCGCAGTCCGACAGCTCCAAGAGAAGTGTCAAGAGCAGAATCGTGAACTGTACACCATCTTTGTGGATCTCACTAAGGCTTTTGACACTGTCAGTCGTGAAGGTCTGTGGCGTATCATGTCGAAGTTTGGGTGCCCTGATAGATTCATCCTGATGGTACGTCAGTTCCACGACGGCATGACGGCTCGTGTTCTGGACGACGGAGAAGCTTCAGAGGCCTTTCCCGTCACAAATGGCGTCAAGCAAGGGTGTGTGTTGGCACCGACCCTGTTCAGCATGATGTTTTCAGCCATGCTGTCAGACGCCTTTCAGAACAGTTCCTTGGGAGTCAGCCTGAGATACAGGACTGATGGGAAACTGTTCAACCTGCGAAGACTCCAGGCTGTCACCAAGATAAAGGAAACTGTGCTACGAGACCTCCTTTTTGCTGACGATTGTGCCCTGAATGCTGGATCAGAGCAGGAAATGCAAGCCAGCATGGACAAATTCGCAGCAGCATGCGATAACTTTGGCCTTCTTATCAACATAAAGAAAACCGAAGTGATGCACCAGCCAGCTCCGAAAGCCCAACACCAAGAGCCCATCATCACAGTGAAGGGGCAAAAGCTGCAAGCAGTGGACCAATTTACATACCTTGGCAGCACCCTCTCCCGTGCAGTGACAATTGACATCGAGGTCAACTGCAGAATCGCCAAGGCAAGCTCTGCATTTGGCGGACTGCTGACCAACGTGTGGGACCGCCGTGGAATAAGCCTTGCTACAAAGCTTAAAGTCTACCGAGCAGTAGTGCTAACTACCTTGATGTATGCCAGTGAGACCTGGACTGTATACAGGAGGCACGCTAGGCAATTGAACCACTTCCACACGACTTGCCTCCGCAGACTTCTGAGGATTCGGTGGCAGGATACGGTGCCTGACACAGAAGTCCTTTCCAGAGCAGGCCTGCCATCAGTTTACACTCTGCTTATGAAAGCCCAGACACGCTGGGCAGGCCATGTTGTGAGGATGCCAGACCACCGCATCCCCAAACAGCTCTTCTATGGTGAGCTGTCTCAAGGAAAGCGATCGCACGGGGGACAAAAGAAGCGATACAAAGATACGCTGAAAGCCTCTCTTAAGTCCCTGGATATCGACATCACCTCCTGGGAAACCCTGGCACAAGACCGATCGACATGGCGTACGCTGATCCACCAAGGCTGCCAGACATCTGAAGCTAGAAGGATAACACTAGCACAAGAGAAGCGAGCACTCCGTAAAGCCAGAGCTGCAAATGTTGTAACAGTGGTGCCCACGCATGTCTGCCCGACATGTGGCAGAACATTCCGTGCCCGTATTGGCCTTACCAGCCATTTGCGGACGCACTGTGGACAGCTCACAACCTGATAGATGTTAAGGTCTTCTTCGAAAACGATGGACGAACATCATCATCATCAAACTTAGACTTAGTGATAAATTAACCAAATTTAAGTGTTAGTTTGTAAGATGCTTGGGACATGGATAGTCTTTTTGTTCTGTGTTTCTACAGCACCTAGCACAACAGGATCCTGGTCCATGACCAGGTCTCCTATGCAGTATGATAACACATATAATAAAATAAATAATTATAATAGTTCTATCACTCTTCAGTCAAATCAGAATAGTTTAAACTAACACTTTATTACTTAGTAAAAAAGAAGCTTTAGTTCTAAAAGCAAATTTAAAAAGTTGTTCGAACAAAGCAGCCCTTGTGCTCTGAATATTATTCCATATTATCTGCATGTAATACAGTCACACTGTATTGATCTTCTATTGATATTCAAGCTTCTCGTAAGGATACCCCAGTATAAGTTCAGATTCACACATGTAACTTCATGACTGACTCATATTTAGAAACTTGAGTTACTGGACAGTCAGCATCTTACTCAGTATTTTGTTTATATAGCCAATTTAAAGTTTGCTAAAACGTTCAATTTTCTTCAACTTTTACCTAGTTTCTTAGGGAAACTATGTTTGGTATATTTGTTAAGTATCAAGGGATGAGGAAAAAGTTATGCTCTTCTATGTTTCACTTTTTCTATCTTCATCTTTTAACTCCATGTCAAAGTTATCCTGATTGCAAAAATCTGCATTTAAGGTCAATGGTGCACAAAGCTTCTCAGTGCATTCCCTTGCTTCTCAAAAGTACCCATCGTAAAGGTAACATCTTAAGAGTTGTTTCATAAGTATCTAATTAGTTACATCACCATTTGGTGTGGTATGTGTGGCTGTTTTGTTCATGTCCAAGATAGACTGAAAAACTCCTTGTTGTAGGTGATCAAGCTGTCAAAGATGACTCTATTCACTCAAAAAGAAAAATGAAAGAGTTCAAAAATCAGATCTATAAAATGTTTTAACCTGGGAAGGTTACTAGCACAATTTTTATGATTAACTCTATTACATTTTTCATAAGTATTAGCAAGTTATATGTATCGTGTACATGTTGGACTTATATTACTGAACTGTGTTTAAGTAACACAAATAATTAAGCTGTTATATGATGAAGAGCTGTAATGGCTGCCTGTCAAGGTACAGCGAACTTTCAACTTTACCAAAACCGGATACAAGGGCCACAAAACGGGTATAAAAGCTAGAGATAAGAGGTTTAAAAGTTGCACAAATCAAACTAGTTGGAACATGCATGTTATGCCAAAATAAAGCACAAAGGTGAAAATCAGAAATCTGAAGGGGGAAAAAAAAAAGCAATGTAACTTGAAACAATTTTCAGCACTTAAAAAGGCAAAAAATTAAGTTTAAATCTAAGTCATGTGTAAATGAGGACAGAACAGGAAAAGAGAAAATAGTTTTAAGATTTACTAGCTGACACACACGGAAAAGAAAATGAGGTTCTGCCAAAGCACTAACAATGCTAGGTCCCGTGCACTGCTTAATCATTTAAATTCTAACAAACGTGTTTGGCATAAAAACAAGTTTCTGTTTCATGAATTACATTTCTTTCAATAGACAACAAACAAAAGTTCACGACAAAAATAAGGATCTGTACAACATTTAATATCTCAGAGAAATCTGTGTTAGCTTATGCTGAGCTGAAGTAATCTACAAATTCTTTAAATCTGCTCTGGGTGGGAAGTATTTACTTTTTTCTTAGCACAATAAACTGAGCTAATGGACAGTTTGTAAGAGTGCAGAGAGGCCATAAATCACAACTGTTTTCAATAAGATTACTGAAGATTAGTTCATATTTAAAACTTGTTACCAATGTTCTCAAAACAAGCTTTCTTGAAACATCAAAATAAAATAAGACATTTCATTCTGCAATGAGGTTGTATTGCCTTATGCACATGCAAAAAAAATTAAACATGCAAGTTTGATTTACTCTTGCCCACCCAGAACGTTGGCAGAAACTGTGGGGTAAGTAGAATGTGAAGGGGTTTGGGATAAGGGTTAAAGAGAAAAGTATATTTGAGAACTATAAAACAGAACACCAGAACTATGATCAATAAAAGAAAATAGTGCATGAGAACAAAAAAGTAGCCAATTTTGAGTTTAAAATATATATATCTATATATATATATATATATATACACACACACACACACACACATATATATACACACTTGAAAATAAGTTATTAATAAAAAGCAGGAAGTTTATGGTCTAATCTTAAAATTATCTATATATACACCCCTATCTACACAGCATCTTAGTGGGTTGTATAAACTGATTATCTATTTGGATTACTAACAAATTCTCCCCATTTCACAGAGGGCTGGCCAGTTCAAAGAAATAGAACAATATGGAGCTGCCTTCTATCTCTAGGTCAGCAATTTTAATCTCTCCAACATTGGCAGTGACTAAAAAAGGATTACTCTTTGATAACTTTCAAGTGCTTTGGTGGGATAAATCCAGCTCCCTAAGAGACGTGTTTCCACAAAACCCACCAACTGATCCTTTATTCACAATCTCAGCAAAAAGGCCAAGGATTCAATAAGTATGAACTGTCCGCTCCCCACTAAAGTTGGTTCCTTCAGGTCAAGTTGTAGGCATGTTGGCAGGGGACTACAGAAAAACTCATGCTGCAGCTCCTCTTTTTTGTGGACAGCCACAAAGCTGTCAAATTAAGCAACTTTAAATACATTAAATGTACTCAAAAGAATAGAAACAACACACAAATCCAGTTTACATATTGCTTAAGTGACTATGGCTATGTCTACATTAGAGATCTTACAGCAGCACCGCTGTAAAGTCTCCTGTGTAGCCGCTCTATGCTGACAGAAGAGAGCTCTCCCATCAATATAATTAAACCAACCCCAACAAGCAGTAGCTATGTCGGCAGGAGAGCATCTCCTGCCAACATAATGCTGTCCACACCAGCGCTTGTCTGTGAAACTTATGCCAGTCAGGGGTGTGTTTTTTCAGATCCCTGACCAACAAAAGTGCTAGTGTAGATATAGTCAGCCACTAACAGCTAGTTAAAACTTATTACTAATTTGCTGCATGTTAATCAGCTATCAATGCCAAAACAATCCATTTCATCTATTAAAAAAAGTTAGGAAAAAACCTTTATTTTACTGCTCAGAAATCCTCAGGTCTCTGGGGCTAAGAGGCAAAAAATATTCTTCAGAACCCAGAATTTGCACATTATACACCCTGACATCAGATCACAGTATCCATTTAAACAGTAGCAAAAGTATCATGCAGGAGTTCCAGAAATTAATGAGTTAGACAAAAAGAAAATCTTAATATCTATTTCATGGAAAGACAACAGGACATATTATACTATAACAATAATTTCACATGACTTAATATTCCACGAAGTGATCTTTAATGCCCTTTTATTTAGAAAATATTTTTTCAAGCTACAAAAACAGACTAATATCACATTACATAACCAGACTTGAACTAATCCTTCAAGTTTTAAGAGAAATCATAACAAATCAAACTATTTAATGCTGGCCAGCTACAGCTTGGGAAAAAGAATAGCTGCCATCATGACAAAGGTAACCAGTGACTAAATAAGGACTTTAAATAAAATGTCAGGCCTCAGTGTTTTGCAGTACATAACATATGAGAGAGAGTTTCTACCCTGAGGGATTTCTAGTTTATTCTAGGTATATGCCACATCTGATTAACACAGGAAGGCGAAATCTCACTTCTCCTGTTAGCCGCAAGCTCTCATACGAAAAAAAAATAAATCTACATACATACAGGAACAGGACAATCATTCACACTAACCTGTCAATAATAGTAACACATTGTACGTCTGTCATTCCTGTTAACCTATCACTACACGAGATACGTTAACCCACAGTTATAAAATTTCTTACCAGTTACAATGGGATCAAGGGGTGGGACTTCCACCATCAGCTTAGGCTGAGCTGTAACTGCCTCTAAAATGCAGGATGATTTTTAACGCTAGGCCTTTCAACCTTAAGTCCCAGATGGAAAATAAAATGCTAAGTTTTCCTCTGTGAATCTAAGGTCTCACTGAACCTCCCAAAATTCCAGAAAATAAGTTATTTTGTTGTTTCTCCCTTCTGCTGAACACTGAAAAACTTAACCAAAAAAATCACTTCTTCAAAACCCTTTCAAGACAGCAATCTTTACAGAAACTTGTCCTGAGCTCAAAGTTATCCTTTGGCCCAGTTACAGCTGTGGTGTAATCTACCAAAATGGACAGTACAAAAGCAGAATAATGTTAAGCTCCAATTACTGATCAGTGGCACATCTCTGAAAGTCACATAATATGCTACATAAGTAATAGACAAAGTTGGCAACTACTAGTTAGTATGTGTTCCAACTTCTTCTGCTCTTTTCTCCTTAGTGGACATTTAAAAAAATAATTCCTGGAATTTTCATTCCAGGTTTTAGCTACAAAATTTTTTTGTGGTAAATAATATCCATTAAATGTGTGTCATAATTTAAAAAAAAAACAATATTACTGCAAGATTACTACAAATTTGGAAAGCTGGATAAAAAGTATATAAAATGTTTTGCAACCTCTCTCTTGGATGCTAGAGTAAAAAGATTATAATAAAGCCTCAAAGACATTCCCTCCTGCAGTCAAAACTATCAGCAAATTTATACTTGTCTGAAATAAAAACAGTTTAAACTACAGCTGCATAACTATATGTTAAGCAGTACTAGTTTACAAGAAAAATAGGTTATGGCACTACTTTGTGTTAATTATTTTAGTATAATGGATTAACTACTTGAAACCCCTTTATGGAAGTATTCTGGGCCTCTTTATATTTGACAAGTTATTTTTAGCTTTATACCGTGGATTCTGAACATCTACATTTTAGCATCTGATAATGCACTTCATTTAGGCAAAACATCTTCAGTTTAAATGCAAATTAAAATCTTGCCTCATGGCAGAACTTGTTGCTGGCCTATCAAGTACAATACAACTTTACTGACTTTTTAGTAACTGTTGTTCTATAAGGCCTATTTAAACTCTTGGCAAAAAATATGTAATACTGCACATGAAGGGGCAAAAATGTAGAGTATATTGTTATCTGTGGAGCAAATTAGCTAAGTGTGTTTCTAAGAAGAGGGAACGCAGGGCAGCAAGGGACATTTTACAAGTCAGATAAATGAATGGAACAGTGACCCCCAAAAGAACATGGAGGCAGAGGATCTAGCACAGAATACTGCACCCAGTTTTAAAGCAAAAGAAAATACTCAACTTTATATATAAATAAGACTGTCAGCTAATCAGCATTTGGAGGATGATACCTGCAAATTCACGTCACCCTACAAAACACCATCATCAGCCACATTTGATGGGTGAGTAGGACTCTCTGGTTGCTACCCCAAGAGGACATGAAGGGGAGTAGTGAAAGAAGGGAATCTACAAATGAAGGGATAGAGACTACAACAGAAAGGGAAAATAAGGATAACCCCCCTCCCCCAGTAAAAAGAAAATAAAATAAAGATGGAAAAGACAAAATATAAAATGCACTGAAAGAAGTGAAGAAAAAGTAAAAGGAAAGCCAGGGGAAGCAACACAGCTAGTCCTGTTTTTGAAACCATTAAGTTGTTGCTATGCCCCATTTTGAAGGCATGCTGAAACTGTGATTTTCCTCTCTGTGGCCCATTTGAGCAGTTCGTCTGGGGAAGGGCTCTCCCCGGATGCTGTAAATCACCCTCATTTTGCTTCCACAGGCTGACAGGTATGTATAAATAGAAAATCCCAGCGGAGATTAAGGACACCAGGGTGCTCACTACACCCTCCCTTCTGCCTGCTAAGGGCACCCTGCAGCTCCCAGGCGGCAGCAAGGCTAGTTTTGCTCCAGCCTGAGGGGGTCGCGGAGAAGGCAGCGGCAGCAACATAAACTTTGGCCGCGTTCAGTTGTGCAGCTGCCGCTGGCCAGTGGAGGCCGCTCCCAGGGAGCTCGCCGAACCTCCTCTCCCCGCCAGGTTTTGACGACATTTTGCGGATATGGGAATACACGATTCCCCCTCCCCTCGCTGAACTCGGTACGGACATTACCGGGAGGACAATCCCGCTGCCATCTTAGAGCTCTACCCCTCCCCAGCGCCACCGCAGCCTCCCCAGGCCGTAGCGCCGGGAATTGGCCACAGGGACTGAAGAAAGCGGCAAGAGGGGCGCTGGTGCCATGGTGGTGATGGGGGCGCTGGTGCCATGGTGGGGGAGGCCAAGGGGCGCAGCCAGAGGGGGCGCTGGTGCCACGGTGGTGATGGGGGACAAGGGGCGCAGTGATGGGGGCGCTAGCGCCATGGTAAAGATGGGGGGCCAAGGGGCGCAGCAAGAGGGGGCGCTGGTGCCATGGTGGAGATGGGGGGCCAAGGGGCGCAGCAAGAGGGGGCGCTGGTGCCATGTAATGGGGGCGCTAGTGCCATGGTAAATATGGGGGGCAAGGGGCGCAGCGAGAGGGGGCGCTGGTGCCATGGTGGAGGAGGCCAAGGGGCACAGCGAGAGGGGGCGCTGGTGCCATGGTGGGGGAGGCCAAGGGGCACAGCGAGAGGGGGCGCTGGTGCCATGGTGGTGATGGGGGACAAGGGGCGCAGTGATGGGGGCGCTAGTGCCATGGTAAAGATGGTGGGCAAGGGGCGCAGCAAGAGGGGGCGCTGGTGCCATGGTGGAGATGGGGGGCCGAGGGGCGCAGCGAAAGGGGGCGCTAGTGCCATGTGATGGGGGCGCTAGTGCCATGGTGGAGATGGGGGGGCCAAGGGGCGCAGCGAGAGGGGGCGCTGGTGCCATGGTGGGGGAGGCCGAGGAGCGCGGCGGGCGGGGGTGCTGGCACCCTGGTGCGGGGAGGCCACTGGCCCCGCTGCTCACCTTGATGTGGAAGCGGATGAGGGCCAGGCGGATGCAGTGCGCCATGCAGACGGGCGGCAGGAACCAGACTTTGGGCGGCGGGGTGCCCTTGTTCTGGACGTGGCTGACGATCTGCTGCGCGGTCTGGCGCTCATTGCCCTGGCGCTTCACCCACTCGTGGAGCCGGGCCTTCTCCAGGGCCCCGTTGAAGAAGACGAAGAGCTCGATGTTGCCGTTGAAGCAGGCCTTGGCCAGCGCCGCCAGGTAGCCCAGCATGTGGTTCCACTGCCCGCCGCTCACCCAATCCGTGTAGAAGCCGCCGTAGAGCCGGTGCAGGCAGTTGTCGGCGTCGATGAGGAGGCGCAGCGGGGTCTGAGGGGGCCGCTGGCGGCCCCCTCCCACGAGGCTGCCCCGGGCCAGCTTCTGCAGCTCCACGGGCACCACGGCGCTGGGGCAGTGCTTCTCGATGTAGTCCTGGAATCCCTGCACTCCCATGGCGAGGACCGGGCGGGCGGCGGCGGCGGGCGAGCGCAGGCCCGGCGGCGGGGTCCGGGTGCTGGCCGGGCGATGGGCTGTGGCTGGAGTTGCGGGCGGGGTGGGAGCGGTGGAGCCGGTGGGGGCGCTGCTGCTGGAGGTGGCCTTTCAGGGGGGAGTTGTGTGGATTAGTTGGGGGCTCATGGCAGCTGCGGCCGCCATGTGCTGCTCTCACAGAGCCATGGATCAGGGACCCGGGCTGCTGCCGCTGCGGCTCCTACTGCCGGGGGGAGGGGGAGCGGCACAGCGCGCAGGAAGCCACCCCGCTGCCGCCGCCGCCTGCAGCAGGGAGAGCGGAACAGGCGGGACTTGGCGGCGGCCCCCGCTGCCACTCACGGGCCCGGCGCGCCGCGCACACAGTAGCCTCAGGGGCAGTACCGGGGGGGCCGGGCCGCGAGCGCGCCCCACCGACCCGGCCTCTTCCACCTATACGGCACCCTTGGCCTGCGGCTGCGGCACTCGGGCGGCGGGGCCTGGGCGGCCAGGCAGGGCTGTTGCATAACCCAAGCATGCGCCCTACGCACGAGCGGGCGGGGGCTACTACGCGGAGGGGCTTGGAAGTTTGGGGGGGCGGCAGACGAACAGAGTCACGTGAGCGGGGGGCTGGAAGAGGGAGCAGCGAGGGGGCTCGGCGGAGGGAGGGAGGCTGGAAAGGGGAGGGGGGTGTGGAGGACTTGACGGAGGAGGAGGATCGCTCGGCGGCAGGAGAAGGGGGATGGCGGGGAGCGCTGCAAAGCCGCTTCCAGGCAGAAGCTCTGCCCCGCTGGGCACGGTGGCAGTGCTTGGGCAGGGGGCCGTGCCACTGAAGTGTGGTCGTGCGAGTTCAGGACGGGAGGAGCCCGCTGGGTGCTGTTGCAGCCCCAGAGCTGGGGGGAGGGGTGCTGGGTGAGAGGCATCCAGCCCACTGGCCTCCCCCTCGGGCTTGGCTCCAGCGCTGCAGGAAGTCTTACACATTTACACACGCCCAGAAGAGCGGGCTCCATGTGGGAGTTACACGGCCCTGTTCCCGCTCCCGTTTCTGCGCAGCAGTGTACATGTCATGCTGTACCAGTGCTGGGCAGGAAAGACGGCTTGCTGCACGTAGATCAGCCAATGAGAGAAGCGAACTGAAGAGTGTCAACATCCCGGGCTGAGTGGTCACTAACTGCCCGTATGAGTGAGCTGGCTGGGCCCGTGGCTCCCCGTGATCTGATTTCAGGCAAGACAAAAATGATGCGGGGCGCAAGGGGAGAGGAAGTCATGCTCTTCCTCTAGGGATCTCCCACCAAATCCTGCTTTGGAGAAGGTTGGCATTTAACTGAATAAAAAGTTAGTTTTACTTTGTGCTATGCACACACTATACCATACAGCCCTATAAATGCTAACCCAGAGCAGTGGTTTTCAACCTTTTTTCATTTGCAGACCTTACATTTCAAGTGGTGCTTGGAAATCTTAGACCTAGTTTGCAAACTCCCAGCAGTCTGTGGACCACAGGTTGAAGACCACTTACCTTGTGCATTAAGAATAGGGGACATGACATAACAGGTAAGTATTCTATACTTTTAGAAGTGCTATTTTTTTTACCTTTATTTAAAGTAAAATAAAAACTGCTTAGTTTTTGATCATTGCTCAGATAAAAGAAAAACAAATCTTTAAAAACAAATGCCTCTGAGAAGATGGACCCTCCTCCCCTCTTGCTTTGATTTTGCTGGTTTAGGAGGTTTCAGCCTACAAAATACAAGTCCATTGAGGTATGAAATACTATCAAGCAATACTTTGCTTCACACTGTGCCAACAGACTTGTGTGATGTCCAAACCCGACAATATAAAACTAGCATACTCTGTTTGATTTTCTAAAATTGGCACAGATTAGAAGGATTTAAAATTTGCTGTCTCCACACAAATACAATAATAACCGTTATTTTAAAAGAAACACAGTAGTAAGAAATAAACCTCAACTCACCTACAGCTAAAGATTTAACACTACCAGAAAACCTTCCAATATGTCTTTGGTGGCCTGTTCAACAAGACTATATATAAAACCGACTCTATTCACATAGGCCTGACAAGCACAACTGGTTACTGATCTGGGCATGAATTTAAAAGCACAGCAAAATGCCGTCAGTGCTATAGGAACTGCCAGAATAAGATCTCTTGTCCTCTTCTAAACTGCTTCCAGTATTATGGTGATGATTTGCTCACTCCAGTTTCAGCTAATGAAACTGTTTAAAGAGGCCCAGATTTGGCCATAGATATTTCCTGGCAGACAATACATATTATCTTTGAAATATCAACATAGTGTCTCAGTATTCCTCGATGCTGGGCAACTGGCAAATATTGCAGATGCCTTATACCAAGTTTAGTATTTTATTGGTAAAGATACATTTCATTTTTAATGAGATTTGAGTTTGGCCAGATTAGCACCTAAAATAAATATTCTCTTGTGACTCACTTGGTGGTGACTGTTTCCTAGGGAGTTGGTTGATTCCCTCCTGAGCAATGCTAACTCAAGCCTGATTGGAGGACATTTGTATCCAAGAGTGACTGATGTAGCCTATAAAGATGGTAAAATAAAGTATACAGAAAACTTTGTGGAAGTCCTTAATAAAAAAATTTTTCCTGAAGAGTTTTTTTGTTTTTGTTTTTTTAAATCAGTGGACAAAATATGATGACCTTTTCAGATAACTTTCTCCAAAGGTATTCATGAGTATCTAGTAAGAGCATTTTCTTAATTTAACCTTCATCCCAAGGCTCAAATGGATTCTCCCTTCAAAGTGCAATCACTAAGTTTTGTTATAACATTAAGGATGCTACAACAAAACACCTTGGAATAGTTTACAGTAGTACAAAATATGACACTAAATAAACATTGCAATTAATTGGGGATTTGACAGAGGAGAGAGGATTTCAGGTGATTGTTAAAAGTGATTCAGCAGAGCTTGACCAACTGGACAATTAATGCCAGAGATCCAGAGCATAAAAAATAAAAACAGATGGTCAATAGAGTCTGCAATATAGTCAAAGGTACAGCCAAGGAAGAACAGAGTTTGATCAGGAACACCTAAAAGATAGTTAATGTAACTTTATGACAGATCATTCAGACTCTTAAACAACTAATGAAGAGATTACAAATCAATCTAATCTCAGGCCAGAAACCAGTGAAAGGATTGAGGATTCCATCAGTATTCTGAACAAATTTGAACAATTTAGGCTTCAGCAGAACCAATTAGCAGGGGTGGTGGAAAGAGGAAGAGTCTTCAGAACAGATCTTTAGCTGGTGAAAATTTCGTAGCTCCATTGATTTCAGTGTACTTCGTGGCTGAGGATCTGCCACACTGTATCCTGCTCAATCCTGCCACAATTTAGAACTATTCCATATGTGGCTCCAACTCCAGCAGAGCAAGATTTCTATATCTTCTTTATATGGAACAATATTGAGAGGTCAAAACATCCAAGAGACAAACTGGATGCAATCAGGAGTAATTCCATCTTAATATGTAACTAAGGATGACTGGTCCCGAATACCCTATTGCAGTAGTAATGGCTGCAACACTAAAACCCTGCCCAACATTTCATAATTATCTCAATGCCAATGTCGCATAGACCAGGAAGGACAATCGTGATCACCTAGTTACTGTCCTCCTGTACATTGCAGGCCATAGAACTTCACCCACCCACTTCTGTAATAGGCTCACAACCTGTGGCTGAGTTACTGTAAGTCCTCAAATCTTGATTTAAAGACTTCAAGTTACAGAGAATCCACTATTTACTCCAATTCAAACCAGCAAGTGACCCATACCCCACACTGCAGAAGGTGGGGAAAAAACTCCTAAAGTCACTCTGACCTAGGAGAAAATTCCTTCATGACCACAAATATGGTGATCAATTAGACCCTGAGCGTGTGGGTAAGACTCATCAGCCAGATACTTGGGAAAGAATTCTCTGTAGTAACTCAGAGCCCTCCCCATCTAGTGTCGCATCTCCAGCCATTGGAGATATCTGCTAATAGCAGATGGGCCATATGCCATTGTAGGCAACTTCTCATACCATCCCCTCCATAAATTTATCAACCTCGGTCTTTAAACATGAGGGGTTTTGCCCCCCACTACTCCCCTTGGGAGGCTCTTCCAGAACTTCACTCCTCTGATAGTTAGAAACCTTCACCTAATGTCAAGCCTAAACTTATTGATGGCCATTTTATAGACATTTATTCTTGTCCCAACATTGGCCCTGAAAAAACTCCTCTCCCCCTCCTCTCATAATTGCCTGAAACTCTGTACTCTACACATTCAGATGTTACATAAATTGAAATATCTTTGAATATTTGGTGTCAAAAAGGGACAGACTGCCCTTGCTCAAAGCTTTTTGGCCCTCTAAGGTAAAGGTAGTTTCATTGAAAACTATACACTACTGATCTTATGCTGTCATTTGCTACTTCATGCATTGCTTGAGTTTCTAGAACTTTCCAGCCAGTTCCTGAAATGCACACAAAGCAAGAGCTCCCCATTCAAATCAGTTACAAAAATAAAGCATTATGGTTGTACCATTTAAAAAAATAAATACACAAAAACCATGAACCAAAATGAATTCACTATACACTTCAAGAAACAGAGAAACTATTTAAAAGCAGCTCCTCATGAAATGAGGCTAGGTAGACAGATGAGTGGGCGTAAGAATACTGTGAAACTAATTCTTCCTCTTATTCACTCCCAGTGGAGCATAAGGCGTCAACCATTCTCCTCCATTCATTTCGTTCTTGAGCGAGGCAGCAAATTTCATCCCACTTCATTCCCATGCCTTTCATTTCCTCTTCAATGGTCCTTCGCCACGTCCCCAATGGTCTACCTCTCCTCCTCCTTCCTTGTGGTGTCCATCGTAGGGCAAAATGAGGGTGTCTATCAGCACCCATTCTCAACACATGCCCCAACCATCTCCATCTTCGTTGTTTGGCTTCATCCACTATGTTGTTAATGCCCGTTAATCGGCTCACTTCAACATTGGTGATACGCTGCGGCCAGTGTATGTTAAGAATTCGCCTAAGACACCTTCCTTCAAAACCCCGAAGCCGACTTTCTATCTTCTTGTTGGTCCTCCATGTTTCCGCCGCATAAAGCAACACAGAGCGGACGTTCGACCTGTAGATCTCTACCTTGGTTTTCATTTGCAAGATGGCTGACCTCCAAATGTTCTGAAGTCTATAGAATGCAGTTGCTGCAAGACCGATTCTGGTAGATATCTCCTTCTGAATATTACCACCAGCCGATATGTAACTACCAAGATATTTAAAATCGTTCACCTCCTCCAATTCTACATCACATACTACTGTAGTCGTCGAGCTGGCTGTTTTTACTTTCATTGTTTTGCTCTTACCGGCGTGGATATTAAGTCCCACGCACCTTGCTGCTATACCTACTCTATCAGTCTTCTCTTGGAGGTCCATCTGAGAGCTTGAAATCAGGGCGATGTCATCCGCAAAGTCACAATCTTCAATATGACCAGAGGGTCCCCATGCGATCTCTCTTGGCCTATCTTCGGTGGCTTTCCGCATCACCCAGTCTATAACCACAAGGAATAGGATGGGCGAAATAACACATCCTTGTCTAACTCCCGTTCTCACATGGAACCACTCGCTCCACTGTCCTTCATGGCAAACACAACACTTATTATCGGCATACATATCTTTGAGGATGTTAATAACTTTCGGAGGGAATCCATATGTTTTTAGGATATTCCAGAGAGATGGATGGTGGACGCTATCAAATGCCTTCTCGAAATCAAGGTAGTTAATGAACAGTGGCGAGTTCCATTCAAGGGATTGTTCCATTATCATACGTAATACAAATATCTGATCAGCGCATCCTCTCCCACTCCTAAATCCTGTTTGTTCTTCCCTCAGGACCTCTTCTACTGCTTGTTTTATTCTCTGTAACAGGACTCTGCAGAAAACCTTCCCGAGCACTGATAACAGGTTTATACCTCTCCAATTATCACACAAAGACAAATCACCCTTCTTTGGTAATTTCACAATGATACCTTTCTTCCATGCTTCAGGTACTTTCTCTTCTTCCCATGCCTTGTTGAATAGCTCCTCTAGAATCCCGGCACTCATATTCAGGTCGGCTTTTAGCATTTCTGCGGTTATTCTATCTTCGCCTGGTGCCCTATTTTCTTTTTTCTGTCTAATGGCTTCTTCTATCTCTCGCTCTGTGATAGGCCCTTGTTCTACCTCCATCTGAAAACTCGTTTCCTCTATTTCAACTACCTCTTCAGGATTTGGTCTATTTAGAGTCTCTCTAAAATGCTCTGCCCATCGATTAATTTGTTCTTTCTCTTCTATCAATATTCTCCCATCCTTTCCTCTAACCGCTGTTGACCTATTGCTGAACCCTCCTGTCAAAGTCCTCGTGATTCTATACACAGTTCTTGTGTCGCCCCGCACGGCTGCTGACTGTGCCTCTCTTGACAGACTGGTAATATAATCCCTTTTATCTTTTCGAACACTTCTCTTCACAGCCTTGTTTTTCTCCCTGTATTCTTCATTCGCAGCTTTCTGTTGTTCACCACTTCCAGTCAGCATACGTAATTTTGCTATCTTCCTCTCCTCAATGAGTTTGTATGTATGATCTGAAATCCATACTTTCCGCTCTCTTCTCTTATAGCCAAGCACTGTTTTGCTGGCCTCCGCATATACCTTCTCAACGTTGTCACAAATAGTGTTTATATTACCAGTTTGCAAATCATTTAGAAGTTGAAACTTTTTCGAGAGCTCCAGTATGAACTGTGCCTTTACCGACGGTTCTTTCAACTTCCTTGAGTCGAAAATTTGTTGCCCATAAACTTTCTTTGTCTTTCTCAGTTTTATCTGAAGCTTACTCAATACAAGGTGATGATCACCACCTACATCTGCACTTCTTGATACTCTGGTGTCCAACAACGACCCTCTCCACTTTCGATTGATCGCAATGTGATCAATTTGGTTCCTGGTTTTCCCATCCAGTGATATCCATGTCAACTTGTGTATTGTCTTGTGTTGGAAAATTGTTCCACCTATCACCAGTCCATTTTCAAGACATAAATCTACAAATCGTTGACCATTATCATTTCTCTCTCCAACTCCTTCCCGCCCCATACATGCTTCATACCCGTCGTTATTGGAACCGACTTTAGCGTTGAAGTCGCCCATCAAAATCAGGATGTCGTGGCATGGGGTCTTAAGTATCTCTTCCTGAAGTCTGATATAGAACAAGTCTTTTTCCTCTTCCTCGGCTTGTTCAGTACGTGCATAACATTGGATGATGGTGGTCTTCGCATATCTGGAGAAGAATCTCGCTCTTACTATTCTGGAGGTAACAGGACTCCATCCTAACAAACTCTTTCTCTTCTGTTTGTCGACAAGGATGCCCACCCCTTCATGGTGATATCCATCTGTGCGTCCTGAATAAAAAATTGTCTCACCAGAGTCCAGTGTTAACATACCAGTGTCCATCCACCTCATCTCACTGATCCCAAGGATGTTAATACCATATTTTCTCATTTCCTTTGTTACTAATGCTGTTCTCCCTGTTTCATACATTGTTCGAACATTCCATACCGCTATCTTTATTTGTTTTTTGGGTTTATCCAGAGACTCCATCGAAACAGGGACTTCCTTTCGGCTTTGATCCCTGTTTGTCATATTTGGCATCTCTGGCTGGCTACCCACGATTTTGTGAATTTCTGGAGATTTGATTGACGTTTCTGTGGCACTTTTTTTTTTACGTGGTGGATTGCCAACCCAACGCACAACCCTCCTCCTTTCACATCTTGGGCTTGGGACCAAGCAACGGCGGAGTTGTGAAACTAATAGCTGTAAAATAAAAAATATTACAGAAGATCTGGGTGCTGATTTGGAAATGATGGTCTTTAAATCTGCAGTAAAGCTGATGTAGAGCAAGGTGCTATCTGCACATTGCTGGATCTTCAAGATATGTTCTCTCACAAGCTCCTCAATGGTTTCATGTAGATTTTGAATGAGAGAGAACAGGACTGAGCCCCAGGTGAGGGTATTATTCAGGCCAAACAGGTATTTTTGAAGAAATTGGAAATCTGGCCCAAGTGAAGCCAATAGAAAAGGAGCATAAATTATGGTAGGCACAAATAAGATGGAAATAAGACTGTTGAGAACAAATAGCCAACGACAAAAACAAATACAACATCCTTTAAGTTTTTCAGAAACAGAAAGCCTGTGAGAGAATCAGTGGGAGACGTGGAGTGCAAGAGAGTTAAGGTAGCAATTAGGGAGGAGAAGTCATTGAACCTAAATGATTTATTTGCCCCCTTCTTCACCACTGAGGATAAAGTGGGGACACCTTCCCTGACCTACAATTTATGTAATTAGGATGAATCACTTAGAAACCAAAGTGTCAAAAAAGGAATGGCCATACAAGATCAGATCAGTGGGTCAAGATGCTTCAAAGGAAGGTGCAAGAAATCTCATTATAGACAGATATGAAACAATTTGTTTGTACAAATTGGCAGTGTTACCCTGTTAACAGGTATCAGTCTGGCTGGAGAAAGGATAAAATTGACTCATTATGGTCAGTGACTCATTCAATCTGAATATAAGAGAATTGGGAGGGGCTTCCTGGAAGGAAGGAATTGAACTGTGATGAGAGAGGACTCTTTAGGAGCAGCTAAGCCAATGCTGAAGGTTTGAGATGAATGTTATTGATTTCTTTGTTAAAGACAAACTTGAAAAAGAGGGTGCACTTTGAGTTTGTGCACAGTGTCTGTAGGGTAGACTAGGAAGGAGGTATATCTGCATTGCCCATAGGGACACTTCATATAGTCTCACATACTTTACCTGGCTATCTTTAACTTTTCTTCCCCATCTCTCTCCTGTGTGTGGGGAGCAGTGCCTGCTGCTCACTGTACTTTCTTTGGATCTCTCCAACTGTCACTCCCAACTGCCCCAGACATTCTGTCCCTTCTCAAGGAAAACCTTCCAGCCCTTCCTGTTTATATGTCTGTACCTACACCAAATGGGATAAGAGCACTGCTCTGTGGATCTTAAAATTGTAGCCATAACCTCCAGCCCTTGGTCATAAGTTGAACAGTTCTCTAGCCATCAGTTACCACAGTTTCTCTCTCTCTCTCTCTCTTCTCATTGCCCTCCCCTTTGTAATCTGAGGTATTTGCCTCTCAAACTGATAGAATCATAGAATATCAGGGTTGGAAAGGACCTCGGGAAGTCATCTAGTCCAACCCCCTGCTCAAAGCAGGACCAATTGATACAGAAGTATAACATGAAGAGGGAATCTTTAAGGATCTGTATGGCAGTCCCCTTCAGATTCCTAGTGATTCTTGCTTTTTGCTGTAGTTGACTTGGATGAGGACTTTATATATACCCGTTTGCCTATTCTTTAGAGTAGTCTGTCAAATAAAAAGTTTTCAGTGGGTTCCTGTGTTGTATTCCGTGTTCTTGTCCATCTCTGGTCTGCCCAAAACTGGAGTGTCTGAGTTTGACTCTTAACCGCTCTAGAAGTCTTGCATCCTATTTATTGTTCTTGCTCACCATTGTTCTTGCCTAGTGCTAATACCAGGTCCACAGTCAGCAGTGAAATTAGGCTTTGATTTCCCATTAGATTGTTTGTTTGTTCCTTTTGCCTCTGTGGTGGTATATTTCCATGGTTCTGAATGATGATTTTTTCAATACCAACAGTGGTTTAGTTTGGTTTAGAAGACTTGGTATGGTTAAAATCAAAACCAAACATTGTACTTAGGCTCCTCTTCCAGTAGCTTATCCCAGTTCTCAATAGGCATGTTATTTCAAGTCCTTTTCTTTCAGCTATAACAGGTACACACTCTTTGTTTGCTAAACTTCATTTATGTTCTTCCTAATTTTCTCTTGTTTTGTCTTTAGTCTTCCACTCAAGTTTTGTCAGTTCCTGTAGCCTTTGATGCTAACTGTGCCAGAGCTGTTGATATCTGATGAACAATACCTTCCTTGTAACTTAAATTATTTTCTTAATTTTATACAACTAAATTTATATATATATGCACACAGAAGAAAGTTACACAACTAAAGGACTTCATAGGAAGAAATCTAAATACATTTCCAATTAAATTCTATTAGTATTATATATAAAATTCACAAATCTAATCTTTCATATCACCTTTTTTAAAAAGATCCACAGACACTACTTTAATATACAGCAACTTCTTCCAAATATCTCAAATAACTTATGATTGAATATTTTCCTCTTAAAAAGGAAAAGATTTTCATATGATGGGATATTCAACTAAGTCATCTTAATGCTTGTCAGTCTCTCCAGCTGCATTATCTCTCAGATAAGTTTCGTTGTTCTATTTTTGGAGCTGCTTGCTTTTTCCAGCTTGCTGCAAGTAGTAAGACTGCAACAACTGATAGATTATTAGTCAACTTAAATGGATTTATATGAGCTAAATGCTAAATATTTCCACAGTATAAAGGAGGAATACTCTTCCAACAATCTTATATGCTGCTAATTATGGTCTCTTTTATAACATTCACTTTTTCTTGTTGTGCATCTTGCTGAAGTTTCCATTTTCTACTTATCTACCCTTGCTAACCAACCATTCCTGGACTCCTGCATTCCAGCACTCTTCTTTTTGATTTGCAACTGTGGAAGATCTGACTGCACTACTGTCCGATGAAACTAGCTGGTATTCTGGGGGTACAGAGTTGCATTTTCTTACTGGTCATGATTCACTCCTGCTCAACCGCTTACAGTCTTTCTGATTCACTGCAAGAACTCTGAGTTTCTACTAGGAGACTGTTCTGCCTCTCTAGCATATTCTTTTGCAATTTCTCATTTACCCTAACAGTGTTATCCATTTGAACTTTGATCACTTTGCTTTGGAGTCTTGGCCATCACCTTGTTGGGCTAGCACTGCTGAATATGTGCCTTACTCAAGTTCTCCATCTTTTTTCAGTCTCAGGAATTTGTCTTGGCTGTAAGACTTATTAGTGCAGTCTGCAGAGAATCCACAATATATTCCTGACTCCTCTTAGGATAGCCCTATCTTCTCATTCTCCTCTGACAACTCATAATAGGGCTTTTGTATTTCACAGGTCATGTTTCCTGGCAATAAGTCCTACCTCATCCATACCTATGACAAATTATGGTTCCATCTTGGCTATCAGAAGGTCTGCTTTCATTTCAATTATCTCTTACACTAGAGTGAAGAGAGACGGTCTCACAGAAGAAAGTTACTTCTTTGTTAATTTCTCCTGTTTGCATTCAATGTTTCTATTAATCTTAAAAGACGGGAGCTGTATCCAAAGCTTAATCCCATGCCATGTTTTCCACTCTTTGTCAACAACCACCTTTTTAAAAAAACAAAACAAAACAGGTGATCAGTCATTTTTTGCTTCTTATTACCTCCGCCTTATTATCACAAAGCATAAATGAAGGTTGCTTCTTACCTAGTTTAAGGAATTCTCTCAGATTTCTCTCCCTTAATCCTGCAATAATTTACTCACCTAATAATCTGTCAATCACTACCAAAGCTGCTAAATGCTCTTCAGTTCTTGTGGATTCAGAACATTTTCGATATGCTGTCCTTTTTTATCTTCACATACGTAGCTAACCCAAATGGATGGAATCCCAGGCCTGGTCTACACTACGCGTTTATACCAAATTTAGCAGCGTTAAACCGATTTTACGCTGCACCCGTCCACACAATGAAGCCCTTTATATCGATATAAAGGGCTCTTAAAACCAATATCTGTACTCCTCCCCGACAAGGGGAGTAGCGCTCAACTCGGTATTGCCATGTCGGATTAGGGTTAGTGTGGCCGCAATTCGACGGTATTGACCTCCAGGAGCTATCCCACAGTGCACCATTGTGACCGCTCTGGAAAACCATCTGAACTCGGATGCACTGGCCAGGTAGACAGGAAAAGCCCCGCGAACTTTTGAATTTCATTTCCTGTTTGGCCAGCGTGGAGAGCTCACCAGCACAGGTGACCATGCAGAACTCATCAGCACAGGTAACAATGCAGTCTCCTGAGAATCGAAAAAGAGCTCCAGCATGGACTGCACGGGAGGTACTGGATCTGATCACTGTATGGGGAGACGATTCCATGCTAACAGAACTCCGTTCCAAAAGACGAAATGAAAAAACATTTGAAAAAATTTCCAAGGCCATGATGCAGAGAGGCCACACCAGGGACTCAGTACAGTGCCGTGTGAAAGTTAAGGAGCTCAGACAAGCCTACCAGAAAACCAAAGAAGCAAACAGAAAGTCCGGGGCAGGGCCAAAAACATGCTGCTTCTATGCAGAGCTGCATGCAATTCTACCCTACCCCTGCCCGTGGATTCCGAGGTGGGGGTGGTAATTGCAGCCATGGCTGAGGATTCTGCGGATGGGGAAGATGAGGAAGAGGAGGATGAGCTTGTAGAGAGCACACAGCACTCCGTTCTCCCCAACAGCCAGGAGCTTTTTCTCACCCTGATGGAATTACCCTCCCAAGCGACTATCCCAGACAATGAAGCCATGGAAGGGACCTCTGGTGAGTGTACCTTGTAAATATAAGACATGGTTTAAAAGCAAGCATTTTTTAATGATTAATTTGCCCCGAGGACTTGGGATGCATTCGCGGCCAGTACAGTTACTGGAAAAGTCTGTCTGGGGATGGAGTGGAAATCCTCCAGGGACATCTCCATGAAGCTCTCCTGAAGGTACTCCAAAAGCCTTTGCAGAAGATTTCTGGGCAAGGCAGCCTTATTCCGTCCTCCATGGTAGGACACTTGACCACGCCATGCATGTAGCAAGTAATCTGGTATCATTGCATGACAAAGCCTAGCTGCGTATGGTCCCAGTGATTGCTGGCATTCAAGCAACATCTGTTCTTTATCTCGCTGTGTTATCCTCAGGAAAGTGATATCGTTCATGGTAACCTGGTTGAAATTCAGGAATTTCAGTAAGGGGACAGAGATGGCCATTCCTACTGGGCTGTTTGCCTGTTGCTTAAAAGAAATCCTTCCCTGCAGGTAGCCAAGCAGGGGGAAGGGGGATGTGTGATTGGCGCTGAGCTTTTCCACGTTTGGCTAGCAGGGATCTTTCCTGCTACCAGCCACACGGTTGCGGAGGGGGGGGTGAAGGGGGTGTTTAGCAGTGATCTTCCATGATGCCAGCCACGGGGTGGTTTCTGCTGCTGCACGTTAACAGGAAAGAAGCAGCACTCAATGGTAACACCAAAGCTGCAGGCACTCAATATTAAGATGCAAAATGCGACCTTGTAGTGAAGACACATGTGCTATGTAAGGTGAATAGTGTTGTTCACCATGAAAGAGTATGACCATTGTTCTCTAAAATGTATCTTTTTAAATACTTCTCTCCCTTTTTTCCCTCCCTCACGCAGGTGCAAATTTTTCAAGCCTCCCTACTCCGTCCCGAAGGCTATCTCAGATAAGGCGGCGGAAAAAAAAGACGTGAGAAGAAATGTTTTCGGAAATCATGGAAGTGATCCACAATGAAAGAGCTCATCTGAATGAGTGGATGGACATGGTAGCAAAGTACAGGAAAGATGCCAGTGACCGTGAGGACAGGAGGGACGAACGTGAGGACAGGAGGGACGCTCGAGATGAGAGGAGAGATGCTCGAGATGAGAGGTGGCGGCAGGAAGATCAGCGGTGGTGGGATGCAACTCTGGGGCTGCTGCATGATCAAACTGACATGCTCCGGCATATGGTGGAGCTTCAGGAACGGCAGCAGGATCACAGAGTGCCGCTGCAGCCCCTGTATAACCACCCTCCCCCGTCACCATGTTCCTTAGCCTCCTCACCCGCCAGACGAGTAAGAACTCGTGGGGGTAGGCTCCGTGCACCCGCCCACTCCACCCCAGTGGACAGCCCAACCAAAAGGCTCTCATTATTATGAAATTTTTTTAGTGGCCTTTTCCTTCCCTACTATTCTCCTCCCAAACCCCACCCGGGCTACCTTGTCAGTTCTCTCCCTCTTTTTATAATTAAGTAATAAAGAATACATGATTTTTAAACTAGAGTGAGTTTATTTCCATAGAAAGCAAGCTGTGATCGAAGGGGGTGTGTGGCTTACAGGGAATGAGTCAATCGCGGGTGTGGGGGGGGGTCATCAAGGAGAAACAAACACAACAGTCACATTGTACCCTGGCCAGTGATGAAACTGGTTTTCAAAGCTTCTCTAATGCACACCACTTCCTGGTGTGCTCTTCTAATCACCCTGGTGTCTGGCTGTGCGTAATCAGCGGCCAGGTGATTTGCCTCAGCCTCCCACCCCGCCATAAAGGTCTCCCCCTTACTCTCACAGAGATTGTGGAGCACACAGCAAGCAGCAATAACAATGGGGACATTGATTTGGCTGAGGTCTGAGCGAGTCAGTAATGTGTGCCAGCGCGCCTTTAAACAGCCAAATGCACATTCTACCACCATTCTGCACTTGCTCAGCATGTAGTTGAACAGCTCCTGACTACTGTCCAGGCTGCCTGTGTATGGCTTCATGAGCAATGGCATCAAGGGGTAGGCTGGGTCCCCCAGGATCACAACAGGCATTTCAACATCCCCAACTGTTATTTTCTGGTCTGGGAAGTAATTCCCTTGCTGCAGCCGTTTAAACAGAGTAGTATTCCTGAAGACGCGAACGTCACGAACCCTTCCCAGCCATCCCATGTGGATGTTGGTGAAATGTCCCTGGTGATCCACCAGTGCTTGCAGCACCATGGAAAAGTACCCCTTGCGGTTTATGTAATGGGTGCCCTGGTGCTCCGGTGCCAAGATAGGGATATGGGTTCCATCTATCGCCCCACCACAGTTAGGGAATCCTATTGCAGCAAAGCCATCCACTATGACCTGCACATTTCCCAGAGTCACAACCTTTCGTAGCAGCAGCTTAGTGATTGCTTTGGTTACTTGCATCACAGCAGCCCCCACAGTAGATTTGCCCACTCCAAATTGATTCCCGACTGAGCGGTAGCTGTCTGGCATTGCAAGCTTCCACAGGGCTATCACCACTCACTTCTCAACTGTGAGGGCTACTCTCATTTTTGTATTCTGGTGCTTCAGGGCAGGGGAAAGCAAGTCACAAAGTTCCATGAAAGTGCCCTTACACATGCAAAAGTTTCACAGCCACTGGGAATCATCCCACACCTGCAACACTATGCGGTCCCACCAGTCTGTGCTTGTTTCCCGGGCCCAGAATCGGCGTTCAATGGCTAGAACCTGCCCCATTACCAGCAGGATCTCCAAAGCACAGGGGCCCGCAGTTTGACAGAATTCTGCGTCCATGTCCTCATCACTCTCGTTGCTGTGCTGCCGTAGCCGCCGCCTCCTCGCCTGGCTTTGCAGGTCCCGGTTCAGCATAGACTGCACGATAATGCACGAGGTGTTTAAAACGTCCATGATTGCTGTCTTGAGCTCAGCAGGGTCCATGCTTGCTGTGGAATGGCGTCTGCACAGTTCACCCAGGAAAAAAGGCGCGAAACGGTTGGCTGCTGCTGCTTTCACGGAGGGAGGGGTGAGGCTGTACCCAGAAGCACCCGCGACAATGTTTTTTGCCCCATCAAGCACTGGGATCTCAACCCAGAATTCCAATGGGCGGGGGAGACTGTGGGAACTATGGGATAGCTACCCACAGTGCAACGCTCAGGAAATCGACGCTAGCCTCGGTACATGAACGCACACCGCTGAATTAATGTGCTTAGTGTGACCGCGTGCACTCAACTTTATACAATCTGTTTTAAAAAAACGGTTTCTGTAAAATCGGAATAATCCCGTAGTGTAGACGTACCCTCAGTAAAGATAGTGTTGTAATAGAATGAAGACCTTTGCCCAGCTTCTCCCTCAAGGTTACAGTCTGCGACACATTTATTGTTTATGTGGTATGTGTGTGTATCCTTTTGTGGGTCCATTTTTCCCTTTCTTCATAAAGATAACAGGTACCTAAAAGGTTTGACATCCCAATGATATTTCCCATGGGTTCCCTGGGAGGGGAGAAGCCTCTGCTTCATACTCCTTCATTTCAATGTATGAATACTATTGCTAAGGCATGTGCTTTCACATCTACCTAGATGTATCTAAGCATAGATGACCTGGAGCGCCTATTCTGAGAGAGATGGCTATGACAAATCCCCCTGCCATGTTTTGTGGTATTTCAATAATAAACTTCATGACCTCTTGGGGCAATATGCACCAAGTGTTTTAGGAAAAAAACTTTCAAACGTTTATTTGGTGGTTGGTGGGAGGCTTGTAACTTCTCTTTGACCCCGTTTATTAAAATAGAGCAACTTCTATTTCTTATATGCGTGAGGGACTGGAAGAGGTAGCAAGGAAAGAGACTACAAGGAGCTTACATTTTTCCAGATGGATTTTTTTCATTCTTTCTTTGTTGGCTCTCACTGTCCCTCTACTTCAGGGGTCGGCAACCTTTCAGAAGTGGTGTTCCGAGTCTTCATTTAATCACTCTAATTTAAGGTTTCGTGTGCCAGTAATACATCTTAACATTTTTAGAAGGTCTCTTTCTGTAAGTCTATGATTATATAACTAAACTCTTGTTGTATGTAAAGTAAATAAGGTTTTTAAAATGTTTAAGAAGGTTCATTTAAAATTACATTAAAATGCAGAGCCCCCTGGACCAGTGGCAAGGACCTGGGCAGTGTGAGTGCCACTGAAAATCAGCTCGCGTGCTGCCTTCGGCACGCGTGCCATAGGTTGCCTACCCCTGCTCTACTTCATCCTTTTCTTTCCTTCTGTTCACTTTCAGGACAGCCTCCTGCCTATTAACTTCCCCTTCCTACCAATTCCCTCAAGGGCACCTCATATTGCTACCCACACTTTCTTCAGGCTCCCCAATTTGCCAAAATGTCATGGAACCATTGAGGTCCAACAATCTAACCATTTGCCTGTAAAAGGGACATCACCCAGAAGATTCTGCTTGCTAGTTGAATGGCAGAAGACTGGGAAAGAACTCCACTCTGTATATGCAGCTGTATGATCAGTGTTGCATTTAGAAAGTCTGAAATCCAAGCTCTGATCTCAAAGAGAGATGATTAAGACACCCCAGATTTTATAAGAGCAATTGTTGTTCCAAACAAAGCAGGAAAACTCCCTTCAAGCAATTAGTCAAACATCTAGTCTTACTATTTAGCATTTTCATTGTGCCTAGAGGCCAGGCCATTCAGGTCCTTGCTGTGCTAGGCACTGTACAGACTTCTCAGAAATGGCAGTCTCTGCCCAAGAACTGAGTCAGGGCTGGAGCAGCCCCGATGTGACTCTGCTTTGTCCCTGGGAAAAAACATCCTTTTGTGGGTAAAAATGATACTGTCTGAAAGAATGACTGACTCCTTCTAGAGAACAGTCATTGCTTTCACAGCAAGAAAAAACTCAGCCAAGGCACATGGTACACAAGCTACATCAGGTCACTTTTACCTTCTTTAAAGAAAACTTTACAAAAACATTAAATAAAGCACCAGTTTACTTCCAAATAACTCAATTTTCCAAGAGCAAAGAGTAAATACAGGTATTATGAAATAAATAACTGGAGCTTTTAGAAAACAATATCACTAATTCTTATAATGGAGAAAATATCAAACAGCAGCCCACTGATCCATTGGTATTTATTAATACCTGTGACACACACAAAAAGGCAACAGAGTCCTGTAGCACCTTATAGACTAACAGACGTATTGGAGCATAAGCTTTCGTGGGTGAATACCCACTTTGTCAGACGCATGTAGGGAGACCAGTAGGGAGCGGGTACTGGAGGTAGATGCAGTCGTCTTCCCCTGCCTCACCCTCTGTGGGGCGGACCTCTGTTGTGCCGGAAGTCTTGCCAGGTGTTTCCCCTCTATCTCGTTTCTCTACCAGGAGGTGAAATCACTCCTGGGGGGGGGGGTGCTGGACTCACTGGCCACGATGTCTCTTTGCCCAGAAGGACAGATTGTGGCATCAGGATCCTGGGCTCTGGAGTGCATTCCCTTTCAAGCGGCCCTCCTCCGGAGAGCCAGGTAGTAAGTAGTTTTGGGGTCTGGGGTTGAGGAGGTGGTTCCTTCCGGAGCATCCCTCTCTGGAGCGGTGGGGCAGCGATCCGCATCCTGGTCCTGGGTCATTGTGGGGGCTCCTCCAGTAGCATGCTTCCCAGCGGGGCAGCAATCAGCATCCTGGTCCTGGAAAGTGGGAGAGGTTCTCCGGGGGTCCTCCTCCTGAAGAGCTGGTAAGATATTCTTGCTCCTGGATGTGAGGTCCCGAAGAGCTGTCCTTCTGGTGCTAGGTTTCCCTGGAGAGGTATCCACAGGGGTTTTCTTCGTCCAGATGCTGATTTTTTTTAATTTTTTTTCATCCTTGCTGGTGGTCCGGGTCTTCCATGACACACCAAGGATGGTCTTTGGGATAGGCATCTGCTGAGCTTTCTGGGAAGTAGAGGATACAGGAGCAGCAGCAGCCGACGAGAGTGCAGCTGAGGGTGAGAGAGAATTTTCTTCCAAAGTAGCAGCAGTGGAGTATATCTTGCCATGCGTCTGACAAAGTGGGTATTCACCCACGAAAGCTTATGCTCCAATATGTCTGTTAGTCTATAAGGTGCCACAGGACTCTTTGTTGCTTTTTAGAGCTCCAGACTAACACGGCTACCCCTCTGATACTTGACACAAAAAGGCTATATTCTAGAATATGGTATATACACTAAAAATGCTTAACAGTAGCAGTACTAATAATATAAGCCGTGAGACCACTTCTCTAGGATTAACCAGATATTGATACATATCTATATACTTATTGACAAACACAGTCATTTCCAGAACGTGAAGGTGCCCTAAACACTGACTTGATTAAGAAGGCTGAATGCTGTAGTCAGTGACATTTACAGCCAAGTGTGACAAAGACAGTTAATATGTGCTATCTTTACGATATTAGAGCAGACAGATAAGGAAAGATTAAAAAATCTGGGCTGTTTAGTCCTGAGAAAAGAAGACTGAGGGGGGTTCTGATAACAGTCTTCACATATGTTAAGGGTTGTTACAAAGGACCATGATCAATTGTTGTTCATGTACACTGAAGGTAGGACAAGAAGTTGTTGTCTTAAATCAGCAGCGGGGGAGATTAGATATTAGGAAAAACTTTCTAACAATAAGAGTAGTTAAGCTCTGGAATAGGCTGCCAAGGAATGTCGTGGAATCCCCATTATTGGAGGTTTATCAGACAGGATGGACAAACACCTGTCCTAGATAGGACCAGGTGAACCTCTATCTCTTTGCAGGAAGCAGAGTTTGACGACTTTGTGAGGTCCCTTCCAGCTCTACATTGCTGGGTCATAGACTTGTAGCAGTGTATCACCTATTGTACCAAAACACATGGACAGTTCTAGCACCCAAAGTATAGGTATTTGACCTACCAACTGTCATAAATAACTCAAGGCAAGTCCCATATACTCCATAATTTCATGGCTGTGGCAAGTTCTATGATAGGTGGGAACAACACCATCTCAATGTGCTACTAACTTTGCATCTTAATGACAATTTAAGTGTTAGCATTAGCTGTCTTACTGCCTACCATTTCAAACAGGCATACAGCTAATGTTAATAATTAACAATCTGCACAGTGCTGTGAATGTTTCATTATAAAAATACTCAATATTATTAATACTTGTATCCAAAACTGCCTTGTACACCTTCCCAGGTGTCAACAGCATTGCCCCCTTCACTTAGTTGTCAAAACCTCCAGCTTCCCCAACTATTTCTACAACCTAGTTACCAAGTTACAATTTAAAAAAAAAAAAAAATTCTGCAGCACACAAACATATTTCATTTGTGGATTGGATTCAATTTAACTAATATTTAGTAAAAGCCTCAATATTTTCATTTTATCTGAAGTTGCCAATGTCTGACATCAGCTGCATTGGAGTGCCATAGGATCCAGCAGCATTCTTTCCCTTCACAATCTCATATCCTTAAGAGTTCCTGACCTTCCCTCGTTCCACCCAACACATGGCATGCATTTGTTTTCACTTTTTTATACTTCCCTTATTTTACCAGTGGCCAGATAATCTTGCCACCTGAACACAGTCTGGTTGGGCCTGCACTATCTTTTTTTTTTAAGGGAAAGTCTAATTGGGCCTGTTGACCCCACACACCATAAAGGCTAGCTGGCAGGCACTCCCCATAGAAACAGGACCCAGAAACTCTTCCACTGCATGCTGCTCCTGGGCAAGAGTACACAGCCAAGCTGCCCACTAAAGGAACTTGAAGCGAGTCTCACAGGCTACTTCTGAAGATATCAGAATAGGAGGACACTGGGTGATGGGTTCGGTCACAGAGATCCCCTTGAGACTGTCACCTGATGTGCTGAGACTACCTCTGAGCCCATTTTCTCTGCCAGTTTGGGACTCTAGAACACTGCCTTGTTGAGCTAGACATGACAGTCTGCTCCAGCACAGACCCAGGCTCTGAACCACGCCTCCAAAGCTGCAGACTTAACTGAAAATGGCTTAAGAAGCACTCCTGTCTCCAGTACCCAGACACCCAATTCCCAGTAGGATCCAAACCCCAAATAAATCTGTTTTACTCTATATAAAGCTTATACAGGGTAAACTCATAAATTGTCCACCCTCTATAACACTATTAGAGAGATATGCACAGCTGTTTTCTCCCCCAGGTATTGATACTTACTCTGGGTTCATTAATAAGCAAAAAGTGATTTTATTAAGTATAAAAAGTAGGAGTTAAGTGGCTCCAAGTAATAACAGAAAGAACAAAGTAAGTTACCAAGCAAAATAAAACAAAACAGCGCAAGTCTAAGCCTAATATATTAAGAAACTGTTTATGGATGAAATCTCACCCCCAGAGATGTTCCAATAAACGTCTTTCACAGACTGGACTCATTCCTAGTCTGGGTCCAGCAATCACTCACACCCCTGTAGTTACTGTCCTTTGTTCCAGTTTTTTTCATGCATCTCTTTGGGGTGGAGAGGCCATCTCTTAAACCAGCTGAAGACAAAATGGAGAGGCTTCCAGGGCCTTTTATATTCTCTCTCTTGTGGGCAGAAACCCCTTTGTTCTTCTGTGCAAAATCACAGCAACAAGATGGAGTTTGTAGCCACCTGGGCAAGTCACATGACCATGAATGATTCAGCTTTTTACAGGCCGATGCCCTTGTTTACATGTTAGTTTGAACGTTCCCAGGAAAGCTCAGATGTGGACTGGCATCTCCCAAAGTTCATTGTTAGTTAAGTACTCCCAATTACTTGAATGGCCCCTTCACAATATATTGGGCAAACCTCCCTTTTGTATTTCCTACAGCGAACACTTCAAATCCAAGCATAGAGCCAACGCTCATAACTTCAGATATAAAAATGATATATACATATGAATATGATTAATATAATCAGTAGATCATAACCTTTGCAAAGATATGTTATACGGCATATCTAGCACAAAGCATATTCCAGTTTGCTTATATTTACACTTATAAGCATATTTCCGTAAACATATAGAGTGCATATTTCCATGAACCTATAGAGTGCAACATCACACACTGGCCTCTCTCTTCAAGATCAGCTTCCCCAGCAGGTAAGAGGGAAAGCGTGAGTGATCATTCTTTTTCTAACTGGTCCATGGATTCTTATTGAAGGGACAATTGTTGTGGCAGGTAGGAAGGAGGCAGAGAATTGCAGGACAGCCTGTGGTGTGCTAGTTATGTGGATCACTAAAATACTTCAGTCTCCAGGACTGGCAAGTCAATACTTTACAGAAGCATTAAATTTCCTTTTAGAAGGTTGCCTTGTATTTTTTTTTGGTAAGGGATGCCCATAGACGATTGTGGAATCTGTTCTCCAGGAAAAAAAAAACTTGGAATACAAGTCACAGATCTTCACCCTCACAAATTCAGCCAAAGGCCAGAGCTTTTAACCACTGACAACTCAGTTGTAGTCCAGATTATATACATAAACACACACCACGCGTCCACGTAGTGTATGAAATACACTATTCAGCTGCATTCATACACCATACAGCAATATAGCGTATACTTAGTAAATGATGGTAAAGCTACCTAAGCTGCTGCTTCTTTCAATACATACTTGTAGTCTTTTATTTCAGTTCAAGAATACACTAACTGTAGGACAATAGCTCAACCCAAATGCAGAACATAAATAATAAAACTTTGAAGAGTTGCTTTCATTGTATGTTTACTGATCTGTTAGGTGTAATTAAAGATGTGCACTTGCTTTCTCACTGAAAGAAGGGATGAACATTATTAAATACCATCCTTTTGTTCGTGTTGCATTTTGTGTAGATTTATGTATGTAGGAATAAAATCTTTAAAATCTTAGAGTATATTAGGAGTTAATCTCAAAAATAGTATTGTAATTTGCAATCTGCCCTCCGTTTTGAATGCAGAATCACTTCACTGAAAGGAATGTTAAAAGCAACCACTGGGCACTGAAAAAAGAACGTGGCATGTGATCAAAAATGTAAACTTCACACTTGGGGCCAATTTTTCTAAAGAGACCTTTGAATTTGTGCCTGTAGGATTGCAAAAGCACTGGTTCTCACGAACCAAACCAGAATCTGCTCACAAGCAAATTCAGTAGTTGATCACACAACCGTTAGATCTGCATATGCAACTTCACAGGTGCAGGTTCAGCAGCCAGTTGGCCAGTGAGATTTGTGTTCCACTTAAAAGGCCTGTTTTCTGTTGTCCAGCTACTACTTTAGCTATGTGCTTCGTGTCCCCTTCTTTTTTTCTTCAGGGATTTGCAAAGATGATAATCTCCAAGATCTTCCACCCGTGAAAATCTTATTCTTTACTATCATTGTCTCTTTTTAACTGATGGTGTTGCGAACTGAGTAAATTTGAGAAAGCAAATAATTCTCGCCTTTCATGAAGTGCTGACTTTTCCTGCCAGCACACTCTTAAAAAATCTCAATTTGTACTGAAACGTGAGAGAACCCTTCTTTTTAAGCTCAAATATTCCCTTATGACTTTTTTAAGTTTTACATTTTTCAGTCCTTTCACAGGGGTATTAATTTCTCTTTTTCAACTGAGGGCTGCTAAAATCAGATATAGATTAATATGGACTTTTTTATACTAATAAAATGAAGGTGAGAAAGATAACATGTCACACACTCTGGTGTTGGAACCATTTTTATAGTGGGGGTACTGAAAGCCATTGAACCAAACTGTAAACCCTGTTTATGATGGAAACTACTTCAAGCCAAGATGTACTGCTGCACCCCCAGCCTCCCCGATGTCACATGGTGATTACCTTGTGATTTATTTGCTTTCCTCTTAGTCCGTATAAGAGGGTAGTTATAGTTTAGGAAATAAAGTCTTTCCAAATGGTGGTGGTGGGTTTTTGTTTTGTTTTGTTTTTTGCAACAGGTGGAAGGAGTTTAAAAAATTGTTCTTGGATGATGGAATAACGCTGCAGTTGTCTTTGACAGGCAGTATAAATGTACATTAGCTTACCATACAGGTCTGCATTTAATTTCATAGCATGAAAGTAACTAGCATAACATCAATGACACTTTCTGAAAAAAGACTCAAAGATGTAAATATTACGTTTAATAATCAAAGCACTTTTTTAAGAGCACAACTTAATTTTCCTGACACTTCCACCAGATAAGCCAACTTTTGATCTCCCCCAAAAGTAATACAACATTGGAGAGTGTCTCTTTAAATTAATTTATAAAATAAGTCAGAACTGTGGGTGTCTTTGATCTGCTCCTCTCTGGTAGAGAAGAAATTTCAGAAGAGAAGAACATGTTGCTAAGCAACAGTGTGCAGCAGAATGGAACTTGTGGAAATCAGGGAAGTGTGGGGGGGGAGGCAAAAGGGATGAATGGTCCAAAATTACAAAAGGGAGAGAGAAGCAGCAATGTATGAAAAAAATAAAGCTCTAGAAAACTTATCTGGAAAAAACAGATAAATGGAAGGGTTTAGAGGATTACACAATCTCACTTTCCACTGACAAAGAATTTAAAATTAGGGGGGAAAACCCTGGGATAGACAAAGCATGTTGAAGTGGCTTCAGTACAGGTTTGCACTAGAAGGGAACCCGTAGTTTTATTTTTAAACTGGGCAAATGTAGTCAAGACTAATCTAATCATAATTAACTTGATTCACATTGCACTTTTCATCCACAGATCTCAAATAACTTCAAAGAGAAAAAGAATTACAGCCATTTTACAGACTGCGAAACTGAAGTACAGGGCAGTTAAATGACTTACCCAAAGTTGGATAGAGAGTCAGGGCAGAGTTGTCAATAGAACCCAGATTTTCTAAATGATGTTGTATGTTTAGATGCAAAACATCATTGGTAACATGAGTAAAGATATGAATTAGGAAAAGTATTAACTTAGAGTTACTAATATCTCCATAATCAATCTAACTATGCCACATGTAATCTATGCTAACAGTGTGTCTGTCTGTCCCCCTTTAGTGGCTAGTCCTCAGAGGTTTGAATCTGCTACAATATTTGAGGCTGGTGCTTTTAGATCTAGAAGTCTTGGGTTCAGTAGTTGCCACTGCTGCCCCTATCCAGGGGCATTATGTTGCACGTGCAAGGGACAAGAGGGTAATGAAAATAGAGTCTAAGACAAACATTGAACATTGGCCAATATTTCCTGTTTATGAGGATCCAGATCCTCCGGTATAATCAAACTGGACAGTCAGTAGGTGGAATGCAAAAGTGACTTGATGCTCTCACATGGATTGCTCTGATCCTGGTGCTGCTTTGCACACACCATGGTCCCTGTATTTTGTTGGAACAGCCTTACAACTGCTCTAGCTTACATTGGCGTTTAATGACTAAAGGACACTAAAATCACAGCCCAAGACTGGCAATGGCTGAGGGGCATATTGACCATGGCTTCTTTTCAGTAGCCACACCCATGTGCTCCTCTTATGCGATCAGTGAGGAGGGTGTGAGGTATACGAGTCCCTATATGGGCTCTACGCCACTGCACAATCATCCTCTTACGAGGGTGATCCTCACAGGGCCTGCTAAGCCCGGTTTACACCAAGTTATGCCAGCAGGGCAGAGCAGACCATCTACAGCAGGGGTAGGCAACCTACAGCACATGTGCCAAAGGCGGCATGCAAGCTGATTATCAGTGGCACTCACACTGCCCGGATCCTGGCCACCGGTCTGGGGGGCTCTGCATTTTAATTTAATTTTAAATGAAGCTTCTTAGACATTTTAAAAACCTTATTTACTTTACATACAACAATAGTTTAATTATATATTATAGACTTATAGAAAGAGACCTAACAACATTAAAATGTATTACTGGCATGCGAAACCTTAAATTAGAGTGAATAAATGAAGACTCGGCACACCACTTCTGAAAGGTTGCTGACCCCTGATCTACACTGTACCTAAGTATAGGGCTAAATCCTTAAAGAAGGAAACTGCTGTAAAAATTGTATATGGGGAGGATGAGAGCTAGAAATGGCCTAAGTACAGATCATTTAATCATAATGTCTTGCTACTGATGGAAAATGTGATTTCCTATGTTCTGTGTATTTTGTACTATTGATCTTAAGATTATGTTGACATTTCTTAATATCTGTTTCTTTAATGTCTTATTTGTGATTTAGGACTCAACATATCATTCAGAAGGATCCTTAACTGCTTTATAAATTATCCATATTTCACCCGGCACTGCTTTACAGCTCATTCTGGGGTGGAATGCAGCAACTGATTAGAGCATTTAAATACCTTATAAGCACAAGTTAAAGAATCACCTCTACTTTCAATAATTCGTTGCCTATCCCATTTCCTCTCTGTGTTCCAATTATTACTAACATTAGCCTATTATTAAAAACTGGAAGACTATCCTTTGAAAGGAGTGCTCATTTATGTTTGTACAGTAACAGAAATAAGAATTGTCACTGTGAAACCTTATTAAAAGCCAAGTTTTTTGGGACACTGCACTTCAGGAATATTGTATGAACACTAATGACTCAGGGTATGTCTACACTACCCGCCGGATCGGCGGGCAGCAATCGATTCAGCGGGGATCGATTTATCGTGTCTTTTCTAGACGCAATAAAATCGACACACACCCCCCCGAGCCCTCTCCTGTCGACTCCTGTGCTCCAGCACCATGAGAGGCGCAGGCAGAGTCGACAGGGGAGCGGCAGCAGTCGACTTACCATGGTAAGTCGATCTAAGTACGTCAACTTCAGCTACATTATTCACGTAGCTGAAGTTACTTAACTTAGATCGATTTCCCCTCCCACCCGTCTAGACCAGGACTAAAGCTATGTCTACACTACCGACCTTACAGTGGTACTGCTGTGCCGCTGCAGCTGCGCTGCTGTAAGCTCGCTCACTGGCATAATTAAACCATCCCCAATGAGCAGTGGTAGCTATGTTGGCAGGAGACACTCTCCTGCCAACATAGTACTGGCCACATGGGTGCTTTTGTCGGTGAAACTTATGTTTGTCAGGGGTGTGGTTTTTATCACACCCCTGACCGTCAAAAGTTTTGCTGACAAAAGTGCTAGTGTAGACAATGCCTAATACTTGGATACGAGAAGGATTTCTCATCATGGAAAAGATATGGAGTGAAATCCTAGCCCCACTTAAGTCAATGGGGCTTGGATTTCACCCCTGGTCTTTGACTGTTTTCCATATTTTCAATGGCTTTATGACATGTAATATGATATTTTAGGGATATTTAATTCAAATGTAATACATGTCACACTTGTATAGTGTTAAGTGTTCTAAGTTTGTAAACACACACATCAAAATTAGAGGGCTGAGCCTAAATTCTCAGAGGCAAATCATTTCAGTGGTTCTAATCATCCTATTTCATGGTTCAGGTTTATGGGCATGAAACCTAAGTTATAGAAAGGAGAAAACAGAACCAGTACCCATTTTACAGCATTGAGAGTCCTTAATTCAATAAAGCAATGGAAAGATTTTACTTCCATCAGCAGATCAGAAGGAAGAGACTGTTGTACTATTGTCATAACTAGATACTGTTTTATAACTTTTTCCCCCCTCTCATTTAACTTTGGTTTGGATGGTATACCAAAGAAACTTTCAAATTACAAAGAAAAGGTAGATAAAAATATCCAAGCAAATCTGATAGGTCCACAACTAACCCAATAGTGATTATTACAATAAAAATTGTTATGGATTAAGATTGTGTAAACTTTGTTACTCAAATTTTTATTTATTTATTTATTTAGCATCTTTTAAATGAGATGGATTTTATGATGCAGATAGAAGCACAGGACTTGTTTGAACTGTTGCTAGTTGAAACACACTCTATTGACTCTAGTATATGTTAGCTCTCAAAGATACAATACCATCAACTGTTCTTTATTGAAGCATTTAATACCAAATAAGCAGTTTTGCTGACTGCTGATCTAGAGCAAAAATGAGTCTAGCAACACAGCCATGTAGAAAAGAAGTCTTCCCTTTGCCTGCATTTACAGTACTTTTTACATATGTAGTGACTTTTGCTTGTTAGATCAAATGATATCTGTGGAACTGAGATGATTATCATAACCTTAATGATGCTTGTCATTAAAAAAATAAAGGTACTTTACTCCCATCGAAGAAAAGCAAGTTAAAATATCCTGGTCTGTTCAAGCAGCCAAAGAGAATTGTGCAAGGCTGACAGAGTTTCAAATATAGCAGGATCAAGTGAGATTTACATTGTTCTGTCTGTGCTGGAGTATACTAAAATAGGTTGGAGGATATTATGATATGGTACTTGGATGAAAGTGGTAATCAAGTTACCTAGGAAGATACCTGGAAAAAAATGTGGAGCAGGTGTCAAGTACCCAAACTTCTTACCAGAAAATCACTGCCTAGAGATAGATCTGAAGATGGAAAATGAAAATACAGAAGCATCAGAAGCACCACTCACCTGAGAGCTAGGTTTACCATAAACACACTTGGCTGTGATGTGGACTTTCCTAATATCTCCCTGCCCTAATTCAACAACTGATATAAGGATGCTAATCTAATGGTTCAAAGCATCCTTCATGCCATCTAGTTCTCTGTTTGGCACACCAGTGCTTGAGTATTTATTTGCTGGAGAGCCAGCAGCTAGTGTCAATATCAGGGTCATCCCACAGAGGAAGAGTGTTGTCCATGTCCTCTGGCATTAGTTATAAGGATAACCTTACTCCATAGCAGATTGTGTTGTTGAGGTAGAGTCTCTAATCTATTCTAAGTACATGAGACTCCTTCTCTATTATAAGCTTATCTTAAATAAACATAAGAGTAGTCAACCTCCTTCACTACTGCCTTGAAAAGTTTGAACTGAAATTAAAGATAAAACTGCTTATGCTGCCCATCCCTCACCATCCTCCAAAACCTTTCCATAGTAAGTGGAGATTTGTTATAACCAGAAATAACTTTTATCTTTACCTCTGAGGTGTACGCAGGACCAACCTGCCTTTGTCCTATCACCACAGTGGAAATGCTAGCAGAAGGTTCTTCTGATATCCAAGACCCTGTCCTCAGTAGGAAAAACAGATAACTCACCATGGATGCAGTTCCACTAGTGGTCTCAAGCTGTATCAGTGAAAGCTGTAGCAAAAAGACAGGGATCAGGCATCTTAACCACTAGCAGAACATTACTAGTAGGGAATTGTGTGCCCAAAATCTGGCACATCCTACACATGGGATGAAAGTTCACTGAAGTGCTCTAAAGCAATGTTCTAAGTTTGAAAAGATGGGGTCTGTTTACCTTAGAGAGGAAACATACAAGAGGGGACCAGACAAAAGCATACAAAATAAATGGGATATAGAAGGTAGATCAGGAATTTCTAAACCCTTCTTGCAATACAAGGACAAGGGGGCATTCTCAGCAACAGTCAAGGGAGACCTACCTGCTTCAAGAACCAAAGGGAGTCCATTCCCCATTTGACTTAAGTCCACAGCCAGAAGTCTGCCACCTGACCAACCACCCCAGAGCCAAAGATTGCCAGATAGCCTGCACCTTATCACCACCTCCACTGCTGTGAGAAACACCTGCCAGAGGAGCCTCCAGGAGGTACTGTGGTGTTGGAGACATGCTGGGTGAAAGGGAGAATTAATTTATTAATTGGAGTGGGTGTTAGATGGGGAGGAGACTGTAGAATTAATGGATTTATTTATGTATGTGGAGGGAAAGAGTATTGGAATGATGGCATTTCTTTTGGAGGGAATAGTACCGTATTTTACTTGAGGAATTCACATGTATCTTTGACTGAGGCAGAACATTTTTGAGGGAGCCTCTGCTTAACATTTTGGCAGCCTATCCTTGTTTCTTCCCAGTTGCAAATGTCGCTCCATCTGCCACAGAACCTTGGGTTCCAACATTCTGTCCTAGCTCCTGTTAAAGGGACATCACCCAAAACATTATGCTTGCTGTTTGAATATCAGTAGAGGAAAGCAATATCAGTCAACGTGTAGCCCATTACAGTAGCATGCCCTGTTTAAGATTTGATTTGTTATCCAGAAGAACCCACAGAAAACTGAGGAAATTTCCCTCTCCCTCCAAATAATGACGGAAGTTTTAATTTAATTGTGTTTGACATATTTTAGGCTAATCTTTGATACTGTCATTGGCTCTAATCTGAGTCCTTGAGATGAGGCTTCATTGATATTGACACACAACGTGAAAAATTGAAGCAAAAAGCCCTATTGATAGTTGATTGTTCTTGAGATAGTTTTAGCTGGTTGCACATTGTATTTGAGATATTAATAGGCTGTAGGTGAAGTAGAGCATTCTTTGAAATCAGAAGAGCTCCTCAAATGTGCACCACTCAAAATCATTCCTTAAAATGCACGGTGAGAAGGGTTTCTCTGTGCATACCTTTAGAATATCATTCAATACACAGCAAAGTTAGCCATGCACCACGTTGGGCACTTCAAGAGCTGGGCATTGCCATTCAACATTTACGGATCATACATAAAACATTATTTTCAGTGGGTCATGATTCAGTCAACTCAAATCCAGTTTTCACTAGAGCCTTCAAAGGTATTTCTCAAATAGTCCAACTTTCTACATCTAGTCAATTTGTTGTTAGCAGATCTAGCAGCTTTCTAAATACTTATACTCAGCACACATGTACATGAATAAGGAAAGTATTTTTCCAAGTTCTCTCACTCCCCCAAAAGGCTGAAAATACATGGCTTAAAGTTATCTGAAAGGAAGGCTGGCTTTGTTCTTAAAGTGCAGGATTGGGTCTCAGATGATCTGGATTCACTTCCCAGCTCGTTCACAGAATTCATGTTTCAAATTGGACAGGTCACTCAATCTGCCTGTGCCTCAGTTCCCCAGCCTTGTCTAGTTAGACTGTAAATTCTTTTGGGCGGTTTCTGTCTCTTAGTACATTGTGGGTATGTCTACACTACGGGATTATTCCAATTTTACATAAACCGGTTTTGTAAAACAGATTGTATAAAGTCGAGTGCACGTGGCCACACTAAGCACATTAATTCGGCGGTGTGCGTTCATGTACCGAGGCTAGCGTCGATTTCCAGAGCGTTGCACTGTGGGTAGCTATCCCGTAGCTATCCCATAGTTCCCGCAGTCTCCCCCGCCCATTGGAATTCTGGGTTGAGATCCCAATGCAAAAACAGTGTCATGGGTGATTCTGGGTAAATGTCGTCACTCAATCCTTCCTCCATGAAAGCAATGGCAGACAATCATTTTGCGCCCTTTTTCCCTGGATTGCCCTGGCAGACGCCATAGCATGGCAACCATGGAGCCCGTTTTGCCTTGTCACTGTCACTGTATGTGTACTGGATGCTTCTGACAGACGCGGTACTGCAGTGCTACACAGCAGCATTCATTTGCCTTTGCAAGGTAGCAGAGACAGTTACCATCCCTATTGCACCGTCTGCCATTGTAAATTGGCGATGAGATGATGGTTATCAGTCATTTTGTACCGTCTGCTGCTGTCATGGGTGCTCCTGGCTGGCCTCGCTGACGTCGGCCGGGGGCGCATGGACAGAAATGAGAATGACTTCCCGGGTCATTCCCTTCTTTATGTTTTGTCTAAAAATAGTGTCAGTCCTGAATATGGGGCAAGTGTACTAGAGAACCAGAGAGCACAGCCGCTCCGTGTCAGAGCCCCAGAGATCCCGCAGAAATGATGAGCTGCATGCCATTCTAGGGGGTGCCCCTGCAACAACACCACCCGTTGCTTCCCTCCTCCCCCAACCCTCCTGGGCTACTGTGGCAGTGTCCCCCCATTTGTGTGATGAAGTAATAAAGAATGCAGGAATAAGAAACACTGACTTTTTAGTGAGATAAAATGAGGGGGAGGAAGCCTCCAGCTGCTATGATAGTCCAGGCAGGACATTAAAGGCGGGGGGTGGGGGGAGAGGAGCGCAGCCTCTCGCTGCTATGATAGTCCAGGCAGTACAGAATCTTTTCTTTAGACATGAAAGGGGGGGGCTGATGGAGCTCAGCCTCCAGTTGCTATGATGAGGATGATTACTAGCCGTTTTGTACCATCTGCAGGGAATGACCGGGAGTCATTCCCATTTTTACCCAGGCGCCCCCGGCCGACCTCACCGAGGCCAGCTAGGAGCACTCACGGGCTGATAATGAAGACGGATATCAGTCATATTGAACCATCTGCCACCGGGAAGGGGATGCTGGTGTTCAGCACTGCAGCACCCCGTCTACCAGCATCATGCAGTAGACATAGGGTGACATTGAAAAAAGGCGAGAAACTATTTTTTTCCCTTTTCTTTCGGGGGGGAAGGGTGTAAATTGACGACATATACCCTGAAACACCCGGGAAAATGGTTTTGACCCTTCAGGCATTGGAAGCTCAGCCAAGAATGCAACTGCTTTTTGGAGACTGCGGGAACTGTGAGATAGCTGGAGTCCTCAGTACCCCCTCCCTCCCTCCATGGGCGTCCATTTCATTCTTTGGCTTTCCGTTACGCTTGTCACACAGCACTGTGCTGTGGACTCTGTATCATAGCCTGGAGATTTTTTTCAAATCTTTGGCATTTCATCTTCTGTAACAGAGCTCTGATAGAACAGATTTGTCTCCCCATACAGCAATCAGATCCAGTATCTCCCGTACGGTCCATGCTGGAGCTCTTTTTGGATTTAGGACTGCATTGCCACCCATGCTGATCAGAGCTCCACACTGGACAAACAGGAAATGAAATTCAAAAGTTTGCAGGGCTTTTCCTGTCTACCTGGCCAGTGCATCCGACTTCAGATTGCTTTCCAGAGCGGTCACAATGGTGCACTGTGGGATACCGCCCGGGGGCCAATACCGTCGATTTGCGGCCACACTAACCCTAATCCGACATGGCAATACCGATTTCAGCGCTACTCGCCTCATCAGGGAGGAGTACAGAAATTGGTTTAAAGAGCCCTTTATATCGATATAAAGGGCTTCGTTGTGTGGACTGGTGCAGGGTTAAATCGGTTTAACGCTGCTAAATTCGGTTTAAACGCGTAGTGTAGACCAGGCCTGTGTGTACAGCTCCTAGCACAAATGGGGCCGCACTGGTTGGGGCAGCTGTTACACAAATACAAATCTTCAGAGGGGGAACACTTTAAAAAAAAAAAGCACTCTGCCTGAAAAGATTAATGTTTCAGAAAGTCTGAGCACCTGAAGACGGGATCAGAATGGACATGATCAAGCAACTCTAGAGGTCTGAACTCCATATTTGGAATGAAAATAGCAGACAGCTGCACCAAGACACTATAGAATGGTAACCAGAGACAGTAGTATCTCTAAAGAAATAGAACAAAAGATAGACAGCAAGAGATTCTAGGAGAGTCAAAAATCTGAGTGTTCTAAAGTGGTAATAAAATTACAGTGAGGGTAACTGGAATACAGCTTAATGGAGATTATAGCCAGAGTACAGTAATCTTATCAGAAAGCAGTTACTGCAAGCATTATAATGAAGGTGGAGCATACTTGGTTCATTAAACCATGAACAAGCATCCCATATGAACAACAAAACTATGTTCCAGGAAGGACAAATTCAAAGATGACTCGTAGTCTGTGCACTTCCAACCTCTTGATACTACCCAGCTTAGTATTAGATCTAAAAAAAAGAAAGAAGTGAGAAAATTATTCCTTTGATATGCATTGAATTATTCAGTCAGTAAATTAGTGAATCATATTCTCTGTGTTATTAGCTATTAGCATGTTACACTTCTTGATGTTGCTCATGAACAATGCATGTGAGAGTGAGGAATAAAGGTTCCCCTTTGAAATCGCTGCCACTGAGTTGTTGACATTTCTTTTAATTGGCAGCTGTCCTGATCTTGAATGCAGTGTTCTGCTGTCTATTTCTATGAGAGATTCCTCATTTTATTTTAATTAATTCTCCCATCTCTTACTTTATTTTTATTTTTTTTGGCAAAGGCAACTCTCAAAACAACATGAGTTTCAGAGGAACCATGTCCCTCTAAAACAGTTATTAATGTGTATGTTCTCCATTCACTAGGTTTAGCCTGCATTTGCATTACAGGAATTATAAGCTTGCATCACTGTTATTAGAGCCAGATTCTTCTACTATTGAAGTCAGTGGGAATCTTGCCATGGACCTCTATAGAAGCAAGATCAGGTTCCCAAGTGTGAAGAAAGAATTTGCATTTCACTTTGTATTACTAAGACGATTCTTCTCTGTGCAATTATAAAAGTTCTAAGAATTTCTGTTAGTTTCCTGTATTTCTCTGGTGCTTTACTGGGATTAATGAGGAAATAAAAACACTTTAAAAACTGGGTAAATCGGGAACAGTGTATCCCCATCCAAACCTGGATATCTCCGAAGACAAATCAGTAGCAACCCTAAATACTGGATTAACCTGCCTCAATTTGCATTATTCATCCCACCAAGTGAGGAGTTGAAAATGTATAGCCTCTCTTCATTCTAAACCCATATAATGGTTACTTGAAAAACAATTTTGCTATTAAAAATGACAAGCATATTGTTAGATTCTGTGTATTATGAAGTTTTCTCACTGAAGAGCTGAGTGGCCTCTGGGGGGAAAAAACACATGGATCTCAGCAATTATCACCTCTAATGTGTTCACTGTTCAAGGACAGCTAATACACATTGAGTCATAAATACACCTCTACCCCGATATAACGCTGTCCTCGGGAGCCAAAAAATCTTACCACGTTATAGGTGAAACCGTGTTATATCGCACTTGCTTTGATCTGCTGGAGTGAGCAGCCCCCCCGGAGCACTGCTTTAATGCGTTATATCTGAATTCGTGTTATATTGGGTCGCGTTCTATCGGGGTAGAGGTGTATTAGAAGATTATATGGCATGAAGAACTTAACATTAACTTTACTTCCTCCACTACAAATTTGTTCTCTCTTCCTTCCTAGTTAAACAAATCTACTTCAATTTAATTGAATCCCATTCACCTTTTCTTTAAAGGAGTAGCCGTGTTAGCCTGTATTCATAAAAACAACAAGAAGTCCGTGGCACCTTAAAGACTAACAGATTTAGTTGGGCATAAGCTTTTGTGGGTAAAAACCCCCACTTCTTCAGATGCATGGAGTGAGAATTACAGACACAGGCATAAATATACTGGTACATGAAGAGAAGGGAATTACCTTACAAGTGGAGAGCCAGTGTTGACAAGGCCAATTCAATCAGGGAGGATGTGATCCACTCCCAATAATTGATGAGGAGGTGTCAATACTAAGAGAGGGAAAATTGCTTTTGTAGTGAGCCAGCCACTCCCAGTCCCTACGCAAGCCCAAATTGATGGTGTTAAGTTTGCAAATGAATTGTAGCTCTGCAGTTTCTCTTTGAAGTCTGGTTTCAGAGTAGCAGCCGTGTTAGTCTGTATCCGCAAAAAGAACAGGAGTACTTGTGGCACCTTAAAGACTAACGAATTTATTGTAGCATGAGCTTTCGTGAGCTACAGCTCACTTCTTCGGATGCATAGAATGGAACACACAGACAGGAGATATTTATACATACAGAGAACATGAAAAGGTGGAAGTATGCATTATGCACACCTTTTCATGTTCTCTGTATGTATAAATATCTCCTGTCTCTGTGTTCCATTCTATGCATCCGAAGAAGTGAGCTGTAGCTCACGAAAGCTCATGCTACAATAAATTTGTTAGTCTTTAAGGTGCCACAAGTACTCCTGTTCTTTCTTTGAAGTCTGTTTTTGAAGTTTTTTTGTTGAAGGATGGCTACTTTTAAATCTGTTATAGAATGTCCAGGGAGATTGAAGTGTTCTCCTACTGGCTTTTGTATGTTACCATTCCTGATGTCTGATTTGTGTCCATTTATTCTTTTATGTAGAGACTGTCCTGTTTGGCCAATGAACATGGCAGAGGGCATTGCTGGCACATGATGACATATATCACATTAGTAGATGTGCAGGTGAATGAGCCCCTGATGGTGTGGCTGATATGGTTGGGTCCTGTGATGGTGTCACTAGAGTAGATATGGGGACAGAGTAGGTAATGGGGTTTGTTACAGGGATTGGTTCCAGGGTTAGCACTTTTGACTCACTCCTCAAACCCTTTCCCTCTTCCAACTTCCACTTTTCTCTCTGCACAGCAGCATCTCAATGATTTTTTCAGTTCAGTGGCCAAAACAAAAAAAATTATTTGGGTTGACATGAAACAAAAAATATTAATTTTTTTCTTGCTAAAATAAAAACCCAAACCAAAATTAATTTCAGATCAACCTGAAATTCAAAATTGTTTAGTTGTCAGAGGAGGGTTACTCTTTTGGGGGGGTGTTTTGGTTAAATCTATCTAAATTTCTAAACAAAATATTTTAAAACCAAAAGTCAAAATATTTGTACTTTTTGCAATCCCCCCATCACTTTTTTGGGGGGTCAAAACTATTCACAGAATTTGACCTGAATTCACAAACAGTTTTGGTCAGCCTAAAACTGAATTTTGTGACAAATAAACTATTCACTGAGAAAATGTCCCCCAGCTCTACTTCCAAGAGAAAATTGTCAATGAACAATGTGAACTTCCCTCTCCCCGTTTCCACTCCTACAATTTTCTCCTCTTTCTCATGTGTCACAGATGCCGAAGTTTCTCATCTGCTCTCTTCCTCTAGCCCAGGGGTCGGCAACCTTTCAGAAGTGGTGTGCTGAGTCTTCATTTATTCACTCTAATTTAAGGTTTCGCGTGCCAGTAATACATTTTAACGTTTTAGAAGGTGTCTTTCTATAAGTCTATAATATATAACTAGACTATTGTTGTATGTAAAGTAAATAAGGTTTTTAAAATGTTTAAGAAGCTTCATTTAAAATTAAGTTAAAATGCAGAGACCCCCAGACTGGTGGCCAGGATCCGGGCAGCGTGAGTGCCACGGAAAATCAGCTCATGTGCCACCTTCGGCACCCGTGCCATAGGTTGCCTATCCCTGCTCTAGCCCCTCCAACATACCCCAGTGATCTTCCCATCCCATTTCCTAACCACCTCTACAGCCCTCTCATCTACTCCCTTACTATTCTTCTTAACTGCTCACTATCCTCTGGTTCCTTCCCCTCATAATACAACCATTCTTTAGATTCTCCTATCTTAAAAGAATCCTCTTTAGCCCACTTGCCTGTCCAATTACCATCCCATCACCCTTCTCCCTTTCATCTCTAAGATCACTGAACACTATTTACAATCACTGTCTGGAGTTCTCCTCCAATTCTATCCCAAGACCTCTTCCGTCTGGCTTCTGCCCCTTGCACTCCACTGAAACTGCTCTTGCCAAAGCCTCTAATGACCTCTTCCTAACCAAATCTTAGAACCAGTATTCCATCTTCATCATTCTCGATCACTCCTTCAGTGTGCCCTCATCCCCCCTCCAACTTCCTGTGGGGGTTCCATGGGGTTCTGTCCTTGGTCTGCTTCTCTTCTCCTTCTAAATCTTATCTCTGGGTAATCTCATCGACAAGTTTAAATCTCTATGCTGATGGCTCACAAGTTTCTTTACTCCAGACCTGTCTCCTTCTGTCTGAACTAAAATCTCAGCCTGTGTCTCTGATATCTCCTTGTGGATGTCTAGCCATCAGCTCAAGCTCAACATGACTAAAACAGAACTCTTAATCCTCCCTCCAAAACCGTCCCCGTTAACACCTTTCTTAATGACTGTGGACAACACCACCTCCTGCCTGTCACTCAGGCCTGTAATCTGGGTGTTCATCTTCAACTCAGACCTCTCTTTAGGACCTCACATCCAGGCTAGGTCCAAAACTTGCTGATTCTTTCTGCATAACATCTAAGATGTGGCCTTTCCTATCCAACCACACAGCTAAAACTCTCATCCAGGCTCTTACCATCTCACATCTCAATTACTGCAACCTTCTTCTCTCTGCCCTTGACAAATGCCATCTTGCCCTGCTCATACCCATTCAGAATACATTTTCCTAACCTGTCACTTTGCTATGCCACCCCTCTATTTCCATCGCTTCACTGGCTTCCTCTTTGTTATCACATCAAACATAACCTACTCGTTCTCACTTTGAAGGCCCTTCACAGCCTCTCCCCATTCCATCATCTGTCATTCACTATGAAGTTGTCAACACCTGTCTCCAATCAGCCCATGATGCCAGCCTCCATCATTCACTTGTTAAGTTTTCAAACACATGCCTTCACTCTTTCTCCCATGCTGCCTCTTGCACTTGTGAGTGCTCCCCCAATCCATCTGCAAAGATACCTCAATATCCTTCTTCAAATCTCTCCTTTTCCATGATGCCTACAAAAAACTAGACTATTGTTCACCCACTGGGGCACTGATACCGCAGCCTATCATGCTGACCCAGAATGTCTCATTGTTTCCTGGTATGCTCCCATCGGTCTTATACTTAGATTGCAAGCTCTTTGGGGCACGCACCATCTCTTTGCTCTGTGTTTGTACAGCATGTAGCATAATGGAGTCCTCATCCATGACTATAGCTCCTAGGCACTATGATAAAACAAATAATAAATAAGAAGAAATGCATTATTTAAAACCTCAAACTGTAAGCGGCCCACCATTCCTATCCGTATTAAATTTTATATATTGAGACACTAAAATTTTCAGTGAAAAGGAAATTTCTTCCTTGCAATAGGTTAATATAAAATAGGTCTTTAAAATGTGTGTTACTGTTAAGTCAGCTGGTGGATGGTTTAAAGCTTAAATTCTGCAGCATAAATAACCCAAAACTTCAGGATCTGTTGCCAAGGAGGAGATTAATTCTGAATAATCTCTCAAATTTAAAGCAGCAGTTTTACCCATCAGCAGCCCTTTGCGGGTTCAATGTGGACACATGAATGTAATGAAATAGGAAAAGAGAAACAGTCATGGAGATCAAGCATTAGCCCGATAACAGAGGAGAAGCCAGCCAACCAAACCATTACAAAACCATAGCTCAGAAGGAAGATTCACCTTGGGGAGAGCAAATTTCTCTATGTTAGACAAATATCATTAAAACACTCAATTGTAAAGCATAGTCTACAAATGGAGGAATAAATATAACTCTGGCCACAGAGTAGAGCTGAGGTGGGCTATGTAATTGAATATAGGCTGTTTAAAGAACTGCTTGATAGTCAACTCCATGGGTGAAATGCTAGCATCGCTGAAGTCAATGGGACCATGATTTCTTCCTGTTAGCCTGCATAATTTAATCTTGTGTCAGAAAAACATAGCTAGTTTCACTGCATAGGGGTAAATGATTTCCAGTAAGATATTTTTGTAAGATGACTAATAGAGTTTTCAAACTGAGAGAGGTACATTTGTTAGAAGGAGTTTGCTGAACTTCTCCAGACCTCCAAGTAGCTTTGCATCTCAAGCATACTACAGAGACATGACTAGAGATATCCAATAAGGCAGCTGCACTGAATCTCTGGTGTTTTGGAGGGAAATAAGGGGACTATGTCCCTTCCCCATTCCAATGGATAATGGATAAAAAACATTGTAGCTGTATGAACTACTTTATTATACAGGTTTCTAAAGTTAGGACCCCTCAAACAGCTAAAAGCTGCAAGTTCCTTGGTAATTTATCTTTGAACTACTGGTAACAATGTATAATTAACGAGTAAGCTGCAGAAACATGCAGTTACTATGTATTTACGTGTTATTTGCCATGTGGTTATAGTATAATTACAGAGATTATATCTGCCCCATAGAATAAGGGTACATGGTGTACAGTGTACTTTATTTTGTACTATGTCACATCACTTGATCCAGTGAAGCACAGCATAGTGCAATGCAATTTAACAAAGAGCTCCTTTTTGCGATAGGTAGATGTGAGCCACATGTAGGAAACTGCATATGAATCTACAGACAATGCTGTTATTTAAATTATATCCATGGATTCTGGCTAATCAAGCTGGAAACACTGCTTTTTGAGCCTATGCTGTTTCTATTTTGGATTGCAGCCCTCAGAGAAGTATAAATGCAATCAGATATGCAGTTTCTAAGTATGAACACTAAGACAGATTCATGTACAGTAGATTTAATTTCTTTTTTCAATCCAAGTGCTTTTCCTCTCTTGTCTGTGAAAGAAAATAGGCTACTTATATTTTATTCCCCTCTACTCATGGTATGTTTTGCATTGCTATATTACTACTCTTCACATATGCTATTCTTTAACAGTTAGATTAAACACTTAAAATATATATATATATATATTTATATAACAGAGGCAAGCGGGTGGCGTGGGGGGGAGGAGAGAAGCAATTCTCTAGCCAATTCTTAAAATACTGTACATACCACCATATCACAATGTCTGCCATCTGTAAGTTCATAAGTATCAGAAAGTCAAATAAGATGTGTAATTTAATAATTTGGGGAGGGGGGGAATATCCAGCTAAACATGGGAAGTACAAGAGAAATCTATTGCTTTGCTTCTGTGAATTAATTGCCCTTTTATTTAATTAGGTGTTAAAACTATGAGGAAAGCCCAACTATAACATGCTATTATGTTTGAAGTCCACTTCTAGTGGAAAGAGGGATTTTTTTTTTCTAAATTAGCTTCTGGGCCAATTTTCAAAAGTGGCCATTTCTCAGCCTTTTACTTTGTGCAGGCAGAATTACCCATGCCAAAAAGATTACAAAACCTGGACATTGCAGCATTGAGGGTATAAATTCAGAGATGCCGCTTTTGAAATCTTGACCCTGAAACCCATGTATACTATTTTTTTTAAAAATAATTGGTTATTCATACTTTAAAGTTCTTTCATTTTTTATTTAAATAGGGACTTGGTTTATAAAACTAACCCCACCCTCATCCTAAGTAGGAATATGCTATCTGGTACCTTTACTTTGGTGTGTGTATATTCGGTATGGGCTATAGCATTCTCTAATATCTTAAAGTATGCATTATCAGCACCAGTGAAAATGTGGATAAAAAGTAACATGGGGAACACATACTAAATATGGTAAGTATGTAGACCCAGATTCTCAAGAGTATTTAGGTGCCTAGCTCCCACCAATTTCAAACCTGTTGATCTGGAGCATAGAGAGGAGATACTCCTAAAGACATCTTAAAGTGGACAGGGCAGGAACCAAAGTCCGATGAAGTTAATGGAAAGACCCCACACTGCTTTCAGCGGGCTTTGGATCAGGCCCATAGACAACACTTTCTTTTAGCTATGTGGAATGACTAAATTTGATGTTTAGGTATTTGTAAATGAAACCTGCTCAATGTAGGTATAAATATTTGTCCTTACTGTTGGAGTTCAGCCCTTTATGCGTAGTACTAATGGGTCTTAGAAGATGGATACAACATTGCTTTGGGAAACTAAATAATTGAAGTGTTGATTTCATTTGCCACTGCCAAACATACATTTTAATACCAGAATAGAGGAGAATAGTCCTAGGGCAGCTTGATCTGCTTAATGTGGAGGAAAAGGTGGGCAGCCCTCTGAAATGTTAGCTGTTATTATTCCACTTCATAATAATTTTCCTGTCTAGAGGGACTAGATTTATGAGCAAAGTAATAAACAAGCTCACTCAGAAAGACCAGCAATACGACATGATAGGGTATGAATTATATTGTATTAATTCCTACTTAACGTGTTGGCCAAGTGCTACCCCACCAAAATTAGATGCAAATACAATATAGTTCTCACATTAGAATGCCTTATTGTGATTTTACACATATTACAAATTACTCAGGGATTTTCAGGCCTAACTGTGCTGTATCCCAGCCAACACAGAGAATTCTTATGAGCCAATCAGATCATTTGGCTTCACCTGCTGGCCTTATGCTAATTGATGAGACTCAAATTTTGAGCCCCCAGCAATTCTGCTTCCACGCAGTCATTGAATATGAAATTATTACTGTTAAATGGTGAACTTACAATCCAAGCCATGAAATGGATGGTGTTTGTTAACTGTCTGTTATGGCTCAGTGTTGCTACCTGATAACTCATTTGGGGCTGCCTGTTTTATAACTTTTTCTTATAGGTTGAGAGCCTGTTCTGGCTGGAGATCACTTAGAAACATATCTTAGCTGGGAAAGTAGAAAAATGTGGCTCACCAATTTAAGTTAAATTAATATTCAGACTTTCTGGCTGTGCAGTGGCACACACATCCAGTGCACACTGAGACTGTTTTTTAAAATTTGAGCACTAAATGTAGGTGCTCAAATTGGCATACAGATGCCTAAAATGGGTATTTGGAAATTGGCTTCAGTGAACAGTTGAGAACCAAGTGGAGTAAACAATGGCTGGTGACCTAAACAAAACGAGAAAATACATTAATAAAAACGTAGGAAAGGTCTGAAAAGAAGAAATTAAATTGCCCCTGAGCAAACGTCTATTGTGACAGATCATTCAAACAAGCACTCACCTTTGCAGGCTATGGAGGAATTTTCAGTTTGGGGTGAAGGGTGTAAAATCACGTGTTGTGTATTTGGTTGTCATGGTTTTTGGTTCCTATGGTAACTGAGTTAGATTATTAGGGGATAGCTCAGCCAGCTTCAGCCGGCTGGGTGAGTTCTCTGAGTCTGTAAATAAAATGGTGGTTTTGTTAGCTGTCTGCTGTCTGGCCTCAAGTGATTTCTTCCTAAACCGGCTGCCCCCAAGGATATAACAAGTGGCGACGATGGATGGGATCCTGGTGCTGCTCCAGTAACAGAAGGAAGTAGAAGTCAAGGTACAAAACAAACAAATAAAAATACTGCTTGTTTGCACTGACTGTGAAAGTGAAACTAAAATCATGGCTACTCTGACCAGGCCACTGGAACCTTTTGATGAGAATATAGAGCAGTGGCATGTGTATACTGAGCGTTTTGAGCTTTTTGGTATTGCAAATGACATTACAGAAACAAAGAAGGTGCCAATATTCTTAAGTGTTGTAGAGGCTAAAACCTACTCCCTGCTATGCAGCTTACTACACCCTGTTAAGCCTGAGACTAAATCTTACAGTGACACTGTGGAAATCCTGGGGTCGCATTTCTCCCCAAAACCACTGGTAATTGCTGAAAGATATAGGTTCCACAAAAGAGACCAAAAGGAAGATGAAACAGTTGTACAATTTGTAGCCATTTTAAAAAAGCTAGCAGAACACTGTGAATTTAAAGAGATGTTAAATGATGCCCTGCGTGACAGGTTAGTGTGTGGCCTGTACAGTGAAGCTATACGGAAGCGCCTACTGACAGAAGCTCAGCTTACCTTACAGAAGGCTGTTGATATTGCTGTCTCCATGGAACTGGCTACAAGGGAGGCACAATACATCGGTGCATCCCCTAGGGTGAAAAAAGTATCACAAGAACTGACCCACAAAACGGTGCAGAGTCAAGAATGTTACCGCTGTGGTAAGCCGGGTCACCAGGCATCAGAATGCTGGTGTAAGGACCTGGTGTGTCGACACTGTGGCAAAAAGGGACACATTGAGTGTGCCTGTAAACAAAAGAAAAGGAGGCCTGTGGTCTGGCCGACAAAAAGAGGAACCTTGCATACCCTAGAGCAGACCCAGGATGATCAAGGTGACACCTCAGCGCAAGAGAAAGTGCCACTGCATGTTTTGTCTTTGGCAGTGGGCTCACATGAATACTGGGTAACCCCGTTATTGGATGGCAAACGTATACGCATGGAACTGGACACCGGTGCAGCCGTCTCACTGATCTCTGAGACTGTGTATAAAGAAAAGCTACAGCATCTTCCGCTTAAGGCAACAAAAACTGTTCTGAAGACATATACGGGAGAAGCTGTGCCTATGCTGGGCACTATTGATGTTAAGGTGGAGCTCAATGGACAGGTGGCTAAATTGCCACTGTTTGTGGTGAGAGGTAACTACCCAGCCTTAATGGGTAGGTCTTGGCTTGGGAAGATTCAACTGAACTGGGCAGAAGTGCACCGGATGACTAAAGAAGAAACCAGTCTAACCCTTATACTAAGGAAACATGCTGCTGTTTTTGGAGATGATTTGGGAAGTATGAAGGGAATCACTGTGACATTGAACATTAAACCTGACAGTCCACCAAAATATCTGAAAGCCCGAACTGTGCCATATGCCATCAGGCCAAAAGTTGAAGCAGACCTGGAGTGTCTGGTCACCAATGGAGTCCTAATACCAGTTACCCATAGCTCATGGGCCACTCCTATTGTTCCAATAGTGAAGAAAGATGGCTCTCTCTGGATTTGCGGTGATTTTAAAGTCACTGTCAACCCAGTGTTGTGTGCAGAGCAATACCCGCTTCCCCACATCGATGACCTCTTCACAGGCCTGGCTGGGGGACAAAAGTTCAGTAAGATTGATCTGAGTCAAGCATATTTACAGATGCACGTCGATGAAACGTCCCAAGAGCTGTTGACTATTGTGACTCATAAGGGGCTTTATCGATACTGCCGCCTACCCTTTGGAATAACATCTGCTCCCGCCCTGTTCCAGAGGGCTATGGACCAGATCTTGTGTGGCTTGTCAGGAGTTCAGTGCTATTGAAGAGAAGGCAAAAGCTTGTATGTCATGTCAGGGTGTGAGGAATGCACCCCAGTGGGCACCTCTACACCCATGGGACTGGCCTGAAAACTCGTGGCAATGTATTCATGTTGACTTTGCTGGCCCCCTTGAAGGAAGCATTATTCTTGGTGGCAATCGATGCCCATTCTAAATGGCCAGAAGTCTCTATAATGCAGTCCAGTACTGCAGAGAGTACTATCCAAAAACTACGAGGACTCTTTAGTCGTTTTGGTCTGCCAGAACAACTTGTGAGCGACAACGGACCGCAGTTTGTCTCTCAGGAGTTTCAAAATTTTATGAAGGCAAATGGGATACACCACATCACGTCAGCACCATATCATCCATCCACCAATGGATTAGCTGAAAGATTTGTGCAGACAATGAAAAACGCTTTGAAATCAGCAAGGGGACAACACTCCATTCAAAAGCATCTGGATACCTTCTTACTTTCCTACCGAAACACACCTCATGCTACGACCCAGGCATCCCCAGCCTTCCTAATGTTGGGACGACAGCTGCGCACTTGCTTTGATCTGCTGAAACCTTCTGAACCCAGACAAACTGTGCAACATCAGCAGCAATATCAAGTCATCAGACGGGCACCCAGAGCAAAAGACCGAACCTTTAGCCCGGGACAGCCAGTTTTGGCTCAGAATTATACTTCCAGAGCTAAATGGGTCCCAGCCACAGTCATCACTCAAACAGGACCTGTTTCCTACACAGTCCGGACTGCAGAGAATCTTACCTGGCGGCGACATGTAGATCAGCTGTTGCCAGGTCATGCCAGTCCTCAGGACACATCTGCAATTGAGGGGTCTGACTTCACCTCTTCTGGTGAGACACCGAATCACGAATCACCTATTCCTGACTGTCCTCCTCCATTACGGCCGGCGGCTGAAATGCCCCTTTGCCCAGCACAAGCTGATACCACCTCCTCACCCATTCGTGCTGCGGACCCTGAGCCCATGGTACTTTCGGGTGCAACAACACCAGAAGTTCGCCGTAATCCACCTAGAGACAGAAGGCCTCCTCATCGGCTGGATCTTTAGCTAGGGCGAACCCATGGTTATGGGGCAAAATAATCCCCAGGGTTTAGCCAGGAATGGAGGCAGTCTACCCTCCTTCTCTAGTCTAGTGTGTGTTTTATTTAGGGGATGTTCTTATTGGGGGGGAGGAATATGTTGTGTATTTGGTTGTCATGGTTTTTGGTTCCTATGGTAACTGAGTTAGATTATTAGGGGATAGCTCAGCCAGCTTCAGCCGGCTGGGTGAGTTCTCTGAGTCTGTAAATAAAATGGTGGTTTTGTTAGCTGTCTGCTGTCTGGCCTCAAGTGATTTCTTCCTAAACCGGCTGCCCCCAAGGATATAACAACATGTATATAAAATAGTAATTTCTCATACGTGTAGCTTTTCTTTAGCCTCTGGCATACCTTGTATAGCATTGATAATGGTCACATTTGCTGGAAAAAAAATTATTGTAGAACAAGACAAATTCCATCTCTCTTAAAATTTGAGTTCCCTTAAAGTGTGCTCCCTTTCCCAGAACAGGAGCGCAATAGAAGATACTGTTCTGAACTCCTGGCTGTTTATGTGCCTTTAAGAAATAGGAGCTACCATCAAAAATAACTGGTAATGTCTAGTGATCATTAGCACCAATATTTCCTTTATATAATAGACTTGCTCTGTGTGCATATGAGCGAGAGAGAGAGAGAGAGAGAGAGATTTCACTTTTCAGTTCACTTTTACTGGAGTAGTAGCAGAAGTTACTAGAAAGGTGACAGCCTGGGGCACATGAGTGAAGTGCATTAAGTCTGTTCTCCTGCACTGATTCATGTAACATTCAGAACAGATTAATTAAATTGTCTTGCTAAAAGTTTCACAAATCTTTTGATTGAAGTTGAAGTAACTTCTAGTTTTGCATAGATACCTTGTTGAAATTAGAGGTTTTGCATGGTTATGATGCAAAGATGCAAAACCAGGCAACTCTCAGTTACAGCTGATTGATCACCAGAACTTTTCTTGAATTTCTTTCAAAAATCTTATCTCTGTTTTGTCAAAATCTTGGATTTTTATATCAGCCCTGAAGCTGTATGTAAAAAACAAAAAACATTTTTGGAGGGGGAGGGTGTCAAACCAAGGTTTGGAAAATTTTGACTAGTTCTAAACTCAGTAATTTTAACTGTTTAGATTTAGATATTTGACCCCAATATCTCAAAGTGAAAATCAATTTGCAAAACCCAAATAGACTGAACATACATGAGATGTTTGCACAAATACCTATATTATGAAATTTGTCTGTTTCACAAATATCTGATTCGTTGCTGAGATTTGCCCAGGTTCCCTGAGATCAGGGGTTTTCATAGAGTGGACACCATGTAAATAGAGAGATGGTCTTTCACACTTTCCCTCCCACTCACGATCACAAAAAACATCTCCTCACCAATGTATGAGCATTTGAACCACTGCCTCTCCCCTTCAGAATCACAGAAGATCTCTGTGGCAGCTACAGCAATTTCTTATATTGAAAAGTAAGATGTGTAATGAATTTTTAATTTTCAAATGCAGATTAGCAGCCAGAAACAAGAACGGGGAACCAGCTCCACATGATCAGTCAGTTCTCTGCACAACAACAGTTATCCATGGACCTCAGTTTGGGAATTTGTGCCTTAGATGGTTTAATAAAGGCAAATCCTTATATCTGAAATCCTCTCCACGATCTGAATATTGGTTATGGTTGCATTGTGCATTTGGGATGGCTTCTTAATTACATTTCCACATTGTATACCCATTCCAATACCCTCTTTCAAAGAGGTCTCATGGTGAAGCGTGCAAACCCCTGTAGATGTTACAATCACTGTTTTAAACTGCTCTCAAAGAGGTAAATACTTTATCTTTAGAGGGAAAGAACTTCAAGATAATCCATTTCTGCAGTTAGAGCCTGACTGAGCTGCTGCTGAATACAATGGGGAATCTTTCCATTGACTTCAATGGGAACTGGATCTAGCCCCCAAGAAATTACATCAAATTAAAACTACGAAACTTTTCATTAAGATTTAGCAATAGTCAGTGCGGTCCTGGAAATATTTCTGGAGACTAAATATCCCCCTTTGCTGAAAGTGTACATAGCTTTGGTCATCATTTGGAACCTGACCACCTTGTGTCTCATATTTCCTGCAAGTCACATCAACTCGTGAGACTCTGAAATTATAGTTAATTGGGATGAGACAGAAGAAGCTATGATTGCAAATAGATTCAAGATGTGAATTATCTAGATAATCTCTTTAGAGGTGGGAAGAGGTGTGTGTGTGTGTGTGTGTGTGTGTGTGTGTGTGTGTGTGTGTGTGTGTGTGTGTATATATATATATATATATATATATATATATATATATATACACACACACACACACACACACACACACATATCTATATCTATATATATATATACACATATACACACACATTTTATATATATATATATATATATATATATATATATATATATATATATATATATATATATATATATATATATATATGGGCTGGTAACTATAGCTGGGTGAAGACTGCAAAAGTTTCAGTGATTATTTGAGGTTTTTAAGCAACTTAAAATGTGTTCAAACCCTTTTTGTATTAGCTTTCCATAAATATTTTAGCAAAATGAGTTTATGTGTGGAAGTGTTCTCAGAAACATCTGCTTAAGTGAGTTCTGAATTCTATAGAGTTCTGCTCACACAACTAGGAAGCAGGAACATACCACAAGACGAAAGTCCAGTCCAAACTAACACATGCAGCACAAATTTCAAATACTGAATTCTGACAACAAATTACTCCACATGAACTACAGACAGAATAACTTGCTAAAATTATTCTGCACATATTTTCAAACATAAATTCAAGAAAATCAATCTGTTCATGGACAAATAATGAACAGAGGAAGAAGGGAAATATCTCAAACAAATATGAAACTGCACATTATTCACTCAGCTCTGCTGGCAACAACCAATTTTTGTGGTAGTGGAAGCCTGTAGAGTAGGAAGGAACTGCACAAAAAATGATTGACTCAGTACCCTATATTGCAATACTGCACTCTAATTCAACATCTAATTTAAACGCTGCCTTCTTGCTTTGACCCAGTAAGGAAGACTGAATGAGATTGCAATGACAAGGTCCCACACCAAAGGCTCTGAAGCAAACTAAGCAGTCATGGGATAAGAGTGAAGGTCCTCTAATGGATCAGTAACTGGTTAAAACAAAGAGTAAGAATAAATGGTCAGTTTTCACAGTGGAGAGAGGTAAATAGCAGTGTCCCCCAAGGATCTGCACTGACCAGTGCTGTTCAACATAATCATAAATGATCTGGAAAAAGGGATAAACAGTGAGGTGGCAAAATTTGCAAACAATACAAAATTACTCAAGTTAGTTAAATCCAAAGCAGACTTCGAAGAGTTACTGTGACACTGGCAGGCCAGGTGCCAGCTCATGCCAGGTCCCTAGGTATAACTGAACACTTACAAATGCATAGCTGGAAACCAGTCTGGCTTGTGTGTGTGTTAACATTAGCAAACTAGATATTAGAGTTATAACAGTGTATTTAGTGTTTAGTAGGGCTGTTGATTAATCACAGTTAACTCACATGAAAATTAATTGCAATAAAAAAATTAATCGTGATCAATTAAAACTGTGATTACACTGTTAAACAACAGAACACCAATTGAAATTTATAAAATATATTGGCTGTTTTTATACATTTTCATATATATTGTATTCTGCATTGTAACTGAAATCAAAGTGTATATTTATTATAAATATTTCACTGTAAAAATGATAAACAAAAGGACTCCCCCTAGCCAAACCTGCTTTCTGGACCTCTGCGTGGAGAGTCTCTCCTCCAGGATTCTGTATGGAGCTGGGAGGTAGACAAAACACACCCTGGCTTGGCCACCCCATGCCACTTCCTAGGCCTGTCCAGTCTCCACCCTCTTCCTACTGCCCAGACCCCAAGAAATGGCCTTCTCCTTGTCTGTGGGGGAGGCACACGGGCTGGTACCACATCCCCTTCTACTCAAAATGGAGAGCTCCACCTGTGGATGGTCCCCTCTGTGCCCAGTTCTCAAGGAGGATACTCCAGTATGACAAAGGTGTTACTCAAATTTCTTAACTTGCTTCAGATACGTCTGTTATTAATGCAATGCTTGGGTTATTATGAAGAATGAACAGAGATGTCCTGAGCCTGTCATCCCTCCACCAGCCCAGAGCAAGACTTAATAACGGCCAAAGCCTGATTGGCCAGATGTAAACTCCCCTTTCAGTGCTACCACTGTACAGCACAAGTGACTTACAATCCTAATTATGTAAATAAGCACCCCCAGAAATCACTAGGACAAGTTATGTCCAACCCTGTTAAATCTTTTATTCATATTAAAACAAGAGAGACTCTATAAATTGCTCTGATGCTAACTAAGAAATATAACCATTTGAAATGAAAGATGTGTGAATCCCCATTAATGCTGATTGCCACAAATCTTTTATCCCTTCTTGGCTTGATATTGCTTCAAATGAGTTCATTATGACTAACACTACAACAGTGAATACAAATGAATTAGTGATTACCATGTTAGTATAGCATTACTGTGGCCAATATTTTTCCCTGGACTCCGAAAGGGAAGAGGAGAGATGCCTAGATCTCTATCATGAGACTATTTTAGGGAATCATGTCAAGAAAGGAAAGACACTTCTGACCTTGAAAATGAAGAAGAAAACTTTTGGCAAGAGAAGATAGTTGCCTAAAGCAGGGATTCCCACAAGAAAATTTTTGGTGGCCTGAGAGCGCAGCCACCAACTCTTGCTTGTGGCCACTGACAATTTTTCCTAAAATACTTAATTAACTTTAAGGGGAAAAAAATAAATGCACAGATACATGTCCAAATCACTGTAATTTATGTAGGTTCTTTTGCAGACTCAATAATAAAAATAATGTATAGTTGTCTCTATTCTTTACTGGACCTAAACAGAATAGAAACAAAATAAGGTGCTTTGCACAGTCTTCTCTATTTTATTGTTGTTTCTTTTGCATTTTTTGTCTGCCTTTTTTTTTTTAAATATGACATGCTAGCTAGTAAGGCTGCTGCTGTGAAAACTGATATATGCGTTTTTGTATGTATCACTTTTCACAGCGGACTTACCAGCTAGCTGGGAGGCAGTGAAGAATGGTAGTAACAAACATACAAATATCGCTTTTCATAGCAGACTTACGCAGCCCTGGCAAGCCAGGAGACAAATTAAGCCATGGATGGAGAGGTGGATAGGGAGGCAGTGGGGGCAGGGTCGATGGAGATAGGGGAAGGTAAGCCTGGGCTGGAGCCCAAAGCCCCCAGGCTGGGGGATGGAGCATGAAGCCCTGCAGCCAGAGCCTGGCACCTGTCACCCCAGGGCTGAAGCCGGAAGCCCAAGCCCCACCACCCTGGGAAGGTGGGGAACTCACACCAGCTGCCTGCTCCTCTGGCATGTGTGGCTGCAGATGCGGGCAGAGTCCAACCCCTGCTGGCAGCTCCGGGATAGGAGCCACTGCTCCCCCCCACAAATCACTGCCCAGGAAGCCTTGGCCACAAGAAAAGCCTCTGTTGGCTGCTTTTGAGAAACACTGGCCAGAAGTCAGGATCTGCCCCTTTTTGGGCACAAACCTTGTTCACCACCAGTGTCTCTGGGTCACTAGTACAGCTCTTTCCTGTGCTGTAAGCTTTGTCTTAGGGGGACACTTGCCCGTACAGATCAGGCGATCCTGGCTGCTTTCCTAAATGTATTAGGAGGGCTCTGCAGATCTCTACAATACCTTACCTCAGGGTTTGAAAAGCCACTAAAAAGGTATTTAGCCAGATTAAACATAACAAAGGCATTCAGTAATCCTTCTACTTTTCACTCCCAGAGCGAAAGCCTAAACTGATAAGAGCCCAGCAGAGGTTCCCTTTCTGACCACACTGGAGCACCCCACACCCTCTGTGATCCTTCTCTCTCTCTCGCCTCAGGGGCCAGCCAACAGCTATTTAAATTAACCCCCCCGCAGTTTCAAAGGAGCAGGCTGAGTGGAATCAAAGCCTCTGTGTCTTGGTCTTCATCCCATAATATACCCCATATGACAATTCCACCTGACACTTATAACAACAGCTGATAACATACAATTTCCAGTTAACATCATCCCTTCTCATCACCCTCACAGGCCATTTAACAGGTCCTTGGGGGTTACAGGGCCGTGAGCTGGGTCCAGCTGAGTAGTGCTGATGTAAAGCTGACAGATCCCAGTCGGTGACAGGTGGGATCAAACCTGGGGCCTCCGGAGCTTAGTGCATGAGCCTCTACTGCATGAGCTAAAAGCCAACTGGCTCTTAGCTAAGGGCTAGTCTACACTGGCAGCGCTTTAACATAGCTTGTGTGGTCATGGCACAGCGCACTCTAAAAAAACCACCTCAACGAGGGGCGCGGCTCCCAGCGCTGGGGCACTGTTTACACTGGCACTTTACAGTCTGCAATTTGCTATGCTCAGGGGGGTGTTTTTTCAACCCCCTGAGCAAGAAAGTTGCAGCGCTGTTAAGTGACAGTGTAGACAAGCCCTGAGGCTGTAGAGCAGACTCATTTTACCTCTTGGTGGCACTGGATGGGACAGAACACCACACCCAGAAGGTGTGTGGGTTACACTGACACTGCTGAATCACCCCACAACACCCATCCCTGGGGCTAGCCAGGCACTGGTTCACCTCCTGGTGCAATTTCAAGCAACCTCAGAACGGGAATGGGTGCCAGAACAGGGGGGCCGGGCCCTCCCACTATTTGAAAGTGGACAGGCCTGGCCCCTCCACTTGTCACCATGGGCCCTGTCCCTGCCCCTCCTCCTTGCCCACCCGGCCAGGCTGGAAGCTGTGGATAGCTCAGGCCCCTCCACCTGCCCAAGGTGGGAGGGCCCCCCGAAAGCAGCCACCGGCCTATGTCTCCACCCCTCAGACCTCTGCCCTGGGCAGGTGGAGGGTTTGTGGCTCCCCACAGCTGCCTGGGCAACTCTTACCATGGCTGGGTTGTGGCTCTGAGGCCCCACCCCTCCCAGACGGAGTCAGGTTGGGGTAAGAGCCACGCGAGCAGCTGTGGGGAGCTGCAGACCCTTCACCTGCCCTGGACATGAGGTTGAGGGGGGTAGGGATGTGGGCCAGAGACTGCTCTTGTGATCCTTGCACCCCAGGCAAGTGGAGGGGCCTGGGCTCCCCAGCCCTGCTCTGGCTTGGCCGGGCCTAAGGGGAAAGAGGAGGGGCATGGATGGGGCCAGAGAAGAGGAGGGGGCCCTTGCTCCCCCCCACTTTTGGGATAGCTCCACTGCTCCTGACTTGTGCCAGCTGGTAGTGGCCCCTGCCCAGGGGCCAATACACCATCTGGTAAGCACAGAAACTCTCTAGCCGTACTGTTTCTCCAGCCATGTCCCCAAAACACCTACACCAGCTAGGGTGACCAGATGTCCTGATTTTATAGGGACAGTCCCAATTTTGGGGGCTTTTTCTTATATTGGCACCTATTACCCCCCGTCCCGATTTTTCACACTTGCTATCTGGTCACCCTAACACCAGCAGCTGCCAGGGGTTGCATAGAGCTGGATACACTGGACCTCTGCAACCTGAGATATGTCCACACAGTCCTCAGCTGCCCTTCCCAGACCATTTGCACCTCTGGAGCAGCACAAAGGGACTATGTCAAGGCCCAGGACCTAAGCTGTGGGCTGTGCTGGTTCTGGCACAGATCCCTCCCAACATAGTTCACTTCTTGCTGTTGACAACTCTATTTACAAACTGTAAATGGATCAAAGGCCAGCTGCAATTAGAAAGACACCCTCTGAAAAGACTCCCTGTTCTATATATTCCTCCAGTAGAACTGGCTGAAAGGGAATACAAAAGACAAAATGCTTTTTTTAAAAATGTGTTTCCATTTAGTGTTGAATTTTTCTTTTCATCTAATTTTTCCAGGCAGCTCTAACCTTCAGTGCCATCTTTCTTTAGAAAGTATAAACAGAGACCACTTCCTAACATGTCCTAGTCATCAACAGAGAAAGAAACAGCTTGTCATTTTCAGAAGAGAGTTAATTTCATTGGTGTCATGCAAGAATCACCTCGACACAGTCTTTTCTTGGAAACTGCAGTAATGGGTACATTACTGGAGTGCCTACTCAGATATAAATTCTGAGGTAGTTAATTTCTGCTGCTTTCAAAACACTGTCAGCTACATATGCGTGGGACACACACTACCAGTTCATCACCTGCCAAGAGTTCATTTTCAGATTAGCTCCAGTGTTTTCAAAAGGCTCCCATGATTTTCCTTCAGTGACTTATCTGCTGTGAAAGTGGTAGGCCAGTAGTTGCTGGGGCACCTTTAGCATAGCAAGGCCAGCTTTAGCCATAGACACTCTTAGCTCACAAATTAATATCAGATTCCTTGTTCTGCCTCATTTATGTTTTACTTTTTAATCCAGTGTAGATACATGCAAGGATTGTCTGATCCAGGAACAAAGCTTGATCCATTATGTGGGACGTAAAAAAAATGGACAAAAGGTAACACAGGCCCCGATCCTGCTTAAACTTTTGTGTATTTAGCTTGACACACAAGTAGTCTCATTGAGCTCACTCTTTGGAGGAACTATGCCCAAAAATGTTCTGTAGAAGGGCCATTTCCTTATACCTTGCATCACTGATGAAAGCAAAAGTAGTATTCTATCCCTAATAGTCAATATTTGCCAAGGAGTGGGTTGCTCTCAGCACACAGACCCCATCTTAAGGGTATAATACAGAACTCAGAACAGCGTCTCCAGTTTCTCGCTCTCGGATGCCCTTTCTCATGGGAATTCTAAAAATCTGCTCTGTGCTAGACATGCCTTTCACATGTAGTTTGGGTGTTGCTGGTATGAGTCTCACACCAGTGTGAAAGAGGAGTAACTCCACTGATGTCAATGTAGTTACTGATGTAAAAATGAATGTGAGATCAGCATCGGACCAGAATAATCTAATTTATATGATTTTCTAAGTGATGCTTTGCTGCCAAAAAAGTGAAATAACTTCATAATTAAATGTACCAAGTTCAGTTCAGTTTGTCTCAACATGTGTTTCTCAGCTGCCTGCACTTTCTCTATTATTCTGGCCAGCATGTTTGCTGTATCCAATCTTTCCTCAGTTTTGCAGACTCTCTCAGATCACTTTTAACTTTGCCTCCTTATCTATGGGTTTAAGCACAGAACTGAGAACCAGAGACGCCCAGCTTCTAATATGCTCTCTACTATTGATTCCCTCAGTGACTCAGGTCACTAATCTCATGCTGTAAAATGGGTGATACCTGTATCAGAGTGACATTATGATGATCAATGTTTGCACAGTACTTTAATCTGACAAGCACTAATCAGTTCCTGTTTTTCTTTGCTGGAAGAACCTTCCAAATTACCAGAAATCCAAAAGATTATTCTTTTGCCTCTAAGGCTTGATTCTGTTCTTGTTCAAATCATTGTTAGACCTGTTAGAGCTTGTTTTTTTTAACATAGAAAATGAATCTCCGCCCCAGAAAAGATCACACCTCCCTGAGCCATCTAGGTCTCCCAGGAGTAGAAGGTCTTGGCCTTGTTACTCTCTCTTTGCCCTACTTTACTTCCTAAGGTCCATTCACTCTCTTCATCTCCTTGCACACCCACTAGCAGGATTATCCCTCGTAACACTACCTCTGCAGGTACTTTTTCTGCTAGCAACCTCCTTTCCTCTTATTCCATTTCCCCAGTCATCACCAAAAGACTAGCATGTTTGGATCCCTGCTGCTTCCATCCCCTTCCTCCTTCAAGACAGCGCTCCATGCAGCTGTTATCTACTCCCCTATCCACCTTGTTCTTGGATTTTGACCCAGGCCTTCCCTCTTACTCTCATCATTATAAACTCAGTTTAGTAACTAATGCTGAGGTTTCTTGCCTGCAATTTGCTAACCCATCCACCTGTTCCTGTAACCTCATCCCTTCCTACCTACTCATCCCTCATCCACACTCTGTCTCCCTTATTCACCCTTTTAAACCTCTCTTCTGACACTTTCTCTGAAGTTGAGGGACAGCTGTGGGTAGCCTATATACCTTTCTAAAACCTATGCATTACAACATGGCCAACCATCAGCAGACCCACTTTATTTGTATGTTGTACCCCTTTCTGCAAAGAAGTCGGATAGTCTTACTAGAGGGTGAGCAATTCAGGGCATAGACTGTTCTTTCCTTTGTGCTTGTACAGCACCTAACACATTGGGGACAAGCAGTAAAATAAAATCATTCTTCTTGGGTTCCAGGGATACTCAGCTGCTGGGATCCAAATAATTGTAGCCTTCCATCTGCCAGGCCCTCATTTCCACAGCTGCAATTGTTTCATCTCTCCCCTCCATTTAGACATCCTGCTCCTTGATTTTTCCCTATATTGTTAAACCACAGCATGCTGAACAAGACAGATATTGCTACTACAGTCTGTCTGTTACTTCCTTTCCTTCACGGCTGCTGAGCCAAACACCATAATCTGATTATGTGGCTGATGAGACACTCAGCAAACAGCCGAATACTTCTCCACACCAATCAGCCTGAAAGGGAATGTTCTTTCACTTAAAACTCAAACCCACAATATTTAAATGGGATGGAAGTTCCATCAGTGGGTTTTTAATCACCCCTGAAAAGAAGAGCCAGAAAGGCAAATTACAGGACTTTATAGAAGGGTCAAAGTGCTGCTCTTAAAGTAGGGTGAATTTATAAAGAGTTGGCAAATCCAACAGAAGGAGAGGGTGAAAACTGAAAGTGGAGCATTTGTTAGGGCAAAAAGCATTTCCATAGATATGAAAAATTTGTTTTTGCTGGACAAATTGGTCCAAGATAAAAAGGAAAGCAAAACAGAATTTAGAAAACAGATCGTGTGCAAAATTGTGAAATTCTAATGAGCTGTGTAGAGTATTAATTACCACAAAATGTAGAAAAAGAAACCTAGCCATTAACAAAGTTTCTCACTTCCTCACGCTTTTCGAATATCTGATGCCATTTCTGAGTTTGCAAATTGAAAATGGGTATGTAATTTCCGAAACATCCTAACTGCAGCAGGCTCCTGCCTTTCAGAGAACCTTTGTCCTCATGAAAAATACTCCAACAAAGGAATTTAGCATTACACAAAAATGTTTGCATAGGAAGGATTGTAAGGGGAAACAGTGTAGTTTGCCACTGGTTTTTAAACACATGATCTTCCTAGGATATGATTGTCTCAGCCAACATAGAAACACCCTCAAAACAGAGATTTCCTCCAAACTAAACAGCTATGTCCTTGCTGTTGGAGGATGAAATTAGATAGTCTTTGTGACTTCCCTTAAATTCCTTTAGCTCTTACCAAGATGTTATATCTTCCCCATGTCTGAGCAGCAAGAATTTTTTTGATCTATGCTGTTTAACAAAGTGATTAATTAAATTTATGTTCTACGATCAAGAATGTAGGTCTCACAAGTGACTAATGATTTTGAGTGCCCAACTTCAGACACTTTAAAGAAGACTGATTTTCTAAGGGCAGGTACCCAGCAGTTCTGAAAATCTGACTCCTAGGTGTCTCAGCTGAACACCTTAAAGTTGTGGCTCCCCCCAAAATGACTACTCACTTTTGAAAATTTAAGCTGAACTTATTGTTGTGCGTGTCTGTACTGCCCATCTCTGTGGTATTATTATAAGCACATTTACTATAAGTTCCCCACTACTAATAACCATCAGCCTCCAGACACCCAACAGGATTCCCTCCACTGCTAAGCTCAAAATCAGGCAGGTGTCCAAATATGGATTTAGGAACCTAACTGTCAGATGCCAGTGTTTGTAGCATAGTCAGTTTGTAGGATATTTGATTTAGTTTAAATGGCTACTGTCCCCTGAGCCTATTACTAAATAGAATTCACTACAAATCTTTTCCAGAACAGGAATCAAAATACTCTGATCATCAAGCCAAATAAGAGATTTACCATTCATGAGTGTCATGTTGAGTTATCTGGGGATAAGGTAGCAATTACTCAACTATAGGGAAATTTCATCCTTCGATCCCCTTCTATGATACTTTTTCTTAACTGAAGAGCGGGGCCCCATGCATTGTACAAACAGAGTACTAGACCGTCCCTGGCCCGAACAGCTTACCATCCACATAATGTATGTTTATCTCCTTCCATTTGACCCTTGAAGTTAACTATCATTTCTCATCACTAACTCACAGAATGGTGTTAAGTGCTCTAAGAAAAACTGCATCTTCTGTTTCAATAATTAACAGTATTAACTTGGATACTCTGAGAGCCCCACCAATCTCAGCCTCCCCAGGAGTCTTTAAATCTATTAGACAACCTCATACTCAGTACTATGAACAAGATTCTCTACCACATTCCTCTCCAGTTCAAAGTGGGCCAGATCCTCAGCTAGTGTAAACTGGCATAGCTCCATTGAAGACAATGGAATGACACCAATTTATAAAATTGAGGATCTGGCCCATATCTTACTGCTCTTTTTGGTGGGGGGCAGGGGGCATGAGGATCAAGTTGACCTCCTTGACAACTTTCTAGCCTGCAAATGATACTGTCTAGGATCATTTGAAGTAATGCAGTAAATATGCTGTGGGAGAAGTCATAACATACCAAGGAAGTAACACAGTTTGAAAAGACAAAATGGCTACCTGAGAGAGTCCACCAAAGACTCTATCCATTACATCATCATGACAGGAAAGATTTTAACCAGTGCCTAAGGAATGCTAGAGAACTTGGTTCATCAATGAGATGAAGCTGGAAGGTTTATGATGTCTCAGCTAGTTGTCACATGGGACTTTTCTTTTCTGGGGAAATATACACATCTAAGTGAGTGACAACAATGAGCTGTGGTTCAGACTTCCACATGGCAAAAAGAAAAATTTGTCCAAACCTTCATTTGAATTTTTTAAATTTATTTGGCTCCTCCAAATATTTTCCACATGCCCATGTACAACCTACCCTTGGAAGGTTTCAATTTATTCATTAACACAGTGTGTGCTCTGGCATCCCCATACAAATCTGCAGCAAAGCTCGTCAAGCCAGTGACCAGGATACTAAGCTATACTTATAGATCAGACACGAGGACACATGAAGCCCCAGTGAACATTAAGACTGGGTTTCCTTGCACCTCTGCCCCCAAGTTATTAGAAAGCATACCTACTATGAACCAACCTTCCATTGAGGGATCGCTGAAAGTTGGGGTCACCTGTCACAGGTACCAAGATCATTAAAGGTATTTAGGCACCTAACTCCCATTGACTTCAATGGGAGTATCACGGGGTCCTCTCACTGCAGTGGCACCTCCTGCTGGCCATCCTGGGAATTAGCTCTGTCAGGTTTGTACTCCCCCTTCAGTGGTGTCTTCCCCCATCCTGTCTTACTGTGCAGCCCCTCTCACTCCAGCAACTGCAGTCTCCTCTTCGTGGCTTGACCATCTGGCCAGGTCACTAAAGTCCTCCCCTTCCAGGGAATTCAGTCTTTCCAGACCCACTGGCTGGCTGGCATCTTGAACATCCTTGCCCCTTCCCAGTGGTTGGTAGGGGATTCCAGCCCAGGTACCCTATAACAAGCAGCCATGGTCTCTGTCATCCTACCTCTTGCTGCTGTTTCCCTGGGCTTCTTCCTACCCATCTGGCTTCCTCCCCATCTCTGGGTTTGCCAACCTACCAACTTCCTCCATTCAGGGAGTGACTGTAGCCTACTTCCCTGTAGCCAGCTACTTGGCTTTATAGGCCCTGTCTGTTGCTGCACAGGTGGGCCTGCTTGCAGTCACTCAGTTCTCTGCTCCCTGGCTCCTCCTTCAGGTGCACCATAGGCAGTTACTCAGCCTACCCAACCACCTTAACCCCGCTCAGTCCAGAGTGGGGTGGACACTCCATCACAGGGAGATAAGCACCTAAATACCTCTGACAAGCTGGGCCAGGGTCCACAGATCCTTGAGGGCTGGTGATATAATGCAATGGGAGTATACATGCATGTGAAGCTCATAAGCTCATATTTATTATTAATGGGAGGCAGGGATGTTCCATGCACATTGATAGCTAAATATGCTCCTTATCCTGCTGACTCATATTTTAATGGAAATACAATATTGCAGATAATGGCTTGAAAGTTTTAGCTGTAAGCAAAGAAAGCAACGCTCACCTGCAACTGACAAATTATATTTATTTAATCAAGACTACATTGTTTATTGTGCAGTTACTTATCAATTAGAGTCTAGCTTTTCCAGGCATTATGCAGCATTCCTTCCTGCAGACTATTTTTGTGGGGCCTAGGAAGCCAAAAAAATCCATTCAATTACCTTTAAATGCAGTTACAAGGCAATAACAGTGGGCCTGCCTTGTAAGTTGCTATAATTCTTTTAATTGCTAGGCTCTCCAGGTCTGCTGAGCCTGAGGACCACAATAACGATCTGCACAATGTGATTAATTAGGATGATGGAGGAGATGTCATGCTCTAATGTGGTGACATTCTACAGGCTTGTTACTGCTGCTACTTTAGAATAAATACTGACCAATAGATGATCCACCTGGTAGATTATTTCTTCTTGAATAATCCTTGACCAAAACGAGTACTGGAAATCTTTCTTACAAGTCATCTGAACTCTTCTCCCACAATCTCTAGTCTCTCCAAACTTTTTCCCCACTAAAAAACATTACAGCTTTGCAAAGGTCATTGCATACGTGTCTGAAAACATAAAACTGCCTTTGATTCTTCGCTACACATGCACAATGTCATACAAAATGCCACTGACACTGTGGACACTTATTTAATGCCCTGGAAAGAACACAGCCTGAAAGGTGACATTTGAATAGTAGAGTGGACCTTTCATAATCAATTCCCCCTAGCACAAAAAAGTTCCTTTTGGCAGAATTCGATGACAAACAAGGGAGCAATGTATCTCCATCTTTTTTAACCTGGGAGTGATGGCATGGTCTTGCTTCACCTCCTACAGTTGTAGTACACTCTGAAACCAGGGCATGGGGCCTTTGCCCTGCCATATGGCCTTGGGGGAAAACTGCAGAGAGAAACCAGCCAGTAGGACCAGCACCAAAGCATCCAAAACAAGGACTGCTGGGCATTCAGAGGACTTTCTACAGTTTTATCTGGACTTTCTCTGCCCTGTGCTGATCGGCTGTTTGCTCCAGCCCTCTCCCTCTCTCCCAGGTGTGTCTACATTACCCTCAGGAGGTGTAATTATAGCACATGGAGACATATACAAGCTAGTTTTTATCTAGCTAAATCAAAGCTACTTGAAAGTAACAACAGCAGTGAAGCCGCAGTAGCCTGGACAGTGGCTCTGGCTAGCCACTCCAGTATGCACATGGGGTTCTGGGCAGGGAGGTAGCCTGTGCCACCACTCCTGCTGCTGTGACTACACTGCTATTGTTATTTGAGCTAGATCAGAGCTGCCTCTGGTACACCTACACCAGGAGCAATCACATCTCACATACCCAGTCTCCATCTCAGCATCACTCCACACCTTCCCCGCTTACCCTCTACCTTGTCCCCCTCATGACCCATCCCTTCAATGTCTCCTCTCCTTCACTTCCCCCCTGCCCCGCCCCCACCACACACACAATTTGCTTATCCCTTCCTCACTAAACCCACCTTAAAAATCATGGAACTAACATACATGGCATTTCCTGGCACCCCATTGTTCACTCAGTATGTGTTTTACCCCTGCTCCCTGCGCTGCATCTGACCTGTCTATTTAGATTGTAAGATCTTCAGGGCAGGGACTGTTAGTCCATGTTTGCACAGTGCCTAGCACAGTGGGGCCCCACATTTGGTTTGCCCTCAGGCACTGCCATAATAAACATGATTAAATAATAATAATAAAGTTGTATTCTTACTCATAATAGGGAGCAGCTGGAGCAAGATGGACCCTTCTTCTGTCCCTACTCCTGATTGGAGCAGCTGCAGCAAATCAAAAGCAGGGATTCCTCATTCCCACTGAGCAATGGCAATTTTTCTTCTTTTCCCATCTCACCTCTGTTAACAGCACAGAAGAAGAAAATCACTTAATGCATATCTGGTAGATGGAATGCTGCACTGTATACTGCATTGCAAGGGAAGAGAGGTGTTAAACTTCACTGCAAGTGAAATGGATTTTCACTATTAGAGAATTCAAAGTCCACAGCCGTGAACTGAAGAAATTCTGGACTTTCACTCCTTTTCAACATATTATAATCAAGGTCACCAGTAGTGGGTTCCACTATATACACAACAGAGATAAGGAAGTACCTAAAACACTGTGGCTCTATGCAGAGGCATCTATTAGAAAATGGAACAGCCTCACTGTCTAAGAGGATGATCTCCTTGATTATAGGAGGGAACATCCATGTAAAGTTATAATTAGATATAATACCACCTTAGGCTGTGAGTGAGCTTGGCGGCTCTCAAAAGCAGGGTTTATCTGTACTTGGATGGCTAAAACCCAGTGTTCTTTAAAAAGTAGTTTGAGTGATTCAGTAGGTGGCACTCTTCCCCTCAGAGTCAGTGCTGACTCCACTGCATCGCGTTAGGGGGTACTCTGTTTTTGGAGGTTGTCTTTCAAATGAAAAATACAAGAGCTAAAGGCAGGCCTATTGGCCCCAGGCTTCTCTCCAAATACCAATGTAACTACATTCTGCCTACAAGAGTTCCCCCTGAAGTTTCAGATAGGTAGAATCATAGAATACCAGGGTTGGAAGGACCTCAGGAGATCATCTAGTCGAACCCACTGCTCAATGCAGGACCAATCCCCAACTAAATCATCCCAGCCAGAGCTTTGTCAAGCCTGACCTTAAAAACCTCTAAGGAAGGAGATTCCACCACCTCCCTAGTTAACCCATTCCAGTGCTTCACTACCCTCCTAGTGAAAAAGTTTTTCCTAATATCCAACCTAAATCTTCCCCACTGCAACTTGAGACCATTACTCCTCGTTCTGTCATCTGGTACCACTGAGAACAGTCTAGATCCATCCTCTTTGGAACCCCCGTTCAGGTAGTTGAAAGCAGCTATCAAATCCCCCCTCGTTCTTCTCTTTTGCAGACTAAATAATCCCAGTTCCCTCAGCCTCTCCTCATAAGTCATGTGCTCCAGCTCCCTAATAATTTTTGTTGCCTTCGCTGGACTCTTTCCAATTTTTCCACATCCTTCTTGTAGTGTGGGACCCAAAACTGAACACAGTACTCCAGATGAGGCCTCACCAATGCCGAATAGAGGGGAATGATCACATCCCTCGATCTGCTGGCAATGCTCCTACTTATACAGCCCAAAATGCCGTTAGCCTTCTTGGCAATAAGGGCACACTGTTGACTCATATGCAGCTTCTTGTCCACTGTAACCCCTAGGTCCTTTTCTGCAGAACTGCTGCCTAGCCGCTCGGTCTCTAATCTGTAGCAGTGTATGGGATTCTTCCTTCCTAAGTGCAGGACTCTGCACTTGTCCTTGTTGAACCTCATCAGATTTCTTTTGGCCCAATCCTCTAATTTGTCTAGGTCCCTCTGTATCCTATCCCTATCTTCCAGCATATCTACCATTCCTCCCAGTTTAGTGTCATCTGCAAACTTGCTGAGGGTGCAATCCACACCATCCTCCAGATCACTAATGAAGATATTCAACAAAACCAGCCCCAGCACTGACCCTTGGGGCACTCCGCTTGTTACCGGCTGCCAACTAGACATGGTGCCATTGATCACTACCCCGCTGAGTCCGATGATCTAGCCAGCTTTCTATCCACCCATTTTTCCCTCCCTAAACTGATGTAACAGTGTTCTGTGCTGTTAAGGGATTGCACTATTAAACCCAGATGTGGTTGCATTTGGAAAAGATGGCTAAAGTTTTCAGATGTAGGTGTCTAAAATGAAATTACCTTGTTTTCATAAATGCTGTGCACCCATAACTCCCACAGAAGTCAAAGAAAACCACAAATGGTCAAGACCTTTGCAGGTTTTTTTGTTCGTTTTTGTTTTCACCTAACTTGTGGCACTTTCATTTGACAACTGGGGACCTATACAGTTAATTTGTATGGCTGCCCTGTAGCGGGTGGTGGGTCATTGAAATAAGAATGTAAATTAGTTGGCAAATTGATTTGTGGTCAAAGTTTAAATAATGAAGTTATTTCACATATAACTACAAGGCTCGTGCTTTGTCTCGTTATGCTGACAGTACAAGAATATTAAACATTAGTTATCCACTGCATAGCCAGAGTATTCATAAACACCACAAGCAAGGAAACAGTTTTCCTATGCACTCGTTTTTAATGATCACTTTGTATTCCCAGATATTTCCCCCTGACAAATGAGTTACGTTAGCAGGACACAGTCTCTCATTGTGGTTATTGCTGTGCATAGGCCTTCGCTGTGCTTTATCTGAGAGGCTCTTGCAGCATGAGTCCCTACAAACTGTATAGAGAAGCATAGAACAACAATGCTGCTTCTATTAGTGCTGTTTCCAAAGAGGGTTCTTTTTTCAGTACACACAATCCTCTCCATACAAATATTCAAACATAAAACCATGCTTGTACTGTGGACAAAAAAAATAAAAATTAAGTCAGAGTTAGACCACAACTTACATTTTTGCAAATGGACATTTCATACCAACAGGTCACTATAGCAGTGGGAAATTTCTGATCAAAAAATTCCTTAAGTGCATACTTAGCAAAACACACTGTGTATGTAGGGGTAATAGATTCCTAAGTGGCTAGCCCACATCTTATAAACGTCTAAACAGAAGAAGACTGTCTGAGTGTCCGAGGGCACAGCAGTTTGAATCCCACACGAACTTCCCTTTCATGAGATGAACCCCATCTCCTGAACCAGGCCCTCAAGAGCTCTGCAGCTTGAGCTAAAGGATTAAGTGCTGTAATTAGCAGCTGTAATTGATCCCCAATTGTATACCAGGGATGCGTAACATAAATGTAATCCCAATGCCCATGTGTGTCCCTTTTTGTGTTTATTTTTCAAACAAATTCGAGTAAAATGAGCTTAGTGGCAAGAACACTTGCTGAAAAAGCGAACAAAGCAACATTCCAGAATATTTATGGAAAGCAAATTTCAGAAATGTAATTGCAAATATTTGCTCCAGGAATCTGATTCTAGGATTTTAGGAGTTACAATGCTCAACTTAGGGAACAGAAACTTAGCAATGGCCCTGTGTGTCCCTCCTTTTTCGGTTATGAATACTTGCAACCGGACATCTCCAAAAATTATTTCAAATAAACACAATTAGAGAACATTGCTGTCTATTCTTGAACAGACAGAGGCGACATTTGTTGTGAATTTTTCACCCTCCTCTATTTACCTACCACCTCAGAGATACTTGGAGGAAATTAATATTTGTAATGTGTTTTACAGTTCTCAGATAAGCATTGCTACACTGTTACCGTGTAAAGCACTAATATTTAACTATTTTATACTAGTACAAAAACTCACATACCCTGAGATTGTAATGCCCCTTTGATACTGAGGTTATTCTTCTGAATCTCTTCTTTCCCTGTCTAGTGACACAAGATAATAAGCCAGATTTTTAAAATGGTTCTAAGCTGGCATTTTTACATTCACAATTAATTGCAGGCATAAAACTGTCTGAAAAACTGGAGGCTGCATTTCTCAAGTTAGGCCCTATATTTCATTGAGTAATTTTTCTTGCAAACGTGCAGTTATAAAGTAGAATGTAAATAGACTCCTCCTAAAGAAAACCAACTATCGAACATTGTGTCAGGGAGTGAGGTAAGTCTAAGTATTTCTACAATTTAGAACATTTCTGCAAAAGATAATTGCTTTTAGAGTTTATGGAATCTTTTCTGAGACCAGCCTGCTGTCAAGTAGAGGTAACAAAAACTGTATGTAACCCTAATTGGGGGGTGGGAAGAGAAAGCTTTCTACAAGTATGTCTCCGTATAATTACACTGTTTAAATTGGGGGTATTCAGCACTTTTCAAACACTTGGTGCTAAATGCTATCTGGAAATCTGCTTTAAATACGTGAGGTTATAGTAAGTTATGCTGTTCTAGCTTTGAAAATTTACTCAGTTAGATGACGGCACTGAAAATATCACTACAATCTAGAGAGACATTTCTAATATTTTGTGTTTGCTTGCAAAACAAACTCAGTTGGTGATAACAGGATATGAAATGTCATTTCAAGTATGCCTTAGTAGCAAATATGCAACAGCATCTACCTCTAAAGGTTAGCGACCCCACACCCTCTGTTGTAGTCAGATCTGCAGCTGGTGTTGGCAGCCCAATTCCTGTCCAAGTAGAGGAAATTGATCACACTGATTGTCAAAGAGAAACTGTTCCATTGTGCAGAATAAGTTGATGCTCCCAGCATACATGCAGAGCTACAAAAATAAATATAATTAAGAGACTGAAATAGCTTTCTGCCAAATTTGGGTGTAAAAAAAAGAACAGCATTAAGGTGGAAAACATGGATTGCTTTTTTTACTCAATTAAATCTAATTAAGCTTAGATTGGATTTTTCTTAGTTTAAGAATGCCATTCCTCAAAATTACAGCAATTTACCAGGAACTTTTGACTCCGTATAACTACCTTCTTCTAGAATAGCCATCATTTCTTTAAAAAAGTAGATTCTCTTCAGATGGGAAACCTGCCTCTGATCTAGCAACTTCATGGGCCAGGGCAATGGAAGGTGTCAGTTTTGTCTTGATTTTTGGTTAATGCCATATACCATGGCTGAACAAGAAATGCTATGGTAATATGACTTGGCAAATCATCCAGACTTAGAAAAATATATCTGGCTACTCCTTTTAATCCAGGTGGTTCTTTGTTGTTGGCCTATTAGTATTGATTTAGTAACAGACAGTGTGATTTATGAAAACTGTTCCAATTCTAGAAGTAGGGCCTACTATTTGGCTGAGATACTCTGGTGTTCGTTACTTGCTGCAGAACATCTAAATGGAGCTGGTTTGCTGTACATTACTGAATGAGACAGAATTTTAAAAAGCAGGGCACAGCATCTTTCTTGGACATCCTGTTGCTCAAGCATCTGATGTCAGCATTGATTAGAATTTGGCATCACACAGGCATTCAGGCCCTGCCACATCATGCATTCAGATCACCACCATCAGCACAACAAAGACATTTAATGTCTCGTTCCCAGTGGGGCAGTCCCAGATTTCCATTCTCAGCCTCGTGTCCTGCTGCAGTACCATGGCGCAGGAGAGAGAAAGGCCCATATTTACGGTGTTATTGTTAGTAGTTGCATCAAAGTTTTGGCAGTCTCCTCAGTGACCTGGTTCTCACTCCAGCACTGCAGAAGAACCTGCCAAACACTCTTACCTTCACCTACGAGGGGGGAAGGAAAGAAGCAGAAGTAGTTTATTTTTTAATTCATGGCACCAAGAATCCCTGGAGAGCAGTCACAGCAAGCATTTAATAGGGCTTCACAGATCACTTCATTGCATTCAAATGTTGCTAGGGAGATTAAAAAGAGAAGTAGGCAACTATCAACTCATTCCCCCTCAAAAGTGACAACCCAGTATTAATAAGCAGAGACTCTTCCCATTAGCGTCCAAAGCCTATGATATTTAATGACGTAATCTGTTTACAAGGCCACTCAGTTGTCAGGACTCTCAGCTCCCTTACTGTCACCCCTAGTGGCTAGTCAAAGTTTAGGGCCCCAGAGAGGTACCACTGAGAGCAGAAATTGATGATAGAGTCTGGTATTTTCTTCAATGCAATCTTGTTTATTTGCAGGGGATATACAAGGTCTTGCTTCTCTGAATGCAGGAGGAACCAGAAACAAAGGTATAGTTGCTTAGCTTACAGCCCCAAGCTTTTTTAGCCAATATAAGACCCAAAAGCTCGCTCGCTCGCTCTCACAAACTTTTTCCAGAGAGCCATAGGCCAGGTCTACACTACAAACTTACATTGGTAGAACTACATTGCTCAGGGGTGTGAAAAATCCACACCCTGAGTGACATAACTATACCGACTAAAACCCCAGTGTAGAGAGCACTATGTCAGTGGGAGAGCTTCCCTTGTCGAAAACGCTACCACCTCTCACCGAGGTGGACTAACTGTACAGACGGGAGAAGCTCTCCCATTGGCGTAGTAGCATCTTCACTGTTGCAGTGGCGTCACTGCAGTGCTGTATGTGTAGACAAGCCCATACTCTGTTCTAATAGGCTATTGCTCAGCTTTTATTTTTTTTGCCTCTGACTCTCTGACCTTCTGTGTCTTTCATCCCAGCTTGACTTTTTTCTCACACAGCACACAAGCCCACCTAGGCAAAGGACTCCCCAGCCAAATCCTCAGCTTTCATGGTTCTAGTTTCTGGGCAGATTAGTAGGCCTTGTTTTAGGTGTGGCCTCTTAATTGTCTCACAACTATCTGAACTGAAGAACATGTTCACATGTCAGTTTTAACGGGGTTTTAACTCAACCTATAACAAGGTTTAACCCAGCTCACAACATTATTTATTTGGCAGATAATCATATATCACAGTCTCTTCAAGGCCAGATTAATTAAAATGACCCAGGGCCTAAGTGTGTGAAGGGGGGCACCTCAGCTTCCAAAATCATCACCTAAGAGTGCCCCAAACATGGGCTGTTCAGCAGTGACATTAGGGGCTTGATTTTCAAGGGCAGCTAATTGATTTTTAGGAGCACAGAAGTCCCATTGAAAATTCAACCTAGAACCCCACTAAATTTCTACAACTGCAGGGCAATTATATAAATTCCCTTTACATGCTGGACAGTGATAAAAAGGTAAAATCTCTATATTAGTCAAACCAGGTAAGGATGCAGAATATTGAAAGCCAGTTAAAGGAGGCATCAGCAGAACAGCAGAAAGCTAAGGGTTTGCCACAGTTACAACCCAGGGAATGCCAGCAGCAGCAGCAGCTATGCTAATCACACTTCCACTTGAAAAGAGTACAGTTCCCCCTCTCTCTCGCAGTGGCACAAAGTGCAGATGTATGCCATTTCTCAGGCCTGGTCTACACTAGGAGTTTATGTCGAATTTAGCAGCGTTAATTCGACTTAACCGTGCACGCGTCCACACCAGGAAGCTAATTAGTTCGACTTAGAGGGCTCTTTAGTTTGAATTCTGTACTCCTCCCCGACGAGGGGAGTAGCGCCAAATTCGACATGGCTATGTCGAATTAGGCTAGGTGTGGACGGTAATCGACCTTAGTAGCTCCGGGAGCTATCCCACAGTGCACCACTCTGTTGACGCTCTGGACAGCAGTCCGAGCTTGGATGTTCTGACCAGCCACACAGGAAAAGCCCCGGGAAAATTTGAATTCCTTTTCCTGTCTGGCCAGTTTGAATCTCATTTCCTGGTTGGACATCGGGGCGAGCTCAGCAGCACCGACAACGATGCAGAGCTCTCCAGCAGAGGAGTCCAGGCAATCTCAGAATAGAAATAGGGCCCCAGCAGGGACTGACCGGGAAGTCTTAGATCTGATCGCTGTGCGGGGCGATGAGTCTGTGCTTTCAGAGCTGCGCTCCAAAAAACGGAATGCAAAGACCTACGAGAAGGTCTCCAAAGCCATGGCACTCAGAGGATACAGCCGGGATACAACGCAGTGCCGCGTGAAAATCAAGGACCTGAGACAAGGCTACCAAAAAAATCAAAGCGGCAAACGGACGCTCCAGAGCCCAGCCCCAGACATGCCGCTTCTACGAGGCACTGCATGCCATTCTCGGTGGGTCTGCCACAACTGCCCCACCAGTGACCGTGGACTCCAACGATGGGATAGTGTCGATGGCCAGTTCCTCGGCAATGTTCGCGGACGGGGAAGATGAGGAAGGAAATGAGGAGGAGGAGGCAGTCGACAGCGCTTACAATGCTGGTTTCCCCGACAGCCAGGATCTCTTCATCACCCTCACGGAGATCCCCTACCAACCCTCCCCGGCCGTTAACCCGGACCCTGAATCAGGGGAAAGATCAGTCGGTAAGTGCTTTAAACATGTAAACTTTTATTATTAATGTAACAGGAATCTGAACTATGTGAAAAGGAGGTCTATATATATGGGGATAGAACAGAAATCCTCCTGGGAGATCTCCACGAAGTTCTCCTGGAGGTAATCGAAAAACCTCCGCATGAGGTTCCAGGGAAGAGCTGCCTTATTGGGTGCTCCGTGGTAGCACACTTTTCCACGCCAGGCTATCCTCAGGTACTCTGGGAGCATTGCCTCCACGAGCATGGCAGCATAGGCCCCGGTTTGTGCTGGCTTTCACGCAGCATGCGCTCTCTATCTCCTTCAGTGACCCTCCTCAGGGTGATCTCGCTCGGCGACTCCTGCATCTAATTAGGGAAATTACTGTAATGTTACGCCTGGTCCAAAGTATTTTTAAAAAATCTCCAGACAGACGGCGTAGCAGATACTCAGCACGCTGCTGCGTGACAAGCGTAACGGAAAGCCAAAGAGTCAAATGGACGCTCATGGAGGGAGGGAGAGGGGACTGAGAACACAAGCTATCCCACAGTTCCTGCAGTCTCCGAAAAGCATTTGCATTCTTGGCTGAGCTCCCAATACCTGTAGGGTCAAACACATTGTCCGCGGCAGTTCAGGGCATAGCTCGTCAATGTACCCCCACCCCCCACCCCCAGAAGGAAAAGGGGAAAAAATGTCTCTTGACTCTTTTAAATGTCACCCTATGTGTACTGAATGCTGCTGGTAGACGCGATGCTGCGGCACTGTACTGTAGCATCCTCCCCCCCCCCGCCTCATGGGTGGTTGACGGTACAATATGACTGATATCCGTCATCATCATCAGCCCATGAGTGCTACTGCTTCCCAGTAGACGGTACAGAACGGCTGGTAACCGTCTTCATCATAGCAACAGGGGGCTGATCTCCATCAGCCCCCACCCTTCATGTGTAAAGAAAAGATTCTGTACTGCCTGGACTATCATAGCAGCAGGATGCTGGTCTCCTCTCCCCCACACTGCTTAATGTCCTGTCTGGACAATCATAGCAGCTGGAGACTGCCTTCCCCTCATTTCATTTCACTGACAAGTCACTGTTTCTTATTCCTGCATTCTTTATTACTTCAGCACACAAATCAGGGGACACTGCAACGGTAGCCCAGGAAGGCTGGGGGAGGAGGGAAGCAACAGGTGGGGTTGTTGCAGGGGCACCCCTTGTGAATGGAATGCAGCTCATCATTCCTGCATGATCTGACATGGAGCGGCTGTGCTCTCTGGTTCTCTGATACACTGGATCTCTAGTACACTTGCCCCATATTCTAGGCAGGACTGATTCTATTCTTAGAAACCATAAAGGAGGGATTGACTCCAGGAGTCATTCCCAGTTTTGTCTTTTGCGCACCCGGCTGATCTCGGCCAGGGGCACCTATGACAGCAGCAGAAGGTATAGTGCAATATGACTGGTAACCGTCATCTCATCGCCAATTTACAATAGCATGGTTGACGGTACAGAACGGCTGCTAACCATCTCTGCTGTCATGCAAAAGCAAATGAATGCTGCTGTGTAGCGCTGCTGAATCGCCTCTGTTCGTGGCATGTAGTACACATACGGTGACAGTGACAAAAGGCAAAACAGGCTCCATGGTTGCCACGCTATGGCGTCTGCCAGGGCAATCCAGGGAAAAAGGGCACAAAATGATTGTCTGCCGTTGCTTTCCCGGAGGAAGGAACGACTGACGACAGTTACCCAGAACCACCCGCGACAATGATTTTTGCCCCATCAGGTACTGGGATCTCAACCCAGAATTCCAAGGGTCGGGGGAGACTGCGATGGGGTGGAACAGGGGCAGAGTTTATGCTTTCCGGATTGCCTGCAGCAGAAGTGCGCACAAGATAGGTGCTGTGCATGGTCTTGTTCACAGAGACAGACTAGACTGTGTTAATTGTTCGCAGAAATGTATCTTTGCAAGGAATTCACTCCCTTTTTCCCCATCACACAGCTTCGACTGTCTCCAGACCTGCCACAGCATCCCCCTCACAGAGGCTGGCAAAGATTAGGCGGCGAAAGGAAAAGACACGGGACGAGATGTTCGCTGAACTTATGGGCTGCTCCCGAGCCGAGGCGGCCCAGCAGAGCCAGTGGAGGGAGACCCTCTCTCTGTACCAGCGCTCACACAACGAACGGGGGGAGAGGTGGCGTGAGGAAGACAAGCAGGCGACTCAAACGCTGCTTGGACTAATGAGGGAGCAAACGGACATGCTCCGGTGCCTTGTGGATGTTCTGCAGGACCGCAGGCAGGAGGACAGAGCCCCCCTGCAGTGTATCTGCAACCGCCCTCCCCCGCCACAAAGTCCCATACCCCCCTCACCCAAAATAACCAGAAGGAGGGGCGCCAGGGGCCGTGAAAACTGTCACTGCACCCCAGCAGTGCGCTCAAGTACCCAAAAGCTCTCATTCCCTAAATTTTGAGAAGTCCTTCCCTTCCTGACTCACCCAAGCCCCAATCCCAGTTTCATCCCCTAACTGTCTAGTTAATTATTAAAAATACTTTGCTGTTAATTACTGTTTCCGTCATGTTTTTTTACAGAAGACTGTGTTTGAAGGGGGGGGAAGGGGGTTGGTAATTGCATAGGACAGTCACCTTTACCAGGGTACAGACACGGGGGCAGGATCAGCAGCAGGTCACACACACAGTGCAGTCAGTGGGCACCCTGGTCGGTATGGGAGGTGGTTTCCAGGTTCTGTGTGGGTGGGGGGGGTATGTGACTTTGTAGCGGGGGAGGGCGGTTACAGATCTTATGCAGCGGTCCTTGTCCTGGACCACAGAGCCACGCAGCAGAGGAATCTGTATCCGTCCTCCTCCGCCACAAGGTCACATAGCCCCCGCACACAGAGTCCCAAAAAGGAGGGATGGCAGGCTCCGTTGAAACAACCAGTCCGGCACTGCGGACCGCTCTAGGAGCAGGAGACTGTCATTCCTCAAGTTTAGAGGCGGTCTTTACGTCACCGCACACCCTACCCAGCACAGTCTGCGTCCCAGTTTCAACCCTTTAACGCAAAGTCATTAATAAAGAAACCTTTGTTAAGTAACAATGGAACATGTATTTTATTTTTACACGTGTGTTGGAAGTGGGGGAAACGGGGTGAACGGGGTATGTAACTGCAGAGGATAGTCAACAGTAACTGGGTAAAGAAATAGGGGCAGGTTCAGCTTCTCTGTAAAGAAACTGAACAGTCACAGGTCACGCTGCTCGCTGAGGAACCTAGGTTTCAAAGCCTCCCGGATGCACAGCGCTTCCCGCTGGGCTCTTCTAATAGCACAGGTGTCAGGCTGAGCGTAATCAGCAGCCAGGCGATTTGCCTCAACCTCCCATCCTGCCATAAAGGTCTCCCCTTTGCTCTCACAGAGATTGTGGAGCACACAGCAAGCTGCAATAACAATGGGGATATTGGTTTCGCTGAGATCCGAGCGAGTCAGTAAGCTCCTCCATCTCCCCTTGAGACGTCCGAAAGCACACTCCACCACCATTCTGCACTTGCTCAGCCGGTAGTTGAAGAGTTCCTTGTCAGTGTCCAAGGCGCCTGTATAGGGCTTCATGAGCCAGGGCATTAGCGGGTAGGCTGGATCCCCGAGGATTACTATAGGCATCTGCACATCCCCAACAGTTATTTAGTGGTCCGGGAAGAAACTACCTTCCTGCAGGCGTCTAAACAGACCAGAGTTCCTGAAAACACGCGCATCATGAACCTTGCCCGGCCACCCGACGTTGATGTTAGTAAAACGTCCCCTATGGTCCACCAGTGCTTGCAGCACCATTGAAAAGTAGCCCGATTTCTCAGCAGCTGACTGTGGAAGAGGTGGACGATAAGGTGCGAGGAGTTGACAACGGCCATAACTGCAGCGGGCTCCATGCTCGCAGTGCTGTGGCGTCCGCGCTGTCACTGACCAGAAAAGTGCACGAACAGATTGCCCGCAGGCGCTTTCAGGGAGGGAGGGCGGGATTGACGGTTGAATGATGACAGTTACCCAAAATCACCCTCGACACATATTTTCCCCCCGCAGGCATTGGGGGCTCTACCCAGCATTCCAATGGGCAGCGGGGACTGCGGGAACTGTGGGATAGCTGCCCACAGTGCACCGCTTCCAAAGTCGACGCTTGCCCCGTTAGTGTGGACTCACAAAGTCGAATTAGTGTCCTTAGTGTGGATACACAAATTCGACTTCGTAAGGTCGATTCCACAAATTCGACTTAAGTTGAATCGAACTACTCTTGTAGTGTAGACATACCCTCAGAGTAAGTTTAAAAGGGGCATGTCTACACTTAAAATGCTACAGTGACAGCCGTGGTACTGTGGCGTTTTAAGTGTAGACACTCCCTAAGAATGACAGAAAGGATTCTCTTGGTGTAAGTAATCCAGCTCCCCAAGAGGTGGTAGCATGGTCAACAGAAGAATTCTTTGGGTCAACCTAGCGCTGTCTACCCAGGGACTTAGATTGACTTAACTACACCACTCAGAGGTATGGATTTTTCACACCCCTGACCAACCTAGTTAGACCGACCTGATTTTCTAGTGTAGACCAGGCTAAAGTCAAAATCCTTCTTCAACTGTCCAGACTCTGATCTTTTCTCATCTCTCCTCTCCACAATTCCAGATCGGTGTGCTTTATACAGGATCAGAGCTCCTAGGCATGCTTCCTCTTTATATCTTTCCAGTAGGTGGCTGAGCTAAAGAAAACTCACCATGGCAAATATCAAGCCTCAGTCACCATAGTGAAGGACTCCAGCAACTCTTGGAAACCACAACTGTAGATGCACATCATTGTGAAGGACACCACAAAAGGAAAACCAAGAAATTCACTCTAAGTAACAAATGCAACAGGACACCAATTTCCAAAGCAGACTATGTAGAAGTGATCTTAGGAATTATAGACTGGTAAACTTTAGGGAGTACAGTCAAATGGATAGTGCACTCAACTGGGACTAGGAAGACCTGTATTCCATCCCTAGCTTGGCCACTGGCTTGCTAAGTAACCAAGTCACTTCCCTGCTCTGTCCCTCTGTTTCCCCACCTGTGCAATGGAGATAATGATAATGACCTCCTTTGTAAAATGCTTTGAGCTCTACTGATGAAAAGTGCTATATACGAAATAGGATTATTTTTATTATTTCATTACTAGATTAATTAGCAATTCAGACAATTTAATAGAGTTCTAAAACACCTAGATCAATTTGGGTGGATAAAAGCACAGCTTCTTCAAAGGAAAAACATACTTCTCTAATCTACTAGAATTCTGAGCATCTCAACAGGGTAGGGGATAAAGGAACCCCAGTAGACAAAAGTAGTTAACTTTCATGAAACCTTTGACAAAGTCACTCACAAGAGATAATTGAGTAAAATCTGCTGAGCAGTCCTAGGGTGTGACAAAGTGCTGTCATGGATTAGAAACTGGATAAAAACAAAAGTACAAATGAATAGTCAGTTCTCAATATAACAAAAAGGTAACACTGAGGTATTCCAAGAACCTATGCTAGGTCCTGCGCTTAATAGATTTATCAGTGACCTGGACAATGGACAGAACAGTGAGGTGGCAAAATTTGCCAAGAATGCAGAAATATTTAGGTTAGTCAAGATTGGGCAAGGGACTCCAGAAAGACCTGTCAAAACTTAAATTAAACGCTGACACATGCAAGGTAGCAAACATTGGAGGAATAATTTGAACACCACCCAATCACTGCTGGGTTCTATCTTACAACACTATTCACATTACATAGCACATGTGATTTCGGTACAAGGTCGCATTTTGCATCTTAATATTGAGTGCCTGCGGCTTTGGTGTTAGAGATCACAGACACAGGGCCGGGCAACAGAATTCGGCTTGCATGCGGTCATGGTAAGCCATTGTCTTTCGGCTTCTGCAACCTTCATAAAAGCAGCACCTTCCTTTCCCATACCAAGCAAAGCCCGTTGAGTGCTGTGGTTTACGTGTTAACGTGCAGCAGCAGAAACTAAGCTAACCACCCCCCCGCACCAATTCTCTGGGATGATCATTTTACCCCTTCCCCCACCTCGTGGCTGGTATCAGGAAAGATCCCTGCTAGCCAAACGCGGAAAAGCTCAGCTCCAATGCCTCCCCCCCACCCGCTTGGCTAACTGCAGGGAGGATTTCTTTTCAGCTACAGGCAAACAGCCCAGTAGGAACAGCCACCTCTGAATGTCCCCTTAATTAAATTCCCGCATTTCAACCAGGTTACGATGAACTATATCACTCTCCTGAGGATAACACAGGGAGATAAAGAACAGATGTTGCTTGAATGCCAGCAAACACCGGGACCATACACTGCCAGGCTTTGTCATGCAATGATACCAGATTACTTGCTACTAGCATGGCGTGGTGAAGTGTCCTACCATGGAGGACGGAACAAGGCTGCACTGCCCAGAAACCTTCTGCAAAGGCTTTTAGAGTACCTCCAGGAGAGCTTCATGGAGATGTCCCTGGAGGATTTCCACTCCATCCCCAGACACGTTAATAGACTTTTCCAGTAGCTGTACTGGCCGCGAATGCATCCCAAGTCCTCAGGGCAAATTAATCATTAAAAAACGCTTGCTTTTAAACCATGTTTTATATTTACAAAGGTACAATCACTAGAAGTCTCTTCTCTGGCTTCATGGTCCAGGATACTGCCTTGGGAGGGCTGGGAGGCTATTTCAGTCAGGCTGAAGAAAACATCCTCGCTGTTGGGGAGAACGGTGTGCTGTGTGCTCTCTGCAAGCTTGTCCTCCTCCTCCTCATCGTCCCCGTCCGCAAAATCCTCAGGCATGGCTGAGAGTACCCCCTCCTCGGAATCCACAGTCAGGGGTGGGGTAGTGGTGGTGGCCACCCCCTAGAATTGCTGCAGCTCAGAGTAGAAGTGGCATGTCTGCGACTCTGCCCCAGAGCATCCGTTTGCTTCTTTGGCTTTCTGGTACACTTGTCTGAGCTCCTTAACTTTCACGCGCCACTGTAGTGAGTCCCTATCATGGCCTCTCTCCATCACGCCCTGGGACATTTTTTCAAATGTTTTGGCATTTCGTCTTTTGGAACGTAGTTCTGCTAGCACGGAATCGTCTCCCCATACAGCGATCAGATCCAGTACCTCCCGTACGGTCCATGCTGGAGCTCTTTTTCGATTCTCGGACTGCATGGTTACCTGTGCTGATCAGCTCTCCACGCTGGGCAAACAGGAAATGAAATTCAAAAGTTTGTGGGGCTTTTCCTGTATATCTGGCCAGTGCATCCGAGTTCAGATTGCTGTCCAGAGCAGTCGCAATGGTGCACTGTGGGATAGCTCCTGGAGGCCAATACCGTCGAATTGCATCCACACTAACCCTAATTCGAACCAACAATGTCGATTTCAGAACTACTCCCCTCATCGGGGAGGAGTACAGAAATCGATTGTAAGAGCCCTTTATTTTGAAGAAAATGGCTTTGTTGTGTGGACAGGTGCAGGGTTAATTCGATTTAACACTGCTAAATTCGACCTAAACTCATAGTGTAGACCAGGCCTTAGAGTGATATTAGTAGAAATACATTAAGATGTTAATCTTATTTCAGCAGGAAATATGCATTTATCTGGCTTTGTCCTCTCTTTACTTTACGTATCGCCAATAATGCTAACAGCCAGGTGCATTTGGAAAGGGGGGGCAGCCCGTAAGATACTTATGAATTGACTGTTTTTTTTAAATCATTGTTGCTGGCTGAACTCCACACCAAAGGCACACATTTCCTGACCATTCAGTTAAGCAAAAAGCACTGTTTCAATATTGCCCCTTACTGACCTGTATAAAGCTTCCGTTCAAATACAGCTGTAGCGTTCAGTATTTGCAAAGACAAAATTCATGCTTGCATCAAAATTCTGTTGCATGCCATAAATATCACTCTCATCACACACCCCAACTGCTGGTCCCTCCCAGTGTTATCAGGGTCTCCATTTGGTGTGGTTTATTTTAATGCTAATTTTTAAATAGAAAATAAATTTGCACATCATAGCGTGGAATCAGTTGACCCTGTCCAGATTTAGGAAAACATTTTGTGCACTACTTTCAAGCTGGTATTTTTGGCTGTTTATTACAGTCCTGATCACTTCTTTCTCCCAGACCTTTTTGCTTGCTGGGGGAGTGGCATGCCTGGGATAAGGCTCTCTCTATAGCACTTTGCCACTATTTTTACAAAGCAAAGCATGAACTCAGAAACCAAACATTTTGATTGGATGCCTGCCATGAGCAGAGCAGCAATAAGGAATGCAACTCAGTTGAAATGCATGGACTAACAGCTTTATTTTAGCTCTTCAAAAGATTCTCCAGAAGCCTTTGCGATTCCAAGAGGACATTTCTCAGGAAATCAAATAATCAGTGAACTTTGTGCAGTCTTACGACACTAGAATTACCCAAGGAGACGCAGGCATTGCAGGATTTTGATTTGTAGGATGATGGTAAAAAATAGTGTGATTCTGAAATTGAGTATTACAAAAACAAGGCCCAGAAAATAGACTGCTGCTGTTAGTTTACTTAATTAGTTTATACACGCAAACTATGAATAAAAACAGTGCTGCAACTGCGATGGCTTTAGTTGTAAGCCTGCAACCATGACAACAGTAAAGTATTACTGAATCACCATGACAAGGAACCAGAGACAATTGCTGCTGCTACATAAAAGCCAGCTTAAGCCAATCAAAAATTGTGCACAAATGGGGATTGAGGGGACCACTACAATTGTTGTTTTACTTTATTTTTATGCAACACTAAAAATTGGGCATTAAATATTTTTGTATTGCATTGTTGTGCAGAGCTCTCATGACCGTGTCATTTTTCTTTGATCGCTATTAACCATAATTGCATGACGAGAACAAAATCTTGTAATGACAGGATAATTACATAACCATTTATCTCAAAGAAAGAAAGAAAGAAAGAAGAACCTGAAAATGGACAGAGCAATGAAGGCAACTCCTGGTGTGACTAGCACAGAATCTGCAGGAGGCTTCGTTACTGTGTAATAACGACAGACAGCGATTTGTGGCCTGTATAACAGCAATACTTTTCAATCCTAGCTTCAGGACATCTGCACAGAAAGAGAGTTTTCATGTTAACAGATAAGAATTTTGGTGTCACTTGAGTGATTCACTTGTTAGGGCTCTGCACTCCACAGCTCATTCTTCTGATGCCATTTCTCTCCATAACATCAAACTCCAGATGGGAAGCCAGCCAAGGATTACACCCTTAGTGGTGCAGAGCTGGCATAGCATCTTGGTACCACCCATCCCTCCTAATGCCGCCAGGGTATGGCCAGAGTGCTGCAGTGCTCCAGCAATTCACAGTTAGTATATCATGGTCCCAGCCAGTACTACCAGCTGCAGGACTAGAGTGCCACAAAAGACCCCTTCCCAAGCTGCACCCAGTGTATAGTGGTCTTAACTGAAGATTCAGCCCTCGGATTTTCACTTTGACTAAATCTAACTACAGTAAGAGTTCATGCCAGACCTGGTATAGCATAGACACTAGTATAGGATTTCAATCTGTTACAGCACTTTCATATTCTCACAACATCTAGGCCTCTATGGGCCTGACCACAGTGCATTAATACAAAGAAAACATAATGACATGGATATGCCCGAGACTGAGATCATCAGCATCACAGTATACTGTGTACCTTAGTCAGACATGTTCTCAGGGTGCATTATGAGTACTATTTTAAACAGAAAAGCAAGCTTGTTCTTTTTCCAGTCATAAGGTCTCTCCATCCTGTTGGTATTTCACTCGTTCTTTTATGGTGAGCGCCTCTGATATTTATCTTCAGAAAGCAAAGGAGAAGTTTACTCACAAATAATTGTTGTTGTCTCTCCACATCAGCAAGGAAACAGTCATAACAAGTCAGCTGTCGTGTGTTATATGACATGTATATTGTTATGCTGGGAGTTGGGTGAAACCTCAGAAAAGCTGGTGGGAGTAATAACTACCCTTCATTCAGGATAAATGTAAGAAGCATTTCAGCACCTTTTGGAATAAAATAGCTGAAACAATAGGTATCACCACCCAACACATGGGCTACGTGCAAGACTGGTTGAGCTATGTGGGCGGAGGAGCATCACTGCAGGTTGAATGCAAACATAGAAGGCTTGGTAGTATTTTGATGGTGGGGTGTGGGTGTCTGTCTCTGCGAGAGCAGAAGCAGCCAGAAACACTACAAAAGCAGATGGAGAAGGCAGCAGAAAGCTATGAACAGCCAGAGGCGCACTTGTAAGGAGAAAAAGCTGAGAGAGGGCTGTAACAGTTTCAGGGTAACCTGTATTTCCCACTCCATGGTCCATCGAAGGCACCCACTTAAAGGGTTTCAACTCCCAGCTGACACCTCTTTTGGGCAGAGACCCTCATCTGGCTCCCTCTTGACCAATGGTTTTAAGGCTACACAGTTCCCTGGATTATACTGCAATATTCCCAACAAACCAGTCTGCATAAGAAGGCCAGCCCCTGTGCTTTGCTTTCTCTCTGAGGGCTATGACCACTGCACTTGCCAACAGTTACAAGTTACCACACAGATCTTTCTAAGCAAGCACATGTATTCTTCAGGTACAAGTATTATAGAGAAAATATATCAAAAACAATAAAAGTACCTATACGCATGCTCACATCTTACCAGAGGTCACCATCAGTCTTATGGGGCACCAGTGGGCCAAAACCTTTCCAACCCTTCCACAAGGAGGTCCTATCTGTTTGCTGGATAAGGAAGAAAGCCCCAAATCAGTTTAAGTCCCAGCTATTTATCCCAAAGTCCCTTTTAAATCTGTTAGTCTCCACAGAATCCAGAATACGCAAACCTCCCCAAGAGATGTTATCTCTCTGGAGGTGTTATAACCTGAGTTATTTGCTATAATCATCCCCTACTGTTTTTACTTCTTGGAGCAGCTGTGGTAACCCTCCCCCCATGGAGTGCATATAATTCCTGTTTTACAATGACACAAACCATTCATATACTTCACATAACATGGTCTTCCAAAGATATTGCAGGGAGCTGTTTGGGCAGAGTACTGGCTGGAAAGAGACTTGGAATACTAAACAAGGAAACTGTCTCCAATTGCTTGCTTCCTACTGTGTTCAGGGAAAAAGGACTTTGGGTAAATTCTTTGTAAAGAAACAGGATTGTATCAAATAAATATCTGTCTACCATCAATTTCTCCTCCTAACAGGAACAACCCACAAGACCCTGAATATTGGCTAACCACTGGGCCAAAAGGGGTAACACTATAGTGATCTTCCAGAAATGACACTGTTTTAAAGAAACTATGGAAAATTAAGTCCTTGGATCTGATATGGTCTTGTCTTGGAAAAAAAGCAGCAAAGATTATTGTACTATCTGTAATTCACTGGAGTGTAAACTGTCCCCCCCCCCACCGCCCCCGCCCCCCACATACATGCCTTCCCTTGCTCCCACTCTCTGACAATGTCTGTAAAGGTCTAAACTGGAGGATTATGAAGCTTGACTAATTGCCAAAGCATGTTGCAAGGTTCTCTGGTGCTTAGGTGTGAATAGCTAGACTAGGGTTTTACTTTGTGGAAACAGAAAGCTGGTTTTAGGAAGGCAGAATGCCTGAGTTAGTAAGTAATGAACTGAGAGCCAGGATGTTCCTCAGTTTTTTGGTGAGAATCTGACATGTTTGTGACCTTGGGCAGTTAACTTCCACATGCTTTAGTTATCTTAGTTCAAAATAATAGACTAAAAACAGAGCCTCACTGAAAAACAGATGCTGTGAACAATTTTCCTGGGTAAATACATGGCAAATTACAGTACTATTATGAAGTGGTGCGACAGAAACGAATTTGGACGGTCCCGTGGGACACTGCAGTCAAGCACTGCAGTTGTTCTATATTTTCCCCATCCCAACTCTCTTCCCATGTTTCCAAATGCATTAGAAATCAAGGATTACTTCCTGTGAATTGTTCCTGGTTGAGTTGGACAATACATAGGAAATATTTTAATGACATCTTTTTTTCCAGAGTGGGTTCATCTGATCTTTAATAGTTGATTGGACAAGAGCCCTTTTAAAAAATACTGTGTATTTCTATGAATAAGCTGTTTTATGTTACTTTGATCTTAAAGTTTCAGGGAACACTGTCCTTAGATTGCTAGAAAGTGGACCAGTTCCAATTGGTACAATAAGATATTTTACAAAGACATCAACATCACTAGGGACGTGTAAATGTTCCAAGGTATTATTTGGATTCACAGAGTTATTTGGAGTTCACAAATCCCTGAACCAAAGAACTTAGAAACATTTTGGATTTGATTTAAATGAAATTGATTTAAATCATGATTTAAATCACTAGTCAGGAAGACTCGATTTTAATCATATATTTCTACATAAAAGTGCATTCTTGTTGGTTGTTATAACCTTAATACATATTCTTCACAACTCAGAGATAGATGTAGGTTTCATTTTTAGAAGGTACACACTACATTTTTAAGTGATTTATTTTGAAAACTTTTCAGATTAGTTTTACAGCTATATCAGAAAATTAATTATTGTTTGGTTATTTCATTTACCAAAGGTAATTGAAGCAGATATTTATGAAGTAATTGGGAGGTGAACTATCTCCAGTTCAACAGGTTAATCATTAATATTTGGAGGATTTTCTTGCCATGCTGTATTAGGAGGAGAACATCACCAGACAGACATTTAAATTGTTTTATTTAACTAAAACAATGTATGTATTCTGGATTTTTTTTCTTCAACAGCAAAGATATAATATTTTAACAAAACAAGCATATGAATTTTTGAATTCAGCCAAACATTCAAGTTTTTTAAAACCAGGTTTGTTTTTATTAAAATTGTTTTTAACTAAAATAGTTAAATGAAATATTTTTTAAAAAATTAAATCGACTATGTCAGCCAGGTCAACATGAGAAACTTAAAATATTAGCTTCTGCAGCTAATTCAGTCATCTTCACCTTCATTTTCCTGTTTGTTCATAATATGGAAAAGAAAAACAAGCTTTCCTGCTTTTTCAGGTCCCAAATGATTTCTCAGTTTGGAATGAATTAGTCCAAAGGAAGAAAATAGTCTTTCTACACCGGCAGAAGAAGCTACTGCTGTTAAAAGTGAGATTATCACTTCAACAGTCTCTGAATCCAAGTGCTTCACTGGTGTGACTTTCTTTAAAACATCATCAGCAAACATATATTTCTTGAATGGTTCACCCTTAGCTCTGAAATTTATTATAGTTGGCATTATGGAGGGATGATTGCTGGATGTCCATGTCATAGCCAACTCCTCTTCTTCAGCAGTTAAGGTTTGACCCTGGTACCAAGTACTGAGAATATTTTCAAGAAAATGAGCTGGAGACAGTGCTTGTCCCATTCATTTTTTTAATGCTTGTAATTTAACTCTGTCATTGCCTATTTCTCTTTTTAAGATCTCACTCAGTTCCTTCCAAATTTCAACAGCATCAGCAACAAAACAGCTATTTCCCTGCATTTTGTTCAAGCCTACAGAAATAGGCTTCAGGGTACTCAGCATGTGTTCAACATTTCTCTTAAGCCCAATGTTGAGAACTTTCGCTGTGACAGTGTCATCTATTTTTTCACGATTTTGTTCACAAACAGTCATCAGATTAGGCCAGTTCTTGATATAGTGCTCAAAACAGTCCACTACTGAGTTCCATCGCACGTCTTGTGGGAGAGTTAGCTGGTTCCTCCCACTTTTTTCAGAGCAGCTGCTGCACAGTGGTTGTTACAGAAGTATTTTGCAATTTTAACAACATTAGCCTTTATTTCTGGAACACTGAAGTCTTTGGCTAGGAGGTGCATCAAATGAGCACTGCAACCGTATGTTATTAGCTCAGGACTCTTCACTCTCTTCTAAATAATTTCTTCTCATCTTTGCTACATTGTCTGTGACCAAGCTGCATACTAGACATTTGAATTTTTTTCATAATTTGTCATAGTTTTTACTGATACTTCTTGTAAGTATTTTACTGTGTGTGCATTTCCTGATGTATCAATTGTTTCTGTAAGGAAGACATTCCCTTCTTCTGTTGTCACGGAAGCACATACAACAGGATCATTGTGGAGATTGCTCCATCCATCAAGACTCAGGTTAACAATTTCACACTGCTCAATTTCTCTTTCATACACTTTATCCAGCAATTTGCCCAAAACATCTGCTCTGTTGGGTAGGCTGTATCATGGTCTTGATGACTGAACCATGTTAATGAAGTGTGGGTTCTCAATCATACGGAAAGGAGAGTTTGTTGCATAAACAAATCAGCCAATTTTTTCATCAATTACCTCTTTTTGTAATCTGCTGGTTCTTATCACAAACTTATCTATGGTTGTTTCTGCATGATGGAGGGTTTTTTTTCTTTTTGCTACAGGTGATATACTGTGGATATGTGATATACATGATGTGACTGAAACACTATCATTGGCAGATAACTCTGAAACTGTAGAAAATGAAGGTGATCTTGAAGGTAGATAGCCTTCAGAATCCTGTATGTTGAGGATGGATTCTCTGAAACAAAATAAGTCAGTGCAGTTATTTAATTATTATTACCAGACTACTCATTTGGTAGGGGGGAGGGATAGCTCAGTGGTTTGAGCATTGGCCTGCTAAACCCAGGGTTGTGAGCTCAATCCTTGAGGAAGCCACTGAGGGATCTACGGCAAAAATTGGTCCTGCTAGTGAAGGCAGGGGTCTGGACTTAATGACCTTTCAAGGTCCCTTCCAGTTCTAGGAGATTGGTATATCTCCAATTATTACCTTTAGTACTACTCATTGCATTCACTGACACTCAGTACTACTTTAAAGGTGAAATTGTAAAAGGAAGATCTGCCTATTTCAGCTCTTTATTTTTTATCACAACTGCATCTAAAATGATAGTACCATAGAGCAGAGGGTCTCAAATGCAAATGACCATGAGGGCCACATGAGGGCTAGTTCATTGGCCTGAGGGTTGCATCACTGACACACACCCCTCGCTGTCCCCAGCCCTGGCCCCACTCCACCCCTTCCATGAGGCCCTGCCTCTTCCCACTCCTTCTCTGCCCCCATTCCAACCCCCTCCCTGCCCTCCAGAGGGTGCATGAGGGGTGTGGCAGGGGCTCAGGGCAGGGAGTTGAGGTGCAGCAGGGGGTTGGGGTGCAGGCAGCGGGCTCAGGGTACAAAAGGGGTATGGGATGCAGCAGGGGGCTCAAAGCAGGGGGTTAGGGTGTGGGATGCAGCAGGGGGCTCAGGGCAGGAAGTTGGGGTGAAGGAGGGGTGTGGGATGTGGCAGGGGGCTCAGGGCAGGGGGTTGAGGTTCAGGCAGGGGGCTCAGGGCAGGGAGTTGGGGTGCAGCAGGGGGTTGGGGTGCAGGCAAGGGGCTCAGGGAAGGGGATTGGGGTGCAGAAGGGCTGTGGGGTGCAGGCAAGGGGCTCAGGGCAGGGGATTGGAGTGCAGCAAGGGGGCTCAGGGCAGCGAGTTGGGGGGCGGGGTGCAGGAGGGATTCAGGCTCCAGGGTGGCAGGCTGCTGGCCCAGGCCCCAGCCCTGCTCTGCTGCAGGAAGTAGCTGGAACCATGTCCCTGTGGCCCCTGGGGGAGGGGGACGCAGGGCTCCACACACTGCTTGCCACGCCGCCAGGTACCTCCCCCGAAGCTCCCATTGGGCACGGTTCCCAGCCAATGGGATCTGCAGGGGAGCGGTGCCTGGAAGCCAGGGCAACACACAGATGGAACCCTCTGCTTCTTCCCTCCCGCCTGCAGCCGCAGGGATGTGATGCCAGCCGCTTCAGGGAGCGGCGCGGGGCTCGAGGAGGGCAATCCTGCAGCTATCGTTTTCCCACCCCTTGCCTGGAGGTAGGCCGGGGGGGTGAGCATGGGCCGCTTGGCAGGCTGCAGGATATAGCCCCGCATGCGGCCCGCGGGCCATGTGTTTGAGACCCCTGCCATAAAGTAACAACTATATTTTTTTGCCCAAACATGAGAATTCAAGAATAGTCCAGAAGGAAGACAGGCAGTTCTTAAAAAAGAAGTTTGAAAAAAAAACTTTACCAACCTGAAGATCCTGCATGTTCAGCCATGTTCCTTTCATCGTCTTCAACGCAGCTTCCTCCTGAGAAGGAACACTTCTCCTGATGTTGTTTCATTTGGGCAACCAGGCCTTGCATTCTTTGTTGCACTGTTTGCATTTTGCACACATGCCTGTCTTACCCACAGGTAGAGGAACTTCATTAAAATATTCCCAAACTGGATCTCTTTTACGGCCTGCTGCCATTATAGGTTTTCCTTTCTAGTGAGAGAATGGTATGGTAGATCTCAAATCAATGAAGGCTACACTCAGAAAGACCTCAAGACTTCTGGAATAATGCTGCTCAAACAGTTTCACTTTTGTTTCTACTGCCTGTCCCTCCCTTCTCACATTTATCTCCAGACTTCTTCTCCTTGTCCAGATCTATTCCACCCACAACAATCTATTCATTGAACTTTTTGAAACTTTGCACTTTTAGAGAGAGGTAAGGGATTGACTCTGTGTACACAAATTTGCAGAGGGACAATAGAGTTGAGGTCTGTTATTTCTCACCTCTATATATTATTTATTTATTTATTTAAAAACATTTTTGTGTTAAGCATGTTATCTCTGGAGACACAAATCCACAGTTTGAGAACTGCAAAACTAAGCATCTCTGATGGTATCTTCTAGACTAAGCACTGAGTCCCATTGAGTAGATAGAAAGATTAACCTAAATAATCTATACAGAAGCCCCTGGATCCCCGTATAATTGGGTCCCTAATCCATGAACTATTGGAACTCATTTACAAAACTTTTCTTAAACATTACATGAATATATTGTCTCATACTATAGAATTAGAATTTACAATCCTTATTCCATGATGAGATATCTCTGAGCTATAATGTATCTTAATTAAAACTACTTTAGACAGGTTTTTTTCTTCAAATAGCATTTTATCAAAAAAATCCAGTTTAAATTTAAAAAAATCCATTTTAAAAAAATCATTGATTTTATCCATCCTGCTTAGAAATAAAACAGACCTATGAGGTTAGGCAGTCTATCTCCCTGCCACTACAGGTGTGAACCTCGAACACTCATGTTTCTTCCTAGTACAATTAAATGTTTTAAAACTATTTCCTAGCTACAGTGAATACTGAGATATCATGGAATACCATGAGTATACCTGGTGTCTACCACATCAAGGAGGGAGTCCCAGCCCAACAAGCAAAGCTAGCACAAATATTTGGTGGCACAGACAGTATTTATGCTTGGAATTTCCTTTCCACTGCATCTCAGCTCCCTCTTTCACAACATGGATGACAATTGACCTTTCAGGCCTAATGTTCAGGTGGGTTAAAGTTATGTAAGGATGCTAGAGCTGATTTTAACTATCAGCAGGGCTGGTTTTGACAGGCTGCAGAACCTGTAGGTGCAGGTTGGTCCAGAATGGGAAGGGACTCCATACAAAGAGGCAGATCAAGAGTGATCTTTATATACCCCACTCCTCCACAGTCATGTGCCTGTGGCCCAGTCTCCCCTCAGTCTCTTCCCCAGCCTGTCCCTGCACCTACACAAGTTCATTTGCTTAGCACTTCAGCCAAACAAAAGTGAGAATTTCTGACATTTCAGCATTTGTTTTGTCTCAAATTGGGACAAAAAGTGGAAATTTCAAAAAAATGTGGCACAGAAATCCCAAAAAATTCTTTTCAGAAATGCCCAACTATTTTGTTTCAATATTTTTCATCAAAATGAAACATTCAACTTTACTAAAACTACAAGGTTTAGTTTCAGTTTATCAAACTAATCCAAAATTCTTAGTTTCAAATCACTTCAATATTAAATTGAATTTTACCAAAGCAGCACATTGCCTTATGGGAGTTGTAGTTCTATACCATGATGCCCCATTTCCTGCTATGAGCCAGGCTTCTTGGCTGGACTACATCTCCCATACTGCATTTAGGTCATGTGAAGAAAAGCTCTGTGTTAGCTCAAAAGCTCGTCTCTTTCACCAACAGAAGTTGATCCAATAAAAGATATTACCTTCCCTACCTTGTCTCTTTAATATCCAGGGACCAAGACAACTACAACACTGCAAATATAAAATTATCTTGGTAGTCTACACACTTACAGGTTTCAGAGTGGTAGCCGTGTTAGTCTGTATCAGCAAAAATAACGAGGAGTGGAAGTGGCCTATTCTCAACAGTTGACAAGAAGGGGTGAATACCAAGAAAGGGAAAATTACTTTTTATTATTTTTATTATAATTTTCCCTCTCTTGGTATTCACCCCTTGTCAACTGTTGAGAATAGGCCACTTCTACCTTAATTGAATTAGCTCATTAGCACTGACCCCCCCACACTTGGTAAGGCAACTCCCATCTTTTCATGTGCTATAATATATATTTTTCTTACTTTATTTTTCACTCCATGCATCTGATGAAGTGGGTTTTAGCCACGAAAACTTGTGCCCAAATAAATTTGTTAGTCTCTAAGGTGCCACAAGGACTCTTCGCTATAGACACTTACAGACAATTGGTACAAACATGAGGATTATTTTGACAATCCAATTTAATTTTGTGTATGTGTGTTTGTGTGTGCGCGCGCGCCAACAACCTGTGCAGTAATTGTTAAACATCTACCTTTCCATGGCTGTATCTTCATATTCTTCCCCAGATTCCAACTCATGCCACAGCAAATTTACCCCCTTTCCTAGGAAATTTCTTCTGCTGAACGTGCTGGAGTACGTGTAAACAGTCCTGGAAAGAACAGAGCCGATAAACAGCATATGGATGTTCCATTTTGGCAGGACAGCCCTGATTCAGCAAAACACTTAAACACACAGCTAAATCTCACAGGTACCATTTTAATCCAAAGGAGGTTTGAAGCCTTTATTTTCCTGGTTTTGAGTAATTATTTTCTTATATCAATGGGATTTAATCATATGCTTAAGTGTTTTGCTGAATCAGGGCCTTGCAGCAGGAAGAGAGCCTGTGTTTATTAAGATCTTAAAATAATTTAGCCTCTTAACTGTCACAAAAATAAGTTTGCTCTCAAATTCATGTGGTGGGTCTTCCCCATACAGTGCTCCTTTGCTGCTCTGAAATTACAATGCTCTCAGTCGCTGTTTCAGCAATGAAAAGAGCCACATCATTCTAAAAAGACAGGCAAGAAACTCCTCTTAAATAACAATGCATCATTTTCAAAATGGTAATAGTCTTTGCCCAATAGAGCTTTGTGCATTCCCATTTTTAACCTGTAACCCCCATTGAAGTCCAATGTTCGTCCTTCCATTTGAGAGCTCCCCATGAAAACATAGGGAAAACATATCTTTCATCAGCAAACATATCTTTGCTCCTCAACCAAGAACAGCTGCAATATTCTTAAACCAATGGGCACAATAAACCAAGGCCAAAAGAGACTGGGTGCTCCTGAGAAGCAGTAGATCAGGCATCAGCAACAGGCCATTTGGCCCTTTTATATATCAAGCAGCCCCCTCCACCACACTATTACCCATAGCTATGGAGCCTTTAGGGCCTGATTTTCATAAGCACACAAGCAATGAGACAGCATGTTTGAGCTTCCTATACCAGCTTGCATGTCCACAGAATTTGTGTTTGCAAATTAGACATGCAGTTATGAAAGCCAAACCCTTAAAGTTTTTGGTCATATGATGAGTTGCCGAAGCAGCTAGGGGCAGAGATTTAACCATAGGTCCATTCCAGTCCATCCCTTGACTTCTTACGTGCTTTTCAGGACAACACATTAAAGGCCTGTTTCAGTGCTCATTGAAGCCAATAGGCATCTTTCCAGGCTCCAAATAGACATTAATTCTTGCCTTAAAGTCACTAATATTACCTAGTTCTACTGTTACATTTGGTATAAACCTATCAGGACGGAGACACAGTGGAGTCTGTCTCTGAAGTCCAAGCAGCTCTCTCCCATGGTACCTCTCACAAGTATTTAGGTACTTACTGTATATACTGTGAGTAGTTTCCTCTTGGTCCCTTGCCCCTCCCTCTCAAGGTGGAACATGGCTGTGTTTTGTCAGTCTCCTCCTCAGACAGTCCAGACTAATCCCCTCAAGTAAGTCCCATTGCCCTTGTGTCTTCCTTTGTTGAGCCCACCTGTATGTAATATTCCAAATATGCCCTCACAAGCCTTAGCCCTCGAGACAGATTGTTTTTGCTGCTTACAAGTAAAGGAGGTGCCTTTGTCTGATAAGCAGCTGTCAGTTGTGAAATGAGTGCACCCAGACTGAGCATTTCTGAATTGATTATGCGGATTATTAAAAACAATGGACTCCAAAGCAACATAATACACCATGATAGCTTCAATTTAGGGCTATGAATTCTAGAATGGGAGCATGTTCAGGAATTAAGAGGTAGTTCTTCAGCCACAGGAGGTTGGTGAGCCTGCCTGCAGCTCAGAGCAGACTCCAGAGTGGAGCTGGCGAGATAACCTAATTTCTAAAGAGTCCCCCTGGTGCAACAGACCCTGGAAGAGACCTCCTTTAAGTGTCCATTCGTTGAGTAATGGACTTGTATCTGAAGACTCCAGCAGACAGTGAGCTGGTAGAAGAAGATTAATTTCTAAGATGTCAACAGTAAGGAAATTAGCAGGTTTTGTCGATGACTGTCAGATGTGGTTCTCTCTCTCCTGCCTCTTCCAAGTCAAGTTGAAAACATTTGCCCCTCAGGGGAACAGGGTCATAACAAAGCACGCTAGGCATGTGTTCTTTGCAAGTGTTTATTAATACTTGACACAAGCTGTGATGGAGTAGGGAGTATTAACCTAGTAATGCTGCATGGACGTTTCACTAGCTTACTGTCTGCATCAATACTAGATGGTGGTGGGATTTAAGGAAGTGACTTCACTTGAGGGATGATACTTGAGCACATAACCTGAGCCCAGGAGGGGGTTGGGGCCAGGTTACACCTTCTGCACAGGAAACTGGACAAAGGCTGGAAGAGGGGCCGGGGTGTGTGGCTGGGTGAGACAGCTGGATGGGGTTTTCAGTTTGGAGCTGGCTGAGGAAATGGAGGAAGGCCCAGAACCCCTCCCTACCCCCCAAAATGTACCTGACTGAGAGGTCCTGTTCTCTGTACCTACAAGCTCTGTTTTAGACTGTGTTCCTGTCGTCTAATAAACCTTCTGTTTTACTGGCTGGCTGGCTGAGAGTCGCGCTGAATCACAGGAAGTGGGGGGTGCAGGGCTCTGACTCCCCCACACTCCGTGACACAAGCATAGAGCTATTTATGCAATGATCTAAGTACTTAACTAAGCTAAGTAGTCATTAGCCCCATGTTATGAAAGGAGGCATGGCAAGAGTATGTCTATACAGGAGCTGGAAGGTAGAATTTCCAGCTCTAGGAGACATACATGCACTAGCTGTGATCAAACTAGCCTGCTAAACATAGAAGTATAGCCACAGTGGCACAAGCAGGGCCGGCGCTTCCATTAGGCGACCCTAGGCGGTCGCCTAGGGCATCAGGATTCGGGGGGCAGCATTTTGTGCACTCCCCTCAGGGTGCACGGGAGCTTCCAGTTCCGCTCCCGTCGTGCCGCCAAAGGAGCACCTTCTGCCGACGTGCCGCGGAAAACAGCGGCAGGCAATTGAGCAGCTCAATGACTGCCGCTGTTGCCTGTGGCATTTCGGCGGAGGGTCCTTCTTCGGCAGTGCGATGGGAGTGGAACCGGAAGCTCCCGCGCGCCCCGGGGAGTGCACAAAATGCCGCCCCCCAAATTCTGCCTAGGGTGCCAGAAACTCTGACGCCGCTCCTGGGCACAAGTAGCTAGCAGCCCTGAGTATAAGCCCATCCAATACGCTAGGTTCATACTCGGGGTGACTAGCCCCTCCCACCATTTGCACCATCTTTCTATTTTCAGTGCATTAGCATCAGAGTTAGCACAGTATGTCTCCTCAAACTGGGAATTACAGCAGCTAGCTCCATTGCAGACATATCCTAATTGACTTGCTCAGTGTCATACCACAAGTCAAAGGTATAGTTGGGACTAGAACCCATTGCACTTCCAGCCCAATGCTCTAATCACTACTCCATACTGCTCCTGTGATTTGCATGAACAGGAGGATACTCATTTCAACCTCACTTCTGTGTAATCTGGAAGAAAACACTCTTTGACTGACTTTACCCGGGCAGGGACTAAACTGTGCATTTTAGTGCTGAGTTTGTATTCAGTGCCTCTGACTGTTTCTCTTTCATGCAGCTGCTTGTTATGTTAAACCCTGTAATATCTATACTCAGGTACATAAGTTTTGCTTATATTTGTGTAACTCAGTGAGCTCTGCTCAGGAGAAACATATGGAAAAGCACATTCATCCTAATACACGGCTACATACAGGAAAAGACATCGAGCTCTGGGAAATTAACACCAGTGCTGGTGTCAGCGAAACAAAACAAAACAAACCCCACACATTCCATTTGGACCTCACCAGAAAAGCCTGGGAATGGGTTGCTACATCAAACACCTATTTGTTAATACACCTCATGAAGCTGGTGTAATGTGACAGGGCTGTTCAAAGGGCCCTGCTTCTGAATCCAGTTATTGATGCAGAGCATTTTAACTGCTGGAGTTGGGTCCTTAGCAGCCCAGGAGCTGAGTAGCTAAAGTTTACTGGAGTCCACTGTGGGCAACAGGAAATGTTTCAGATGAAACTCTAAACCAGATATGTCCTCTTCACATCTAACCTATGGGAGAACATTCAGATGGGTCTGCACAGGACAGAGAAACCTAGGACACTGGGTCCTATAGGAAGGGATCACACAGGAAAAAAAAAAGTTCTTCCTTCTCAGTGAATCCCATGCAATAAATCAGATGGCATGAACTCAGCTATTCGTCTCCATTTGGCACTTTTTAAAACATCTCATTTCATACCCTAATAAAAACAGCATGTTTGTGATCTACACTGAAAAGCTATAGGCATATTAATGACCTATCTCTAGGAATGCTTCTACTCTCCCAGCTAGGCTGTAGTGGCCCTGGGGCTCCCCCTAGCTTGTTACAGAGAAGCCCTGCTTAGCTCAGTGGGGCCACAAAAGTGTGCCTAAAGAGGCTAGTGAGGGACGAAAGAGGGTCATACCTCAGGGAATGTGCTGCAGTAGAAGCACAGGTGGAAGAACAACAAGGTCTGTCCTACTGTGGGGAAGCCCCGTTCCTGGTGGTGAAGCCATTAGGGAGAAGGCCTATTAAAACTACAAGAGAGTAAACATACCCAGCCAGGCTGCTGTGCAGTGATTTGTTGCCACGCTCACTGGCAAGCTGAGTCACTGCTGGAAGAGTGTGTCAGTGATATGACATACACTCATCCTTGGTGTGGAGGGTGCTGGTTACTCCCACAGATACTTGACAGAACCGCAGTGCAGGGAATTTCTTATTGACTGTGCTTGATGGAAGCGAAGAGAAAGAAGCAAGGGGCCAAAATCAGAAGTGAGATATAGAATGTATAAGTTAGACCCCCTTTACTCTTCAGTGAGACACTTATTTACATCTGCCATCCATATGTAAGGGAATCAAAGCTTGTATACCTTACATGCAGACAAGCCAGAAGCAAATAAAATATGTGTCATTTAGAACAGTGGTTCTGAGCCAGAGGTACGTGTACCCCTGAGGGTGCACAGAGGTCTTCCAGGGGGTACATCAACTCATCTAGATATTTGCCTAGTTTTACAACAAGCTACATAAAAAGCACTAACTAAAATTTAATACAATGACTTATTTAAACTGCTCTATACACCATACACTGAAATGTAAGTACAATATTTATATTCCAAGTGATTAATTTTGTTATATGGTAAAAATGAGAAAGTAGCAATTTTTCAGTAATAGTGCTGTGATATTTTTATGTTTGATTTTTGTAAGCAAGTAGTTAAGTGAGGTGAAACTTGGGGTAAACAAGAGAAATCAGACTCCTGTAAGGGGTACAGTAATCTGGAAAGGTTGAGAACCACTGATGCAGAAGTAGCCCCCAGCCTCTCACAGCTCCTTGATAAGTGTTAGACCAGCTTCAATTCCTTTACACCTGGGTAGAATGGGTGGCACAATAGCAAATATTAGGAGCACACAGTCCCGTGTATCTATTTTTCAATTCCAGCTTAGTCTACAAAGTGGTTATTTGTGACCCTCCTTCTGTGTAGACTTTTACTGCTTGTACGGCATGGCGTTTGGCTGCCATGATTTATTGAGTCAGGGTATTCAGTGCAGGTTGATTAAAATGTCTGGCTTATGTTTTCTGTATCCCTACACTATCCCTATTCCATATACACGTGTGCAGGAGGCAAAAGAGTCTAATTTATTATAGCTTTGACTGTAGGGAAGTACTGACTTGGTGAACAATTGCATCTACACAAGATGTTATTGTTTAGAACAGAGGTTTGGAAGAGACAGACATGGCAGGCAAACAATGCTTCACAAAACATTATGCCATGTTCTAGCCTGGGGAGGAGGAGATAATGAGAGTGCGAGGTTTGTGGGGAAACAGGACTTCCTACTGCCATGGTATCATAAGGTACCTCTACACTGCAGACACCTGTTGGTAACAAGTAGCATACCTACACTGCACGCCTCCATATCATGAATATAAATTACAGTGTAGATGATGAGGCACTGCTCAGGTGAGTAAAGACACACCTGAACCCTGGGGGTAGGTACCTGAGTATAGACCCTACACAACTCTCTGCAGCCGAAGCTGTGCCTTTCCAATCTACACTGTTGTTTTCCCTGCCACAGTCACTGACTCCAGCATCAGGGACAGGCTCTGGCAGGCTCCCCACTGGCAAAGCCTTTCACTGACACATGTAGCTCCACACCACAGTGTGGATGCAGCCTGTTTTTACTGAGGCGGGTAGCTACACATAGCCTACACGCTGCTGCAAGTGGTGTGCAGTGTAGATGTAGCCATAGAAGCAGAGGTGAAAGGTCCCTGGGTCCATAGGCGGCAGGTTTGTATAATTTTTGGTGGTGCCCCAAATGGTGATGCCCCCCCGTTCCCGCCCTGTAAGCCGATATAAAATGAAGCTACGATGCGTCGGCACCACAAGATTACAAGGGTCAGTTAAAAGTGGAAAGTCAGAAGCAGCATTTGCCTGCTTCAGTATATGGTATTATATTTTGTTGCACCTGTTGTGACAAAGTGGGAATGTTCTTAATGTTTTCTCTGAATACTGTGTGGGTGCCTCACTTTCCCCTGCAAGGTGCCAACTGAAGGTGTTGGGGACAAAGATCAGGTGGCCACCTTGTCCAGAAGAGACACAAAGGCCAGAAGAGGGAGTGTCAGTTTGGAGCTGGCTGGGGAAATGGGGAGAGGCCCAGAACTTGGGTATGGGCTCCCCACCCCCCAGATGGGCCTGACCCCGGGGTCCTGTTTCCTGTACCTACAAGCTCTGTTTTAGACTGTGATCCTGTCATCTAATAAATCTTCTGTTTTACCGGCTGGCTGAGAGTCACATCTGACTGCAGAGTTCGAGTGCAGGGACCTCTGGTTGCCCCAGGACCTGCCTGGGCAGACTCGCTGCGGAAAGCGCACAGTGTGGAAGGGCATGCTGAATACTCTGAGGTCAGACCAAGGAAGGTGTAAGCTTCTTGCCCTGGAGACAGTATGCTCAGAGAGAGGAGGCTCCCCAAGAGTCCTTACTGGCTTTGAATGGAGTAGTTCCAAAGCATCCCAGCATCCCCTTCCACACCAAGCGCTTCCGGGAAGTCCGCACAGACACTGACACTCCCTCCTCTGGCCTTTGTCTCTTTTCCAGGCATTAGGAGGCCACATGATCTCTTTGTTCTCCAACACCTTTAGTTGGCACCTTGCAGGAGAGCGGCCCAGGCCATCAGTTGCCCGGAGACAGGGTTTTGGCCATTCTCTGTGCAGACGGCATCACACTGGCCCTCTAGGGCTCTACAACAATCACACCCCCTTATCCCACCATCTAGATCCTTGAGAAATGCATTGGGGAAACCGAGGCACCCACATAGTATTCAGAGAAAACATTAAGAACATTCCCACTTTGTAACACCTGTATACGACTAGTTATATACTTTAAAGGGTGTAAAATAATAAAGTATTCTTCTAAACACAGTGATACTCCGAACTGACCACCAAATTTAAGGTGCACGTTTTTCCCCTCAGGTGAGGGCTCTGGGGTGGGGCTGGGGATGAGGGGTTCACAGTGCAGGAGGGTGCTCAGGGTTGGGATGCTGGTGGCGCAGGCTCTGGGGTGGGGCAGGACTGGGGATAAGGAACTTGGGGTGCAGACAGGCTGACCCAGGGCTAGGACCAGAGAGGACTCCCAGCCCCCCTCACTGGCAGCAGCAAGCTCCAGGGGAGGGACTCCTCCTCCTCCTGCCCCCGCCCCCGTCAGCACACTCACTCTGCACCACGGTCACTGCACATGCTCCTAGTGCCTCTCTCAGGTCCAGAAAGCCCACTCGCCTCCCCTATGGTGGGTACCGGGGAGGGAGGGGGGTTGCCATCACGCAGGGCCGGCTCTAGGTTTTTTGCCACCCCAAGCAAAAAAATGTTGGGCTGCCCCCACCCCAGCCCTGGGCTCTCACCCCCCCCCAGCAGTGCCCTTCTCCACCCGCACCCCCTGCCGCCCCAGCCCTGGGCTCCCCCGCACCAGTGCTGACTCTGCCTGTTCCCCCCTTGCCTCCAGCCGGACTGGTGCTGGCTGGGTCGGGGTAAGCAGCGGGGCTCTCAGGTCCCTCCAGCCCAGGGTCCCTCCAGCCAGGGCTCCCACCTCCAGGACCAGCCAGGACCCGGGAGGGCAGAGCCGGGGGGACCACCCCAGCAGGGGGCTGAGGAGCCGGGGCAGGGTAACCCCAGAGGGAACGGAGCCCTGGAGAGTGGGATGCGGGCCCTGCACGGCAGCGCCCCACCCTCTATGGCCCCGCTGCTTCTGGCCACCCTGCCACAGTCCCTGCGAGGCTCAGCCCGCTTCGTTCAGCCCCGGCTGCGACGCTGGGGGGCAGCCGCTCTGCGGCACTTGCAGGCGGCTCCATGTGCCCCGCGGGGCAGCCCCCAGCCTGAGTGTCCCATGCTCAGAGCCTGCCCGGCCCAGCCACAAGGTGTGGGCGCTGCTCCCCCAAGGCGCGAACCGCAGCAGCCCCAGAGTGCCCCCTGCACAACACGCTGCTGCTGCCAGGGCTGGCAAAAAAAAAAAGTGTCCAGAATATTGCCCCTGAAAATGTGCTGCCCCAAGCACGTGCTTGGTTTGCGGGTGCCTAGAGCCGGCCCTGCCATCACGTGTGGCCTCCCCTGCTGCTGCCCCTCACCATAGCCTCACTGCTATGGGGCAGGAGTGGGGACTGCAGGGTGGTGGCTGGGGGAGGATAGGGTGTCACAAAATTCACCCAAGCCCCAGCTGCACAGGTCTAGGAAGCCCCCTCCCCCATTTCCCCTGTGGTGGGTGCTGGACGGGGGAGACTGCCATCACATGTGGCTTCCTTCCTCCCCTGCTGCAGCCTGCTGCCCCTCACCCTAGCCTCACTGGGGATGGGGCTGCCCCTTGCCCTGCATTGGGCAGGAGTGGGGGCTGCGGGGGGGAGGGGGTAGATCACAGGGTCAAACCTCACCGAAGCCCCAGCAGCTGTTCAAGTGAGTGAGGTCCACTCCAGATGTCCATCTCCTGGCCGGAAGTCCCCTTGGCGTCTCCTCCAGGTGGGTGCCGGGGATGGGAGAGAGGGCTCCCAAGCACGTGCGTGCCTCCTCCCCCCTCCTCCTCTCTCCCTCCCCCCCAGGCAGGGAGGGACGACGCTCCAGGACAGGGAGGGGGGGCAGGGCCCGCTCTAGGCAGGGCCAGGGGAGAAACCCAGCTCCAAATATTGGTGGAGCACAGCCCCCAGCCTTGAATATTCCTGAGGCTCGGGCACCTTGAGCCCATATAACCTGCCGCCCCTGCCTGGGTCTCTAGTTAGAACCTGGATAGAAGGAATGCAACTGAATCTTTGGCTGCACAACAGCTGGAGACTGGAAGAGTTTGAGACACAGGAATAGTGGCCACTCTTTCCCCCTTCATCTATGACAGCACTAAAAAAGCTGCCCACTCCCAAGCACTCAAATGGTTACCTGCAGTGAATGATCACTCACAAGATTACTGCTACAAACTCATTTCTACATCATCTCAATCCAGGGGACAGTCAAAAGTAGTCTTCAGTGAATCAAGAAAAATCACCCACCACGTAATTTTAACTTGTCCACTATTGAAGACACTTTTTAAATGTTTTAAAAGAATTGCTCCAATTACTAACTCTCCCACAGAATATTTTTAGATTTAAAAGTGGAAAAGACCTGACAACAGTATTTAACTCTGGCAAGAAAACGTGGTGGCTAGTCTATAAAAGCAAATGCCAAGCAACAAGCTTACTATCCCGTGAAGCTCTCTGTAGGTTTCCTGGATTTAAGTAGATTTTTAAAGGAATATTACCCTTAATGATTTTCTTTATGACTGGGAGAAAATTTAATGGAATTGGAACTTTGTCATTCTACTAACATTTGACTATATAGCCCTAGTTTTGCTTTTTTGAAAGCTACTTAAATGATGATTGTATGAAAGAACTTGAAGTTAGGTCAAGCTACATCTGTGACAGGATGTACCAGGCATTTGCTGCCCCCTGCAGGAGGTACCACCACTTTGGTGCACCCCACCCAAAGGTGTTCTTTTGGGGGGAAAAGAGCAGCAAGTTTAGACATTCAGGAGCTGCCTAGGGAGGCCACCCTCAGCTGCAGGCAGAACAACAAGAATTAGTCCTCCAGCAGCTAGCAGGGCTGGGAGCGGACAGAAGCTAAACAGGGACCAACAGACATAGTAAAAAAAGGCTTGTTGTTTCTTCCAACAGGGCAGTTCTGGGTAAAGCTGGGACGCGGGCGGAATGATGTCCCTGTCTTAAAACTTAAAAGCCTGGCCTCAGTAGAGGCCTAATCCAGGCTGCACCTTTTGAGTGAGTCAGCAAATGGCTGTTTTTGTTTACAGCATGGAACAGAAAGCCTGGGTGGCCACCTTGAGTTGAGCAGCCATTTGACTGCTGTAAAATGACAGGGATTTTATTTACAAAATACTCCACTGGTTAAGGTAAAACACAAGGCAGTCTCCCATCCCCTCTCCTCTGCAAGCTGCTCATAGGAGCTCAGCTTTTAAGTCCATAGCAGAAGGGAACCATATTTTTTTAACAAAATCTCTCCCCCCCCAAAAAAAATATATATATTGTCTTTAATTTTGCATAACATTTTTGAGTTTTCAACTATAAATAAAAATGCTTCGAAAGAAATTACAAAATTGTGTAGAGTGGATCAGAATTTCTCATACAAGATGTCATTTCACATCTTCCTCTTCCAATGAGTCAGCAACAAAAATCAAATATAGAATGCAGGTCTACAGATTCCTGTACTAACTATTTCACATCCCCAAGAATACCTCTAAAATTCTGAAGCCAGCCTGAAATCTCTACAGTACAGAGACTGAGACCTCAGCATCTGACTATGTCCCTGTTAACTGCATAAAGGAATATAGGAAAAATCATTAAACACAAAACCTTGTCCTTAGTGCAGGGAGGAGGGAAAATCAAAAGAAACTGATTTTATTTCACACAATAGCCAGTTGCCACTGACAGTCTGAATGAAAAAGAGAGTAAACAGTGAAAAGGGATATTAGACAGTTTCTTTAAAAAGCTGTCAGCCCTGAAAAATAAAAGAAATGCCAATAGCAAGCTAAATGATTTTTTACAACATATTTGTCCTGCTCAACATATATTGATCTTTACTAACATCTTAACTTCCTGTCTGGATATCTTATTGCAGAGTGGCCTTTTCCACATTTCCCATGTGTTTAGTTGGTTGGCAACCTGGATTATGCCAGTATTCTGTTACAGCCCTTATGAACTGCATTAAGGTCTGGTCTGCACTTAAAATATAGGTGAATAGAGCTATGTCACTTGGGGGTGTGAAAATCCACACCTGTCAGTGGCATAGCTATGCCAACCTAACCCCCAGTGTAGACGCTAGTTGTTTGATGGAAGAATGCTTCAGTTGACCTATTTCAGAGTAGCAGCCGTGTTAGTCTGTATCCACAAAAAGAACAGGAGTACTTGTGGCACCTTAAAGACTAACAAATTTATTGTAGCATGAGCTTTCGTGAGCTACAGCTCACTTCTTCGGATGCATAGAATGGAACACACAGACAGGAGATATTTATACATACAGAGAACATGAAAAGGTGGAAGTATGCATAACAACAGGAAAAGTCTAATCAATTGAGATGAGCTCTTATCAGCAGGAGGAAAAAAAACTTTTTGAAGTGATAATTAAGATGGCCAATAGAAGGTGTGAGGAGAACTTAACATAGGGAAATAGATTCAATTAGTGTAATGACCCAACCATTCCCAGTCTTTGTTTAGGCCAGAGTTAATTGTATCTAATTTGCATATTAATTCGAGTTCAGCAGTTTCTCTTTGGAGTCTGTTTTTGAAGTTTTTTTGTTGCAAAATTGCCACCTTCAAGTCTGTCACTGAGTGGTTAGAGAGGTTGAAGTGTTCTCCCACTGGTTTTGAATGTTATGATTCCTGATGTCAGATTTGTGTCTGTTGACCTAGTTACTGTTGTTCAAGGAGGTAGTGCTCCTACAGCAATGGGAAAACCCCTTCCATTGGTGTAGGCCAGTGGTCCCCAACCTTTTTGTCTGGCGGGCACCAGATGAAAGACCATGGCGGCGGTCGAGCATCCGCCGAAATGCCACCGAATTTCAGCGGCATTTTGGCGGCAATGCCTCTCAATAACGTCGCTTGTCGGCGGCAAGCAGCATCATCAAGAGGCGTTGCCACCGAAATGCCGCCGAATTTTGGCGGCATTTCGGCGGATGCTTGACCGCCGGCCAGGGCACAAGCGCATTTAGATGGCGCCCACAGGCACCGCGTTGGGGACCCCTGGTGTAGGCTGTGTCTATGCTACGGGGTTATGCTGGTATAGCTATGGCGCCATAGCTATGCTGGCCTAGTCCCCGTAGCGTAGACCTGGGGTTAGATGTGTTGCAGTTGGGTACATTATAAATCAACAGCCAATTTCCCACAGCATGAATGGCCAACATGTGAGACAAACAGGCCTCCTGGGAATACATATAAGATAAAGTAAACTGCAATACTTACTAAAGTTTATCAAAAACAACGAGGAGTCCAGTGGCACCTTAAAGACTAACAGATTTGGGCATAAGCTTTCGTGGGTAAAAAACCTACTTTTTCAGATGCATGGAGTGAAAATTACACATGCAGGCATAAATATACTCACACACAATAACAGAACACCACGGACCATCACGTACAGTTCCCAGCTAAAACCTCTCCAGCATATCATCAATGATCTACAACCTATCCTGGAAAATGATCCCTTACTCTCACAGGCCTTGGGAGGCAGGCCAGTCCTCGCATACAGACAGCTCCCCAACCTGAAGCAAATACTCACCAGCAACTACACACCACATCACAGAAACACTAACCCAGGAACCAATCCCTATAACAAACCCCATTACCTACTCTGTCCCCATATCTACTCTAGCAACACCATCACAGGACCCAACCACATGAGCCACACCATCAGGGGCTCATTCACCTGCACATCTACTAATGTGATATATGCCATCATGTGCCAGCAATGCCCTCTGCCATGTACATTGGCCAAACAGGACAGTCTCTATGTAAAAGAATAAATGGATACAAATCAGACATCAGGATAGTAACATACAAAAGCCAGTAGGAGAACACTTCAATCTCCCTGGACATTCTATAACAGATTTAAAAAGTAGCCATCCTTCAACAAAAAAACTTCAAAAACAGACTACAAAGAGAAACTGCAGAGCTACAATTAATTTACAAATTTAACACCATCAATTTGGGCTTGAATAGGGACTGGGAGTGGCTGGCTCACTACAAAAGCAATTTTCCCTCTCTTGGTATTGACGTGACTGCCTCATCAATTATTGGGAGTGGACCACATCCACCCTGATTGAATTGGCCTTGTCAGTGCTGGTTCTCCACTTGTAAGATAATTCCCTTCTCTTCATGTGTCAGTATAATAATGCCTGCATCTGTGATTTTCTTTCCATGCAGCTGAAGAAGTGGGTTTTTTACCCACGAAAGCTTATGCCCAAATAGATGTTAGTCTTTAAGGTGCCACCAGACTCCTCATTGTTTTTGTGGATACAGACTAACATGGCTACACCTCTGATACTTGACACCATAAAGTTTATCAGACTCATTTAGTTCTGTAGCAGAAAATACTATGCAAGTTACTCACCAAATACAGACTGCTTTACCATTTTTGTATTTGCAGGGAGAGTTGCAAATCATTCTCTAGCAAAAAATGCCATTCAGCAGTTAAATTTGTTGAGCCATTAAGGTTCAAAAGCCGCCAATAGCTGAGCCCAGCCTCAGTGCTCTGAGTAACAAGACAGAACCACAAAGGCCCAGCGCTGATGTGCTAAAGGCACGATGCCTGTGTTGTACATTTCTTTATGTCTAGCAACAACCCCAGTGGATGATGTGCAGTAGTCAAAAGTCCTCAGTATGACCCTGCATTCATAGGCTGAAGGAGCAGTTTTGCTAACAGTCAATATTACAGGTCTGATCCTGAGGCTGGAAGTAAGACCCTAATGCTGCTGGAGAGCAGACCATGATGATTTGCTCTTCTCACAGGGCGAGAATCTACCCTGGAGATTAAATCCCATGAGATCAATCCAGCATATGGCCCGTTCTAATCTGCGACTTCACTAACATGCAGTAAAGCCGTCAGCGGTCAGTGTATCAGAATCAGGGCCGGCTCTAGGATTTTTGCCGCCCCAATCAAAAAAAATTTTGCCCGCCCCCCCCCCCCCTTTTTTATGCCCTCCTGCCGCCGGCCCTGCCCTAACTCCACCCCTTCCGAACCCCTTCCCCAAATCTCCAGCCCCGCCTCCTCCCCTGAGCGTGCTGCATTTCCCCCCTCCCATTGCTTCCTGGGGGCCCTCCGCAACCTCCCGCCCTAGCTCACCTCTGCTCCGCCTCCTCCCCTGTGTGCGCCGCCGCTCCGCTTCTTCCCCCTCCCTTTCAGGCAAGGGAGAGTGGAGAAGCGGAGCAGCGGTGCGTTCAGGGGAGCAGGTGGAGCGGAGGTGAGCTAGGGTGGTGGGACACAGGAAGTAACGGGGGGTAGAGGAACAGCTCCCCGCTCCAGCTCACCTCCGCTCCACCACCGCCTCCCCAGAGAGCCTGCCACTCGGCTTCTCCTCCCTCCCTCCCTCCCAGCCTTGCTGCGCGAAACAGCTGTTTCGCGTATGGCAAACCTAGGAGGGAGAGGGGAGAAGCGGAGCGGCGGCGGTGCGCTCAGGGGAGCAGGCAGAGGCAGAGCGGAGGCGAGCTGGGGCGATGAGCTGGGGCAGCGGGGGCACTTTTTCCCCATGCCCCAGAGTTGGCACCTAAGATGGCCCACACCAGAATGCTGCCCATAGAAATGTGCCACCCCAAGCACCTGCTTGTTTTGCTGGTGCCTGGAGCCGGCCCTGATCAGAATAAATGAATCCAAGTTCCCCTCACTTTCCAGGCATTGAAGTCATCAAGAAGGACTCTCAGAAATTCCATTGTTACAGCAGAGATTAACCAAATTCTGCTAGAAGTTTCCCTGGCATGCACAGTGTTTGCATATTCATCAAGAAAAAGCCTAAAATATACTGATGCTTTGCATGTAGAAGACCCAAACACTTAAAATACTCAGGCCTCCAGACTCCGAGTCTGGAAATCATTCCAGGCGGGAAGTTCTACACTCAGCACTGGTTCTAGAAATAAATAGCCACTGAACCTCTGTTACGTTACAACTGACACTTTGAAAAAAACCAAGAGGGACCAGTTAATTCATAAAATGAAACCAAGTTATTATCCAGCCAGGTCTCTAATGTTGTACATGCCAGATCTGTTGGGACTATCTAAGATTAAGCCCGAGATTTATTACCAACAGCATCTGAAGCAGTTTTGGAGCACCTCCAAATCCCTTCAAGCATCAAGTTCTTTGATTACAAGTAAATTTGTAAACCTTGACGCCAACCTTTTACTTTAATCTTTAACTTATTTGCAGTAAGAGAAAGAACAAGATCCAGGCTTAGAACCTGATCTCCTTGAACAGAAGAGATTTTTATTGGTCTCTGCACATGAAGAGGTTGACACAAAGAAGTAAATTAAGAAGTAGGCCAGATGTAACTGCTCATCCAGAAATCCCCCCAAAAATTTTACATCTGAGGTAATCAGGAGTCTAGGTTGGAAAGTCATTTTAGCTACCTCAGATCCATTCAGGAGCAATGCCACAAGACCCAGAACTGCCAAGGACCTTATACCAGTGCTCAGACAGAGCCCAGTCTAGGGAGATGCATGCTGCCCTGGCTTCACAGCTGCAGGCCAGAGTCTGGGTTAAAAAATATATTTTAAAAAATCTAAGATTGAAAAAAATATTGAATACAAATACTAGTATCAAACAAACCCCTTTGCCTTTTAATTATCTCACCAATCACATAGCCAGGTACACATCCACTGATGACAATGAAAACATTTTTGTCTGTATACTGTTCCCTCCTGTGCAGAGACACTGACACCCACCCACCTCAATGGATGGGAAACTTGATGGGCCCAACCGTGATTGGGACAGCCACAGCTGAACTGGATAGAACACATGCTGAGGGGATGCAAAGGTGCCCCTCCCCTTCAAAGTTTCTAGCCACCTATTGGCTATCTTGGGGAGGCAGGGAGCTGATTGGTCCCTCACCCTTCCCTTTCACTAATTTAAACCATAGCCCAGGCCATGTGTAGCTTCTTTTTGCTCAGTAGTTCCAGCAACCCCACTCTCCCCATCCTGTAGTGGTAGCCTCAGAGGTGTTATTTGCAGTTGCTGGAGGTCTGACTGGTCGCTTGTTTTGGGGTTGGAAAGGAATTTTTCTTCCCATTCCCAAATTGGCAGAGACCTAGGGAGTTCTTCACCTTCCTCAGAGCATCCTGGAGGCACAGTTAAGTTAAACAGGAATAGGATTTAATAATGAGCAATAGCACTTTGTAAGAATGTTAATTCATTGCAACTCACAGCCAGTTTCCAGTGCAGTTAAAAGGAACAGTTCCTGGGATTTTCCTGATGGGCCTTGTGCCCAAGGGACAGGGAAAGACCTTGTGACCTTTGCAGACCAACGTCCCCACTTTTAGTATCCATTGCTCCCTCACAGGGGTAGGGTAGATGGTAGGACTCAGAAAAGAGAGCTGAGTCCTAGTGGTAGGCTGACGAGAGGCTACCCCAAATTAAGGGTTATATGGTAGGACCCTTGTAACCCCTGCACTGGAGCCACTTACCTGATTGGTGAGAGTATGGGTGACAAGTTGGGCAGACCCCTCCCCTGTGTTAAGTTTAATAAAGTTGTGGCCTGCCACTTAAACCCCATCCCTGTGTTTGTCCTCATTTGTCGCTGTGTTTACATTCATTACTACACAATTAGGGTGACCAGATGTCCCGATTTTATAGGGACAGTCCTGATTTTGGGGTCTTTTTCTTATATAGACTCCTATTACTCCCCACTCCCTGTCCCAATTTTTCACATTTGCTGTCTGGTCATCCTATACACAATCCATCTCCAGTCAGGGAATACACTGTTCCAGCACCTAGCATCATCTTCAGCAAATATATCAATAAATCTAGGACTCAAGAGGGAAGAAAAGGAGTCAAACTGAGGATGCAAGAAACCTTACAAGTTATTATTTGGGACCCTGCATTGAACTATTTAGTTTGTAACCCCTCTCTCAATGCTAATCATTTGAATAAGTAGTATCTAACTGACCTCAGGTGGTGACCTCAGGTGGTGACCAGCTACCAATGACCCTGGCACTGAGCAGATTTTTGCCATATTTCTTAGTATGCTTCTGAACCCTGCTTGACAAGACCTGAATCTCTGCTTATTTTGAAAAGAAAATGTCACACTGGACTCAAAAAACTTCAAAGTGAAGACATCTGATTAAAGATTTCCATGGGCCACTTTCAAAGAATTTGGAAGGATGGTCACTAACGGTATTAAAGCTGTATTTGGGGATTTCATTGTAAGTCCATGGGACTTGTTTTGTAGGTTTAATACATATGATTGTTTTTCAAATTCAGAATACTGCACTGGAGAATCTTTAGCTTGATGACACCAGGACTTTAAACTCTCCAATTTTAAAAGAATCAGTGACTATCATTCCAAAAAAATCTCAAAGTGAAACAGCCTACAGCTCAATTATTTCATGTATTATCCACATTCATTTATTTGAGTCAAATACTATTTATAAATACAGTATTACTGACTCTTCTTGGATGCACAATAGACAACAGTAATGCAGCAACTGCTCATTCTTTCAAGTGTGTTGTGGTTTCTGGAAACAAGAGACTGAGGCTAGCTAGAGAATTGTGATTTGTATTTTAAAACTTTAAAAATAATTTAATTCAGGAGCATGTAGGCCCTAAAGGCTCCATCCTTGGATACTTAGGGAAGTTGAAATTTTTAAAGAAAAACACTTAATGTCAGCCCTACAGTTACTGTCCTTCCATCTCTACAATACCATCTGTGAGAGTCAGAGTGTCTTTCAAGAGTGTCCATGGTGCACACAGTTACTATCCAAACATCAGGGCTGAGTTTCATCTGTACATTTGTCACATTTAAATAATTGCAACATTGAGTTACAAGGGGAGCTTTGATACTTCATCACAGGAGAGTCACTCAAATGCAAGTGTCTTCCCACCACCTAACTAGTTTTGTTAGCCTATCAGGTCTCAGTAGTGTTGCTAATGGTACAATTCACTTAAGACAACCAACTAGAAGTTCCAGTGGAGTCTGTTTCACAGTCTATGTGTAATATAGCATGAGAAACACTGAGACAAGTATGACTGAAGAGATGGGCACTGTGCAGACTCCTTGCACCCAGTCTCTCTTCCACTACTACATACCCTGGGACAGTGGCAGCTACAGAAAGTAGCTGAGAACTAGGGAAGGCAGCATCTGCTCCTTAAAAAGCAACAAAAGGAACAGAGGACTGGGAGGGTGGAGGAGAGTTGTCTAGTGCAATTAGAGACCAACACATTTCAAAGAATCAGGAAAATAGCAGGTTTTTCCACAGTTTTCAAGCATGTATTATTCCTTTTTTAATATACACAGTCTCTGAGGGTTTAGTGCCACTGACTTTGTCAGTGTACAAGAGATGGTTTATACAATAGGCAATAGAGAAACTGTGAGATTCACTGATTTGTTTTTCTGTGTTTGCTTATGAAGCTTACAGGCATTAATCTAAAAAACCCCAAACAAATGAAAAGGTACATGTTTCAGAACAGAAATCTCTTACTACACTAAGTATTTTGCCCAGCCAGAAGACTCTGAATAATTGCAATAAAATTCAATTCTAGCTGAACTGATGGAATATATTTAAAGGGTTCAAACAATATTTTAGACAGTTATAATAGTGAAAATACAATAGAACTATACTCCAATTCACAGCTTGGCAGCACAAGACATCTCCACCGTTCGTTGCAGTAAAGAGATATTAAGCAATGTGTTTTCAAGTTTGACCATGTAATGCTTTGTTACTTGTGCCATAATGATTTCCTTTAGTACTGTCTTTTTAAGTTAATCTTATCATCAGCAAGTCAGTTTGAGTGGTTACTGAGAGCTGACAATGTAGCTATATATAGTAAAATGGACAAAAATCAACTTTCAAAACAGGATAAGAGGCGATCATGCTACTTACAGTGCAAATGTAAGGAAAAAACCCACAAACAAGATGTGGACAAATAGTAAAACTGAATGACTCATTGGTCACATAAGAGCTTTACATTTAATTCCCTTGCAGTGTAAATTCCATTAGCACTTCAGAGATAAGATACCAGTCTTAACCAATATTGCTACAGACCTGGAGGCAGAGTACATGCAAGTATTGTACTTACATAGTTCTTATAGAAACCCAGAGGAGGGTTCTCCTATAGTCAAGATTTCAGTTAGATTTGTCACTTAACGAAACATGCATTCATGTGTAATTTAACTGAATTACACAAGCCCACTAAAAGCAAGTCTAATCAATCTGAACTAAAAGAAAGCAGTATTTGCCTGCCAGCTCCCTGTTACAAAAATAAGTTGTCATTGACAACAACTTTACCAGAAATTGCAGAACAGAATAAATTGCACTTCCTGAAACTATTACCTGTATGTATACACCACTTACTTTCATTACTCCTGTTTTTAAAATTATAAACATATATATTTCACTATTTAGATCAGTGTCTCAAACAAAAGTCTTACAAATTTAAGATTTCAGCGTAGCAGCCGTGTTAGTCTGTATTCGCAAAAAGAACAGGAGTACTAAGGTGCTTTTTAAAAATTTAAGTACAACTAACCAATTAAAATAAAAGCATTTGCAGAAGAAAATGGAACAAAACTGACCAAGTGTTTCAATTGTAAGCTTTGGGTATTTTTCAAACTAAAAATTTAAACTCACAAGCAGACTGAAAATAAAATACACCTATCAAAATATTTTTACATCTCTTTCCAGCTGGAATTGTAAAGCTTAAATTCAAGGCACTGTACTCCTGCCAGGGTTAATACGATTTTCTAGTCATCAGTTCAAGTACATTAACTTTAAAGACTGCAAGTATAAAACAGAATGAAGTGTCATTAGCAATGAAATGTAAGCAAATATTTCCATAAACAAACTCTCTTTTGTGAAAATGTGTCAGTGATTGCTTGATGCAGCGTACGGCTCTGTATGCTATTAGGCCTGAACTTGGTGCCAGCAGTAGAACCATACCTCTTCAAACACATATGGCATCTATCGGGTCACACACACACTGCATTACAATCCATCCAAAGGCAACAGAGATGTGTTATTCTTATGTTCAGGTCAGGTGGATTGGCAGCAGGTTGCCCTCGTGAAACTGGATTGCCAAGAGCTGGGAAGTGTGTGTTGCTTTGACCCCCACACCAATCCCACTGTATTCCAAAAAGTGGTGGAGGGGAAACTCCTCTGTACTGACCAAGAGGCATCACACAAGGTGTTGCTATGCCAGAAAGAGAAGTACCTGGCATGGATGGTGAAACTCCAGGAGTTAAATGCAGTGGACATAGAACAAGACACGGGAACAATGTACTTTATCAACTTCTGGTCTTGGTGAGTTAACCTACAAAAAAGAGGAAAAAAAGCAATAGCTTTCAAAATTACGTTCTCCTAACTGATCAGTGAGTGTATTTATTTTGTTAACCTATGAATGTATTGCAGAACTGGTCATTTTCAATCCAATAGTGGCAAATGATTCAGCTCTTATGTTAGTCTCACTCCCTCCAGTGGCTAAGGCTTTGAATGACAGGGTGAACACCACCTCATCCTTTCGGCACTGAGGCCTGGTCTACACTAGGCGTTTAAATCGGTTTTAGGAGCATAAAACCGATTTAACGCCAAAACCGTCCACACTAGGAGGCACCTTATATCGATTTTAATGGCTCTTTAAACCGGTTTCTGTACTCCTCCCTAACGAGAGGAGTAACGCTAGTATCGGTATTAACATATCGGAGTAGGGTTAGTGTGGACGCTGATCGACGGTATTGGCCTCCGGGAGCTATCCCACAGTGCACCAGTGACCGCTCTGGACCGCAATCTGAACTCGGATGCAGTGGTCAGGTAAACAGGAAAAGCCCCGCGAACTTTTGAATATTTCCTGTTTGCCCAGCGTGGAGCTCCGATCAGCACGGGTGGCGATGCAGTCCGAAATCAAAATAAAAAAAAGAGCTCCCGCATGGACCATGCGGATGTGATCGCTGTAAGGGCAGGCAAATCCGTTCTATCCGTTCTATCAGCGCTCCGTTACAGAAGATGAAATTCAGAATCCTTTTTTAAAAATCTCCAGACAGACGCCATAGCAGGGACTCAGCGCACTGCAGCGTGACAAGCGTAACGGAAAGCCAAAGAATCAAATGGACGCGCATGGACTGGAGGACTGAAGCTATCCCACAGTTCCTGCAGCCTCCTAAAATTATTTGCATTCTTGGCTGAGCTCCAAATGCTTCTAGGGTCAAACACAGTGCCCGCGGGTCAGGGCATAGCTTGGCAATCTACTCACCCACCCCCCCACCCACCCCCAGAAGCGAAAGGTAAAACAATCCTCTGACTCTTTTACATGTCACCCTATCTTTACTGAATGCTGCAGATAGACGCGATAGTGCAGCACTCAACACCAACATCCTTGCTCCCCCCCGCCATGGGCGGCTGATGGTACAAAAGGATGGAAATCCATCTTCATCATCAGCATAAGCTGATCGTGCAAAAAGATGGAAATCCATTCTCATCATCAGCCTCAGCTGATGGTACAAAAGGACTGGTAACCGTCCTCGTCATCAGCCTATTGGCCCTAATTTTTTCTGGTGGATGGATGGTGCAATATGGCTGGTAACCATCCTCATCATAGCAACAGGGGGCTGAGCTCCATCAGCCCCCACCCTTCATGTGTAAAGAAAAGATTCAGTTGCCCCTGGACTAGCAGTGGGATGCTGGGCTTCTCTCCTACACACTGCTTAATGTCCTGTCTGGACTATCATAGCAGCTGGAGGCTGCCTTCCACTCATTTCTCACTAACAAGTCAGTGTGTCTTATTCCTGCATTCTTTATTAATTCATCACACAAGTGGGGGGACAATGCTACGGTAGCCAAGAAAGGCTGGGGGAAGAACCGAATCAACAGGTGGGGTTGTTACAGGAGCACCCCCTGTGAATAGCATACAGATAATAATTTCTGCCGGCTCTGACACAGAGCAGGTGGTTCTCTAACACACTTGCCTATATTAGGCAGCACTGATTCTATTTTTAGATACCAAAAAGGAGAGATTGACTCAGGGAGTCATTCCCAATTTTTGCTTTTGCGCCCCTGGCTGATTGGCCAGGGGCACTTATGACAGCAGCCAATGGTACAGGCTAGTAACCACTTTTGGCTTTTGTGCCCCTGGCTGATTGACCAGGGGCACTAGCAGCAAATGGTACAAAAGGACTGGTAGCCATGATCATCCTCAGTTCCAATTTATGGAAGGGTTTGGATGGTGCAATATGGCTAATAACCATCTCTGCTGTCATGCAAAAGCAAAAGCATGCTTCTGTGTAGCGCTGCTGAATCGCCTCTGTGAGCGGCATCTAGTACACATACGGTGAGAGTCACAAACGGCAAAAAAAGCTCCATGATTGCCATGCTATGGCATCTGCCAGGGCAATCCAGGGGAAAAAGGCGCGAAATGCTTGTCTGCCGTTGCTTTCCCAGCGGAAGGAGTGACTGACGACATTTACCCAGAACCACCCGCGACAATGATTTTTGCCCCATCAGGCACTGGGATCTCAACCCGGAAGTTCCAAGGGGCGGGGGAGGCTGCGGGAACTATGGGATAGCTAGGGAATAGCTACCCACAGTGCAACGCTCCAGAAATCGACGCTAGCCTCGGACCATGGACGCACACCACCGATTTAATGTGTTTAGTGTGGCCGCGCGCACTCGATTTTATAAAATCTGTTTTACAAAACCGGTTTATGCAAATTCGGAATAGTCCCGTAGTGTAGACGTACCCTGACTAATCTAAACCCTTCTAGGTGAGGCATAGATGGGAAATGAGTGTAAAGAATAAACTCGCACCAAAGTCCTTGGCCTCTCCACTATTAAATAGCTAATACTGGAACCTTCTGGTAGACTCCAAACCATTTAAAATTACTCTCACTGGACATGCCAGAATGGGGTACATACTAATTCACCCTCAGACTTTTTTTTTCCCCTAGGGTCAGGATAAGTTTGGGAAATTGAAAACATTTTGATATAGAAATGTGGATGCCACACATAATAGTTAGTTTTCTACCTACTGTAAAGGGCCAGGCAGTCCAGGATATATCACTGAACAGATGAAAGAAATTAACACATTAATGCCACCAAAGCAGTTTCTTGTAAAAAGTGATCTGCAAGATCCCCTACTTCTGCTGGCACTTGTGCCTGACTAACACAAACAAAACTTTCTCCCAATCCCATTTTAAACTTCCTTCACTCCTCCAAAAGAAGTTTTTTTAAAGTTTCAGCACAACTTTAAAAAAAAAAAAAAAGGGGGGTTGCACAAAGTAGTTCAACCTGGTTGCTCACTGACAATATCTGGAGTTTGCACAGTGGGGTGAGAGAAAAGTCTTGCTTTTCTAAACACAAGACAGCTGGCTTCCTGAGAATTGTGAGCTCAATAGTAGCACAAATACCACAGAACAATTATAGTACAAGACACTGTCTAGTTTCCCTGTGGACTGGTGTGACAGGGCCCATTCACCTCCTGTGAGTGCCTCCTGTCAGTTGGGTGTGAACCTCCACTTCCTCTGTTCATGTTGCCCCCTGTTGGCTGTTGCCCTCTTCACGTGTAGGGTTGCCAGGTGTCCAGTTTTTGACCCGAAAATCCGGTCAAAAAGCAGACCTGGCAGTGTCCAGTTAGATGTTCTGATCAGACATCAGAAGTCTGGTTATCTGGGTGGGGAAAGGGGGAAAGAGGTGCCAGATCATCAACCTGCATCAGCTCCAGCTCAGTTGGGGCCACCTCCTACCTGCACATCGTGGGCAGGCAGGCTCCATGTCAAGCTGCAGCTCCTATCCCAGCCCCAAAGCAGAGGGAGTCCAGCTAGGAGGTGGGGGAAGAAGGATGGAGAGGATCGAGCAACAAGGAAGGGGGAGAAGGGAAAGCAGTAAGCAATGGGGAGGGAGGGAGAGAAGCGAGGGGGGGCAGGGCCTCAAGGGAAGAGGCAGAGCAGGGGCGGGTCCGGTTTTCAGCAATTAAAATTGACAGGCCTTCAGTGACTCAGCCATCCAGCTACGTATCACAGTTAAATGCACAAATGAACAAACAAACCTAAAAAGATCCAACAGGGCTTGTCCCTGGGCCCTCAGTAATGTCTTTAGCCTTGTCTCTGGGCTCAGCCCTCAGCCCCTTCTGGGCTAGCTTTAAGTCCATGTCTGCCCTGGTATAGAGCAGTTAAGGTTGCCAGTTTTAGTTGGATGTATTCCTGTAGGTTTCATCAAATGACAATCTTTAATTAAAGATCCATCTTTAATTCCTGGAGACTCCAGGACAATCCTGGAGGGACTCCATGCATCTGAAGAAGTGGGTTTTTTTACCCACGAAAGCTTATGCCCAAATAAATCTGTTAGTCTTTAAGGTGCCACCAGAACCCTCGTTATTTTCCTGGAGGGTTGGTAACCCTAAGAGCAGTGCCCCCAGGGCTTCCTCCCTGGAGACTCTAAGTCCTGCCTTTTACTTGAGCTTCTAAACAAGCTTTATCCGTTTCTCAGAGCTTAGGCCACACTTCCAGTGACTGGTGGGGGGCCTGGGCCTGGCCACTACTGCAGGTCCCAACCCAGGTACCCTATAAATAGCGGTCACATGCTGCTTCCTACAACAGTTGCTGCTGTTCTTCTCTGGGCCATTTCACACATAGCCCATTCCTATTCTTGGGTTCTCTGTCTGTTCCCTGTTTGAGCAGGGTCTCTTCAGGCCTCCTTGCCTGGAGAGTTTCACAGCCTTCCACTCTTAATTACTCTTCTGGTCCCAGACAGCAACTGTATTGCTCAGGGGCACTGCAGCTCCTTTTAACTGAGCCTGCTGAACTCTGAGTGGCTGCGTTACTGCAACCTTTCTAGGAAGGCCTGGAGGACCCACCTTTACTGATCCTCTTCTAGGGCAGAATATGGAAGGGCCACAAGGCCTCTAGCAGGGGACCTCAAAGGGCCTGATACACCCATCACTCCTGGGTTAGCAGGATTTTTATTTTCTCACACACACACAATTTACAACTTCCTGCTGTGATTTCAGTAGATCAGCACCTATTCCTGAAAGACAGATACTGGTGTGTTTTAATTTGGAAGTCTCAGTCTATATAGAACAGGTCAGGGGTTCTCAAACTGGGGGTCGGGACCCCTCAGGGGGTCACGAGGTTATTACGGAGGGGGTCACGAGCTGTCAACCTCCACCCCAAGCCCCACTTTGCTCCAGCATTTATAATAGTGTTAAATATATAAAAAAAAATTTAATTTATAAGGGGAGTCAGACTCAGAGGCTTGCTATGTGAAAATAAAATAATAAAACAATAAAAAAGTTTGAGAGCCACTGGAATAGGTCAATCTGAAGAGATTGGTTCAAGTGTGGAATTAAGGACAAAAGCAAGTGTGAATGTGTGTATTGGAGATTTGTGTCTGGTGGGATATCTGGTTTCAGCTCTTTTTTATTTAAAGAATATTAGTGATGCTGTAATGTCTGAGGCCTTTTTTGCAGCCATAGTAGAAGAGAAGCAGCCATGAGCCAAGAAGCAGAAAGTCTCTGTGATGGGTTGGATCACAGAAACCCTCTTGGGAGTTGCCCACTGATGTGCCAAGACTACTTCTGACCCTACTTTCCTGCCCTGTCAGCTTAGGACTTCAGTGCCCTGCCTGGTTTGAGCCAGAATCGCTAGCCTGCGGCAAACCCAGACCCAGGTCTGGAGTATGTCTCCTAACACCTGTAGGCTTGATTGAAAGGAGCTCACAGAAGTGTTCTTATCTTTAACACTCAGATGCCCAACTCCCAGTGGGTCTAAACCCAAATAGAGTGAACTATTTATGATTTCTCTAACACTGATAGAGAGATATGCACAGCTGTTTGCCCCCTCCAGGTATTAACACATACTCTGAGTTAATTAATAAGTAAAAAGTGATTTTATTAAATACAGAAAGTAGGATTTAAGTGGTTTCAAGTAGTAACAGACAGAACAAAGTGAATTACCAAGTAAAATAAAATAGAACACGCAAGTCTATGTGTAAGAAACTTAATGCAAATAACACCTCACCAGTTCCAGTAAGTCTCCTGCTAGTCTGGGTCCAGCAATCACTCACACCCCCTGTAGGTACTGTCCTTTGTTCCAGTTTCTTTCAGGTATCTTTGGGGGTGGAGAGGCTCTCTTTTTAGCCAGATGAATTCAAAATGGAGGGGTCTCCCACAGGCTTAAATAGACTTTCTCTTGTGGGTGGAGACCCCCTCCTCTCTCCTATGCAAAGTCCAACTCCAAGATGGAGTTCTGGAGTCACCTGGGCAAGTCACATGTCCATGCATGACCCACAGTTTTTACAGGCAGAAGCCATTGCCCACATGGTATCTTTTATGTCTCCAGGAAGACTTCTTATGTGGATTGGAGCATTCCAAGATGCATTGTTCCTTAAGTGCTTCTTGATTGGGCACTTAACTTTGCGGATTCCTTTCTAAAGAAGCTGACCAAATGCCTCACAAAGCTTACTTAGAAATCAAGCAAGTATACAGCCAATATTCATAACTTCAAGTACAAAAATGATATATGTGTACAAATAGGATGAATAGATTCAGTAAACCATAACCTTTACAGAGATACATTACATGGCAGTAGTATACCTCTCGATAGTATTCATCACCATGCATTTTTGACAGGTTTCCACGCTCCTTTTAGGGCTTATGTCCCGCCTTCCCACCCCATTTCTGTAGGTGCCAAAGTGTGGCGCTGCCAAACATTTTGAAAAAATGTGTGTGTGTATTTGTTTGACTAGGGGAAGTGTTGAGTATGTTTGTGCTTGGGTACGTGGAGAGAAAAAGGTTAAAAGAAGAGAGTGAGAGAGTTTAAAGATGAAAAAGAGAGTTTGAGTAAGGTTTAGAGAAAAAAGGAAATTTGAAAGAAGAGAGATAAGTTATTGAAGAAAAGAAGATGGTAAAGGCAGGTTATGAAAGAATAGAAAGATAGAGCTTAAAGAAAAAAGGAAATATTTGTTTTTAAAGGGCTAATTTAAGAAAAAAGAGAGTTAAATAAACTATTCAATACCAGTGTAGGTTAAAAAAAAAAGATGTTAAAAGAAGGAACAGGGCAAGAAAAGGGAAAAGAGAGCCCCTTTGCAAAGGGCAAAGATAGACAGCACATGGTGGAATCAGAATGAGAGAGAGAGAGAAGCAGGCAGAGTCTGTTTAGTAAGCACGTGGTGAAAAAGTGAATAGAAAAGCATTCAGTATCAGGATAGGTTCAGAAAAAAAGAGAGGTTAAAAGAAAGAACAGGGCATGAAAAGGGAAAAGACAGCCCTTTGCAAAGGGCAAAGAGACAGCACATGGTTGAGTCAGAGAGAGAGAATTCTCATCTTTTAAGTCTTTCTGTCTCTGGTTCAGACCCTCTCAGACTTGTTATCACCACCTTTGGATCGACCCAATTAGAGGTTGTTTTACAGCAGCGTCATAGAATTCATTTTCCTGAACCAATCCTAGAGTCCCAAGATTTTAAACAAGAGACAACTCCCTCCTTTTCCCCTCCCCTCCGCTCCCCTCCTCTCTCCCCCCTCCCCTTTAACTGTTTTATTCTTATCTAAAGAAACCAACCTCCAACATTTTTTTTTGCCATGTAGCCCTTTTACAGAGGGGTTTTTACAAAAGTTAAAACCATAAGCTTGTAGTAACACACCATTTTTTAAAGTTTTCCTCTAGATTTTAGACTAACAGGTGTTATTTTTTAGTAAGCACAATGTAAAACAGGCTTTTGCAGCAAAGGTTCTGTTAGCAAAGCAGCCTCTGTGAGTCAGTGGATCATAGAGGAGTTGTTTGCTTCTTTACCTGCTTTTTAACAAACACATGTTAAAGTTACATTAAGTTTTGCAAAGGGATAATGACTTAAAAAGACAAACCTAAGACACATCCCTTTTGTATGTGTTGTAATAAAAAAAGGAGCAGGCAGAAGCACCTCAGGTTTTTAGTAACAGACAGTTTATAAACCCCTTATTTTATAAACCATTGAATTGGAAAGAAGAAGATTGCTTCTTCCCTCACTTTTTAACAAATAGAGGTGAAAGTTATATTAAGGCTTTTAAGGGAATAAACACTTGAAAAGACATGCCTAGATGAAGAACCATTTCTTTATTTAACCCCCTTGGCATAAGTGTTTCAATGAAAAAGAACAGGCAGAGGGATTTTTATAAAAGTTAAAACCATAAGCTATTAGTAACAAACAATTTTAAAAGTTTTCCCCTAGGTTTTAAACTAACAGGGGTTATTTTTTTAGTAAAAACAATGTGAAGCTGCAGCAAAGCGCCTGTTAGCAAAGCAGCCTCTGTGAGTCAGTGGATCGGAGATAAGAAGGCTGCTTCTTTCCCAAACTTTTTAACAAACACAAGTTAAAGTTACATTAAGTTTTGCAAAGGAATAAAGCTTTGCTTTATAATGACTTGAAAAGACAAACCTAAGACACATCCCTTTTGTATGTGTTGTAATAAAAAATTATGCAGAAGCACCCTAGGTTTAAAACCACAGGTTTTTAGTGACAGTTTATATTTCCCTTATTTTGTAAACCAGTGGATTAGAGAGAAGAAGATTGCTTCTTCCCCCACTTTTTAACAAATAGAAGTGAAAGTTATATTAAGGCTTTTAAGGGAATAAACATTTGAAAAGACATGCCTAAATGAAGACACAGTCCTTTATTTACAGGAATGTTTCAATAAAAAAGAGCAGGCAGAAACACCCCAGGGTTACAGTTTGCATAAAAGTGTTTTATAAAAACAAAACAAAATATATTCTCTAGGGGCTTAGACAAGATAATAATAAACAATATTGTAACTATAGCATTGCAGTCCTTGCTACAATGTATCTTTTAGCTTGTTTTTGTTAATATTTCTGATAGGCCGTAAGATGAGGGGAGATAATACCTCATAAAGTGGAAAAGTGCTTTCAAATAATAAACGCTTGCCCATGCTAAAGCATAACAACTTACACAGACAGGCTGCCTACAAAACCATTTCACTAAAAGAGTTATGAACATGCCCCCTAAAACTCAGGACAGCTTTCTTACCCCCATGGCCTGATCTCTGTGGCTCTGGCTTTTAAAAAAAAATGTTTGTCCTTGGTTTAGATTTAAAAAAAACATTAAAAAAAGAAGGAAAAAAAAGGGGCAGGGTGAGGGGAGAAAAGTGTGTGTGTGTAGAGCAGGGGTGAAGAAGGCTCCATATGTCTGGTAAAAAAATAGCTAACTTTTTTACATAAGCTATTTTTTCTTGTGGTTTTTTTTTGTATAAATCCAAACTTTAAAAAGCAATCTTGGTTTTTTTTATTAAAACACATATGTAAACTCCCATCAATTACCAGTTTTCATATTCTTACCCAGTTGTTGTTTTGGTACTTTAAAAACACTATTTTTAAAAGAACAGGCTAGTATCTTAAGCCTTTTTAGTTCACTAAACTTCTACAAAATATCCCTAAGAGGGGCCTTGTTTTGTTACAGCTCAGGCAATACTGCTTTTTCATAATAAACATTAAAAAAACATAATGCTTCAATTATATGGGGAGGAAAATAAACTTCTCTCTAATCCACCGGATTACAAAATAAGAGGGATATAAACTAGCTGTTACTAAGATTCTGTGGTTTTCACTCTGGCGTGTTTTCTGCATGCTCTCTTTTTTAAATTAAAACACGCATGTAAAAATGTTAAATAAAGGGCTCTGTCTTCATATAGGCTTGTCTTTTAAAGTGTTTATTCCTCTACAAAACTTAATATAACTTTCACTTGTGTGTGTTAAAAGCAGGCAAAGAAGCAGCCTTCTCCGATCTACTGGCTTACAGAGGCTGTTTTTGCTGACAGCTGCTTTGCTGCAAAAGTCTGCTGTCCTTACTAAAAAAATGACCAGTGCTAGCCTAAACCTAGGGAAAAACTTATAAACAGTCTTTCTGTGTTTTTAAGCCTGGGTTGTTTCTGCGGACTTGCATGTTATTGAAACACCTATGCCTAAGGGGCTAAATGAAGGTTATGGGTCTTCAGGTAGGCTTGTCTTTTCAAGTGTTTATTCCTTTCCAAGCCTTTCACCTCTCTTTGTTAAAAAGTAGAAAAAGAAACAAACTTCTTCTCTCTAATCCAATGGTTAACAAAATAAGGGGAATATAAACCGTCTGTTACTAAAAACCTGGGGTGCTTCTGCCTGCTCTTTTACATTTTAATGAAACGCTTATGCCAAGGGGGCTAAATAAAAAAAAGTGTCTTCAGGTAGCCTGTTTTTCAAAGGGGTCTTCCTTTCTAATCCACTACCTTCAAAAGGCTGTTTCAAGTGGTTCTCACTAAAAACCTTGGGGGAAAACTTTTTCTTAGGCCTTGTCTACACTACAAGACTATTTCGAATCAACTTAGTTCGAATTTGTGGATTCGACCTTATGAAGTCGAATTTGTGTATCCATACTAAATACACTAATTCGAATTTCTGAGTCCACATTCACGGGGCCAGCGTCGACTTTGGAAGCGGTGCACTGTGGGAAGCTATCCCACAGTTCCCGCAGTCCCCGCTGCCCATTGGAATGCTGGGTAGAGCCCCCAATGCCTGCTGGGGGGAGAAATGTGTCGAGGGTGGTTTTGGGTAAGTGTCGTCATTGAACCGTCAATCACAACCTCCCTCCCTCCCTCCTTGAAAGCGCCTGCGGGCAATCTGTTCGTGCACTTTTCTGGTCAGTGACAGCGCAGACGCCACAGCACTTCAAGCATGGAGCCCGCTGCGATCATCGCCGTTTTCTCCTCCTCGCACTTTATCGTCCGCCTCTTCCACAGTCAGCTGATGAGAAATCGGGCTACTTTTCAATGCTGCTGCAAGCACTGGGGGACCATAGGGGACGTTTTGCAAACATCAACGTCGGGTGGCCGGGCAAGGTTCATGATGCGTGTGTTTTCAGGAACTGTGGGCTGCTCAGACGCCTGCAGGAAGGTAGTTTCTTCCCGGACCACGAAATAACTGTTGTGGATGAGCAGATTCCTAAAGTCATCCTCGGGGACCCAGCCTGCCCGCTAATGCACTTGCTCATGAAGCCCTATACAGGCGCCTGGGACAGCGACAAGGAACTCTTCAAATACCAGCGAGCAGCGTGACCTGTGACTGTTCAGTTTCTTTATAGAGAAGCTGAACCTGCCCCTGTTTCTTTACACACTGACTGTTGACTCTCCTCTTCGGTTACATACCCCGTTCACCCCGTTTCCCCCACTTCCAACACACGTGTAAACATAAAATACATGTCCCATTGTTACTGAAGAAAGGTTTCTTTATTCATGACTTTGCGTTAAAGGGTTGAAACTGGGAGGCAGACTGTGCTGGGTAGGGTGTGCGGTGATGTAAAGACCGCCTCTAAACTCAACGAATGACAGGCTCCTGCTCCTAGAGCGGTCCGCAGTGCCAGAATGCTTCTTTCAACGGAGCCTGCCATCCCTCTTTTTCGAATTCTGTGTGCGGGGGGATATGTGACCTTGTGGCGGAGGAGTACGGATACAGATTCCTTTGCTGCGTGACTCAGCGGTCCAGGACAAGGACCGCTGTATAAGATCTGTAACCGCCCTCCCCCGCTACAAAGTCACATCCCCCCCGCCCACACAGAACCTGGAAACCACCTCCCATACCGACCATGGTGCCTACTGACTGCACTGTGTGTGTGACCCGCTGCTGATCCTGCCCCCGTGTCTGTACCCTGGGAAAGGTGACTGTCCTATGCAATTAACAACCCCCTTCCCCACGCCCCCCATTCATACACAGTCTTCTTTGAAAAAACATGACGGAAACAGTAATTAACAGCAAAGTATTTTTATTACTGAAGTAGACACTCAGGAGATGGAACTGGGATTGGGACTTGTGTGAGTCCGGAAGGGAACGACTTCTGCAAATGTAGGGTATGAGAGCTTTTTGGTACTTGAGCACTCTGCTGGGGTGCAGTGACAGTTTACACGGCCTCTGGCGCCCCTCCTTCTGGTTATTTTGGGTGAGGGGGGTATGGGACTTTGTGGCGGGGGAGGGCGGTTGCAGATACACTGCAGGGGGGCTCTGTGCTCCTGCGGTCCTGCAGAACATCCACAAGGCACCTGAGCGTGTCCGTTTGCTCCCTCACTAGTCCAAACATTGTTTGAGTCGCCTGCTTGTCTTCCTCACGCCACCTCTCCTCCCATTCGCTGTGTGAGCGCTGGTACAGAGAGACGGTCTCCCTCCACTGGCTCTGCTGGTCCGCCTCGGCTAGGTAGCAGCCCATACGTTCATCGAACATCTTGTCCCTTGTCTTTTTCTTTCTCCGCCTAATCTTTGCCAGCCTCTGCGAGGGGGATGCTGTGGCAGGTCTGGAGACAGTGGAAGCTGTGAGATGGGAAACAGGGAGTGAATTCCTTGCAAAGATACATTTTTGCGAACAATTAACTGAGTCTAGGCTGTCTCTGTGAATTCTGGGTTGAGACCCCTGTGCCTGCTGGGGCACAAATAATTTTCGCGGTGGATTCTGGGTAAATGTCGCCAGTCATTCCTTCCTCCGGGAAAGCAACGGCAGACAATCATTTCAAGCCCGTTTTCCCAGAATTGCCCTGGCATACGCCATAGCGTGGCAACCATGGACACTGTTTTGCCTTTTGTGTATGTCACCGTATGTGTACTAGATGCCGCTGACAGAGGCGGTCCAGCAGCGCTACACAGCAGCATGCTTTTGCTTTTGCATGACAGCAGAGATGGTTACCAGCCATATTGTACCATCTACCATACCATAAATTGGTAATAAGATGGTAATAAGATGGGCATGGTTACCTGTCCTTTTGCACTGCACCATTTGGTGCTGTCATAAGTGCCCCTGGCCGAGCAGCCAGGGGCGCAAAAGTAAAAATTGGGAATGACTCCCTGAGTCAATCCCTCCTTTTTGGTATCTAAAAATAGAATCAGTCCTGCCTAGAATATGGGCAAGTGTACTAGAGAACCACTGTATCATAGAACCAGAGAGCACAGCTGCTCTGTGTCAGATCCTGCATAGATTATGAGCTGTATGCTAATGACAGGGGGTGCTCCTGCAACAACCCCACCTGTTCATTCCATTCTTCCCCAGCCTTCATGGGCTACCATAGCATTGTCCCCCAACTTGTGTGATGAAGTAATAAAGAATGCAGGAATAAGACACAGTGACTTGTTAGTGAGAAATGAGTGGAAGGCAGCCTCCAGTTGCTATGATAGTCCACATAGGACATTAAGGAGTGTGGAGGAGAGGAGCCCAGCATCCTGCTGCTAGTCCAGGGGCAATTGAATCTTTTCTTTACACATGAAGGGTGGGGGCTGATGAAGCTCAGCCCCCTGTTGCTATGATGACGATGGTTACCAGCCATATTGTACCATCTACCAGGAAAAATTAGGTTCACCTGACACTGGGGAACCTGACAGATAGTAGTCGGCATGGTTACCAGTCCTTTTGCACTGCCCCATGTGGCAATAGGCTGATGATGAGGACGGGTACCAGTCATTTTGTACCATCAGCCATCCATAGCGTGGGGGAAGCAAGGATGTTGGTGTTGAGTGCTGCACCATCGCGTCTATCTGCAGCATTCAGTAAAGATACAGTGACATGTAAAAGAGTCAAGAGAGGATTGTTTTCCCTTTCACTTCTGGGGGTGGGGGGGTACGTAAATTGCCGAGCTATGCCCTGACCCACCGCGGACACTGTTTTTGTCCCTAGAAGCATTTGGAGCTCAGCCAAGAATGCAAATCATTTTCGGAGACAGCAGGAATTGTGGGATACCTTGCGTCCTCAGTCCCCCCTCCCTCCATGAGCGTCCATTATATTCTTTGGCTTTCCGTTACGCTCGTGTCGCAGCAGCGTGCTGAGTCTCTGCTATGCCGTCTGTCCGGAGATTTTTTAAAAATACTTTGGACCAGGCGTAACATTACAGTAATTCCCCTAATTAGATGCATGAGTCTCCTAGCGAGATCACCATGAGGACGGGCACTGAAGGAGATAGAGAGCGCATGCTGCGTGAAATCTATCACGAACCACGGACCGATGCAGCCGTGGTCGGGGAGGCAATGCTCCCTGAATACCGCATGAAAGCCTCGCGCGGAAAAGGGTGCTATCACGGAGCACCCAATAAGGCAGCTCTCCCCAGGAACCTCCTGCTGATGCTTATCGATTAACGGAAGTAGAGCTTTGTGGAGATCTCCCAGGAGGATTTCTGATCTATCACCATATATAGAGAGACCTCCTTCTCACACACTTCAGATTCCTGTTATATTAAGAATAAAAGTTAACATGGTTAAAGCACTTACCGACTGCTCCTTCCCCTGATTCAGGATCCGGGTTCATGGCCGGGGAGGGTTGGTAGGGGATCTCCGTGACGGTGATGAATAGATCCTGGCTGTCGGGGAAACCAGCGTTGTAAGCGCTCTCGCCTGCCTCGTCCTCCACAAACACTTCCTCATCTTCCCCGTCCGTGAACATCGTCGAGGAACTGTCCGTCGACACTGTCCCATCATCAGAGTCCATGGTCACTGGTGGGGCACTGGTGGCAGGCTCCGTAGCGTCCGTTTGCCGCTTTGATTTTTTGGTAGCCTTGTCTGGGGTCCTTGGTTTTCACGCGGCGATGCGTTGCATGACGGCTGTATCCTCTGTCTGGATCATGGCTTTGGAGACCTTCTCGTAGGTCTTTGCATTCCGTTTGTTGGAGCGCAGCTCCGAAAGCACAGACTCCTCGCCCCACACACCGATCAGATCCAAGAGTTCCCGGTCAGTCTAAGCCGGGTCCCTCTTTCTATTCAGAGATTACATGAACTCCTCTGCTGGAGAGCTCTGCATTGCTGCCGGTGCTGCTGAGCTCGCCCCAATGTCCAACCACAAAATGAGATTCTAACTGTCCAGAAAGGAAAAGGAATTCAAATTTTCCCGGGTCGTTTCCTGTGTGGCTGCTCAGAGCATCGAAGCTCGGACTGCTGTCCAGAGCGTCAACAGAGTGGTGCACTGTGGGATAGCTCCCGGAGCTACTAAGTTCGATTTGCATCCACACCTAGCCTAATTCGAGCTAGCCATGTCGAATTTAGCGTTACTCCACCTGTCGGGGTGGAGTACCAAATTCGAACTAAAGAGCCCTCTAGTTCGAATTAAATGGCTTCCTGGTGTGGACGGTTGAGCGGTTAGTTCGAATTAACGCTGCTAAATTCGAATTAAAGTCCTAGTGTAGACCAGGCCTTAGTAAGGGGTTTGTGTGTTTAGGTCTGGGGTGCTTCTGCATGCTCTTTTTTTTTATTGAAACACCCCTACAAATAAAGGAATGCGTCTTCAGGTAGATTTGTTATTTCATGTGTTTATTTAATATGTTAAAAAGTGGAGGTTTTAGACATTACTTCAAAAAACACATTTTAAAATGGTTTATAGTATGTGTTGTTCAGCTTTTGTTACAGGGTCCTGGTTGTTTAGATAAGAGCAGAACAGGCCTTTGCTGCAGCTTCACAGTTTTTACTAAAAAATAACCAGTGCTAGTCTAAAACCTAGGGGGAAAAACTTTTTTTGTCACTGTACATTACTTTTATAACCCTAGACTGTTTCTGCATGCTCTTTTTTTTATTAAAACACCTATACCAAAGGACTGTGTCTTCATTTAGGCATGTCTTTTCAAGAGTTTATTTCTTTTCAAGACTTTTACCTCGCTTTGTTAAAAAGTGAGGGAAGAAGCAATCTTCTTCTTCTTTCCAATTCAATGGTTTACAAAATAAGGGGTTTATAAACTGTCTGTTACTAAAAACCTGGGGTTTTAAACCTGGGGTGCTTTTGCCTGCTCCTTTTTTTATTACAACACATACAAAAGGGATGTGTCTTAGGTTTGTCTTTTTAAGTCATTATCCCTTTGCAAAACTTAATGTAACTTTAACATGTGTTTGTTAAAATGCAGGTAAAGAAGCAAACTCCTTCTCTGTGATCCACTGACTCACAGACGCTGTTTTTGCTGACAGCTGCTTTGCTGCAAAAGTCTGCTGTCCTTACTAAAAAAAAATTGACCAGTGCTAGCCTAAAACCTAGAGGAAAACTTTTATAAACAGGCTTTCTGTGTTTTTAAGCCTGGTTTGTTGCTGCAGACTTACATGTTATTGAAACACCTATGCCTAAGGGACTAAATGAAGGTTATGGGTCTTCAGGTAGGCTTGTCTTTTCAAGTGTTTATTCCTTTATAAGCCTTTCACATCTATTTGTTAAAAAGTGGGGAAAGAAACAAACTTCTCTCTGATCCACTGGTTTACAAAACAAGGGGTATATAAACTGTCTGTCTGTTACTAAAAACCTGGGGTTTTAAGTCTAGGGTGCTTCTGCCTGCTTTTTTTTTTATTACAACACATACAAAAGGGATGTGTCTTAGGTTTGTCTTTTCAAGTCATTATAAAGCAAAGCTTTATTCCTTTGCAAAACTTAATGTAACTTTAACTTGTGTTTGTTAAAAAGTTTGGGAAACAAGCAGCCTTCTTATCTCTGATCCACTGACTCACAGAGGCTGCTTTGCTAACAAGCGCTTTGCTGCAGCTTCACATTGTTTTGTCTTAGGTTTGTCTTTTTAAGTCATTATACCTTTGCAAAACTTAATGTAACTTTAACATGTGTTTGTTAAAAAGCAGGTAAAGAAGCAAACAACTCCTCTATGATCCACTGACTCACAGAGGCTGCTTTGCTAACAGAACCTTTGCTGCAAAAGTCTGTTTTACATTGTGCTTACTAAAAAATAACACCTGTTAGTCTAAAATCTAGAGGAAAACTTTAAAAAATGGTGTGTTACTACAAGCTTATGGTTTTAACTTTTGTAAAAACCCCTCTGTAAAAGGGCTACATGGTGAAAAAAATGTTGGAGGTCTGTTTCTTTAGATAAGAATAAAATAGTTAAAAGGGAGGGGGAAGAGAGGAGCGGAGGGGAGGGGGAAAGGAGGGAGTTGTCTCTTGTTTAAAATCTTGGGATTCTAGAATTGGTTCAGGAAAATGAATTCTATGACGCTGCTGTAAAACAACCTCTAATTGGGTCGATCCAAAGGCGGTGATAACAAGTCTGAGAGGGTCTGAACCAGAGACAGAAAGACTTAAAAGGTGAGAATTCTCTCTCTCTGACTCAACCATGTGCTGTCTCTTTGCCCTTTGCAAAGGGCTCTCTTTTCCCTTTTCTTGCCCTGTTCTTTCTTTTAGCCTCTCTTTTTTTCTGAACCTACCCTGATACTGAATGCTTTTCTATTCACTTTTTCACCACGTGCTTACTAAACAGACTCTGCCTGCTTCTCTCTCTCTCTCTCATTCTGATTCCACCATGTGCTCTCTATCTTTGCTCTTTGCAAAAGGGGCTCTCTTTTCTTTTTTCTTGTCCTGTTATTTCTTTTAACCTCTCTTTTTTTTTTAACCTACACTGATATTGAATAGTTTGAATGCTTTTTTATTCACCTTATTACCCCATGCTACCAAACAGGCTCTGCTTTTGTATATTCCCTTTTTAAACCTAGTTTTTAATGTTTTTAAATGCTTTTTTATTCACTTTTTTACCATGTGCTTACCAATCAGGTTTTGCCTTTCCCTCTTTAAACCTAGTTTTCAATATTATTTAACTCTTTTCTTAAACTAGCCCTTTAAAAACAAATATTTCCTTTTTTCTTTAAGTTCTATCTTTCTATTCTTGAATAACCTGCCTTTACCAGCCTCTCTCCTTACTCAATCACATCCAATAACCTTTACTTCCTTTTTTCTCTAAACCTTACTCAAAATTTCTTTTTCATCTTTAAACTGTCTCACTCTCTTCTTTCAACCTTTTTCTCTCCATGTAACCAAGCACAAGCACACACAACACATCCCCTATTCAAACACACACACACACAAATTTTCAAAATGGCCAATGGCACCAAACTTTGGCGCCAACGTCATTTTCTCTCTCTCTGTCTCTTTTTGATTCCACCATGTGCTGTCTATCTTTGCCCTTTGCAAAGGGGCTCTCTTTTCCCTTTTCTTGCCCTGTTCTTTCTTTTAGCCTCATTTTTTTCTGAACCTACCCTGATACTGAATGCTTTTCTATTCACTTTTTCACCACGTGCTTACTAAACAGACTCTGCCTGCTTCTCTCTCTCTCTCATTCTGATTCCACCATGTGCTCTCTATCTTTGCCCTTTGCAAAGGGGCTCTCTTTTCCCTTTTCTTGCCCTGTTCCTTCTTTTAACATTTTTTTAACCTACACTGGTATTGAATAGTTTATTTAACTCTTTTTTTCTTAAACTAGCCCTTTAAAAACAAATATTTCCTTTTTTCTTTAAGTTCTATCTTTCTATTCTTTCATAACCTGCCTTTACCATCCTCTTTTCTTCAATAACTTCTTCTTTCAAATTTCCTTTTTTCTCTAAACCTTACTCAAACTCTCTTTTTTCATCTTTACACTCTCTCACTCTCTTCTTTTAACCTTTTTCTCTCCATGTACCCAAGCACAAACATACACAACACTTCCCCTAGTCAAACATATACACACACACACGCATTTTTTCAAAATGGCTGACTGTGCCACACTTTGGCGCCTACGGATACAGGGTGGGAAGGTGGGACATAAGCCCTAAAAGGGGTATGGAAACCTGTCAAAAAATGCATGGTGATGAATACTATCGAGAGGTATACTACTCATGGCACATGCAGCATAAAACATACTCCAGTTATGTTTCCCAAAAAGCATTATCGGATACATCATCACAGTCACATCCTCACATTCCATCAAATTATATCAAAACAATGTAATATTGGGCTGTTAAGGATTCCCCCCCCCCCAATAGTATTCACCATCACTAGATAAGCAAGGAATCTCTTAAGATGTTTAAAGAAAACTTTCTTTGATGGCATTCTGTCTGGCAAGGAATCACTTAACGGTTGTGAGTGTGAAATCAATTTTATTGTTTTACCTTTATGGTCCCTAACTTCTCTATTGTTTATTTGTATGGTTCCTTTTTGGTTCTTTGATTAATTATGCAACATGCCTGGATTCAAAGGGGAGGGAGATTTGGATTTTGAAGGGCCAGAAGGAAAACTGAAAGGTCCCAAATTTAAGATGCCTGAAATGCACATCAAGGCACCTAAAATCTCCATGCCAGATGTTGATTTACACTTGAAAGGTCCTAAACTGAAGGGAGATGTGGATGTGTCTGTTCCAAAGATTGAGGGTGATTTGAAGGGGCCTGAGTTTGACCTCAAAGGCCCTAAAATTGATCTTGATGCTCCAGATGTGGATCTTCATGGCCCAGAAGGTAAACTCAAAATGCCTAAATTCAAAATGCCCAAATTTGGAATGTCTGGGTTCAAAGGGGAGGGACCAGACATGGATGTAAGCCTTCCAAAAGGGGAGATGGATCTCTCAGGTCCAAAAGTAGACATTGATGCTCCTGATTTGGAAATTGAGGGGCCAGAAGGAAAATGGAAAGGTCCTAAATTTAAGAAGCCTGAAATGCATTTTAACGTTCCTAAAATTTCCATGCCAGATATCGATTTAAATTTGAAAGGTCCTAAACTGAAGGGAGAGGTGGATGTTTCTCTTCCTAAAGTAGGTGGTGATTTGAAAGGTCCCAAAGTTGAAGTCAAAGGACCAGATATTGATCTTGAGGCTCCAAAACTTGATATAGAAGGAAAGACAAAAAAAATCAAGATTTAAACTTCCTAAATTTAGTTTTTCTGGCCCTAAAGTTCAAAACCCTGATGTGGATGTGAAACTTAAGAAATCTGATATTGATATTTCTGGACCAAAGGTGGATGTGAGTGCTCCAGATGTGGACATTCAGGGGAAAGCAAAAGGATCTAAATTTAAAATGCCTTTCCTAAGTATTTCATCACCTAAAGTGTCAATGCCAGATGTGGAGTTAAATCTGAAAGGTCCTAAACTGAAAGGAGACCTAGATGTTTCTGGCCCAAAGCTAGAAGGGGATTTAAAAGGGCCTGAAGTTGACCTCAAAAGCCCCCAAATAGACATCAGTGCACAAGACTTTGATATTCATGGCCCAGAGGGTAAACTCAAAATGCCAAAATTGAAAATGCCTAAATTTGGAACACCTGGGTTCAAAGGAGAGGGACCAGATATTGATGTAAAACTTCCAAAAGGGGAGGTGGATGTTTCAGGTCCCAAGATAGACATTGATGCTCCTGATGTGGAGATTGAAGCTCCTGATGGAAAAGTGAAAGGCCCCAAATTTAAGATGCCTGAAATGAATATCAAGGCCCCTAAAATCTCCAGGACGGACTTTGATTTGAATTTGAAAGGCCCTAAATTGAAGGGAGATGTGGATGTTTCTGTACCAAAACTAGAAGGGGATTTGAAAGGCCCAGAAGTCGATATCAAAGGCCCTAAAGTGGATATAGATGTCCCTGATGTGGAGATTGAAGGCCCAGAAGGCAAGTGGAAAGGTCCCAAATTTAAGATGCCTGATATGCATTTTAAAGCACCTAAAATCTCCATGCCAGATTTTGATTTGAACCTGAAAGGACCTAAAGTGAAGGGGGATATGGATGTTTCTGTTCCAAAGCTAGAAGGGGATTTGAAAGGACCTGAGTTTGATATCAAAGGTCCCAAAGTGGACATAGATGCTCCCAATCTTGATATTGAAGGTCCTGAAGGAAAATGGAAAGGTCCAAAATTTAAGATGCCTGAAATGAATATCAAGGCCCCTAAAATCTCCATGCCGGACTTTGATTTGAATTTGAAAGCCCCTAAATTGAAAGGAGATGTGGATGTTTCTGTTCCAAAATTAGAAGGTGATTTGAAAGGTCCTGAAGTCAATATCAAAGCCCCTAAACTGAACATAGATGCCCCTGATGTGGAGATTGAAGGACCAGAAGGAAAATGGAAAGGTCCCAAATTTAAAATGCCTGACATGCATTTTAAAGCACCTAAAATCTCCATGCCAGACTTTGATTTGAACCTGAGAGGCCCTAAAGTGAAGGGGGATGTGGATGTTTCCATACCAGATTTTGAAGGTGATATGAGAGGCCCAGAAGTTGATATTACAGGTCCCAAATTGGACATAGATGCTCCAGATCTTGACATTGAGGGTCCAGAGGGAAACCTGAAAGGCCCCAAATTTAAGATGCCTGAAATGCATTTCAATGTTCCTAAAATCTCCATACCGGACATTGATTTGAATTTGAAAGGTCCTAAATTGAAGGGGGATGTGGATGTTTCTGTACCAAAACTAGAAGGGGATTTGAAAGGGCCCGAGTTTGATATCAAAGGTCCTAAAGTGGACATAGATGCCCCTGATGTGGAGATTGAAGGTCCAGATGGGAAATGGAAAGGCCCCAAATTTAAGATGCCTGACATGCATTTTAAAGCACCTAAAATCTCCATGCCAGACTTTGATTTGAATTTGAAGGGTCCTAAAATCAAGGGGGATGTGGATGTTTCTGGCCCTAAACTAGAAGGGGATTTGAAAGGTCCTGATTTTGATATCAAAGCCCCCAAAGTTGACATTGATGCACCAGATGTGGATATTCATGGCCCAGAGGGTAAACTCAAAATGCCCAAATTCAAAATGCCCAAGTTTGGAATGCCTGGATTCAAAGGGGAGGGACCAGACGTGGATGTAAGCCTTCCGAAAGGGGAGATTGATCTCTCAGGTCCAAAAGTAGACATTGATGCTCCTGATTTGGATTTTGAAGGGCCAGAAGGAAAACTGAAAGGTCCCAAATTTAAGATGCCTGAAATGCATTTCAATGTTCCTAAAATCTCCATGCCAGACTTTGATCTGAATTTAAAAGGGCCCAAATTGAAGGGAGATGTGGATGTTTCTGTGCCAAATATTGAAGGTGATTTGAGAGGCCCTGAAGTCGATATTAAAGCTCCCAAATTGGACATAGATGCTCCTGAAGTGGAGACTGAAGGCCCAGAAGGAAAATGGAAAGGTCCCAAATTTAAGATGCCTGACATGCATATTAAGGCACCTAAAATATCAATGCCTGATGTTGACTTCAACCTTAAGGGTCCTAAGCTGAAAGGAGATCTAGATGTTTCTGGGCCTAAGTTAGAAGGTGATTTGAAAGGTCCTGAATTTGATATCAAAGGTCCCAAACTGGACATTGATGCACCAGACATCGATATTCATGGCCCAGAAGGAAAATTGAAAATGCCCAAAATGAAATTTCCTAAATTCAGCATGCCTGGGTTCAAAGGGGAAGGCTCGGATGTGGATGTAAATCTTCCAGAAGGAGGGGTTGATATTTCGGGTCCTAAGATAGACATTGATGCCCCCAATTTGGATATTGAAGGGCCTGAAGGGAAATGGAAAGGTCCAAAATTTAAGATGCCTGAAATGAATATCAAGGCACCTAAAATCTCCATGCCAGACATTGATTTAAACTTAAAAGGTCCTAAAATTAAAGGAGACATGGATGTTTCTGTCCCTAAAATAGAAGGTGATTTAAAAGGTCCAGAGATAGACATTAAATCTCCCAAAATGTCTGTTGATGTTCCTGATCTTGACTTTGAAGGTCCAGAAGGAAAACTGAAAGGTCCTAAATTTAAGATGCCAGAAATGCATATTAAAGCACCCAAAATCTCCATGCCAGATTTTGACTTGAATTTAAAGGGGCCTAAACTGAAGGGAGACATGGATGTTTCTGTTCCAAAGTTAGAAGGGAATTTGAAAGGTCCTGAAATTGACATTAAAGGCCCCAAATTGGACGTAGATGCACCTGATATCAACATTGAAGGGCCAGAAGGAAAACTGAAAACTCCCAAATTTAAGATGCCTGAAATGCACATCAAGGCCCCTAAAATCTCCATGCCAGATGTAGACCTGAATCTAAAGGCACCTAAACTGAAAGGAGACATAGATCTTTCTGGTCCAAAAATAGAGGGTGATTTGAAAGGTCCTGAATTTGATATCAAAGGTCCCAAAGTGGACATTGATGCACCAGACATTGATATTCATGGCCCTGAAGGAAAACTGAAATTATCCAAAATGAAGCTGCCTAAATTCAGTACGCCTGGGTTCAAAGGGGAAGGCCCGGATGTGGATGTAAGTCTTCCAAAGGGAGAGGTTGATATTTCAGGTCCTAAGATAGATATTGGCACTCCTGATTTGAACATTGAAGGTCCAGAAGGAAAACTGAAAGGGCCAAAATTTAAGATGCCTGAGATGCATTTTAAGACACCCAAAATCTCAATGCCAGACATTGATTTAAATGTGAAAGGTCATAAAATGAAGGGGGACTTTGATGTTTCTGTTCCCAAGATTGAGGGTAATCTTAAAGGTCCTGAAGTTGATATCAAAGGCCCAGAATTTGGGATTAGAAGTCCTGAGCTTGATGTTGAGTGTCCAGATGTGACCACTGAGGGCCTTGAGGGAAATGTTAAACTTCCCAAATTTAAGAAACCAAAATTTGGGTTTGGAATTAAAAGTCCTAAGGCAGAAATCAAATCTCCTGAAGTGGATATTGCTGTCCCGGAAGGTGAACTGAATGTGGAGTCTCCTGATATTGGCATTTCTGGCAAAGGAAAAAAAAGCAAATTTAAAATGCCTAAACTTCATATGAGTGGCCCTAAAATTAAAGGAAAGAAGGGTGGATTTGATATGAATCTACCCAGTGGTGAGATAGATGCAAATTTGAAATCTCCTGATTTAGATCTCAATGTAACTGGCCCAGAGGCAACAATAAAAGGAGATATTAATGTCAAATCCCCGAAAGGAAAGAAACCAATGTTTGGGAAAATCTCTTTTCCAGATGTTGAGTTTGATATTAAATCACCTAAGTTCAAAGCTGATGCTTCTGTGACAGTTCCTAAAATGGAAGGAGAATTTAAAGCACCCGATTTGGAGGTTTCCACACCAGCTTTCAAAGGTGATATAAAGTCACCAGGTCTTGACATTACAACCCCTAGTATCAGCGCAAATCTTCCTGATGTTAACATTGGAGGTCCTGATATCAATCTTAAGAAACCTAAGGTCAAACTTCCAAGTGGAAATATTGATATAGCTGGTCCAAAAATGGAAGGTGATCTGAGAATCCCAGGTATTGACACAAACATTAATGCCCCTGACATCAAACTTAAAGGACCTACAGTGAATCTGCCTTCGGTGGACATTTCTGCTCCTTCATTCTCTGCATCTGATCTTGATATTAACTTGAAAGGACCAAAAGTAAAAGGTGATGTCAGTCTTCCCACAGCAGACCTGGAAGGTCCAGAAGGAAAACTAAAATTTCCCAAGTTCTCACTGCCCAAGATAGGGAAACCAGGTCTGAATTTAGAAGGAGCTGATGTGCAGCTGCCCTCAGCAAGCGTGGATGTATCAGCTCCAAGTATTGAAGGAGGTATGAGTGTTCCTGCAATTGAAGGAGTAGATGCAAAACTGAAGGGACCTAAGGTGACTATGCCATCAGTAAACCTTTCAATGCCCCAAGTCTCTGGACCTGATTTTGATGTAAACTTGAAAGGACCAAAACTAAAAGGAGACCTGGATGTGTCTAGTGACCTTAAAGGTCCAAAAGTGGACATACATGCACCAGATGTTGATATGAAAGGCTTTGGAGGAAAGCTTAAAATGCCCAAGTTTAAATCTCCAACTTTGGAGGGACCTCAAGCAGATCTGAACATGAAAGGGGACATTGGATTTTCTGCCCCACAAATTGAGGGGGGCATGAAAGCACCAGGTATGGATGTACATCTCAGTGCCCCAGACCTTGATATCAAAGGGCCTACAGTGAAAATGCCATCGGTAGGTATTTCTGCCCCAGATTTTGATGTAAATTTGAAAGGACCAAAGTTAAAAGGAGATCTTGATCTTTCTGGTGGCATTAAATCCCCAAAAGTGGCTATAGATGCACCAGATGTTAACTTGGAAGGTCCAGGAGGCGCGATTAAACTTCCTTCACTGAAGCTTCCCCAATTTGGCATTTCTAGTCCTCATGTTGAGGGGTCTAAGATGGGTGTGAGTATTGAAGGACCACAAATTAAAGGAGACCTTGCTGGCTCAGGGATTGATGGAGAATTGAAAGGGCCTACATTTAAAATGCAACCACTTCAAGTTTCAGCTCCAAAAATCTCTGCACCCGACATTGACTTAAACTTAAAAGGACCAAACCTAAAGGGTGATGTTAATAGTGCTGGTGATGTTAAAGGCCCAAAAGTTGGAGTGGAAGCACCAGATATCAGCATCAAAAGTTCAGGTGGAAATATTCAAATACCATCAGTAAAACTGCCCAAATGTGACATTTCAGGTTCCCAAGGCATGAAGGTTTCTGGGGTGGGTATTGCAGCTAATGCTCCTGATATCAGTTTAACAGGTCCTGCCTTCAGTGTATCAACACCAAAAGTTTCTGGGTCAGATTTTGATGTAAATTTGAAAGAACCTAAAATCAAAGGAGGTTTCGGCATTTCTGGAGACATGAAAGCTCCTGATGTAAATGTTGGGGCACCACACTTGGGCATTCAGCATTCAGGTGGTGAATTCAAAGGGCCACAGCTTTCATCTTCTGGTTTTGATGTAGAAATGAATGTGCCAGATGTTGCAAGGGGTCTTCATGTTTCTGGCCCAAAGATAGAGGGTGGTCTGAAAGGTCCCAAGGTAGGAATCAAAGGTCCTGGCGTAGATATGAATTTTCCACAAAGTAACTTAGAAAGTGCATCAGGAAAAGTGACATTCCCCAGGATGAAATTGCCTAAATTTGTGTCTTCAGGGCATGAGGTAACAGGAAGAGAAGTAGGGGTTGATGTTAACTTCCCTCCGCCAGATGCCAGTCTCCAGGCTGGTGCGGTGGAGGCTGAGTTTGAAGAGCCAGATGTCAAACTTAAGAAATCTAAAATTAAGATGCCAAAGTTTAATTTTTCAAAACCTAAAAGCAAAGGCACCATTGTTGGCTCACCGGAAGCCTCAGTGTCCATTTCAGGATCTAAAGGAGATTTTAAAAGTTCCAAGGCAAGTCTAGGTTCTATGGAGGGTGAACTGGGGGGAGGGGAAGCTGCTGCCACTTCACCTAAAGGGAAGTTTTCGTTATTTAAAAGCAAAAAGCCACGTCATCGGTCATCTTCCTTTAGCGATGAACATTCCTCCCAGTCAACCCCCACTGGCACCTTGGAGTTTGAGTGCAGCTCAGGAGCAGAGAAGGAAAAGCAGGCCAAGATGAAATTTGGAACGTTTGGAGGGATAGGGTCAAAAACTAAAGGCTCTTATGAGGTAACTGGAAGTGACGATGAAGCAGGAAAGATGCCAGGGAGTGGGGTCTCGTTAACGTCCAAGAAATCCCGCCTGTCTTCCTCTTCGAGTAATGACAGCGGGACAAAGGGGGGGTTCCGAGTGCCAGTGGTAGAACTGACCGTTGCCAAAAAGAAAGAGTAAAGCGTCCGTGTATATATGTCTGTGTATGTATATATATATATATCTCTCTTCTGTGTTTGTATATAAATTTCATAGCTTGAAATATTTTCAACCTCAGCAATAAAATGAATGGTGCCTAGTGAAATGTTAGATGTCATGTTGCCTACTCAAAAGAGAGGAGAGTTTAAAAGCAAGTGACCCTGGAGCTGTACCACAGTTCATCTGATGTATTTGAAAGTTTCTTTGTGTTCATGATATTTGGTTTGCGCATTAAATGCTGAGAGCTTAAGTTTACTAGCAAACTATTTTGATATCCTTTTCATTTTACTGGATATTTTCAGTGTCGGTTTATGGAAATAATGTTTCCATCTTAATTACCTTTTGGCTTTTATTTGCAGGGCTTACATTTCTGTAATGAGAATGGATATATTGAAAACACTGTAAAATATATAGATACAACTGAAATATGTCACTTTCCCTTGTAATGTGGGGTTTAAAATGACACGGAGTGTTTATCACAGAAAGCTGTGGTTTCTATTAGCTTTGATAGTTGTGGTGGTAAGAAAAGTACCCCAGTTTAATTTAAGACTAGAGAATCCGGGTTGCTTTTGATAAATGTCATGAAGAAAAACAGAATTTACCAATAAACGACTAACCTGTTTTGGGTTGGATTCGACTGACACCATCTTAGTTGTCTCCGTATATTTGTTTCATTATTTGTATTATAAGAGAGGACTTTTCTTAGTTATGGTGCAAAAATCTGTGACTGCCACTTTTCTGATATTTGTTATAATTTCTGTTAACAAATGTATCTTGATTTAAAAAAAATCTTTCAGCACTTTAATGGCAAATGAATTGAGAATGTAAGAAGATTGATCTTGTAAAATGCAAATAAACTGTTTATTAACCTTGCTCCTCTGTTGCTTTGCTGTTGTAGGGGGTGGGGGTTAAAATGCTCCAGCTGTGCCTCTCCCCTATCCCCCCAGGACAGGTGCAAAAGCTTCCCAATGCCCAGCTCTCTGTTCCCATCCCCTGGATGCAGCTGGAACTGACCCTAACTGGACTCCTTTCCCTCCTCTGCCTCACCTCCTTTAGACACAGGTGCTCTAGCTGATGCACCTGGCTCCCCTGCTTTTGCCCCCTTTTGCTCCTATAGCCCCTTTACCCCTCTGCCAGACACAGCCACTATAGCTGTCCCATCCTGCAGACACAAGTGGAACAGGGCCTGATGCCATGCTCCCTTCCCTTCTGGTCCTCAGCCTCCTGGACACAACTGGAATCACTCCTCCTACACAGGGAGGAGAGGATAACAACACCCAGTGACTGCTCCCAACCAAGGATGAGCAAATCCTCCAGCAAATCCACATCAGACACTGGAAGGGTCAGGTGGCAGGAGACCCAAAGCAAATTCTCTGGATAGGGAGTACAAGGGGAGGGTGAAAATCCCAGTGAATCCCTCCCCTATCTGCTGAGGGGAGAGCATGGGCTAAAGCCCCTAATGAAGGCACAGGGAAGGAACTACACATGGGTTTTTTTTAGGTGGTGGGGTGCACATTCCTAATTTATGAGGTTCATCTCCCCTAATTACATCCTGGAGAGACCCTCCCCCTCTCATTTCTTGATAGGACAGATTATCGGCCTCCCAATTTAAACCTGAAGAGACCAACCAGCACCCCCTGTTCCAACCTCAATGCATCTCAGTCATGTCCTACAATCCCCCAGACATCCCAAGCCTGGGCTCATCAACCACACAGATTTACCGATGCCCCTGAATCCTGACCCACTGTTACTTGCTCACCCAGCCCTGGACTCAGCTGCTTGCCACATAGAGCGACCTCTGCTGATGCCCCTCAATACTGATCTGCATTTTCCCTGGCTATCCCAGCCCTGGGCTCCCCCAAGACACAACTTAGCTTATGGCCCTCAATAGCGACCCACACCCCCTTCACTAGCCTAGCCCTGGGCTCCCCCCCGACAACTCTGCCAATGCCCCTCTATCTCAACCCACAGCGCCCCCCCCCCGCTACCCTAGCCCTGGGCTCCTCACCACCCCCAAACGCCTCTGCCGATGCTCCTCAATCCTGACCCTCAGCCTCTCTGCTAGCCCAGTTCTAGGCTCTCCATGGACATATGTAAATCTGGATAGGGCTTTAGAGAAAAGGAACCCTCTTCACCATCTATTGGTGAACTAGAGGAAGAGAGAGTGAGCAGAGACTTCATTTGCATAGGTGATTCCCAGCTGGCCAATGTGATAATTTTGGGCCATTTTGGATTAAAATGAATGCAAATCTTGGCTGTAGGGGTGAGGAAATGTTATTTGCCTAATTGCATGACTAAAGGGAAGAAGAATTGTAGTGAATATGCCCTAAATAAGGGGTTGCCCTTTCCTATACCTCAGTCTCCAATCACTGGGTAGTGAACTGCAAGCCCAATGAAAAAAAAATCTGGGTTTTGTTAGGGGGTTATAGGAGTTGCTTGAGTCTTTCTCTGCCAAGGCTGGATAGTATAATAATATAACTGAGTGTACTCCATAGTGAGTCATCTTCTATCTCACAGCTACTGGTCCTGGAATCACTGAGAGCTGGGTTATGTAATAGAGCCTCAGAATTCAACCTTTATATTGTGACTGAAAACAGTAGTGGCTGTGAGAGATGCTGTCCTGGAAACAGTACCAACTTCTGACTGTAAACCATGAGTGGAGGACAGCAGGAGGGAAAGGAGGGAAGTGCTGTGCAAAAGGAATATCATTGGACTGCCAGATCTGCAGGTGGGGAAACTGAGGCAAAGGACATTGCCCAACGTACTGTGGAAGCCGGGGTTTTGCTTAGTATTCATTCACCATGCAGCTGATTTATTGTATCCCATATTAATGCTGTTCCTTTTTCTCTTATAAGTTTTCTTTGTTTCATACACAGTTACTGAGGTCTTCTGAGAGAAAATTTGCCTGTTAAGGGTGCCTAAGGAGGAGGATTTAGTTTTCCCCAGGCTTCTTAGTGGGAACTTGAGCCAGTGTGTTTGTTAATTTCAAGAGGAACCTCTAGATATTTCAACCAAGTCCTTGCTGCTACTGACAACACCTGGCAGAAGGGGTCCCTTAGTAATTGGTTTCTATGGAACAATCACAGTGAAGGACTTCAAGGAAGTATGTATGATTGTTTTCTATTGTTTAATTAAAACTAGAGCTTTCATTTGGGCCTAATTCTGTTAAATAGATTGAATAATTATATAGTTAACTTTCTGTCTGCCACCAACGCTCTCATTAAAGCCCTGGGGAGTCTGAAGTGCAAAAATATCATGGGCCTGAATGCCTCATGACTTCAAAGGTAGTTTTATGCTGAGGGGCTCTCGCAGGCAAAAATGCAAAATTGCTGTCAAGTAGAATTATTTGTCTGGTTTTGTGTTTCTAAACAGAACTGTAAAAAATGGTGACTATTTGCAGGACCAAATTGATTTGATTTATTTTTAAATTGCTATTTTGGCTTTTTTACAGAAATAGCAGCAAACTGCTCTTCTGCTAACTCTTGTGAAAGGTTCTAGTTTTGCTTGATCAGGTTAGTTCAGTTCAGTGGTGACTGTGCGGTTTTGTCCTGGTGTAACTCCAGTAATTAATGAATTTGTCCAGTTGATTCTTTCCTGGAGTGTACATTGTCCCAGACTCTTAAACAAGAAGTTAAATACTGAAATGCAGCCTGGAAATAATGTCCAGATACACCTTGAATGGAGTCGCTTGTAATACCTGCTGGCTTGGAACCTTCGAGCTTGCAGTCACTTGATGATACCAACTGAAGTGATGAACAGTGTGGAAGGAGAGAGCTCAGGAAATGTGCCAGTCTCCCCAAACATCAGTGCCACTATCTTATTACTTCACCAAATCAGCACCTATTCTTGAAAGACATACTGGTATGTTTTAGTTTGGAAGTCTCAGTCTACATAGACTAGGTCAATCTGAAAAGATTGGTTCAAGTGGGGAATTAAGGACAAAAAGCAAGTGTCAATGTGTGTATTGGAGATTTGTGCCTGATGAGGTATCTGGTTTCAGCTCTTTTTTACTTAAAGAATATCAGCGATGTTGTAATGTCTGAGGCCTTTTTTTTGCAGCCATAGTAGGAGAGCAGCAGCCATGAGCCAAGAAGCAGAAAGTCACATCCTCACATTCCATCTAAATTATATCAAAACAATGTAATATTGGGCTGTTAAGGTTCCCCCCCAATAGTATTCACCATCACTAGATAAGCAAGGAATCTCTTAAGATGTTTAAAAAAAACTTTCTTTGATGGCATTCTGTCTGGCAAGGAATCACTTAACGGTTGTGAGTGTGAAATCTATTTTATTGTTTTACCTTTATGGTCCCTAACTTCTCTATTGTTTATTTGTATGGTTCCTTTTTGGTTCTTTGATTAATTATGCAACAGACAGAAACAATTTTACAAGATTTAAATCAATTAAGGTGGGGGTATGATTAAAGAATTGTTTCATAATGGGCTAAGATTGGTGAAAAATACAGTTTTGAGTACTTTAATTTATAATGATTGGTTAAGGTACAGCTAAGCAGGACTCAAGTTTCACTATGTAAATAAACTGGGGTCCAAAAGGAAGTTCTTTGGAACCAAATCTAGGGCACAGCCCCAAGATCAGAACTGCCAGACCTCAACACCTTGCCAATCATACCATGCAGAAGCTGAAGTCCCCAGATGACCAGATCCTGACTGACCATCAGGAAAAATTCATCTGCCTTATTGGGAGTGGTGAGCACTGTATGCTTAAGCCTGGTCTACACTAGGCGTTTAAATCGGTTTTAGGAGCGTAAAACCGATTTAACGCCACAACCGTCCACACTAGGAGGCACCTTATATCGATTTTAATGGCTCTTTAAACCGGTTTCTGTACTCCTCCCTAACGAGAGGAGTAACGCTAGTATCGGTATTACCATATCGGATTAGGGTTAGTGTGGCCGCTGATCGACGGTATTGGCCTCCGGGCGGTATCCCACAGTGCACCACTGACCGCTCTGGACAGCATTCTGAACTCGGATGCACTGGCCAGGTAGACAGGAAAAGCCCCGCGAACTTTTGAAATTCATTTCCTGTTTCCCCAGCGTGGAGAGCTCATCAGCACAGGTGACCACGCACAGCTCATCTGCACAGGTAACAATGCAGTCTCCTGAGAATCGAAAAAGAGCCCCAGCATGGACTGCACGGGAGGTACTGGATCTGATCGCTAGCTGGGGAGAGGATTCAGTGCTAACAGAACTGCGTTCCAAAAGACGAAATGAAAAAGTATTTGAAAGAATTTCTAAGGCTATGACGGATAAAGGCCACAGCAGGGACTCAGTGCAGTGCAGAGTGAAAGTTAAGGAGCTCAGACAAGCCTACCAGAAAACCAAAGAAGCAAACGGAAGGTCCGGGCCAGGTCGAAAAACATGCCGCTTCTATGCTGAGCTGCATGCAATTTTAGGGGGCTGCGCCACAAGTACCCCACCCCT